>NW_023416335.1:56805246-58005246 GCF_014108235.1 Myotis myotis | reverse complement strand
TCCAGGGAGCTAGTTAAAGATCTCTTAGCTTTATTTTTCAGAACGTCAAGTTTGAACCTTCCACTGCTTGCCGCATTTTCCGGTATTGTACTATTTGAAAAAGTCTATAGAAAGAAAAACAGATAAATTTTAGTTGGGAATACTCAAGGTTAATTGAGGCTTTAAAGATGCCATTAAAAAGCACAAGAATTCTTCTGCAGCTCTATTAAGGAGAAATAATTTAGGTTCCACACTGTGAACAGACAGATTATAAGGGAAGGGATTTACTTTTTAATACTGTAAGTAATAAAAAGACAGAAATAAGGTCTTTCCTTTATGCCTTTTCTTTCTGCTAATTTATTCCATCTGCATTTAACAAAAATTACACTGGAAATGTTTTTATTGTTGTTATTTTGATCATCAACTATAGCCATTTCTTTTGAAGTTGCATATTTGTATTTAAATTGCCAAGGAAAGTGCAGGAAATATGTTTTAAAAAATGCATTTTCTGGAAAGCTGGATTCCTCTATGGCCTCTATTACAATTCCATTGTCTTTTTTGTTGTTGTTGTTGTTAATCCTCACCTGAGGGCATTTTTTTTCCATTGATTTCTTAGAGAGAGTGGAAGGGAGGGAGGTGGGGAAAGAGAAACAGAAAGGGAAGAAATATTAGCAGGAACTATAATTTGTTAAAAATCTTTTCTTTATAGTGTCCTCCATCACACAAAAAACAATGCACATACGAGTAACTACTCACCCACTGTTTTTGTCCTTCTGGTCAACATCACTATCACCATCAATGACTGATAAAAGCAAACCCCTTAATAGATTTTAGTCTACAGACTCATAGAGAGAGAGAAGGCAGACAGCTCTCAGTGGTGGGGAGGGAGGGTGTTGGGGAGGATTAAGCAAATAAGAAAAAAGAAGAGAGAAAGCACTCACTGACATGGACAACAGTGTGGTGATTGCAGGGGGTGGGGGTGGGTAGAGATGGAAGAGGGCATAGAGGAGATAAATGGCTATAGAAAAAATCAAATAGCTAAATAAACAACAACTCAACACCTTCTAAAAAAAAAAAAAAAGATTTTAGTCTTTATGTCTCTTGACCTTCCTATTATATCACTGGCCATTGTTGATCTTATTTCAGCTCTCTCCTACCTTGGTCACCTACCATAATAAACCTTTCTAAGCCCCTTTATACTACATTATTCCCTTTCAGTCTGGTTCACTGGCCTAATGTTAATCCACTCATTGCCTGAAATGTGGGTGTTCTTTAGCACATCACCCTCTGACTTTCAATCTCTGCCAAAGCTCATTTTCTTCACATTTACACTACCAACTCAAATGCCTCCATTTTTTTTAAATTAACCTATTTTTCTAATTAAATCTCAAGCACGTTTCTTAAACTCTTCTCATTTCCATCCTGTACCCCACTTCATCTTCCTTCTGTGTTTTCTACCTCTGTTTTATCCAGTCTCCCCAAATCCGAAACCTTGAAGCCTCCCTCTCCCTTCCTTTGCATATCTATCCAGTCAGGCACTAAATCCTAACGATCATGCCTCACATAGCCCTGAACTCAGTTCCTCTCCGTGTTCTCGTTTGGCCTCTCACCCAAACAAAATTTTCAAGACAGAACCATTCAATCTATTTGTGTACCCATGCTATCTCTGCCTGCTAATACTTATATCATTGTACTAATCACACCTTATATCCATATTTTAATTTATTTGAGTACATGTTGGTTTCTCCTCCTAAACAGTTAGATGGCAGAAAAGAGCTGTCATTATTCATCACCACTGCCTAATAATAGTATGCACGTTATAAAAGTTTGTGCAAAAATTAAATGAATCACTTCTCACATATTCCACTGTAAAATTCTCCGAACTTGAGAATGTGACTTTATTCCTAATGCTGTCAACACCCATCAACCTGTCCACAAATTGACTGTTACTGTGATAATAAAATTTTCTATTTCAAGTACAAATCTGGTCTTCTCACACTCTTACTTGAAATCCTTCAATGACCAAGGCATAGCACTGAAGGCTCTTCATCATCTCACCATTGCCTGTCCTTCCAGCCTTATTTCCCCATCAATCTCCAAGAGCCCCCTAAAAAAACAGTATGTACTTCCAGGGCCTGCATGGAGCACGTGTTCACTCCTGGTCACAAAGTTACTACACAACTTTGTGCTCAATGTCCCTTTCTTAAAACATACTTCCTCACCTTCCTGATTAGCAAACATTATCTCCCTTAAAACTCCAGCTACCTCCCCCCCCCCCCCGCCAAAAAAATCTTCTTGAATTCTTTAAGTCTTCCCTCTACCCTACTCTACTCCAGCTCCAGAGCAAAGGCGTAGCTACTTTTGTGCTCACTGCACATCCTTTTAAAAAGCTATTTTGTTGCCTCTATTATGTGTGTCCATCTGTTTGCAATCCCGTTTGGCATATATGAGCCCTTCTCTGGAGGGAACATCATTTATTCATCACAGTTTTGTTCAACATTATCACTCAGGTTGGCTCATAGAAGGTTCTCTGGAAGAACCTGTTCAACGAATAAGTTAAGGAATCACTAGTAAAGTGATATGTGATTTGTATCACATTAATCAGACTGTCAAACCTCAGAGGGAAGGGAGGGGAGGGGTAAGGGAGAGAGATCAACCAAAGGACTTGTACGCATGCATATAAGCCTAACCAATGGACACAGACACCAGGAGGGTGAGGACATGAGGGGGTGGGGAGTAAGGACACATATGTAATACCTTAATCAATAAAGGGAAAAAAAGTGATATGTGATTTGTTCTGAATAAAGTGAAATAAAGACACAACCTGAACTAGTGTTATTAAGAAGTAAATATGTCATCAGCTCTTTACATGCTGTTGGTGGTGGTCTTGCTTTATTTATATGCAACTGAAAATACATTCTAAGCCATGTGCACAAAAAGAGCATTCATGAGTTTGCAGCTAGAATAGCTGTCTCCATGATATTACTGATTCTTTGGGTGTTTGCTATTTACCAATCACGACCTTGTGTGTGGACTGACAAGAATCTTGCCTCTCCCATAAAGAATTTAAATTAGGGGCATTGCCCATAAAAAGAAGTTATCACCAGAAATAACTTATGACTGCCTGGCTGGTGTGGCTCAGTGGTTGTGTGTAGGTCTGTGAACCAGGATTCCCGGCCAGGGCTCAGACTTGATCCCCAGTGGGAGGCATGCAAGAGGCAGCTGATCAATAATTCTCTCTCATCAGTGATGTTTCTATCTCTCTCTCCCTCTCCCTTCTTTTCTGAAATCCATAAAAATATTTTTTTTAAAAAAAGAAATAATTTATGATCTATCTATAGGGCAGGGCAAACTCCTAATTACTGAATATCTGCTCTTCTTATCATCCAACAATGACTATCCTCCCCTAAGAAGCCCAAGGCACCCTTACCTCAGAATGTCACAGTCCTCATTTCCCTTTCTGTTTCTGAAACTCAGCCTCTCTCATATATGGGATCTCTGACTCTCAAGTATGTGGGGTTCCCGTACACAAGTGTGTAATTAAATTGGGTCATTTTATCTTATTCATCTGCCTCATGTCTATTTGATTATTTGAGCAGAAAAAAAAAAAAAAACCTAGAAGGGTGGAGGAAAGTTTCTTCCTCCCCAACATGTTCCCATGAATTTAAAATAAAATAATGGATTAATGTAACTGAAAATTCATGTTCACCCTAAATCATGAAATGTTTTTAATGATTTTATACCAAAAAAAACCCCACAAATGTTTTTACACTTAAAAACCATTATTATTTTATCTCAATGTGCCAATGTCCGTTTGAATTTCCTAAGAAACTCCTAAAATGCTGAGAAATAAATCTGATAAGACTTGAGCCCTAAAGGTAGAACGCAAAGGAAGGAAACTCCTTTCCCATGTTCTGTGGTCATCCGACTGCATATAGAGACAAAACAAGGTCAAGAAAGAACCCTCTCCTCACCGACGGGCCTTCCCCGATGTGAATGTGTGTCTTCTGCTTGGCTTCACACAGCTGCCTCAGGTGCAAAATCACAAGTTCATTTTCCTCCTGGTCGCTGACTGGCTTCATTTTCTGTTGAACAGACAAACCAAGAACACACTATGGCAACACAGCTTCTCTCGGTTAATTTTATTCCCACTTGGTTCTATCTGTCTGGCAGACAAGCCTAATAAAGCTCAGCATTTCGCTGCTCTTAGAAGCACAAGTACCAGTGGCATTCTAGTTACTACCCAATTGCTGGGGTCCAACCCCAGCAGGTCCAGGGGTTCCCAAAGGTGTAGACGGAGTCGGTGGACTGGCTCCCAGCACCCAATGGTACAATGTTTAACTTCAGATACGGAAATAAGAAAAAGAACTTAGAAAACAGGATCCAGTTCTCATTCCTTATATCTTATTTGTGAGGATTATAAGCAAGGTTACCTGGACTCGTTCAAAGATGTCCGCTTGCTCATTATCCGTCAGGGATGAGAGATGCCTCTGAATCGCCAGCTTGGCTCTTGGCGGGTAGAGACCTATGGGAAATGATGGGTATCAGCACTGAGTGCAGCTGCAGAAATCAGAATGTGTATCATGTATCGCAGCTTATCCCCTCGTCAACAGGCTCCGAGGTTACGTCTTCTCAAGGAGACGTATCCCTGCCTACAACAAACCTTGGAGCACTACCGTGAAATCAAGAGGACGTGAAGGAGCACTAGCCGGTTGGGCCCAGTGGATAGGATGTCAGCCTGCAAGTGAAGGGTCCCGGGTTCGATTCCGGTCAAGGGCACATGCCCGGGATTGTGGGCTCGATCCTCAGTAGGTGGCATGCAGGAGGCAACCAATGATTCTCTCTCATCATTGATGTTTCTATCTCTCTCCCTCTCCCTTCCTCTCTGAAATCAATAAAAATATATTTTTTAAAAAAGAGGACATGATAGAAAACCTCATCACCAAAATCACTGCCCCATCAATGATCCTGAAGTCAGATTTATTAACAAAAAAAATTCTAAATGATACATCAACAGCTTAACCAGATAGATACCATTGGATATAGTAACAATCTAACTAGCCACCACAGGAACTTGTGGTGAATTAACATTATCCTAGTTCTTGACACGGAAATCAAAGCTAAACACTAGCCTTGGCCAAAATCTCTAAGAATAAAACCTGACTTTTAAAAAATAAAGAAAAACTGATAATGTTAAAAGGTAGAGCTAGAGCTTAGACAGGCACCCCTCCCCCATCACGCAGGTCTTGTTCTGTGGTAATAAAACTTCAATAACAACATTAATATTTAGTGACATTTTTAATACTATAATTTTACCAAGAAAGTGTTTGCTTCTTTATATCTTTTTATGTATTTATCTATAACACTGTTACACATAACATATTAAATCCTTGAGCAAAAATTTTTTTCCCATAAAAACATTTTTTATAATTGTTTTAAAAAGAGAAAATGCAATTCATATTTACAATGATTCAAATGACCATCTATTTTTAAGGAGTAGAGCTTCTAAACATAGTTCCACTTATAATACTGCTTGCTATTATATTTTGATTAGAGGCCTGGTGCACAAAAATTTGTGCACTCAGGGGGGTCCCTCAGCCCAGCCTGCGCCCATTTGCAGTCCAGGATCCCTTGGGGGATGTCCACCTGTCAACTTGGGCCCACTCCCCAGGGGATCAGGCCTATGCTTGCAGTCAGACATCCTTCTGGCAGCCAGGGAGCCATCGGGTGATGTCCGACTAAAGGCTTAGGCCCCCAAGGGAGCTATGATGAGGAAGCTGGGGTGACAGAGGAGCCACGCTGCCCTGCCCTGCTGCCCTGGGTTGGGTTGCACACAGGACGCCTGCCGCCCCGAGTCGCAAATAGCAGGCCCGGATGGTGGCGGGGCAGGCAAGATGGCGCTGACCCGCCCTGCCTGCAGTATGCAAATTAGCCGCCATCTTTGTTGGCGGTAAATTTGCATATTGTGCTGATTAGCCAATGGGAGGCGTAGCGAAGGTATGGTCCATTACCATGTTTGTCTATTATTAGATAGAATTAGAAAGAGGATACCTACCTATATATAATATTTAGTGAACCTAAGAAGTAATCTGGCACTTTAAAATCACTGAGAGAATCACATCAAAATATGTTTTGTTGTGAAAGAACTAGAATTTGTTTGATGGTTGTCAGAATGTGCACAGGGCCACCACTGAACCTGTTCTAACCCACTTGCATATCTATACTGCACATCAGAAAGGAGAAAGAAAGGCTTCTGAAACCCTCAGCTCCATCTTTCTTTGTGCAGTTCCAACAAAATTCTGTGAAAACTTGTGCTTGCACACAGGAACAGCAGCACTAAAGTTCACTGTGATATGCGATGACACCCACTACCCACAGTTTATTGGCTGGCAAAGTTAAGAGGTTCCTTAGGCGATATATGCAGAAATTGACTCACATGATTGTTTGTGTTTTATTTTAAGTGGTTTACTACTTCAGTGTCTTATTAACATGCCTGGGAGGATAAAAGATTACAAAGGGGAGAAGTAAAGAGGGCAGTTATTTGAAATACGTGACTAAATCCATAGCCCCAGACTTTTATTTGGACCTTTATTTCAGTAGAGAAATTGGAAGCAGCTGGCATGTATTTTCAAAGTATACATATCCCCTCCACCTCATCAAGGCAAATCTGATTTGACTTCCTTCTTCTCCCCATTTTGGAATAACCGAGTAGTGAGTTACTGATACTCAGAGGCAAGTATATTACTAGTTAACGTCCCCGGGAATTTCAGTGCAGGAAAACAAGATTGAGGAGAATAGCCCCATCTGCATGGTGCTCACCCTCACTTTAGTTTCACATTCGAAGATTTTGGCCTTAGCAGCTAGAGTTCCCCCTCAGACACTGACTCCCAGACTCACTTTGGTCCCCAGGCAAGGCTGGCCCTGTTCCTCCCTCCGGGTCTAAATGGCGAGACTCACTTCAGGTCACATCAGCATAGTAGTATCTACTTTCTTTTTATCAATGAAAATAGAACTCATTCATGCAGCCAAACATACTGACAGAATACTGTAATCCTCAGTAAGTGATATGGAATAATATCTACATACTCCTTCCAAATACCTTCCTCACTAAATTTCTATTCCTATTCATTTGTGTTGAATCTAAATGTGGTCCTTTCTCCAGCTTCACACTTTGTACCTCAGCATGAAGTATATGACGTTTAGAATTCATGCTGTCATCTTACTTAAATGAAAATAACTGTTTGGGAAACACACCGAGGCCCAGGCTTCCAGACAACGTGGCCCCGAAAATCCTGCCTTCGGATAGTCCCTCAGAGAGAAGGCAGTGGGTTGCTTTGGAAACAGACTGAACAAGTTCAAATCCTGGTTCTGCCCCTCCCAAGCATTATGGGTATGGTAGCCATTACCCACACACTATCTTGGTGCCTCAGTTTCCTCGTGAGTAAAATGAGAATTAAAACACAGTATCTGTGTTTTGGGATTTCTGTGTGAATTACGTAGACTAATATAAGCAAAACACAACAGCGCCTAGACACAGTGACTCCTATTGTCATTACTTTTAGTCTTACTATGACAGCATGGCTCAATCTTATGCTCTCTTTGCCTGATGTCAAAAGAGGGGTAAAAAAAATCAGGTCAGAAGGTGTTATCCAAGGCCTTCGAAAAACAGCTTGCATGACTCTCTCCAGTCAGCACAGACCCTGCATTTGCTCCCTTCAGATACATGCATACCCGGAAGATAGGGAAGCTTAAGTTTCAGAGTCCCTTCAAGATTTTAGGAAGGGTCCTGCTAATTCTGGATTCATAATTTGTGTGCTTTTTCTTTAGAAAGATCTTTAAAACTATAAACACTTCAGGTGCCACCAAACTAAGGGCCAGCCCTATGCACATATAAAGAGAGTCCTTCCCACCTGCTATCGTCCCCTGTCATGTTACAGTGAGCTTCTGACAGACTATCTACTTGTGGGAAGGTTTAAAAACTTCTTTTCTGTAATAGAAAATATATTTTAAAATGCACTACAATGTAGTTTTTAAAAAGAGAAATATAAAGGCACTTCTTTACTCCTAAATGTTTAGCTTTGTCTACAGATACATAACTTATTTTTATAGTGTGAGGTCTGAAAACTAAAAATTCACAGAGGAAAATATTACTTATCTTTATTCTATTAACATTTGGGGCATATTCACTGCCAGTAAACATATATATGCTTTATATTTTATTAACCCAAGTAATATAAGTCCTACATTTTAAAAATATCAGAACATTATAAGTAGAGCTAAATTTGCCTTTTATAGAATCAGTGGGCAAAGGCATGAGAGAAAAGAGATTTGTGTAGATTCAACTGTCTTCCCTAAAATACTTGTTACGTCCATGAGGAACAACAGTACTTTTGTAGTGGAAAATTCCTGAGACCACCCTGACCAGTGATGAGGTTAATCTGACCAGTAATGAAATCTGTGAACATCATGATACGATGCGCTGAGAAGGATGCAAGCACCACCCTGTTGTGCTCTGGTCAGGGAGGAGAGACCTCAGTCCAAATGTGAGAAGAAATCAACAGGCCAAACTGAGGGGCATTCAGCAAAATAACTGAGCAACACTCATTAGGGATGTCAAAGTCATAAAAGACAAAGCAAGACTGAGGAAGAGTTGTAGACTAGGTGTCCAGGGTGAAATAACAATTGCATACAATGTAGGATCCTGACTGAAATCCTGGAACAACAAGAAAGGACATGAGTGAAATAAAATGGTGAAGATCAAATGAAGTGTTTCGTTTGGATAATACTATTGTACTAATGTTAATATCCTGTTCTGATCACTGCACTGGGCTATAGAAGATGTTAACAATGGGGCGGGGAGAGGAGAATGGGGGTGGAATATTTGGAAACACCCTGAAACTTCAATGTAAGTCTAAAAATAGACCAATTTTTTGTACCAGGCCAACGTGGCTATTTGTGAGGATTATAAGGTTAACTGGACTCGTTCAAAGGTTGGGCGTCAACCTATGAATCAGGAGGTCACTGTTTGATTCCCCATCGGGGCACATGTCTGGATTGCAGGCTTGATCCCCGTTATGGGGGGTACAGGAGGCAGCCAATGGATGATTCTCTCTCATGATTGATGTTTCTCTCTCTCCGTCTCCCTTCCTCTCTCTGAAATCAATAAAAATGTATTTTAAAAATATAAAAGGGAGATCTGTACTGTTGTTGTTTGCTCTGTAAGGATTACATGTGGTCATTAAAGATATAAACATTTTAAATAAATAAATAAATAAATACCAAATTTCTTTTCATGTTAACGAAATACAAGGTATCATTTTATTTTTCCAGAGGTAGCATCAACATGTAGGCGTTATTCAGCAAATTATTTTTTCACTCAATAATATAATTTTAAGATGTATCCAAGATGATAAACAGTTAAAATTCATTCCCATTCATTGCTCCATTATATGAACACTCTTCAATTACATTATTGATGCAAATATAGGTTGTTCCCAATTTTCCATTCTTTACAGATAATACAACCTTGAATATAAAAACGTCCCCTTCTGAACCTATATGAGAGTTTCTTTTATTACGACATGGAACTGCTGGTTAACAGGGTTAATTTTAGTTTAGTGAGTTTCTATTAATTGCCTCCCAAAATGTCTATACTACTTTGCACTCCCATTAATATCACATAAATGTACCATTATCCCTACAATTTCACCAACAGTTAATCTGATGAGTCGCTTATTGTTTTCATTTTCATGTCTCTGACCTGTAGTAAGATTGAGCATCTTCTCATTTTTA
This sequence comes from Myotis myotis, assembly GCF_014108235.1. Lineage (NCBI taxonomy): Eukaryota > Metazoa > Chordata > Mammalia > Chiroptera > Vespertilionidae > Myotis > Myotis myotis. The sequence goes on along the minus strand of NW_023416335.1, from coordinate 57,995,475 downwards.
TTATTAGACCTTTTAATTTCCTTTTCAAAAGGGTGTCTTTTAATATGATTTGCATAATTTCCTAGTGGTGGTTTTATCTTTTTCTTATAGATAATAAGAGTTCTTACAAATTCTGCATACCAACCTGCTACTTCATTTGTTGCTTAGCATTTAACTTCCAAGTATACAGTTGTTGTTAGGTAAAAAATTTAAATTTTTATAAACTTAAATCTGTCAATGTCTTCTTTTAATAGTTTTTCCATTTTTGTGTCTTAAAGGCTTCTTTGTGTAAGGACATAACAATGGTCTTATTTTCTTTTAATGATTTTAATATTTTGTTTGTTTACACACCAAGGACTTTAATCCATCTACTGTGAAATTCAGTAAGATAAGGAGAAGGAATCTTTCTCTCTTTGGATAACAAACTGACCCAACATCCACCATATCTTGAGTAATTCAGCCTTTCCTCCGCAGATTTATAATGTTCCCTTTACCATACACCAAAAAAAAATGTCCCTGTCTGGAAAAGTTAAATATATGTTTGAAAATAATGTGTATTCTATAAAATTACTCCTACAAGTTTTAAAATCTGAATATTACATTTAAATACTCCTTGATCACACAGTTGAATGGATATTCAATAAACCCACTGTCCATCATCGATTCTGCCATGTGCCTATGATTCTGCTGCCTACTGAAGGGAAACCACAATCTGCACTTACAATGACTAGACCGTTCTCTGTGCAGTTCTGGAGTTTGCACTCTCCCCAGCTATTGTAACACTTATCACGCTGAATTATATTTACTGTTTCACATGCCTGTCTTGCACTCTAACCTGCAAGCTTTCTAGAGGCACAGTCCTCATCTCAATTACTTCTGAATCCCCAGTACCTAGCACAGTGCCTGGTGCATAGGAGATGCGTAACAAGTGTTCATTAAATTGTGTTTCTTCTCCTATGCGGTATTTTTCAAAAGTGTTTTGTTAGTAAGACATAAGAAGAAAGGAAGGTGAATCACAGAGTCACCTCTCCCTCATGCCCCGTCCCCTCCTCAGAACATTTTTTTAAACCTGCTTTAGGATATCACTACTATCTCTGTCGTGTTTAAATGTCCCTCAAAGCCACACAATTTCATCCCAGTCTTAAACTTGTAGGGGAAGGCCTACCTCATCAAGTAAAAGGGTTTGAAAAAGGAAAGACTTAAATAGACAATATTCTGAGATGGTTTTGCCCCTCTTCATTCATTCAACAAATATTTGGTCAGTTCCCACTCTGTACATAGCACATCTTAAGAACTGTGGGAAATACAAGTTCCTTCCTTGAGTCTATCCTCAGAAAAAAAAAGAAAAAAAGTTAAAAATAAAAAACGAGAGAAAGGAAGGGGAGGAAGCCAAGCACCTAAGAGAGACTGACAACACAAATTTGACTGGACATGAGAAATGATCCTTTGGGTCCTTGTTTTACCTCAAAACAAAGAAGCTTTTGATGACAGTACCAACTTTCTCACTTCCCAAATGCCAAAGCAAACTTCTCGTTTGCAAAGGCCAAGCTATACCGTACCTTCAATCCTTTCACAGAGCTTATGCAAAGAGTGCATGGGGCAGGCCTCGCACAGCTTGATCTGGGTCTTGGCACTCTGGAGGGCGGCCGCTGTGCTGAAAGCCTGTTTCAGAGTCAGCATTACCTCATCCACCTACAGGAAGAAACAAAGCTCAGGTCTATAAAAGTCTCACACATAACAACCCCAACAGCAATGTGAGACTTTATTGATGCTGACTAAATAATAAATCACAGAATTTTGATGACTACAGAACTCTTAGAAAATATTGTCTCAAAGTCAGACCTTCCATTATACATATAATTGAAAGCTGGATAAAATTAGACCATTTTAATGTGTGTAACATAAGATTGGTCTGTTACTGGAATGCTATTTTTGAATCCCACTAAGTGTTATGCTAGCACAGACAGTTTGATAGTCAATCAGGTCTCTGTTTAAGTCGTTACTCAGACAAAGGTCTCTTTGGAAGTTTCACCTGCAATATATAGGGAGCAACAAAATAGGTTTACTATTCACTTGTGTTAACGGGTATCCTACTTACTTTGTCCTTCTGATACCATTGTAATGAACCTAGTTATGAGTAACTGGAAAGGAGCAAAAGGAAAGACCAAATATAGGCATGCCATTTGTGCAGCTTTGCCAGAAAGCCACAGTTAAACACTCCCCAGGGGGCTACTTGTTTGTTCCCCACAGATCACTGGGGGAAGGACCTGGACAGCGGAGGGGCGGGGGGTGTAGGGGGAATAGACACCTGCCCAGTAAAGTCTGGGTGACCTCTGTCAATCACACCTGGGAACAGGTCATTGGCCAGAGTCGCCGTGGCGACTGCATGTGTGGGAAGATTTGAGATATCTAATCCCCTAAACAAAGAAGGTCACTCTTGCTCTCTTGGCTCCGGGTGGCCCTCCTGTTGCAGGGGACACGCTCTCTTGGCTTCCCTGCGTTCGCCCACGTGGCCCACAGCCATATGGACCCCACACAATGGACTAATGAACTGCAACTAGCCTAATGCTAAACTGGATCCAAATTCGCCAGGGAAAGGAAACTGGACGCTGCCTTTGCTTCCTCCTCTACTGAATCCCCAGCTGCACCTCTCCCAGGACCGGATTAAGGGGAATGGGGCTTTGCAAAAGCAGGGATGTAATTCCACGAAAATAAAACTTCCTACCACATCTCATCCTCCCATGAGAGTCTCAGAAAATTCTTTTTTCTCGAGATATCATAAGGACCTGACCCCCAGCACCCAATGGGGAAGGAGATCCCCCACTTCCACCGATAACACTTCTGGATTATTTTTAGTGTAGAAACAAAATATATTCAAGCAAAGTTCTGGGGTAAATGAATTCCATTTAAACAATGTTGGGGAAGACTATAAAGGTTGCTCATCTTATCTCTTGGCTTCTAATTTATTATTATCTTCCTTCTGATTGGTGACACTAAGAAGTTCTGATATCATGTTGTCTCACAGCTGGTCTCACCACTGGGCCAGCAGCTTAAAAACTGCCAGCTACTTTCTTCCTTGCTCTTCCAAGTGATTCAGTCAATAAGTGTGAGTCTAGCATTCTAGTTTCCTGGTTGCTTCCTTCAGGTCAACTAACAGCTTGGTCTCAAGCATTGTCAAGTCAACCTCAGGCCATGTCGCCTTCTCTGGGAGACAACCATTGATGTTAGGTGTGGTTTTCCCAACTGTGGTCAAAGTCTGGGCTCTGCATGGGGGGCTATGGAGTACTAAGGGCTCATCAGAACTACCTTTGATACTCAAAACCATGCACCATGCTTGTAAACTGTTTTTGGTGGGGTTTTTTAAGACTCTTTTTCCCCTTCCCCTATGGCCTAGTTGAAGAATAATCTAATATTTAAAGGATTCAATTTACTTCTGCATTTGAGTGTATGTGGAACTTAGAATAAAAAGAAACTTTATTCTCCTAATATTACTAAAAGGAGAGCTCAAATACTAAGCAGCCAGTCACTATTCAGTTATGTTTTACTATATTACCAACCTTTGAAAAGGCTTATGAATAATTTTATATCACTCTATGAGTTAAAATGAAGTATTCATAAAATGTGTTCTTTTATGCTGTAATTAAAAATAAAGATTTCTAGTTCTTGAAAATGAAATCACTACATTTAATGCCTTCACATTTTGATTTCATTGCCTTGTTATGTATTAAAATGCAATTTTAATTACTTATGGAACTGTTCATTTTTGTTTCTCATTTATCTTGGGATTAGCTTTCATAGAGGGTTATTATTTGATATTTAGTAATACTGCCTTGTAAAAGGCCTCCAATGGAAATACTAAACTTTCGTGTTTTATCTACTTCTAGATGAATCAAAAGGCCATTTTAATTATGTTTGAAATGTGGTTACCAATTTCTTCCTACCACAAACATTACTAAAAACTTTATTTGACTTCTAAAATTTTAAATATTTTGTTTTTTTAATCCACCTTTTTTTTCCATATGGCCTATGAGACCTACCATAGGAACAGAGAAACTGCAACTTCAAATTAATGTAATGTGAATAATTTAATTGTTTTTATTTAAATACAACAAAAACTCATAGATTGTGTTAAAAGGTTAAAAGTATAGGAATGGGTAAAAATAAATCAATCATTTGCAAATGAAAAGAAAGCATTCTTAATGTTATTATCAGGCAAAAGCAAATTTCCAGCGAAAAGTACAAGATGAGACAAAGAAAGCCAATTTGTAATATGTAGGTGAAATTCATACTGAAGATGATGTTCATAAACACTTACATGCCAAACTTGGGTATTTTATAGCATTTTAGAATAAGTCTTAAAAATCACAGAATGTGTAAGGACTTTAAAAGATTATGGAGTCTAATTCTCTGTAAAAACTTACACCTCAGTCTTGGTAGCCTGGATCTTTTTTTTGTTATTGTTCTAGTTTCCCTGGATATTGTTGTCCATGGGGTTTTACTTTTTCCTTGTCTATAAGTAACAGTAACTTTCATTTTTTCACACCTTTTAAACCAATTTTGTTGAAAAGAGAAATGACATTTTCTACAAACCTCAGGGCTTGGTTAAACAAAATTAACTTACCTACCTATAGCTATTTTACAAAAGAAGGAAGGAGTACTGACATCTAAACTTCCAGTATCACCCTCCAGCACCCGTCAGAACACCATACTACTTATCTATTCACAGCAATTGCTACACACACACACACAAAAAAAAATGCTAGTTGCGTATTCTTTGTACTCAGAGAAGTCAGCATGCTGTGGTTTTGCAATATTTTGTTTTACACAACTGCCAAGCCACATCAATCATAACACTGTGCTCAGACCTATACTATTTAACTGACTGTTGTGTTTTGTTCCATATGTCAGCTGCTTGGCCCATCCTCTGTTAGGCAGGAAATTTACATATTTTTCTCCTGGCTTGCAGTTCTGATGACTAGCTGTTCTGTTTAAGATGCCTTCTGATAAAATTAGAATAAACAGAGTTTCAAAGATTCTAGCATGGGCCTGTCCTTCAGAATAATGGTGCCCAAACTGGGATTCTAGTCCAGCTTCTATGTACCAGGAAGGCATTCTCAGCCAGTCTCGTCTGTTGCCTTAGTCACGGAGCTTGTTAGGGTGGAAAGACACAGCACGTCTTTCTACTCTGAATCCGTGTTTCCAAAACCCATTCTATATGCACGAGGGTAAAACAAATATACTAAAACTACAAGCAAAGCAAAACTTGTAAAAGAGGTTGGAAGTAAGAAGGTTTCCACAGTCTTCCTTTTAATGTATATTATCCAGTCATCGAAGATGACCCAGCACCCAGAAAATGATTGCTTGAAGTTAAGAATAATACACTCCTGATCATTAAAATACTATTCCCAAGCCCCCAATAGCCTAGAAACACTGAGGGGATACAACAAGAATACGAACGGTGCTAACCCCAGCCCCGTGGCATGCACAGTCTAGTGGGGTAGGAAGTTGTGAACAAATAAAATAAGTGTGGGGATTTGTAAGAACTGCTAGTGACCTGGTAGTGCACAAGGTAGAGCAGGCACCCTGACAACAGAGTAACTAAAGTCAATTCCTGAAAAAGTCATCAGAAAAGGCTTCGCTAGGATGTGATATTTAAGCTGGGTCCTAAAATGCGCATGGTAGAAAAGAAGAGGAAGTGGGCTCAGGCCACAGGAGAGCAAGGGCAGGCCTGCTTCGCATCCGATGAAGCAGCAGGAAAGAGAATATAAACATAGATAATGAAGGCCGGCACCATCTCCTCGTTTAGCAGCAGGGCAGACCCTTGAGGCCCACGTGGCCTCCTTCCCACTCGGCAGCATAGAAGCAGTGAGCCCTGGCTCTGGCTGCCTGACACGGCTGACTCCTCCCTCTCTGTGAGAACCAACAGTGACCTCTGAACTTGAACTGCACTTCTGTGAGCCCCAGACACTCACTTAAATCCTAGATCACATGAGTCACATGCACACAGTATTTGCTGATTCAACAGCAAACCAAACAAAAGGAACCTCACACCAATTGTCACTCCTGTCTCAGGGGTCTGGCCTAGAGAACAGCTCAGGGGACAGAACAGCCTGTGTGAGGATGTTGTCATGAAAGGGTGGGGACTGAAGGAGAATGAGGCAACCCTCTGCCATGCTAGACAATCTAGATTTTGTCCCTTACCAAGGAGGCATAAATTGGTTTTTGATGAGGAAATGTTGTGAGCAAGGAAACTGTGGCTAGAGGACAGGTTAAACCAGTGGCAGGGCGACTAGTTAGAACACAAATGCAATAGTGTAAGAAGATAAATGCCCAGAGTCAAGGAGCAGACAGAGAAGAAAGGGAGGCAAGATGGATATAAGGGATATTTCTATCTTGAGTTAATAGAATTTGGTGAACAGTGGGTATAGAAGGTGAATAAAATGCATTGTGGTTTCTAAATTGAGAAGTTGGGTAAATGGAGCTGCCAAAATAAAATATGGCTCATATGACAGGTTTGGGGAAGGGAGGAGAGTAAAGGATCCAAAACCTGGTGGAAGAATCGGTCTTAGGTCAAAAAGAGGGACAGAGAAGGGAGTAGTAACGAGTGAGCTGAGCAGGGGCAGTGGGGCAGTGGGCGTGGGTGACAGATTATCCTCCATTATCTTTCTGCCTACCTCTTACTTGGTGGGCACTTCCCAGTATTGACTCATTGGTTCTCTTTGGCTTTCTCTCTCCTAGTTCCCCCAGGGTGCTCATCCACTTCCATGCCTTCAACTGTCATCTACGTAACACCGACCCTCAAACTTCTCTCTCAGGTCCTGAACTGAACTATTACAGAGTGGCCACCTGGATACCAGCATTTGGCTTTGCCATAGGTGTGGTTAATTACTTAGTGAGAACAAAACTCATATGGACCTCTCTCGAATAAGGTCAGTGGCAAGAACACTACAATCCCCAGAGGGAAAGGTTGAGACCCAGAAGGCACTAGTCAGAAAGCACCTTGGTATCCATACACTTCCATTTCCTCTTATTCCCAAACTCAGTCTCCAGGCTGCGACTATGGAAGGCAAGAGCCACACCGGGATCATGCACCGAGAAAGTGAAGAGAATGCTGCCTGGCTCATTGGAGTATGTCTAAGGTGTGTGTGGGAGAAATGTTTGTGGAAGAATCATTCTATGTCTAAGGAAATATCTTTCTTCAAATGATGGTGATATATCTAAAGGTTTGTGTTAAAATGGTTAGGAAAGATAACACAAGTAGAAGAAAAAGGAAGAAATTTTAGGGGAAAATATCAATATATTTTTATTCACTCAGATGTATTTCCAAGTGTGCCTTACATATTTCTTCCAAACTCCAACAGCCCGCATAAAAGGTGGAGGGGGTTGAAGACATGAATCGACTTTCAAACCCCAAAGAAAGAAAAGGAAGACTAAAGACCATAAAGAATGAAGTATTTTCAAAATGAGGACAGGACTAATGAAGAAAAACAAAATCATTCTCTGAAGCATTATGTATTCTGAGATGTTATAGCAATTAAGGGAATATGAGGTGAGTGGCCTTCCTTATATTCTTACATGAGCAATGAAAAAAGTAACAGCTCTTCTATTATTAGTCTTTTCCTACTTTTAAAAAATACTCCTGGTAAGATGATTGGATTTGCTAACCTCAAAAAAGTATCTCGGCTTAAAAATTACCATGGCAATTTTTGTTTTTCCTATTCTTGTGCTTCTTTAAAGAGGAGAACCCTATTTCTAGGTATTCTCTTCTTTTTTCCACTGATGGCTGTTCTGTGAGGCTTGGGTCATAACAGACGTGCCTCCCGTTAGCCGGAATTCTGGGCAGAAACAATCACACCACTTACCAGAGATTCACTGGCACACTGGAACACGTAACAGATGTACTGGCTCAGCCCAGGCTCTGGGGACTCCCGACAGATAAAGCCAAAGTGGTCCACATGCTTTATACCCTGGCAGGGAAAGAAGTGGTGGTTATGGGAATATGTCCTTTTAATCAACGCTATGAAAATCAACATTAGTCCCATGCTTTCACACTTCCACCAGTCTCCTTACAGCACTGTGACAGGGAACATAATGTCACACCAAATTTATATGGTGGCCTTTTGATACATAAAATAAAGGATGAAACCAAAAACTCTTTTTTTTTATTTCAGACAAACACTGTTTACTCAGTGCCACAGGAGGAAAATATAATGAACTGCTACTCAGTGAATGGGTGATTCATCATAAACCCTGTTTCCAAAAGGCTAAGGATCAGAAAAGCCACATCTAACAATGCTTTAATTAAATGGCATACAATTCCCTAAAGTGTGCATTAAAAATACTAGAACATTTATCTACTTATAGACCTTAAGGAGCCAAACCCACTAGAAAACGGTACATTAACGAAATTATTGCAGATGTCAGTTATCCAAATGCACAAATCACTGTGCTCCCTGAATGTAGGCTAAGCTAAATAAACTCAGCTACACTTACTAAAAAATTCTGAGTCACTTGTGAATCTCAGTCAGCCTGAATACATACATACCAATTAGTAGACAGTACCTTGTTATTTTAATAGCAAGCATGGGATTTTGAAAAGCCAGGTAGGCAAAAATTTAAAGTTGTCCTGCAATCAACCTAAATCCCAATGAGAAGAAAAAAAAAAGTGTGCAGGGTCGGGGGTTTGGAGTCAGACAGATTTGAGTTTCAATCTTAGTTCAACCATTTACTAGGTATGAGGCATTGCTCTGGGTTGTTAGTAATTACCTCTGAGGCACCATTTTTTGTTATAAAAGTGTGGAAATGGCACTAATTGCAAAACATTTTTGTGATTTGAAACTAAGAAATATCTATCATAGTTCCTGGCACGTTTGCTAAATGGTAACCACTATTTATACTAATAAAAGGGTAATATGCTAATTAGACCGGATGTCTCCTGGACATCCTTCCAAAGCCACAGTGGCGGGGGCCGAGGCAGAGGTGGTTAGGGGTGATCAGGCAGGCAGGGGAGAGCAGTTAGGGGCCAATCAGGCCAGCAGGAGAGAGCAGTAAGAGGGTAATCAGACCAGCAGGGGAGAGCAGTTAGGGGGCAATCAGGCCAGGCCGGCAGGGGAGAGCAGTTAGGGGGCAATCAGGCTGGCAGGGGAAAGCAGTTAGGAGCGATCAGGCTGGCAGGCAGAGGCAGTTAGAGGCAAGCAGGAAAGTGAGCAGTTAGGAGCCAGCGGTCCCAGATTGCGAGAGGGATGTCCGACTGCCAATTTAGGCCCAATCCCACAGGCCTAAACTGGCAGTCAGAAATCCCCCGAGGTGTCCCAGATTGCAGAGGTTGCAGGCTGGGCTGAGGGACACCACACACACTCCCGTGCATGAATTTTGTGCACCGGGCCTCTAGTTCTTATAATAATAAGCTCAAGCTACCCAACAGATATGGTGAAAGGAAATCAACTCTTATAAAAAGGAAAAAGTCCATAGTGAGGAGTGAGGCTATAATTCATGAGGTGAAAGTCAGCTCAATCTAGTACAACTCATTGGTGATTAAAGAATATCCTTTACTAGCTTAGTGCTAAATGGGGTAAATTCATAGGACCTCATTAGCTCAATGAGTTTCAGGCAGTGGCACTATTTCCAGTACCGTAAACCACTCTCTTGTTCCCCTTGCTTGCCAAAGACACAGTCCTACAGATTCCAAAGAATGAAACATCAGTAGGTGTGCATGTGTTAAAAAACAGGCCTATTCCTGGAAGTGGCCACAGGATATCAGTTCAATTCTGGGGAAAGAAGTAATAAGAGCAGAGCCACTCAGTGAGGAGCACGGGTTAACCTGACAATTATTCCATTCAAAGGCCTTCCCACAAATTTCTGTCATATTTTTGTGTAGAATGTCAGAATAGAAAGGTTGCTTTTTTAAAAAGAAAGGAAAAAGCAAAAACCACATTTGACCTGCCAGTTTTATATATTGGACTTGGCTGGGTTTTTTGTTGTTGTTCTTAACTATTTTTTTCCCCCTTTGGCTGTTCAATGAGCATTGCCAGTTTTCTTACAGAAAGGCTTGGGGACTGTGGGGTCAGCAGCACTTTTTAGGATGATTCTTTGTGCTCTGGGGGGAGGGGAGCAGTAACTACACTAGTTTATACTCCACTCTCTCCCCAGTACTTGGCACAAGGCCCTACATGTAGAAATATCCACTCAACATTTACTGAATACCTAAGTGTTAAGATCTGTCTTAACACATCTTCTTCTGATGCTCTGTATAAGACACCACAGAATAAAACACCTGCCCTCACAGAGCTTAGGATCTTGCAGGGACTCCCAGTAAACAGATAATTATGAGAATGCTCAATAAATACTTTTTCCGTTAAAGTAAATAATCTTTCTACTCAATTTTTTGTCTTTTAAATGGAAATTTAAAAATTTGGAATATATTCTTCCTATAGAGATATGCTGCTTCTATCTCTTATTAGAGTAGAAAATTTTTACCTTTACAACATAATTTTATGTATTCACATAATAGAACAAAATGAAACAGCATTAGCTGAGGCTGAAGTGAAAAATTAACAAGATATACAAAAGTTTATAATTTTCAAAGGGGAAAATGTCTTAATATCATACCTATGGTAATGCCAACTCCAAAAACATTTTTTTTAAAAAAATATATTTTATTGATTTTTCACGGAGAGGAAGGGAGAGAGATAGAGTCAGAAACATCGATGAGAGAGAAACATCGATCAGCCGCCTCCTGCACATCTCCCAGTGGGGATGTGCCAGCAACCCAGGTACATGCCCTTGACCGGAATCGAACCTGGGACCTTTCAGTCCACAGGCCGACACTCTATCCACTGAGCCAAACCAGTTTCGGCCAATTTTTTTTAAAGACAGTCTTGCTCTGACCAGTGTGGCTCAGTTGGTTGAGCATCACCCCATGCACTGAAAGGTTTCTGGTTCAATTCCAGGTCAGGGCACTTGCCCGGGTTGTGGGCTAGATCCCCAGTAGAAGGCATGCAGGAGGAGGCAGCAAATCCATGTTTTGCTCTCACATCAATGTTTCTCTCTCTCTCTCCCTCTCTCTCCCTCTCCCTTCCTCTCTCTCTAAAAATCAATTTTAAAAAGTCTTGATTTTTCAACATTAAAACATAGGAAGAGATCTTGACAAAATCAGGTCCCTGTAGGTATATCTAAGTCACCTTGCTAGGAAAGAAGTTAATCCTCTCTCTTCCAGGGGCATCCTTGCATTTTTAACCTGCCCATATTTAGATTTAGATACTCCCTCTACTCAAACATCTTCACAATTTTTTTCTATGTTTACAAAATATTTAGATAGTTCTAACTTTTGGATATTCTAAATTATCAGTATGGTCTTTAGGACACTAGTTTGTGTCTAATATGACTTGTACACATTTAACTGTATCAATTATTTAAACAAGTTTCAAAGACACAGTTTATGAATTTAAAATAAACAGAAGAACAAAAATACACCAAAATTTTCTTTTCAAAATTTAGACTTTACATTAACAGAATTTGAAAGTACCGGTTCTCCTTTTACTGCCCATTATGGTGTAAAGAGCAAACATGACTCAGTGATACCCACAAGCCCCAGTGACCAAGACCTGGAGGAACACTATCTGCGAAGGTATTTTTCAAGAGAACTCACCACCACAAAAATTCCAACAGTGCGGCGAATGTAATGAAGCGACGCACGAAGAGAAAGGGTTGATGAAAATGAGGACAAACTATTCTGACACTGAGGAACCCAAGCAGGCTTTTATTACTGACATAGACACAAACACATCAAACACTCTCAATTTAAGACAAATCCACTTAAAATGTTTTAATTTTTTTTAAGAATAGCCCAATTTGAAGATGGTTAAGCCCAGTTACTTTGTGGCTAATTTAGAAACAAGATTTGGTTGGTTTCCTCAAAGCTATGATCAACTTCAATACATACCTGCGAACAGGAAGAGATGTCTTTAAAATTCTTTTCGAGCACAACTGATTTAGTGTCTGGACTGATAAGGTTGATCTCAAACCGCCCAACCTTAAAAATAAAAATATTCCAATTAATTTCAACACTCAAGGGCCTAACATCCTGCTTTATAATTAAATATTCAACTAATAATATAGATTCAAATGCTATATCCAGAAATACTTATTCACATGTGCTTCATCATCCAATCCAACCAATATTTTAACTCCAAATATCAGCAGCCTCATAAAACTTCTTTCTTTTACCTAAAAATCATAACAATTAAGTTGGTCTTAATTTACAAGATACCTTTTGTTTTCAGGTTAAACGTGATTGTCTCTTCAAAAAAAAATGTAACCTTTCCTTACTTTGTGCTTTCTAAAAATACCAATTATTTAATTATAATTTATGATCATACTTTCTCCCAAATGGTCAACAAAAAGATATATCATTTGCCATTGGACAGATAATTAATTTTTTTTTAAATAAACAACTCTTCAGAAAAATTAACATCATGGACTGTGGCTAGCTAAGAAAAAGAATAAATCTGACAGCCCAAAGAAGAGGGTCAACAGTTAACACGTCACCAAAGGCAAGACGATAGACACTTTAATAATACGCTTAGAGTGATATTAACTTTTTTAAAAGAACAAAACTAAAGAACTCATGAACTTCTGATGAAGGAAATATTACACACAGGGACTGTTTATCAAGCTATGCTGTGGAATTTCCTTTTCCTGGGTTCTTTATAACAGGATATAAAGGACAGCAACACTTTTTTTTTTTTTTTTTTTTAAGAAAACTAACCTTACAAACTCAGGATTAAAGAACCTCTACAAGGCTTTGTAGCAAATTAAGCTCTTTTAAGTGATATCCTGTAAAACTTCAAAAACATTTTATAATAAAGACGTTATCTTTTACACCTATAATAAATAGAGCATGCACCAAATTATTTTAATCCCTGACCCAGTAGATAATGAGGCCTCTGGTGTTTCTTTAACCTTCTCTTTTGTGTAGAATCTCATCTGAAAACACACCTATAAGCCTCTGGACTTTTCCTTTTCCTCTCCTCCGAGCCTAATCTCACTCTCCAGATTCACGTCTTTAAATAATCTAGAAAACTGACTTTCTGGGCCTGGCTGTGTGGCTCAGTTGGTTGGAGCATTAACCCACACAACAAAAGGCTGTGGGTTTGATTCCCAGTCAGGGCACATGGCTACTGACGGGGAGTGATGTCTTCTGTCCCTTCCTCCCTCTAAAATCAATAAACATACCCTTGGGTGAGGATTGAAAAAAAGGTAAAGATAAAACTGTCCCTTCAGGATCCCAAATGAAGTAAAAGTCGTGACTGGAGGTCACTGTGGACTCCCATAAACAATGACAACAACAAAAACTGGCTTTCTACAGTTATTAAAAAAACAGCAACTTTTATCTACGAATTCCCCTAAGGCAAATTGCTGATGATATTAAGAGTCATCTTCTGTTTTTACGCCTTGCACTAGCTGTCCAGGAATCTCCTTTCTTTAACTGCTTTTCTCTCCATCTCTCCCTGCTCCCTCATTTCTTACAATCCACATTCCACGCCTGTCTCTCAGCCCTTCCCTCCTTTCCTTTCTTTCTCCACCTGCCTTATCTGCTTCCCCAGGAGGGGAGAAATAAAAGTTGGATTATTGCAGAATGAGTGCTTCTGTCTAGCAAGGGCTGAGGAGCCGCAGAGCCCCCTGCAGGGCAGCACCTGAAACAGCATGGTTCTGTTCTTCTCCGAGTCCGAGGGCTGCACGTGGCTGGGCGCGCTGGCGTGTCGCCTTCGTGGCTGTGGTTTGTGGCTGTTCTCTGGGACTTTTCTTTGCAGGCCGGTGACGCTGCTGCACCGGGAGCGGAACTCCTGCGGGTCATCAAAGACAGAATCCTCCAAAATCCGCTCTGGAAAGCAACCTCGAGAGCTGGCCAGAGCAGGCTGGCTGGCCACGGCTGGTAAGGCAGGGTGGGTGTCGGGGATGTCATCGTCTTCCTCCAACAGAATGTCTGCGGGGGAGCTGGGCCCCTCCACCTCGAAGACGGCCCGGTGGTTGGCGGCGTCAGGGCCGTGCTCGCCCTGGCCCCGGAGGCGCTGCTGCTCATGCAGGCTGAACTTCTCGATGCAGTCGTCGATGAGGCTGGACGGGGCCTTCTTGTGGGTCACGGTCACCTTCCCGCAGTACAGGACTTCGAACTTCTGGGAGTTGTAGAAGGCGTCCTCATTGTCTTTGCTGGGCTTGGCATCCTCTTTCATGGCAGCTTTAGACAACTGCCTTATGCTGCTGATAACATCGGGAACCTAAAAGATAATTTACAATACTCATTTCAGCCAACTCTTTAGAGATCATGTATGTTTCCTAGACCTGTTATTATCACACAGAATGCTACCAAATGATAAACTATAGAAAGTAACAGCCAGACCCTATGTAAAACAAATTTAATTACACTATCAGACATACATGACTTGGAAGTAAGATTTGACATTCAATGATATCATATTATACATTCTCCTTTTAAATGTATTCATTTTCCAAACAACAAAACCATGAATGACATAGGCCACTATCAACCTTTAATAAATCATAGTCTACCTTTTGAGTAATTTTATAAGTTACTAGAGGCCCGGTGCACAAAATTTGTGCACAGGTGGATCCCTAAACCTGGCCTGCAATCAGGGCTGATTGGGGCTTTCCTTCCCCTGGCTGCCTTCATTCCGGCTGCCCCCTGGTGGTCAGCGCACATCATAGTGAGCAGTCAAACTCCCAGTGGGTCGAACTCCCAAGGGGACAATTTGCATATTAGCCTTTTATTACTAGTATTAATAGGATTGTGAGTAATGAAAATTAAGGGGAAAAGATAAAGTTTTTAAAAGTGTAATGATTGAAAATACATGACTAAATAAAAGTTATTATGAGCCTCGGTGAACAGGAACCAAAGTTTCAACTTTCCAGATCAACAAATTAAAATCCACACACCATCAGCATTAGCCATCAGGAACAATACAAATTAAAGCCATAGTAAGACAACATTACACACCTATTAGAATGGCTTACATGCCCACTGGGAGGTAAAGCAATTGGAACTTTCATACATTGTATTTGGAAATGTACAAAGGCACAACCACTTTAGAAAACTGTTCAGCAGTTTCTTAGGAGTTAAACACAGACTTAAAGGATCCAATCATTCCACTGCTATCACTATCTTGAGATTTAGCCAAAAGCCCTGAAAATTTGTTCTCATAAAAGCTTGTACATGAATATTCACAGAAGCCTTAGTCAAAACACCCCAAAACAGGAAAAAAAAACTCACAAATGTTTATCAACAAGTGAACACTCCCTAATTATCAGGGAAATGCAAATCAAAACCACAATGAGAGCCCTGGCCAGTGTTGCTAAATGGTTAGAACATTGACCCGCACACCAAAAGGTCTTGGATTCTATCCCAGTCAAGGGCACATACCTGGGTTTCAGGTCCACTCCCACCCTCAGTCAGGGCTCATGCGAGAGGCAACCAGTCGATTTGTCTCTCACACACTGATGCTTCTCTTTTCTTCTCTCTCTCTCTCTCTCTCTTTCACCCCCCCCCCCCCCCCCCCCCCCCCCCCCCCCCCCGCCCTCCTTCCCTTCTACTCTCTCTGAAAAAAGCAATGGAAAAAATATCCTCAGGTGAGGATTAAAAAAAAAAACAAAAAAAAACCACAATGAGACATCACCTCACACCTGTTGGAATGATATCATCAAAAAGACAAGTGATGACAAGTGCTGATGCAGACATGCAAAAAAGGGACCCTTGTGCACTGTTGATGGGAATGTAAATTGCTGCAGCCTCTGTGGAAAACAGTATGGACGTTTCTCAAACTATTACAAATAGAGCTACCTTATGACCCAGTAATTCTACTTCTGGGCATATATACAAAGGAACCAAAATCACTATCTTGAAAAGATATCTGCATTCCCACATTCACTGCAACATTATTCACAAAGCCAAGACATGGAAACAACCTAAGTGTCCATTAACAGGTAAATGGATAAAGAAAATGTGAAATACACACACACACACACACACACACACACAATGGAATATTATTTAGCCATAAAAAAGAAGGAAATCCTGCCATTTGGGACAACATGGATGGACCTTAAGGGCATTTTTCAAAGTAAAGTAAATTGGACAAAGACAAATACTATATGATCTCACTTATATGTGGAAACCAAGAACAAAAAGGGCTCATAGAAACAGAAGAAATTGGTGATTGCCAGAAGCCAACGGTGGGGGGAATGGTAGTCAAAGGTACAAACTTCCAGTTAAAAGATAAATAAGCTCTGGGGATGTAATATATAGCATGGTAACTATCTATAATAATAAAAGTGTGATATGGTAATTAGACCAGACAGCCAAACGACCTTCCGGACATCCAGACATCCTTCCTGACAAAGCCAGGGCCCCAGGGAAGCCGGCCCAGGTCCCTGGTGCCTGCGGGCAGCTGGAGGAGGGAAGCCTGGGTCCCAGGTGCCAGAGGGAAGCCGGTGCTAGCAGCTAGGATAAGGAAGGCCTACTCTTGCACGAATGTTCATGCATCGGGCCTCTAGTTTATAAATATAAAAGCCTAAGCTACCAGTCGACTGGTCGCCATGATGCACACTCACCACCAGGGGGCAGATGCTCAACGCAAGAGCTTCCCCCCCCCCCCCCGCCCCCGCCCGTGGTCAGTGCGCTCCCACAGCGGGAGTGCCGCTCAGCTGACCAGGATGAGCAGGGGCTGGGATGAGTGGGAGCAGCTCCTCCCTGGATCCCTGCAGACCATGCTGAGGGACCCCACCAGTGCATGAATCCATGCACCAGGCCTCTAGTAGGTAATGATACTCTACTATATATTTGAAAGCTGCTAAGAGAGATCTTAAAAGTTTTCATCATAAGAAAAATATTGTAACTATGTAAAGCAGTGATTTTCCACCTTTTTCATCTCATGGCACATATAAACTAATTACTAAAATTCTGTGGCACACCAAAAAATATATATTTTGCTGATCTGACAAGAAATAGGTATAATTTTGAATTACTTACAAAAAAATGTAAGAATAGTAATTACCTACCATTTTTGCTTTAAACTGACTTTTTAAAAATCATTGGTTAATTTCTGGTACCAAGAATTAGCCAATCAGATGCAACCTTATTATGTGACCAATAAGATACAACTCTGTTATATGACCGATATATTTATGGTGCAAGACAAGGCATTCACATGGAACAGCTACTATTGTGTTGGCTACTGTCATTTTTTTTTATTTGACAGTCTAAGATAAAAGAAGTCAGTGCCTCTGACTAACTAGTCAGGTATTGCATGTTCTAAATATTCTTGCAGCACACCAGCTGAAATTGCTGATGTAAGATGATGGATGTTAACTAGAGTTATTGTGGGAATCATGTCACAGTGCATCCATGTATCAAATCATTATGTTGTATACCTTAAACTAATACAACATCATGTGTCAATAATACTGAAGAAAAAAGTTAATGGATAAGAAAAATGTGGTACAGTCACACAATGGAGTACCACTCATCATCTCTCACCCAGTTTATTGCAATAAACTTTTTAACTGGTATACCTTGCCCCCTTCAGTCTACTCTTAAACGTCGAAAGGATCCTTTTTAAACTTGTCATGTTACTAGCAAATCCTCCAAGCTCCCCATTTCATTAAGGGTAAAAGACAAGATCCTTACTTTACTGTAAGGGTCCCTGAAGAAGGCCAAAATTGGTAAATGATCATAAATTACTAAAGGCCCAGAGAAATCGTGCACGAGTAGCTCGCTTCGCTTCCGCTTCCCTCAGCTGGCTGCCCCACCCATTGCTGCTAATAGCTCACGCCCCACCCTCTGCTGCTCGTAACTCTCTGCCACTAGTAGCTCGCACCCTTCCCCCTCACCCCTCCTCCCCCGCCCCCCCCCGCCCCCGCGAGAGCACTGCCTGTTTTGTCATGACGGTGTTACAGTGTCACGGCCACAGCCCTTTTATTAGTATAGACTAGAGGCCCGGTGCACAAAAATTTGTGCACTCGGGGGGGAGGCGGGGCCCTCAGCCCGGCCTGTGCCCTCTCGCAGTCTGGGACCCCTTGGGAGATAACGACCTGCTGGCTTAGGCCTGCTCCCGGGTGGCAGAGGGCAGGCCTAATCCCTAGGTGCAGCCCATGGTCGGGCTCAGAGCAGGGCCGATTGGGGAGTTGGGGTGCCGCCCCCTGTCATGCACAGAGCAGGGCGGATTGGGAGGTTGTGATGCCACCCTCAGTCACGCTCAGGGTAGGGCCGATTGGGGGGTGGGGCACCGCCCCCTGTCAGACTCAAGGCAGGGTCGATGGGGAGGTTGCAGCGCCACCCCCTGTCACACACAGAGCAGGGCGGATCAGGGGCTTGGGGTACTGCCCCCTGTCACTCACAGAGCAGGGCCCATCAGGGGGATTGGGGCTCCGTACCCTGTCACGCACAGAGCAGGGTCAATCAGGGGGTTGGGGAGCTCCCCCCTGTCACTCACAGAGTAGGGCCGATAGGGGAGTTGGGGCACCGCCTCCTGTTACACACAGAGCAGGGCGGATCAGGGGGTTGGGGCGCCGCCACTGTCACACTCAGGGCAGGGCCGATGGGGAGGTTATGGCTCTACCCCATCACACACAGAGCAAGGCCTAGGGGAGGGGGGGTTGGGGCACTGCCCTCTATCACCCACAGAGCAGGGCCGATCAGGGGATTGGGGCGCCGCCACTCTCACATTCAGGACAGGGCCGATGGAGAGGTTATGGCTCTACCCCGTCACACACAGAGCAGGGCCCGTGGGGGGGGGGGGGGGGCGCCGCACCCTGTCATACACAGAGCAGGGCCGATCAGGGGGTTGGGGCGCCGCATGCTGTCACACACAGAGCCGCAGGGCAATCAGGGGGTTGGGGGGCTCCCCCCTATCAGGCACAGAGCAGGGCTGATGAGGGGGTTGGGGCGCCTTCCCCTGTCATGAACAGAGCAGGGTGGATAGGGAGGTTGTGGCCCCACCCCCTGTCACACACAGAGCCGCAGGGCGATCAGGGGGTTGGGGAGCTCCCCCCTATCAGGCACAGAGCAGGGCCGATCAGGGGGCTGGGGCGCCGCACCCTGTCACACACAGAGCTGCAGGGCGATCAGGGGGTTGGGGAGCTCCCCCCTATCAGGCACAGAGCAGGGCTGAGCAGGGGTTGGGGCGCCTTCCCCTGTCACGAACAGAGCAGGGTGGATAGGGAGGTTGTGGCCCCACCCCCTGTCACACACAGAGCCGCAAGGCGATCAAGGGGTTTGGGCGCTGGCCCCTGTCACGCTGATCCCGGTGCCAGGAGGCCTCTCGGCTCCGCTGATCCCGGTGCTGGGAGGCCTTGAGGCTCCGCTGATCCCGGTGCTGGGAGGCATATTACCCTTTTACTATATAGGATAGAGGCCTGGTGCATGGGTGGGGGCCAGCTGGTTTGCCCTGAAGGGTGTCCTGGATCAGGGTGGGGGTCCCCACTGGGGTGCCTGGCCAGTCTGGGTGAGGGGCTGAGGGCTGTTTTCAGGCTGGCGGGTGACTGAAGCTCCCAACTGCTCCTTTTTTTCTTTCTTTTTTTATTCTGGGCCAGCTTTAGCTCTGACTCCAGCTCTGAGGCCTCTGCTGCTGAAAGCAGGTATCTGGTTTGTTTGTGTTCTATAATCGAAACACTGTATCAACTCCAGCTCTGAGATCCCGGCTCGCTGAAAGCAGGTTTCTGGGGTTTTGTTTAGCTTCTATATTTGTAACTATGTTTCAAACTGCAAGCTCAGAGGCCAGCAAGGCAGGCAGGGAACATTGGTTTCTTCCGTCACTGAAGCAAGCAAGCCTCATGTTAGTTTCAAGCTGCCTGGCTGCCGGCTGCCATCTTGGCTGGCAGTTAATTTGCATATCACACTGATTAGCCAATGGGAAGGGTAGCGGATGTATGCTAATTACCATGTTTCTCTTTTATTAGATAGGATTAGGTCATCTGGATACCAGATGGGCTGAGCCCCAAAATGGCATCAGTCCCCAGGGATGGAAGTCAGAGATTTTAAAGGACTCTACGTGGGCTTTTTCTGGGAGGAGAATTCTATGGGCGGGTCGGGATTCTGGGAAGGTCTAAAGGGGAAGGGGAATGGTCTTGGCAAGTGGAACATGGTCTTAAAAGACAGGGAATGTCTGTTGTGAAGTGGTCTAAAGGTCAGTTCCCAATGGAGCGGGTATTGATTCAATTATTTGATCAGACCTAACACTTACAATGTACAGGGTCCTTGTCATCTGAATATGACCCACTGGAAAACACACACACACACACACACACACACACACACACTGACACAGTCAGCATTTTCCTGGATTTTTTTCCCTACTTTATTGCTCTCCATAGCACTTACCACCTTTAACATTTTGTATGACTTATTTGCTAAAATATAAGCTCTAGGAGGGCGGTGATTTGTCCCTCCCTCCCTCCCTTCCTTCCTTCCTTCCTTCCATCCTTCTTCATTTTTTCCTTGTTGTATCCCCAGAGCCTAGAACAATTCCTGGTACATATCAGACCCTCAATATGTGTACTAGCAACAAAACCGCTTTGGTCATTTTTATCTTTGGAAAAAGAGGAGATCATCTTATCTTCAGGGCTGCTTCACATTCAGACACCTACGGCATATCTTCGAATCTTCCAGCACCAATTCTAAATCCAGAATTTCTTCTCTTCCATGTAATTATTTGGGATATACTGCCAGAGAATTCACAATTTAAAAATCACAATAATTTCAGCTGGCTGTTATAAAAAGATAAAGTCCAAACACTATAGTTTCAATGACTCGCCCTGAACACTTGGCATGGCTCAG
The DNA here is from genome assembly GCF_014108235.1 of Myotis myotis. Lineage (NCBI taxonomy): Eukaryota > Metazoa > Chordata > Mammalia > Chiroptera > Vespertilionidae > Myotis > Myotis myotis. The sequence continues at coordinate 57,974,651 of NW_023416335.1, read as the reverse complement.
GGAAACAGGTGTTTTGTACTAAAGCATGATCAGCAGCCTTAGTGCTCTGGCATTTTCTTTTTCCTTCAATACCTGACAAGGTTCAAAGCTATGGAAGTGAGCTAGCTGACATTAAACCCTGCAAAAGTTGATTCTAGTGCAGTGGGCAAAGCCCTAAGATGGAATGATCCTTTCTTCCTTAAAAAACATCTTTTTATTAAATAATTTTCATCTGATTTTGCAACCAACATGCTTCTAAATTTCCAAACATGTTTCTGTAAAAGTACGGACAGAAATAGTATCGGCAGGATTTTATGAACCTGAAGAATTTTTATCTTGTTACAAATACTGAAATTGTTTTGGTGCATTATTAAAGTTATATTGTATTCCACCATTCAGGCTGCAAATAAAGTCAACTCAACCTCCGTTGTGTCACTCACTCTGTATTACCTGTTTGTACTTTTTCTCTTCCATTATATTGAGAGCTCTTAGAGGAAGGACCGATCAGTGTCTGAATTTCAAGTCTCACAGGACACCTCCCTCTGACCACAGGTAAAGGCTCAGCACCTACACGTGATACAGTTAATGACCCAGCTTATACAAGCAAAGCTCATCATCTGGACTGAACTTCCAGTCATTTGAGTTGTTAACTACGCTGTGAAACCTAAATTCTAGCTGTCTGTAATAGCTTTTCTCAGGTCAGAGCTAACCACAGCTTTCAGTGAGCTGGGCCGCAGAGAGACGAGCTGCGAAACTGATCTAACAACACCCAGCTCTGGTTTTGCTTGTCATCATGTGCAAGACACACATAAACGTTAACATTATACAGCCCCTGTCTACACGCTCAGAGCCCACAGCAGAAAAGTCACACTCATAGTCGAGAACGAGTTATCAGAGAATCATGAAAACCTCCTATTGAGGCATTTATTTAAAGGAGCTATCAGAAGAAGCAGCAGAGTAATAAAATCTCCATCTAGTACTTGTACATACAAATGATATTTTGAGGAAATGATATTCTCCCAGAGGACAGTGCTGACATTACATATATAAATGAACTTGACTTCCTGTGTGTATTGAATCTTACAACATCTCTTTTGTTTCTATACTATCCTATATAATAAAAGGTTAATATGCAAATCAACTTAATAGTGGAATGACCAGTCACTATGATGCGCACTGACCACCAGGGGGCAGATGCTCAATGCAGGAGCTGCCCCCTGGTGGTCAGTGCAGTCCCAGAGGAGGAGCACCATTCAGCCAGAAGCCGGCTCATGGCTAGCGAGCGCAGCAGTGGTGGCGGGAGCCTCTCCCACCTCTGCGGCAGCGCTAAGGATGTCCGACTGGCGGCTTAGGGGAGCGGGCCTAAGCCGCCAGTCAGACATCCCCCAAGGCTCCCGGACTGCAAGAGGGTGCAGGCCAGGCTGAGGAACCCACCCCCCATCCCCCAGTGCACGAATTTCGTGCACTGGGCCTCTAGTTATATCATAAGCTCTTAAGTTAAAGAATGAGTTGAATTTTGAATCTTACTTAGAGCTTTTCTATATGACCACTGGGAAAGTGTTCTCTGCTCAGAAGAAATGGGGCAACTGCTGTCAGCAAACAGGCATATAAGTAGTAGTGAACAGCTACCTAGAACCCTGATAAAAGTTCTCTGGGAGTGAGATAGGTTTACTAAATTTCTTTTGATACCTCAAGAGATCTGGCAGTCCCCAAAATGGAAAGCCATGGCTTTCCACTCTGCTCACCCCAAGCAGGAAGCGAATGCATGTGTCAGGAATGTCTCCAGAAGCTATGGAGCACCTCAAGCTACACACTCCTGCTGCTCACTCTGGTTCCTCGCACCCTAGCTACAGAAAACACCACTGCTCAGAGTCCGCCCACATCCCACAGAGCAGATGAGGACTCAATGCCAACTCAAGGAAAGGTGTTTATTCTGTGGCAGCACATAATCTATAACATTAAACAATAATAATGACCTCAAAACTTCCACCAAACGAGAGATTGACAGGTGTAAATTCTATCCCTAGTTGGGCCAGACATTTTGCTATCCTGCCTCCTGGAATATCCTCTCCAGTAAAGGAGAGGACAGATACATAGTTAATAGGGTCTCATCTAGATACAAATATCTGTGGGTTTATTTTGGTATCAATGTCACTATAGGAACAAGATAATATACATTAAAAGAAAATGGAAAATGGTCTCTATTATTAAGCCAGAAATATAGTAAGTCACTGAAATTATTCATCTCCATTGACACAAAGTATTCCACTAACAATAAAATGAACAGGGCTTTTTTCAAATGCCTCATGATTATTTAGAAAAAGCACAGTGCCACCTTTAGCTAGCATTTTGCCGTTACACTTCAGTAATCTCACTAAAAGAACCTAGATTCAAGTATCAAAAATCCAGACATTAAAGCAATTCCTTACTATAGAGTAAAAGAAATTTCCCACTAGACCCCTAAATGTCATGCTGTCGTTTCTCATTAAGTATCATAATTATTTATCACACTCCAAGCAATCCAGTGGAGTTGTAAAAATTACATTTTGCCTGACTTCAGAAACAAATTCTACAAGTAACAACACAATACAGTTTACAGACTCAGGCAAACATAGGGTAAAAATCTGGATCATTAAAAGCACTAAGGAAAGATACCTGTGCTCAGGGAGCCGGTGGCCAGTGGTTCTCCAAAAGCAATGAATAAATCAAACTGATGTAATAATCCTCAGTATTAGCCTCTGTCGCACCTAGAAGTTCCCCTTCTTTTTAAGTAAGTCAGCAGTGACTGCACTGTGTTTGTTGGAAGTCCACCTTATCACGATGCAGCCAATTATAAAACCTTCCAGGAGTAACCGTTATTGCTTCAAAAGTAAAGTATTTCCTGACTCTGCAATCCGGAAACACCCTGATTGTTCAGGAGTGAAGCACAAGAGCGCTGGCTTTCTTTAGAAAGAACATTTTAAATTTGATAACCATTGTCTTTCTTATGCTACTTAAATAGTCACAAGTGCCCAGCACTCATTAATAATGAAGATAAGAGATGAACCTCTAGTACAATGTCTTTTTTCCTCATAGACTTCATTGATAAATAGATGAATCTCAGCAAACATTTAAAAATGGATACAAATATGAATGGGAAAATAAGCTGCTTAAAAACATACTTAAAATAAAAACCTGGGCCTGGCCGGTATGGCTCGGTGGTGGAGCATACCCATGAACCAGGAGGTCAGAATTCGATTCCCAGTCAGGGCACATGCTCATGTTGTGGACTCAATCCCCAATGGGGGGTGTGCAGGAGGCAGCCAATGGGTGATTCTCTCTCATGATTGATGTTTCTCTCTCTCTCCCTTCCTCTCTCTGAAATCAATAAAATTCTATTTTAAAAAAACAACCTGGGTAAATCCTTTTACAATTGATGTGAGATTAATTGATTAATTAATTCAGTTCTTATTCATATTTTTATAATAATTATAGTAAGTACAGCAAGATATAGAAAAATGCAAAAAGAGGGGAAAGGTGTAAAAACTTTTGAAGGAAACCTTGGGAAACAATTCAAGTAAAATGAAAAAAAAACTGCCTAATGAGAAGAATTAACAATTTAAACTAGTTTCAATCAAATAGAGACACTACAGTGTGGAAAAGAAATATATTTTCTTTGGGAGTAGTATGTGCCTTTAGGGGAGGGGAGGGTCCCTTCCTAGTTCTGTCTTACTTAAACTATTATGATCAGGTCAGCATTTTGAGAAAAGTCCGATTTTGTCATTTCATGTTATCGTTTCTATTTGGTTTCTTAAAGCTCATCTCCAGCCAATGGAAAGTGATCAGAAGGCATGTGCACATCATGAAATGGCCCACTCACATTACGGAAACACTGACCGTTACCTAAGAACCCTTAGGTTTTTCCAGTCCCAGTTATTTGGGATCATGGTCTGTCATTTTTAACGTGAGGCTGTCTGACAATCTTAATTAGAAATAAAAATGATTTTTAAACCATTTTCATTTTTACCCAAAAGTACTTCAGCAAGTCTTTGTACTCAGTTAAAAATATAAAATACTACTTTAGGAGATATTCTGCACAATAAAAAGATGTGTGATTTTCACTAGGTCTAGAGTCTAAATTGACTGGAGCAACACAGTGATTTTTAAAATTACAGAATTTTAAAACTAAAGGTGCACTATCTACAGATGTGGAAACAAACCATTTACATCAAATGTTAAACCAATAAAGCAGAAAATAACAGGAGTGCAGGGAAGGAGATTCTCTGGGGCCAAAGAAAGCCCAGTTATCTCTGCTTCCAAGTTGCTTAGTTTCAATCTTGGGCTTGAGCCAAAACAGTTTCCTCTTAGACCAGGATTTTCCTTCTCAGATAGTCTCGTCACTTTGCTCCAAACTCATTTTCGGCCCAGCAACTCTCTGCTTCCTTTTTGGTGGTGTCTGAGTCCGTTCCAGCATCAGAGAGAGAGAGAAATTCCTTAAACTTTTCAGCTAAGTTCTCCCCTTCCCATTCCATCTCACTGATCATATCGTCGAATTCCTTCTCTGGAAGATATGACCCGTGCCTGTAAGACCATTTCGAATTTGCAAACGCGGTCATATATAAAATACATGAGAGTAACTCATGTAACAAAATGTGGGGGATCATACAGTTGGGTTAAGGGAATAGAATGTCCCCAGCAGCAGCTGAGTTAAGTGATAGCAGTGGTTCTCAACCTTCCTAATGCCGTGACCCTTTAATACAGTTCCTCGTGTTGTGGTGACCCCCAATTTCATTGCTACAAATTGAACATAATTAAAGCATAGTGATTAATCACAAAAACAATATGTAATTATATATGTGTTTTCCGATGGTCTTAAGCGACCCCTGTGAAAGGGTCGTTCGACCCCCAAAGGGTCGCAACCCACAGGTTGAGAACCACTATGCTACAGGAAAAGATGAGCACAAGATAGAAAAGTGGTGACAGGGTCAGAGGGCAAAGGATAGGTAAGAACAGTCCTATTCAAATTCCCTTTCAAATGCAAAATCATTATTTTTTAAAGCAGATTAGTCCACAGTGTAACATAATAGAAAGGGACATAACATGCAGTTAGAGGTCTTTAGTTGAAAGCCCCATTCCAATATTGCCCATTACAGGAAAGACACCATATCCTCTCAGCCTCTCTTTTTTCTTCTGTGAAATGGAAAAGTGTTTACTTCAGAGGTAAGCTGGGAAAATTAAATTAAATGGGCAAGTGTGCCTGACACACGGCTAGGACACTGAAAACATTCAATGCTGTTCAAGTAAATAAAATATGTACGTCCAATTTGTATTGTGTAAGCCGATGGAGGAAGCTGCTAAATAAGAAAACACTGTCTTCATGAAATTTAGTAGCAGGGATACAAAATAAGTAAAATATAAAGGATTTGAGATAGTAAAGATTACCAAGGAGGAAAATAATGCAGGCAAAGGGGACAGAACATTTGGAGGAGGTGGCAGAAGATTTGCAATTTTAGTGAGTTGAGTAAAAACCTCTTTTCAGCAAGGAGGTGAGCCATGGTGATATGTGGGGGAGGAGCGTTCCAGACAGACAGAACATCATGTACCAAGGCCTTGAAGCAAACAATCGCCTGGCACGTTCAAGGAACTTCAGAGAGCCAGTGTGGCTGAATGTGAGTGAGTGAGCAGGAGAGATTATCCACGAGGCCACTGTGGGGCCAGGGGTATCCAAATCATGCAGGACCTTGAAAGGACTTTGGCTTCTACTCTTAGTGAGACAGAAAGCCAAGGTCGGGTGCTGAGTTGTGTGTAAAGGTCCTGTTGGCTGCTGTGTGATTAGATGGCAAAGATGAGGAGGCAGGAGCCTACTGCACCCACCCAGGGGGAGACAATGGTGGCTCACCCAGGATCCACAGCAAGAAAAGCGGTGAGAAGATGAAGGGTCTGGATATAGTTTTAAAAGCACAGTCAAGATGACCTGTTGATGTAGTTAATGTGATGTGTAAGAGAGGAGAGGAGGAATGAATGAACAGCATGGGTTTGGGCCAGTGACACAGATTGCGGGAGGGGGATGCTTAACAAAGCAGGAGCTTAGTTTTGGACATGATAATTTTGAGAAGCTGTTCGGTTCTGACAAGTCCAAATAGCTTCTCAAGGGAGATGACAATAGACAGCTGAAAATATGTGTCTAGAGCTCAGGGGAGAAAACAGAACTGAATTTATATATGAGATAAATTTTGGAAAAAACAATGTATGCAGTTAGGCAAAAAACAACAACAACAAAAAAAAACAGTCTTGTACCTTACCAAAATAAAAATAACATAGTTTGATTATAAAGTATGTGTGCCACTTGTGTAAAATAATTCCTTATTTCTTTTATTGTATGTGGGTATTTATACAGATACAACCAAAAACATGAAATAAGCAAACTCATTAATACAAGAAAGGCAAATTCCTTATGTAAATGTAATCAAGAAAGTTAAATCTCCCATTTTCTCACTATAATTACAGAATAGGGGTATCTAAGAAATACCCCTGAAAAGTTGTTACTTATTTATGTATGCTGTTACTATGAGAATCTCAATTTCAAATGCAGCATAGCCCTTTACCCAACCATAAAGCACTTTCAATGTGAGATCAATCTACTATCCATTTATTCAACTGGATGCCTTCTTTTCATAAAAGTCATCTTGTTTTCTTCATGCTCACATTCTTAAAAGTATATAAGTAAAAAATCAATGATCCCCTAACCAAGCTAACTAAGAAAAAAGAGAGATAAAACAAATTACTAATATCAGAAATGAAAAAAGGACATCATTACAGAACCCATGGACATTAAAAGGATAATAAAAGAATACTCTGAGCCACTCTATGCCCAGAAATTTGATACCCGAAGTGTAATAGGCCAATTCTTTAAATGACACATCTGCCAAAACTCACACAAGAAGGAAGAGATTATCTGAATAGGCCTATCTCTATTAAAGAAATTGAATCAATGACTAATAAGCTTCCAAAATAGAAAGCACTAGGTTCATGAGTTTACTGTTAAATTTTATAAAATATTTAAGGAAGAAATTATATCAGTTCTCTATAATCTCTTTCAGAGGAAAAAGGCAGAGAAAAAAACTGTAGTCCAATATCTCTTATGAACATAAGTACAAAAATCCTTGAAATATCAAGGAAATTCAAAAATCCTTGAAATTGAATCCAAAAAAGCAAAAAAAGAATTATATACATATCTTAATCAATAAAAAATATATTAAAAAAAAAGAATTATATACAAAGACCAAGTGAGATTTATCATAGGTATGCAAGGCTGGTTAACAAAATCAATTAACATAATCCATCACATTAACAGACCAAAATAAATAAATAAATAAATAAATAAATAAATAAATAAATAAATCACATGACCTATCAATAAATGCAGAAAAACATTTGACAAAATCCAACACCCATTTATTATCAAAACTCTGAGACAACTGGGAATAGAGGGCAACGTCCTCCACTTGATAAAGGTTATCTACCAAAAAACCTAGCGCTATCATACTTAATGATGAGAAACTCAAAGCTTTCCCACTAAGTTCCTGTACAAGGCAAGGATCAGGTGCCCACTAAGATCACCCCTCCATTTCCACATCACACTGGAAGTCCTTGTTAATGCAATTGAGCAAGAGCAGAAGACAAAAGGTATAAAAATGGGAAAGGAAGGAATAAGACTGTTTTGTTCTCAGATGACATAACCATCTATGCAAAAACTCAATCAACAAAATAAACTCCTAGGACTCATAAATGACTATAGCAAGGCCGTGGATACAAGGTTAATATATAAAAGTCAACTGCTTAGCTAACAATGAGCAAGTGGAATTTGAAATTAAAAAAAACAATACCATTAACATTAGCATTCCCAAAAATAAAATACTTAGGTATAAATCTAAGTATTCACACACAAGACTTTACAAACTTCTGATGAACACAATCAAAGAAAAACTAAATAAATGGAGAGGTAGTCCATGTTCACGATTAGGAAGATTCAATACTGTCCAGGTGTCGGTTCTTCCCAACTTCATCTACAGGTTCAATGTCATTCCAATCAAAATCCTCAGCATGTGATTTTGTGAATACTGACAAACTGATTCTAAAGTTTATATGGAGGGGCACACAACTCAGAATAGCCAGTATCATACTGAAGAAGAGCAAAATTGGAGGACTGACACTGTCTGACGTCACGATTTGCTGGAAAGCTACAATAATCAAGACAGTGTGGTATTGGTAAAAGAATAGACAAATAGATCAATAGAAATAGAGGAGACAGCCCTCAAATAGACCCCCTTAAATATAATCAACTGATCTCTGATAAAGTAGCAAAGATAATTCAAGGGAGCAAAAATAGTCTCTTCAACAAATGATGCTGAAACAACTGGACATCCACATGCAAAAAAAACAAACAAACACGAATCTAGACACAGATCTTACACCCTTTGTAAAAATTAACTCAAATGGATTATATACCTATCTGTAAAATGCAAAAATATAAAACTCCAGGAGCAAACCAGAGGACCTTGGATATGGTGGTGCCTTTTCAGATACAACACTAAATATATAATCCATGAAAAAAAATCGATAACTAGACTTCATTAAAATTTAAAACTTCTGTTCTGCAAAGGAGAGTATCAAGAGAATGAGAAGATAAGCCACAGACTGAGAGAAAATGTTTGCCAAAAACAGTTCTGGAAAGGACTATTATCCAAAATAATATGCCAAACTCTCAAAACTCAACAATAATAAAACAAACAGCCCCATTAAAAAACGGAAGGAAAATCTTAACAGATACCTCACCAAAGAAGGTAGACAGACGGCTAATAAGCATATGAAAAGATGCTCCACATCATATGTCTTCAGGAAAATGAAACTCAAAACAACGAGATACTACTACACACTGATTAGAACAGCCAAAATCTAGAACACTGCCAACACCAAATGCCGGTGAGGATGTGGAACGGGAGAAACTTTTCATGCCCTACTAATGAGAACACAAACTGACACAGGCACATTAAAAGACAGATATCTTGAAAGATAGTTATAAAACTAAAAATACTGGTTTCTCACAAAACTAAACATACTCTTAACATATGACAATCCATACACCTTGGTATTTACTCAAAAATGTATATCCATACAAAAACCTGTACATAGATACTGACAGAATACTTATTCGGAATTTCCAAAACTTGGAAGCAACCAAGATGTTCTTCAGTACATAAATGAATAAACTGAAGTACATCCAGACAATGGGACATTATTCAGCACCAAAATGAAATGAGCTATCAAGCCTGAACCTTAAATGCATATTAATAAATGAAAAAAGCCGATCTGAAAAGGCTATATATGATTCCAACTATACAAATTTTGGAAAAGGCAACACTGTGGAGACAATAAAAAGGAGTGGGGGAGGGGGAGTGACTAGGCAGAACAGAAAACGTTAGGGCAGTGAAAATCCTCTGTATAATATCATAATGAGTTATCTACATCATTACACACTTGTCCAAACCCAGAGAGTATACAACACCAAGAGTGAACCCTAAGATAAACTATTTACTTTGGGTGATCATGACGTGTCGATGTAGTGTGCACCCTTGGTAACAAATGCACAATTCTTGTTAGTCATACTAGTAAACAGGAAGGCTATGTATGTGTGGAGACAGAGGTGTATGGGAGACAGAGGTGAACCTTCCTCTCAATTTTGTTATGAACCCTAAATTGCTCTTTAAAACTCTTTTTTATTTTACGTTTCTTTTTTATTTTTTATTTTATCTTATTTTGTTTCCATCACCATTTATCCCCTCTATCCCTCTTCCATTTCAAACCACGCCCCTACCCCGCCCACCCCTGCAATCACCACACTGTTGTCCATGAGTTCTCTCTCTTTTTTATTTCTTTTTTGATCAAACCCTCCATCACCTAGCACTCCCTCCCCACCAGAGCTGTCTGCCTGCTCTTTATCTAGGAATCTGTCTCTATTTTGCTTGGTAGTTCATTTTGCTCATTAGATTCTACATATGAGTGAAATCATATGGTACATATCTTTTCTGGCTTATTTCACTTAGCATAATGCTCTCCAGGTCCATCCACGTTACCCTTTGTGACCTGTCACAAAGGGTAACAACTGCATGATTATACTAATAGATGCTGAAAAGCATTTGATTAAAAAAAATGTCTTTACCAAAAAGAAAAAGTAAGCAGTTCAATACATTTGTATTTACTCCAAGAAACACTAGAGGGAGCTTTCCCACATGAACTAGTTTACCTAAACCAAAAAAAAAAAAAAAAAAAGTCACTTTTAATAAAATATTACTACTGCTCCCATTTAGGCTTATAAAATTAGTCACTGGCAAGTAAATTAACTGGAATTTTAACTGATAAGATAAGTTTGGCAATAAATTAGTAAGTTAATAAAACAAAGTTAGACTAAAAAAAAATTAAGAGTATAACAAAATAATCATCACTTGATAAATGCATTTATGTATGTCAACATTTAATCTGTTAGATATTTTTATACAGGACATAATAAATCTAATAAGGACATATGCTGTGATCCTTTATCATGATCCGTGAAAGTATAAAGTCATCTAAACAAAATGCTGAAATTGAAGACTTAAAAAGCAGTTTTAACTTATGCAATATCTGAACTGCTCAGGGGAGGACCACTGGAGTCAGGCTCGTTGTGAAATGGAACGGGCTTAGGAAAAGAGGCGAGGGAGCGAAGGCTCACCCCGAGGGGCCTCGCAGGACAAGCCCTGGCTGAGGTCCTGGAGAAAGTGTAATACTATCAGGAAGCAGAAAATACCACGGATTTCCCAGAAACCTATTTTGGTCCTGGCTTCCGTATTACTTCGGATATTTATACCAGCACCACGGATTTTACACCTTGCAAATGAAACGACACAACATTCTTGAGCTTCTGTCCAGAGACATCAAGTTTCTTGTACACATTATCATTACCCACGAAATATGCAAATGTCTCCCTTCTACGAAGTCTGAACTGCCTGCTACCCAAGGAGAAAGGGGAGACCTGCTTTTCCCTCTCTCAAAAATTAGCTGGCAGGAAAGGCAGAGGCCAGGGACCAGATGCCTCATCTCTGACCGGGAATGCCCTTGCCGAGGGTGAAGGAAAAGCACTGCTCCACATGGTGACTATTCACACTGCAGTTCGTCTACACTGCTCTGTGTCCAGCCCTCCCAGTAGAACGAACCTCCTGCAAACAAAATTAAGTCACAATGGAGTGTGTCTGATACAGCTGCTCCTAGGGACATAAAAAATTAATACTACGAAAACTTGCAGCAAGACTTGCCATTCTGGCCCTCATTCCTTCATCTTGCCCGCGACGATGATGACTATCACCTGGAAAAGTTTCTGGTCAGAAAAGACTTTTTTTTCAGAGCTGCTACTGGCTGTTAAAATGATTTTCTTCCTTGTTCATTACGCATCACAGGTCCCCTCCTCCCCTTCTCTGTGTGGTCTGGCTAAATGACACCAAGGGAAAGCATATAATGACTTTGGTGACTCAAGCAACCCATTTCCCTGTCATCATTAATTGCAGAAAACAATGAAAAGCATTAGCCTTGCAGAGTCCTGGAGAAAGAATATATTCCTTCTAAGCACTCCCCAGACATCTGACTGGAAACCACATTAATGAATGTGAAGTAATTCTAAAGCAGTCAACCTCCACTTCTGAGTCTCTGTAACGTCACCAGGTTGCTTGAAAGCCACCTGGAAGAAGAGTGCACTGTCAGGACCAGCCTTTGCCAGCACAAACCAGGCCCACACACCCCTGGACGTGCCTTGTGGACAGAGATCTCTCCCTTCACAGAACTCAATCACATTATACACCTTTTCCTTTCAATTAACTGGTCTTTCATGATTTCAGTTTTCAATAAACTGGTAACTTAGTACGAGAACGCCCTCCCAAAAGCATTTTCATTTATCAACTTTTATGTAAGTCAAACATTTAACTGCCAATTTTTTTGTTGACCCTCACCCGAGGATACTTTACCCATTGATTTTTAGAGAGAGTGGAGGGGAGGGAGGGAGAGAGAGAGAGAGAGAGAAACATCAATGTGAGAGAGACACATCGATTGGTTGCCTCCTGCATGCACCCAGACCTTGGCCAGGATTGAACCTGCAACTCAGGTACATGCCCTTGACTGGGAATCGAACCCGAAACCCTTCTGTACACGAGCCGATGCTCTATCCACTGAACCACACTGACCAGGGCGTAACTGCTAAATTTTAATTCCCTGAAGGAAACTCTCACTTTAGAATTTTAAATAGAATGTGTGGCACTGAAATATTTCTCATGATGTAATAGCCTTAATTTTCTAACACCCACATGCTGGCTCATCTATATATATAAAAGCCAAGTGACTGGAATGATAGAATGACGAGAACGACCAGTCACTATGATGTGCACTGCAGCGGCCAATGGGCATAATCGGGGCTCCAATTGGCCCCCACCAACCTCCCACGGCCCCTCCCCCTGGCCAGCCCCACCCCCGATCGCCCCCCCACATTTGGGGCAGGGCCGGCCAGCCAACTTCCCATGTTCCCTCCCCCGCATCGGCCCAGCCCAATGGCTCCCATTGGGGCAGGCCAGCCAGACCCCACCCATGCACAAATTTGTGCACTGGGCAGGCCTCTAGTATCTATACTAAAAGGATTACAACAAAGCTTCAGTGCTGATATTACAATCAACATGGCTGACGATAAAAGAAATTAAGGAAATCTGTACAGTAATTAGCCCGTGCAGTGTAAATGTGGCCGGAATTCATTTTCATTAAAACTTCCAAACAAGGGAGCAATCTGAGCTGCATCTTGTAAAAACTCACAATTTCAAAGTCAGAAAGCAAATTCAAAGCAAATTAGCAGCCTTTGGTTTTGTTTTGGGGTTTTGTTTTTTTTAACATATGAACTGCTTTTGAGAAAGAAATGATCCTTAAGTCACTTGTGAATAACTTAGTCACTGAAATAGGCACTGTTTGACCTAAACAGCACCCACCACTCATCTTCATTTAGAACAAATGACTCTTGTGGACACTGCCAATTCTTGCACCCTCCCATTCACCCAATCTCCCAACCCTTTACAAAGTGGGCCACAATGAAAGGCATGTAATCCAAGTTGGACCAGTGACATATAGAGGGGTGGGCGGAGGGCCCAAGTAAAGTAATCTGAGTCGCTCCCTAATATTTTTCAAAAGAAGATGGGATACAGCTGTTTCCCATCGAGGTCTCAAGCTGTTAAGTCAGTTAATCTGGCACCACAGGCAGCCAGGTCCCTTTGCTGAAGAAAGCCAGTCTGAATTGACACAAAATGAAACCCAGAGGAAAAGAGAACTAAAACCAACATACAGCCCTGGCTGGTGTGGCCTAGTTGGTTGGGTGTTGTCTCATGCACCGGAAGGTTGCTGGTTTGATTCCAGTAAGGGCATATGCCCAGTTTGTGGGCTCAATCCCTGGTAGGGCGTATGCAGGAGGCAGTTGATGGATGTTTCACTCTCACATGGATGTTTCTCTCACGCTCCTTCTCCCTTCCTCTCTCTCTAAAAATTAATTCTAAAAATCTTTAAAAAAATAAAAAGAAGGAAAGAAAGATGCTGGCTCTGTTGCATCATCTTAAAAAGTAAAAAAGATACGGAGAGAAAGAGAAATGGTAGGGTCACATCCCTGGTTGTAGACAGCCTGGGCCTCCAATTCTGGGGGTCACTCAGGATCCTTTCATAGATGGTGGCTTTCACCCTTGCCTCTGCGTCCTGTTAGCCAAATCTATGAGGATCACTGCGATTGGGTTCATCTCCTATGACTGAAACCCAAAAAAGCAACTAGTTACACATAACACAAGTTTATTTCCCTCTCTACAAAAGTCCAGTTGAGGGTGCAGGGATGGAGTTTTAGAACTCCATCGTGCCACTGAACATCAAAGACTCGGGTCCCTTCTCTCTTCTTGTTCTACCTTAAGGGCCTTGATCCCACTGTCCAAAACGGTGTCAACAGTATTCTAGGCAGAAGGATGTGAAGAAAGAATGAATAAATAGAAAAAGAGAGCAAGGGGTATCCCCCTCCCTACACACACACACACACACTGGACACTCTCTTTCTTAAGGAAGCCGTCACACACAAAAATCTACTTACACCCCACTGGCCAAAACTAGAAGAATTCCTAGCAGCAAGAGCAACTAAGAAATGTAATCCTGACCAGCTGGTGTAGTTCAGTGATTGAGCATTGACCTATGAACCAGGAGGTCATGGTTCTATTCCTGGTCAGGTCACATACCCCTGCTGCAGGTTTGATCCCTAGTGTAGGGTATGCAGGAGGTAGCCGATCAATGATTTTCTCTCATCATTGATGTTTCTATCTCTCTCTCCCTCTCCCTTCCTTTCTGAAATCAATAAAAATAAAAAATTTAGTCCTAACTCTGAATGGACATGTACCTAGTTTAAAATTCTATCACTAAAGAAGGGAGAAGAAACATCAGGAACAACTCACATTCCTGTCAAAATTGTCAATAATTCATGAGAAAAAAAGGCATCAGTCAGAGCTCTTTAACAGAGAAAAGCTGAGGATAGGTATAAGTATTTAAATCATGGAATGGTTCTAAAAAGGGGTGGAGGGGGGAGGCTCATGTCAAAGCAGCAGAAATACGTATTTAAAAAAGATAAGCCTGGACTAGTTTTCAAAAAAAACCTTATGATCAACCCTTATTGGACTATAGTTTCTCATCCTATATAATAAAAGGCTAATATGCAAATAGACTGAAAGATGGAACAACCATAACAACCGAACAACCGGTCGCTATGACATGCACTGACCACCAGGGGCATGTGCGAACATGGCGGGCGTTGGCTGCGGCAGGATGGTGGAGCAGGTGAGCAGGGGTACTAGACCAAGGCATGGTGCCAGTCACTGTCACCAGGGCGAGCCTCTGGTAGTTACTAAAAATTCTTTGTTCCTGCATGCCACGGTCCCACCAGGCGCTCACACCTGCTACCGGTGCTGCTGCCAGTGCCCAGCACCGGTCCCAATCACTCGGCACCATTAGCGTGTGTGAGCGGCAACTGCTGGCCCTGATCGCCCCTGAGGGCTTCTCCACCTCCCCCTGCTCCTGAGGGGTGATTGGGGCAGCAGCTGCCACTTGCACCCGCTGATGGTGCCAGCCCCACTTGCACCCGCTGCTGACACTAGCCCCAATCACTCCATGCCATCAGTGGGTGTGAGCGGGGCCGGCACCGTCAGCACATGGGAGCGGCGGCGGCCAGAGCAGGGCTGCCAGCAGACAGGGGACCAGGGGCCATGGCAGGAGGGGCCAGGCGGGGGTGCAGAGGGTGGACCAAGACCTGCTCCTGTGCCTACTGCAGCCTCGTGGGCCACAGTTCCTTTCAAGGTGCACAAATTCGTGCACAAAGCCCCTAGTTCAAGTATAATAAGCACTTGTGATGGTAATACAGTTAGCTACATCAACAGTCACCACTGACATCCTATATCAGGGGTCCTCAAACTACGGCCCGCAGGCCACATGCGGCCCTCCGAAAACATTTATCCGGCCCGCCGGGTGTTTTTGCAGCCGCTGTGTGCATAGGAATTTGTTCATAGTTTTTTTTTTAAACTATAGTCCGGCCCTCCAACGGTCTGAGGGACAGTGAACTGGACCCCTGTTTAAAAAGTTTGAGGACCCCTGTCCTATATAATAAAGGGCTAATATGCAAATAGACCAATCAGCAGAACAACCAAACAACCAGTCACTATGACATGCACTGACCACGAGGGAGTATGTGCAGAACATGGCAGGCGTCAACAACAGGAGGCAGAGCACAGAACACGGCGGGCATTGGCCACAGCAGGATGGTGGAGCAGGTGAGTAGGGGTGCCAGATCAAGGTGGGGTGCCGGCCGCTGTCATCAGGGCAAGCCTCTGGTGGTTACTGAAAATTCTTTGCTCCCATGCGCCACAGTCCTGCCGGGCGCTTGTGCCTGCTGCCGGCCCCATTCACTCGGCACCACCAGCAGGAACAAGCAGTGGCTGCCAGCCCCAATCACCCATCAGGGCTTCCCCACCTCCCCCTACTCCTGAGGGGCAATCGGGGCCAGCAGCCGCTGCTTGCACCTGCTGCTGGCGATGGCCCCGCTCGCACCCGCTGCCGGCACCAGAGCCACTGCTCACACCCACTGCCAGTACTGGCCCCGCTTGCACCTGCTGCTGGTGCCCAGGGCCAGTCCCAATTGCTCAGAGCCATCAGCAGGTGCAAGTGGTGGCTGCCGGCCCCAATCGCCCCTGAGGGCTTCTCTACCTCCCCCTATTCCTGAGGGGCAATCGGGGCAGTAGTCACCGCTCTCACCTGCTGATGACACTGGCCCTGCTTGCACCCGCTGCTGGCGCCGGCCCCAATCACTCCGTGCCATCAGCAGGTGTGAGCAGGGTTGGCGCCATCAGCACATGGAAGCAGCGGCGGTGGGAGCGGAGCTGCCGGCAGACAGGGGACCTGGGGCTGCAGCTGGAGGGGCCAGGTGGGGGCGCAGAGAATAGCCCAGAACTGCTCCTGTGCCCACCACAGCCTCGCGGCCTACAGTTCCTTTCAAGGTGCACAAATTCGTGCACTGGGCCCCTAGTTGTAAATATTTTTTCTAACTGGAACCAGCCATGTTAGTGTGGTGGTCTATAGAGACAGCAATAGGGCAACAACCCACAAATAACCACCTAATCTTCATTTCAACCTGTAATATGCCCCTGCACATAGTACTCTGACACAGTCACAAAGCAATGAAACTAGTTAATAAATATAATTAAAATTTTAATTGTGTTTTATCTTGGGACCTATAGATTCAATTCATTCCAATAGTCCAAGCAAAGGGAATATTATCACCCTTAAACCAGCATTTGTCTTATTACAAGAATTTATGCAGCATCTGAGAGTTGACTTGATGTCTATAAGTTTTCATTTTAGTCAATTGGGGTGTGTACTGTACACATCTCTGCCTTCATAAACAGTATTACCAGGCGGGATGTAAACATTTCTGTCTGTTGTAAAGGGTGAACATCAGACCTTCAATGTAACACAGTAGGGTACCTCTGTTCCTAGCCAACTGCTAAGTAAATATCAAAAAACTATTTGCACTGTAAAGAACCTTCCACTTCAAATAGAGAAAGGCAGTTACATGTGAAATATGGCTCCCATATTACTTCCACGATACACAGTGTAGAGCAACTGCTATGGCCATCTGCTTACTTTTATAGACTGTGTTCTCCAAAACTATAGAAGAGGTGTGACATACAAATTGCTTTTTGATTCTTTACTAACACCATGCTTGTTTCTAGAAGAAAATGTCTCAGCATTTTTAATACACATTTTTTACTTTTGTATATTGGGTTTTTTTCATTATATTTATCAGGGGTGACATTGGTTAATAAAATTATATTGGTTTCAAGTGTGCAATTCCACATATATCATCTGCATATTGTATTGTGTGACCACCACCCAAAGTTAAATCTTGCATCACCATATATTTGACCCCCCTTTACTCCTCCATCCTCCTTCCCTCTGGAACCACCATACTGTTGTCTGTGTCTATGGCCCTAAAAGCCAATGGGAGCATAAAGGCCCAATTGCAACAATTACTTGACGCACTTATCACTGTTCTATCCCACGGACACTACAATTGTTTCCTCAAACACAAATGAGCAAAAAGAAAGACATGCACTTGCTCTCCTGCTAGTCAAGTATTATTTCACTGATAAAGACAAGTCAGCACTTGCAAGAATTTAAATCACAGAAATATTTTAATAATATTCTATTATGTTAGAAACATTATGTGTATAAATTAAACCAGACCTAATAGAATTCATTTAGGAACTTGCTACAATGAATACATAAAAGTAGCATGCAATTAAATACTAACTAGAGGCCCGGTGCATGAAATCCTGCAACAATGGGGTCCCTCGGCCTGGCCTGCAGGATCGGGGGGCCAAAACTGGCTCTCCAACATCCCCCGAGGGGTCCTGGATTGCAAGAAAGCACAGATCAGGCAGAGGAACCCCGCTGGTACATGATCAGGGCCGGGGAAGGACATGGGAGGTTGGCCATCCAGGGAGAGGCTGCAGGAGGGCTCCAAGGAATGTCTGGTCCATCTTGTTCAGTCCTGATCAGCTGGACCCCAGCAGCAAGCTAACCTACCGGTTGGAGCATCTGCCCCCTGGTGGTCAGTGCATGTCATAGTGAGCGGTTGAACGGCCTTAGCATATCATTAGCATATAACTCTTTGATTGGTTGAATGGACAACCAGACAACTGGACACTTAGCATATTAGGCTTTTATTATATAGGATTATATAGGATGACGTGAAAATATATTTCTAATTGATAGCCTTAAATTTCTTTTGAAATATAAAAATCTTATGATTTGGGGTTCTCATATCTTAGAAGTTTCATAAATTACAATTATTATAATATGTTCAAGAGCAATACACTAGTACTATAGTTAGTCTCACATTTTGTTAGTGAAAAATCCATCAACATGATTTTACTCCTTATCCTTTGTTCAGCTTTAGCCTCTGTTTCCATATATTTCAACTTGTATAATAAACGTTCATCAACATATTTTAAATTTTATTTTACTAAAAGTTGGTTGAAATTATTAAAAATTATTTAAATGTATATTAAGTCTATATTAATGATTAGAATCTATTAAAAATATTACAAAAATCAACTACTCATTCTTATGTTTCTTCCTCTCAATCCCTAGATTTTTATAAAACTCTATAGTTAGGGAAAGGAAATAAATGAGAGGTCAGTCTCTAAAATGGTAATAAACTAGGTAAGTAAGATTAATTCTTTTAATCTTTAAGAGATGCATCATAATTTATAAACAATCAATTTTCCTGAATTCTTGAAGTGGAAATTATATCCCTCCCACCCATGGCATAGAATAGGCACTCAACAAATATTAATTGAATAAACTGCTAAAACATTTTGTTTTTATCTTCATGGTAACTTATTACATTCTGACTTGTATATAATTTGTCTTCTTCCCTTGTGGATCTTACTGGATTCTAAATCCCTTGTTCGGTACTCTTTCTTATCTTATTATATATCGCCTGCACATAGTGTGTCCGCTTTCCATCTCATACTCCCCAGCGCTTAAGCCATTTCTAAACTTATCTCCAGTGAACTAACAGACTCCTTCCTGGACACCTCTATGGCATTGCATCAGATCAACCTGACAGTAACTCTCCAGTTCCTCACAAATTATACTTCAGTTTAGCAACATAAAAAGATCAAGGGAAAAATTAGTTTAAAAAACTATTGCAAAAGGTAAAAATATGAGGCCAAAAATTTGAACATTTAATTACAATAAAATAATTTCTTTATACAGATAACAGTTAAATGAATTTCTTATGATTAATCTACAAATTTGTAGACTGATTCAGGGGAAAAAAAAGAATTTGAGAGAGAGTATTCCTTCAATGTTTCTGAAATAAAACAAATAATCATTAAATTTTTTAAAACTCCAGTGATAGTTAAAAGAACACAAGGGAAAAATTTTCAGAAATCTCCTTGCCCTTATTAAACATTCCTAAAATGTTTGATGGCCTATAAGTATTGGAAAAACACATATGTTCTTCTTTAGCCTGGTGAATAGAATGTGAAGAACATAAAAACATCACTAATAAGTATTCCATGCGAACTGCCTCCAGGGCATGTCAGCAGATGATAAAATGTTCTTGGAGAACTAAAACAAAGCCACACTGCTCTTCAATCTGGTAGGTCCTTTTGACCTGGGAGGCCCTTTGCTCAGCATTTCCACAAGATAACATCATTCCCCTCAGGGAACTTCCCTCCATTCCCCTTTCCAACAGGTGCCCAAACCAAGAGCCCAATAGCAGCATCAGGCCCCTCCAAATGCTCCAAAGACACACCAAACCATATTAGCCATCTAACAGCATCTGTCTCTCCCACAGATGTCTCATGTCTTTTTTTAAAATACATTTTTATTGATTTCAGAGAAGAAGGGGGAGAGAGGTAGCAACATCAATGATGAAAGAGAATCAATGATTGGCCTGCACACCCCCTACTGGAGATCAAGCCTGCAGACCAGTCCTGTTCCCCGACCGACACGAAATAGAACTGTGACCTCCTGGTTCATAAGTCAACGGTCAACCGCTGAGCCACGCCAGCCAGAGTGGCTTTTTATCTTTTCATAGCACATATGGCTCACATTCAATATATGTTTGAAAAATGAATGAATAGCTGAATGAACAAACAAACAATCAAGAAGAAAATGGTTCCACTCACTTTCCTAGATCTTCAGAACACTACAAAGCTTCTTGCCTGACCCCAGAGTATTCTCATTTGGGAAAGCAGTACTAATTGAATTATGAATGCCCCCTAAAAGCAGGTGCCTATTCTAAAAAAAACCAAAAACCTAAGAGCCTTTTCATAACCATTGCTAATGTAAACAATGGACAATTTATAAATGAGCTAGAGGCCCGGTGCACAAAATTTGTGCAGGTAGGGTCCCTATGTCTGGCTGGTGATCAGGGCCTTCTGGCTACCAGCAGGGCCTTCCTTCCTTCCTTTCCTGACTGACACCTGCCAGCCGGGGCCTTCCTTCTTTCTTCCCCAGCTGCCAGCTGCCAGCTGGAGCCTTCCTTAATTTCACACTGCCCCTTGGTGGTCAGCGCATGTCATAGCAAGCAATCAAACTCCCGGTCGAACTCCCAAGGGGACACTTTGCATATTAGCCTTTTATATATATAAATATTGGGAAAAGTTAGCTATTTGTAAATAATGTTTGCTATAGACTTACTTTGGGCATTTCCTAAATAATTTATTGAGTATTTACTATGCACCAGGCACTGTTCTAAATGCTTTATATATTTTATCTCCTTCAATCCTCACAATCATCCTTTGAGGTAGTTCTATTATTATTCTGATTTTACTGATAGGAAACTGCCCTAGGTTCTGCATATTTGCTTAACTCACTAAATCATGTTAACTGAATCAAGAAAATGAATATGACAATTTCCAAACTTGAGAGAAAGATGAGATCAAAGGAACTAGACATCAAACACTGGATTTCTGTGACAGTGTTTGCTCACGATCAACTATACTCACCATAAAGCCACCATGTCCTGCAATGATCTTAAACAGTTTACAGTATTTTTACAAACATCCTCAGTATAATTCTCTCTTATAAGTCTTAAACATAAGTACTAGGTAGAAAACAAAAATAATAGTAAAGTTAATGTACGGCTGCATTTTCAGATATGTAATATCAACATCTGTGTCAAGCTACAAATAACACCATCTTAAATATGTCCATTCAAACTACCAAGTTAAATTATTGGGCTATAAATTTGGAATACAAACCATAGTTATTATTCAGCATCTCTAAAAAAGAATGCACTCTAAAAAGTTTTATGAACATTCTACACTTTTTATATGGTTTCATAAAAATGACACTTTCTGTAAAATAATAAAATGTGTTTTTTAATATAACTTTCTTATTTTCTTTAATGATTCCTGCTCATTAATAAAATAATAAAATAAAAAAGAAAGCACAAATAAGAAAATATTTACCCAAAGATTACTATTACTGTAATTTTAGAGAACACCCCTCCAGGCATATCTTATGCACATATAGTTAGTGTAGGTATAAAATCTACACTAATAAAAGCCTAGGTGGTCCTCACACCCTCACGTGACATCATTACAAGATTGCCTCCACAAGATGGCCACACGCACAGCAGAGGCGTGGCCCCGCGGCCACTCCACACGGTGAGGCCTGGGGGTCCTGCAGCTCCGCGCGGTGCAGAGGCAGCAGGTACCAGCAGGAGAGGGCAGTTGGGGGCGATCAGTCTGGCAGAGGAGGGTAGTTGGGGGCCATCAGGCCATCAGAGGAGGGCAGTTGGGGGTGATCAGGCCGGCAGGGGAGGGCAGTTGTGGGCAATCGGGCCGGCAGGGGAGCAGTTAGGTGTCAATCAGGTCAGCAGGGAAGTGGTTAGAGGGTGATCAGGCTGGCAGGCAGAAGTGGTTAGGGGCAATCAGGCAGGCAGGCAGGTGAGTGGTTAGGAACCAGAAGTCCTGGATTGTGAGAGCGATGTCCCAGATTGGAGAGGGTACAGGCCAGGCTGAGGGACCCCCCGCCCCCGTGCACGAATATCATGCACCAGGCCACTAGTGTTAAACAAAAAGGGTCATTCTAAGCACAGTTTTTGTGACACACCCCCTTCCCCCTGCTCTTGTGCTTGAAACATTGCTTTGGCACTTTTCCATCTCAATAATTATATATTTTATCATCATTTTTTAAAAGGTTTCTAGAACAGCCATTCTTGTGCTCTAAAAATCATTGAGAGATTTGTAAGAGCTTTTGTGTGGCTCTATTTATCAATATTCACCATTTTAGATAGTGCAATTAAAATTTTTTAATATTTATTTATTCATTTAAAATAACAATAAATCATTGCATATTAACCTAAGTGGTATATTATAAAGTAACTTAATTTTTCAAAACAAAACATTTTCTAAGAATATTGGTATTATTTTACATTTTTGTAAAATCCCTTAAATGTCTAACTTAATAGAAGGCAGCCAAATTCTCTTAACTAGTTCTGTATTCAATTTACGGCAATATGTTGCTTTGGTTGAAGTATATAAAGAAAAGTCCAGTAGCACACAAATATATGTACATGGAAAAAGGAGGATTTTAAAACTCCTTTCAGATAATTATGACTATTCTTTTTGGACACCTTCCCCCAAATCAATAAATGATAGTTTTTGTAAGACTTTTGCAATGTGAAATCTTTCTATATGCTGTTCCATTAAAATCCATTTTTAAATATATTCTTTTGATTTCAGAAAGGAAAGGAGAGGGAGAGAGAGGTAGAAACATCAGTGATGAGAGACAATCATTGATCGGCTGCCTCCTGCACCTGCACACCACCTACTGGGGATCAAGCCTGCAACTGGGCATGTGCCACGACCTGGAATCAAACCACAACCTTCTGGTTCATGGGTTGACACTCAACCACTGAACCACCGGCTGGGCTAAAATCCATTTTTAATTGGAGTTTAATTTATTGAAGTGACACTGGTTCACAAAACTATACAGGTTTCAAGTGTACAACTCAATAAAACATTCATCTGCACACGGCATCATCTGCCCATTGCCCAAAGCAAAGTTTCTTTCCATCCCCATTTATCCCCCCTTTGCCCACCTCCACCTGTCCCGACCCTCCTTTCCCTCTGGCTATCACCACATTGCTGTCTATATCTATGTGATATATATATATATTTTTTTTCTTACTCCCTTCACCTTCTTTCATCCAGCCCCCCATCCCCACCCCCTCTGACAGCTGTCCGTTTCATGTATCCATGCCTCTATTTCTATTTTGTTCATCAGTTTATTTTGTTCATTAGAATTAAAATTCATTTCTTTTTCTTGCACTTTGAATGAATCTTTTATCAATGCATGACTTATAACTCATGCTTTGGTCTTTTGGATAATATGGGTTCACTGAGTTATGCAAATGTTGACATTGACACATTTTATTAAATATTACCAAAATATCACACATGTTAATATCACCACTACTCTCATCAGAAGTCTTTAGTATTGACAAGTACAGAGCGATAAATTTGTTTTCCCAAAATTCTCAATACTATCAATTGTTTTCCATAAAGTGGTAAGATCATTTTGTCCATTTTCAAGAAAATGTCTGCCACACACCCAATACTGATTAAACATCTTTTGCTGTGAATCATGCTTTCAGATAAAAATGGTGTTCCATCCAAAAGTGACTAGTTCAGCTCACCACTTGTACTTTTCTGCCGCTGCCCTAACAACTTGCCAAAACCTTACTTTAATGTCTCACAGTTCTGTAAGTCCAGAGTCCATCCAGTACAAGTCTCACGAGACTGAAGTCATGGTGCTGGAAGACCGCACTCTTTCTCGGAGTCTCGGGAGAGAACACATTTCCTTACAGTTGTATAACCAAGGGCCACTTTCTTTCTGGCTCTCACCTGAGGGCTCTTCCCAGCTTCTCCAGGCATCCGCACTCGGCTTGTGGCCCCTTCCGCCATCTACAAAGCCAGCAAAGGCAGGTCTAGGTCATCTCATATCATGTTTCTCTGACCTCCTCTTCTAGCTTCCTCTTTCCCTTTTTAGGGACTCATGTGATTACATTGGGATCACCTGGATATTCAGGATAAACTTCCCATCTGAAGATCCTTAACCTTAACCACATCCGCAAAGTCCCTTTTGCCATGTCAGGTGAAATACTCACAGGGATTAGGGCAAGAACATATGTTGGGTCCATTAATCTGCCTACCACAGAACTCATACAATTGCACAGATAAGTTTCCTCTAAACAACCCCTGTATTTGGATAGGCACTTCTTATTTTGTCACACATACTAAAAAGATGTGTTCTCAAGGGTCAAAATTTAATAAATTAATTTATACTGATTCATCAAGGACACTCTTAAGTGAAGTGTCTTTAAAAAAACAAAACAAAAAAAAACCCTGTGAGTTCAGTGATCACTAACAGAGTTGGTGCCAATACATGCTAAGGCAACAGCATTTTATCTACCATTGCTTTTGTACCAGTAGTGAATACGTCAACATAGTGAAAAGGACAGAGAACGTCTTAACATTATGATGAAAATAGTTTTGCTGACCCACTTAAAGCACCTCAGGAAGCCCAGGGTTCATGGTAATCGAGTATCCCACCATGCCCACAGCAAAAACATATTATAACATTGACTTGAGTTACCTCCACTACATTCAATGATCTGCTAAACCTACAGACATATAGGTTATAAACGTAACACCTTTCAAATTTGTTTAAACAGGCTGCAATCCCAGCTCTCCTCTTTACTGCCTGTGTGGCCATACACAAAAGGATCACAAACTTCTCTAAAACTTTAGTCTTGTTTGCATATAAAATGGTTTACTGAAACCAGTTCCAATAATTGTTGCAAGGAGTAAATGAGAGAGTATATTTGCTCGGCACATAATAAGTGCTCGTTGTTGCTCAACATCTATTCTGGGTTCAAGTATTTTGGCTTTTTAAAAAATTGATAGATTGCAATATTCTAGGTTCCTCTCATCCTTAAAACAGGACCTCAATATGTGACTTGAGTCCTATTTTTATGACAACTAGGACCACATGATGTCTCACCAGGAGAACTCACTCCACAGATTGGACCTGCCTCTGTCAGTTACCCTGCAGTCAAAATAAATCATTAACAACTTTGAAAGGAGATTTGGAAAAAAAGACAAAAGCATTAATCATACTGTGAAAATTAAGTCACAACTACATATTTTCTATGTAATTTTATTTATTTCAAAAACTATCACAGTCTTTTTCTTTTCTTTTTTTCTCTTTCAGAAAAAAAACTATCTGTAAAAACAGAGTCGTTTTAGAAAAGCTTAGTTTTAGTTCACTATTATGGTTTCAGAGTTGGTTTATGTTTTATTTTTAATACTGTAGATTATGAGATACAGTTAAACTGACTAAATAAATAATATAGAATTAATGACTTAACTAATTTGTACTAGTTAAGTAATGTCATAATTTCAAGAAACAAATAATTCTGATCAGCAGTTCAGGCATAGCAATTATTGAAATTTATAAATCCAATTAGAAATCCGGTCAATTTTGTTCCAGACTAATTGGCTACTGCATACCAATTCTAGGCATCAAAACAATTGTGTCTGTCAGAAGCAGACAAAGACCCCCAAAAAAATGTGAGCAGAAAGATACGAAAGTTAACAAGTTAAAACACAGAAGACTGTGGAAAATTATCGGCAAATCAGAAGTCTAGGGTGCCAGACGTCACAGAAAGAATTAGTCCAGAAGACTTAAGTCTTTAAGGCAAAATTTAAAATGAAAAGTCAAGAGAGGTTAAATGGAAAGTCAAGTCTCAAGGGTCAAAAGCTCCAGTATCCAGGAGATTGGATAGTCTGTCTTCGGAGTGACCAGGATATGGAACCACTGAGACAGGGCTTTTCCCCACTACCCAGCACCAGGGCTTATGCTCAAGAGTGTTTCATTTCTGACACGAGGGGACTCTTCTACTGCCACCTTCAGCAATCTTCATTCACCTGGGGGACTAGTACTTACAACAGCCCCAGGCTTAAAACATAATCAATGAAAGTGAACTGGAATCCAACTCTAACATCCTGCCTTTCTAACAGCAATTCCTCAGGGCTTAAGGTAAAAGCTTAAAAACGCTGCACGTCAACTTCAAAGAGATTTAGCTAGCAATGCCCATCCTCTCCCCCAGCTGCAATTAAAATCCCTGCGAGAGTTCGTTACCTGTGCTCACAGTCTCTAAGTGCTCCTCCCCCTTTCCTTCGCAAACCACATCAGTCAGGCAATTGCTCCCATTTCCCCATCAAATCAGAGGTTGGACTACCACAGAGCTAACTCCAATGGTTAATTCTCAGTCCTCTTTCGGGACTCATCAAGAGCATTTGACAGATAAAATCACTTCCTCTCCTCGGGAACATTTTCTCCACTTGGCCTCCAGACACACACTGTCCTAGTTTTTCTCCACTTCGCTGGCTCTCCTTTTTCAGTCTCTTTTGCTTATTCCCTCTCATCTCCCAGAACTCTAACCCTTGGAGACACCCTGGGCTCAATGATTGGGCCTCTTCTCTTTTCTGTCTATACTCACTCCACTTAGTAATGTCATCCAGGCTCACATTACAGTCCTCTACACTATCTGATTCCTACTACCTCTCTGAGCTCATCTCCTACCACTCTACCCGACTCAGGCTTCTCCGGCCAAGTGGCCTCCTTATGCTCCTTCCACAGACCAGTATGCGTCCTGCTCAGGTCCATGAAACTCCTGTCCCTCTCCCTCACCTCCTTTTAGATCATGACTCAACTGTCATCTTCTCAGTGAGAACTTCAATGGCCATATTTCCAAAACTACCTCTCTCTCTCTCTCTCTCTCTCTCTCTCTCTCCCCCCTTCCTCCCACCTTCACCTTTTCTGCATAATTTTTCTCCTTAGCAATTATCACTCTTTAACAAACTATATATTTTACTTCTTTATCTTTCAACATGTCTTCCAACTCTAAAATATAAGCCCTATGAAATTAAATATTTAATAAGTATTTGTTGAACAAAATATTTATTGAATAAGCAAGACTGTGTTTCAAAATGTACCTATAATGAGCCTAAAAATCACTATATTTAAAAATCCCAACAGTCTATTGCAAATATTATCATAAATATCACCATATTCTCCTTCATACTTTATTTCTACTTCATTACCAAAATTCATTCTCTATCACATCTCTCATGTCTACATTTCCTATAGTTTCAGTTATTCTCCAGTACTCTTAATCCAAAGACAAAGAGCAGGTCCCCACAGCAGACAATCCGCTTTTAATTTATTGCACTTGTGAGATCACATGAGTTCTTTCATGTGCCTCTATTTCACTTCAGTATTTCACTGTCACTATATCGATCATCTCATACTTTCCTCTAAGTATTGCAGGCGTCCCTTCTCTTTTCTAGAGTAAATCCTTCGCCTTTACTGAGCCCCTAATCCATTTCTCCTCCTGGGAGATGGGACTCCAATTTTTTCAATATATCCTTTTCTTTAAGACCTCCACTTATTTCTTCACCATGGGCTTCATCTTTTTTTGTCATCTTAAATATATATTTAAATTTAAAAATACACACACACACCACCACCACCACCACCACCACATGTACAGCCTTTGCTTACCCTCACTACTCCACCACACAGGTTTTCTTTTCCTGCCCTTAGCTGCCCAACTCTCTGAAAACGAAATGGATCATCTTTCCTTATACACGCTGAAACCCTTGCCTTCTTACTTTGGATCCTCATTCTACTAAACTGGTCTCTGGAATGTTACACTTAATGACCTTTTTACTAATTAATTAATATTTTCTTGGTTTTTAAAATGTATATAATAAAATTATATAGGGCTTACTGTGTGCCAGGCCCTGCTCTAAACATTTTACAAGTATGAATCAATAGATATCCTTTGCTGTACTAGATTCACCACACAATACACTACCCAATACTGCCCACTGGCTTGCTAGGCATAGGCCAAATCTACCAAATGTAGACTTCCCAATATTATATAAATTATTTCAACTAATTTTAAGTTGACTCTTAAAATTACCTTATGAGGAACATAGGACAAGTATAAATTATCTTAGAGAAGTAAACACAAGTTTACTGTCAACCCAGACCCATTTATTTTCAGCTCAAATTCATATTACCATATTACTTTCTTGTTTATTAAGCCAGACCTGGCAGAACCAGGGATTAGATTCCATGAATTTTAGATATTGCTAGGCCCTTGTGAATTATAAAAAAGAAATGACATTATTAAACACAAGAAGTCATCAAAAGCACTGCCACTCATGAAAAAACAGTGGTGATTCGTCTGTGTGTATTAAATCAGTTTGCCAGATGTTTCAGCTGTGATAACTTTTTTAAAATAAGGAAAAGAAGAAAAAAATAAGTGCTCAGAAAAAAACCACCAACCTGCCAAATACTTGCTAGAATACACACCTTATTATTAAATAACAAAAATAACTATATTTCATATTGCAAATACAACAGAAGCCAGATTTGCCAGGCAATCTTTTAAAAAATTAAAAAATATGCAGTTTATTGCTTTGTTGGGTTCAAGTTTTATTTCTCAGTATAAATCAAGCCAAATATGCTCTTCCCAATGAATCTGAACACTGGGAACAACGCTGCTGTGCTTTCAATACCCTAACATAGTGTTTGAGTTAAAACAACAATAGGAACAGGGCTGCAACTAGCTAATTTCATTCAACAAACATTATTGAGCATCTCATATGTGCAAAACCTTGCTAGACCTGTGAGAGTAGACAAGGGGGGGAAAGCACTGCCTTCAAAATGATTGCATTCAGTAGAGAAGTTGCCAAATATACCAACAACCATTTACAGAGTGCAGGTGCTAAATGCAAAAATTTGCATCTAGAAGTGTAAATTAAAAAATGAGTCGCCCTAAATGGTTTGGCTCAATGGATAGAGTGTCGGCTTGCGGACTGAAGGGTCCCAGGTTTGATTATGGGCAAGGGCACATGCGGGCTCGGTCCCCAGTTGGGGGCGGGCAGGAGGCAGCCGATTAATGATTCTCTCTCATCATTGATGTTTCTCTCTCTCTCTCCCTCTCCCTTCCTCTCTGAAATCAATTTAAAAAATACTTTAAAAATGAGTTTATCATATTTTAATATATTTTCTGAAAAGAATATTGTTGTTCGCTTAAGTATTAAAGTAGTCTTTCTTTAAGAACAAGAGTAGAGCCTGGCTGGCATGGCTCAGTAGTTGAGCATCAACTTATGAACCAGGAGGTCACGGTTTGATTCCTAGTCAGGGCACATTCCCAGGTTTTGGGTTTGATCCCAAGCGTGGGGTGTGCAGGAGGCAGTAAATCAATGATTCTCTCTCATCTTGATGTTTCTACCTCTCTCTCCCTCTCCCTTCCTCTCTGAAATCAATAAAAATATATTAAAAAAAAAAACCCAAGAGTAGAACTTCTCTGAAATCCAAATAGATTGCAGGATGGCCAGTGCATGTACTGGTCTGTACCTATTGGGCAGTGTGATAAGGTTAGGCCTGAGAAGAACACAAGTACCACTGCTTCTCCCAGTGACTCTCCACCTTAGGCACAGGATGATGTGTACAAAGCTGACTTTACAATAGAAGACCTCTTCCACGCTTTTTAAAAGTGAGTAGTAAAGTTCACAAGTAATAATATGAAATGCATTCCTCAAACATAATAAAACCAGAGGCCCAGTGCATGAAATTCGTGGGGGGGGCGGGGGGGTGTCCCTCAGCCCCCGGCCTGCGCCCTCTCCAATCTGGGACCCCTTAGGGTATGTCTGACTGCCAATCCCACAGGGATCAGGCCTAAACCAGCAGTCAGACATCCCTATCACAATCCAGAACAGCTGGCTCCTAACCGCTCACCTGCCTGCCTGCCTGATTGTCCCTAACCACTTCTGCCTGCCAGCCTGATTGTCCCCTAACCGCTCCCCTGTCAGCCTGATTGACGCCTAACTGCTCCCCTGCCAGTCTGATGGCCCCCAACTGCCCTCCCCTGCCAGGGCCTGCCTCTTCTGCCGGGACCCACCTCCTCTGCACGAGGTGGCAGAGACACCGGGACCAGCCTCCTCCACACCTTGCGGAGCCATAGGACCCCCAGGCATCACTGCGTGGAGTGGCCCCCGGGTCCCACCTGTGCTGTGTGCGTGGCCATCTTGTGGCAGCCGTCTTGTGGTGGCCATCTTGTGACGCCACCTAGGCTTTTATTAGTATAGATACCTATATACTATCAAAGGCTATTTATATAATGCCTCGTGTTGCTAGAAATAGCAAACCCATAAGCAGCTTATGAAGTTCACAATCCACTGGGGGGAGGGAGGGGCGGATATGACACCTTGCTCTGTATCATGGCTCCAGAACCAGTTAGTTTTTTGGTCCTCCCATTTTAATTGGCTGGCTTGTTTAAGTGTCCTCAGTTATATACAGGATCAGATGGTTGTTGCAAACCATGGGCTCTGGACTTGCCAACACAGCACCTCGTTTGTCTCATGACCTGCTATTAATGTAGTTCCTGCTTCCAGGCAATGTTTTCCACAGTGTTATTTCACATGCTTATAATTTATGTAAAGGGTCAATGTTTAATCCAGTTTCCTTCATTAAAAATCACAAGCTTCAAATCTCACACCTCCAGAGGTAAAGTCAGCACAGACTCACAGGCTGTTCCATTCATTATACTAAAACAATAAAGCACATTTTTCTTCCAGGCATGAATGCTGCTAATGGGGTTTATATCTCAACCTTTTATTTTCTCAACAGCTGTCTCAAAGGAGGGGGGAGTGTAACAGAATTGACCTAAAAGTACTACTGCTCAGGGGTCTAAAACATTTTTAGACCTTGTTGACTGTTTTTAAAAGATAAAGCTTAAATTCGCCTGCAGGGAAAAACCTTCCTGAAATAAGAGTTTTAAACAGTACCACCTTATCTCACCAGGTTAAAAAGCAAAGAGATTCTTAAATAAGGACTAAGGCAGGGGTGGGCAAACTTTTTGACTCCAGGGCCACAATGGGTTCTTAAACTGGACCGGAGGGCCGGAACAAAAGCATGGATGGAGTGTTTGTGTGAACTAATATAAATTCAAAGTAAACATCATTACATAAAAGGATATGGTCTTTTTTTTTTTTTTTGAGTAGTTTGCCCACGGCTGGACTAAGGGATACTCCAAACATTTTTTACAGTCGTAGGTAAAAGTTTATCTATTTGTTTCACAATAATGATTTCCATTTAGGTTAAATTTTACAAGTTTGTTATTTAATGTAATAAATTACCAATAAATAAGCCCAACAACTAATGTCTGATTGCAATGCCTAAAATTCAAAAATATGAACACCAAAAAGAAAAAATAAACCAGGATGAAGTGAACAAACATAAGATTATATATAGATTTGTGGGGGGAGGGAGGAGACAAGTTAAAAAACACATTTATTTATAGCATAATTAAGAGTACTTAGGGATTTTGTTTCCAACAATGTTGAAATAAATTTTGATCAGAATAGACACACTTTCCAATGGGAAAGATTCAGAAGATTTCCCATACAAGCATTTTGGAAAAGTTATTTAAAGATATTTTTGAGCAAAACAAAACAGTAAAACAAAAACAGAAGTCATGGGATCTAGGAAACAGTGAATCCAAACTTGAGGGCTGTGCCACAGACAATAGAGCGAGCCACCAGTCCCACCTGAAACCAGGCATCAGGGGCTCTAGCTGGGGAGGATCTAGGAAACACAGGGTTTCTTAGATCAGTTAGCACACCAGTGATGCCAGAATATCTTAAGGATACAATTAAAGGAAAGAAGGCAAGAAAAAACTGGTAGAGACTCCAGGGGGGGAAAAAACCCTGTGAAACAAAAGATGCATAATTATAGCACACTGACTCTGTAGTGAATGTTTACATAGCCACAGTAGCATAAAACCTATTACTAATGAACAAATTTAGAATCAACCTACAAAGCATGGAATTAAATATGGACACATCATGATGTCACCTCAATTTTAACAACATAAAGAAAGTAAAAACACCAGAAACTGAAAAAGTGGAAGTGGAAGAACAGATAAAAGCAAAGGTGGTAGAATTGACAGAGAAATGTTAAGAGATGCTATCTACAGCTGGTAGACAAGGGAGATAACAGGGAGAAGACCTGAAAATGGTAATAGAACAACATTGCAAAGACAGGTAAGTCAGTCTCTGTCTTTGACAAAATGGGTTTTTCTTTTTCTTTTTTTTGTTTTGTTTTGGACTTCATCTTTTAAATGTATCCACAAGTAAAACATGACCTTTTCCAGAAAACTTAATCCAAGTGAATAGTTACCTAAACTTGAATCACCTAGGAGTTATCCCGGTGTAGTGATTCTGAGACACCTTCAAATTCTTTGTAGTTCTCCCATTGAGAGGTGAGGGCTATCTGCCACCCCTTGAGTCAGGGTTTGCCCTTGTTACAAATAGAATGCAACTGAAGTCACATTCGGGGATTTCCGAGCTCGGGCACTAAGAAGGCCTGGCTTCCTCTGCTTTTGCCTTCTAAAAAAAAAAGCCAGCATGTCTGTAAGCAGTCAGCCTGCCATGAGACCACCATGGCGAGAGGAAGCCCAAACCAGCCCTGTAAAGGAACTTTATAAAGAAAAAAGATGCCTAGCCAGGCTCCAGATGTTTCAACCATCCAGCTGAGGTCCAGACATGAGAGTGAAGAAGCCACAGTGGGCATTCCAGTCCTAGCAGCTGTCTTAGAGTAGAGATAAGCTGTTCTCACCAGAAGAACCCAAATTGCAGGGTAGTAAGTAAATAAATGCTGTTGTCATTTGAAGCCACTAAGTTTGGGGGTGGTTTGTAACACAATAAACAAAAGAAAAATCAATGTATAGAAATGGGGTCACAGTTCAATTCTTAATCAGAGTACACGCCTAGGTTGCAGGCTCGATCCCCAAGGGGGGTGGGGGGGGGGGGGGGGGGGTTGGGACAGAAGGCAGCCTATCTGATTCTCTCCCATCATTGATGTTTCCAACTCTGTCCCTCTCTCCCTTCCCTTCTGAAATCAATAAAGATATATTTTTAAAAAGCCATCCTGAATATTCCAGCTCTATCAGATAGCATATGAAGTACAGAATAGTCTTCACCAAACCCTGTCCAATTTGTAAAATAGTGAACATTTGAATAGTAGCTATTGGTTGAAGCCATTAATTGGTAAGGTGATTTGTTATGCACCCTAGAATATCAAAACATAATTTCTCACTCTCCTTTTACCCCCATCTAGCACCGATATACAAATAATCCTTAAATTCTATTTCCACCTCCCTAATATTGCTCAACAAGTCTACTCTTCTCTTTACTCACACTGTTTAAGTTCAGCCTCATAATTTTTTGAATAGACTATTCCAGTAGCTTCCTAATAATATCCCTTTACCCATTCACCACCATCTTAGATATAACCCATATTCTCAATCACAGTAGGTCCTCAAATTTTCATTCAACACCACTTCATTGTAACACTGATGAGATGCCAAGGGAACTTAACTATTGTTTATATCAATTAGCCTATAGTAAAATTGGTTTCATTATACATCGTTTTGCTTAAAGTCACAGAACCTATAAATAACGTTCAGTGTGGACTTAGAGTACAAAGCTTCTAAATCAAATCTAGGGTCATGCCCAGGCTTAAAATCATCCCTAGCTCGCCATCACACACGGGAGAATCCCTCAGTAAGGCATACAATGCCTCTCAACGTTTGACTTCAGACCTCTTCACTCCGCATCCTGTCATTTTCCATGGGCAATGAGCACTTCAGAGAAAGAGTAAGTCTAGTACAAAAAAAAAATCCAGGCCTAGGTTCTGGAATCTAGATGCATATATCTTGCCACTAATTAACCATGTGAGCTTGGTCAAGCCAGTTAAAACAGGCTTCAGCTTCCTTTACTTATAACACTAGTGTTAGACAAAACCTAGACAATCTCTTGATCTCTTTAATTTGCTGTAATTCTCAAAATGGTTTTTAAAAGTTAGTCAGAAAGGAAATCAGGTTTCAAAAGGAAGTGATACATACCGTCCTTTTTCTCCCTGGCCCAGCCCTACCCGCATTCCTAATGAGATCTTGTCTCCAGGATCAGCTCCCTTATCTGTTCTTTTTTTTTTTTTCAATTACAGTTTATGTTCAATATTATATTAGTTTCAGGTATACAGCATAGAGGTTAGACAATCATATACTTTATAAAGTGTTCCCCCTGATATACATAGTTATCAGGTATTATAGTTATTATAATATTAGACCATATTCCCTATGCTGAACGTTACATCCCCATGACTATTTTGTAACTGCCAATTTGTACTTCTTAATCCCTTCACCTTTTTCACCCAGTGCCTCAACCACCCTCCCTTCTGGCAACCATCAGATTGTTCTCTGCATCTAAGACTCTTTTGCTGTTTTTGTTGATTACCCACCTTCTTCCTCTCAAGTCACATTACATTCACAGCCATGAGCTTCCTTCTCATGATGGCTCTGGTGATGTTAAGGTGAGCTGAGTGGAAAGGACACCTGCTGCAATTTGCAGGCACTATTTATGAATCAGGTATTTCACAGGCAGCACAACCTCTGTATGTATTTTCAGTCAGTACATAATCATAAATGATCTTGGCATTAGGCAGCTTGTTTGATAGCTTCACCTTCAGGGCACAATCAATTCTTTTGTATCAAGAGCTATGTATAAAACTTAAAAAGCAATGCTCTGGTGATGAGAAAGTCTCTTCACAGCAATAATTAACAGAATCTACAGATGTATATGCATTTTCTCACCCACAGAATGCAGCAGATTTATTTTCATATAATAAAAGTGCTTCTGGTTTCAATTTTTACATTTTTTTTTAGCTAATGAAAAACAAAGGCAAGAAGTTCAAACTAGTTTTAGATTGAGTCTGTCAAACTAGAACTCACAGGAAAAACAACACTGTAAATTCCATGAAGGCAGATACTTTTCAGTCCTGGGACTAGAATATTTGTTAAATTAGTGAATGAGTTTATGAAAAGTGAACGTTAAGCAGTGAGGCTTACTCAAATTAGGAAAACATGTGGACTTTTACTCAACTGAACACTTCAAATAAAATTCTGCTTTTCACCCTGGCTGGTGTGGCTCAGTTGGTTAGGTGTCATCCCATGCATCAAAGGTTGCTGGTTCAATTCCTGGTCAAGGCACATGCCTGGGTTTCGAGCTTGATCCCTAGTAGGGGGCGTGCAGGAGGTAACTGAATGATGTTTTGCTCTCACATTGATATTTTTCTCTTTCCCTCTCCCTTTCTCTCTCTCTCTAAAAATCAATAAAAGTATTTTTTTAAAAAATTCTGCTTTGCATTTCCTTAAACATGCAGATCTTGAGCTGTTCTTCCTCCATATATTACAAAGCTATTTAAACGAAACTGGGTGTACTCTGTAGACTGGGTAAGAGATGACCAAGGTGTCCCAAAGTCAAGGATATACCTGGCATGTATAGAACATTCTTACTTGTAGACTAGAGGGGAGGGGGATATTAATTTTATTAATAAGCAAATTAAGACATATTAAAATAACAAGATGTATTATAGAAGAGACTAAAATAGGAATTTCTTTTTAATGTACAGCAAGGCTTAAAAGTACTATAGAGCTTGTGGCAGACTGCAAGGGTTTCACCCCAGTCACTCCAGGTGTACCCCTTCACGTTCCTCTGCCCTTAAGATTTTGCTAAAAAAATCAAAAGCATTTCATAGAACTTTTCACCATTACATTACTAAAAGAACCAGACATTTATATAACAATGACTGTAAGTATAAGTACTTCCATTCTTGGCTAATGGCTTAAAAAAAAAAAAAAAGGATAAGGTATTTAAAGTTGAACTTTCTGTTCACATTCCCCATTTAAAAGGTCTTTTGTCAACCTAACTCCAAATACCAGTATTTTATTTGGTACATACAATTTTACTTTTGAAAATCATTTTCCATGTGATCTTCCACCCTTAGTA
The DNA here is from genome assembly GCF_014108235.1 of Myotis myotis. Classification (NCBI taxonomy): domain Eukaryota; kingdom Metazoa; phylum Chordata; class Mammalia; order Chiroptera; family Vespertilionidae; genus Myotis; species Myotis myotis. The sequence goes on along the minus strand of NW_023416335.1, from coordinate 57,938,547 downwards.
AAACATGTATACACCATGCCACACACACACACACACACACACACACCCCACATACAGGTATCATGATCTGTGATGAAAAGATTTCTAATAAATTATTTTATATATGTAGTTTAACTCAGGTGAGCACAGGACAAAGGGTAAAATTTACAAGGAATGTAAAAGTGAGGGAGACACTGGAGGCTTTTGTATCTAAAATCATGATATTGCCTAAGCCCCAAAGAGGAAAACAACTCACAGAGAGGTCAAGTTACACACACACACACACACACACACACACACACACAGGCCTTCTGAACTTCTGTGCCCAAATAAAAGGAGAGGAAGCTGTGAGGCATGCCCGTCACCAGGCCCGGGTGAGTGAGCTGCGCAGTCAGTTTCAGAGTATGCCTGGCATTTGCAGTCATGGGGAAAGAACGTGAGCCTGTGGGCTCCAGGGCCCCTCTCTTCAGGCCTGGTCCAGGCATGCAGATCCAAAATACACCAAACCAGGAGACTGGACCGCCTGTTACCCACGGGGGACGACCTGCTCTTGCGCATGGCCGGGTATCACAGACCCAAGGTCACTGCATTTTCATTTCCTCATCTTCCACCACGTCTTCAGCTTCACATCATTACTCACTTTATATTTCAGAGAAAAGCTTTGGATTTTTTTGGTGAGGGAGAGAGCATTAAAATAATGATTTCTTGCCCTAACCTGTTTGGCTCAGCGGATAGAGCACCGGCCTGCGGACTCAAGGGTCCCAGGTTCGATTCCAATCAGGGGCACGTACCTTGGTTGCGGGAACATCCCCAGTAGGGGGCGTGCAAGAGGCAGCTGATCGATGTTTCTCTCTCATCGATGTTTCTAACTCTCTACCCCTCTTCCCTCCTCTCTGTAAAAAATCAATAAAATATGTTTTTTTAAAAAATGATTTCTTCTCATTTCATAGGTATAATAAAATCATTTGCCAACAACTAGTTTTTCATCATTACTAAACAAAATGCTATTATAGGTTCTGTTATTTATATTGTTTAAACTACATTCTATAAGATTTTGTGGGTTTTCTGCATATTATCATAAGGTTAAAAAGCCTACTAATTTTGATCTGGTAGATACCTTGATAAATAAAAGCAAGAAGTGTGAATAATTTTGTTAAACACTCCAACATTTCCAAAATTCACATGCTGCTCCAAAAGAATTGCCCATGTACAAAGGAAATTACTTATATTACTTGTTTTACTTTCCAATTTTATCAAGCTATATTTGGCATATAACACTGTATTAATCTTATTTACAAAATGATGGTTTGATTACACAGTATTTTTTTAAACTTCTTATGATGCAAATTTCAACTACATCAAACTTTGTCATAATAAATTGTACTTTTCCTCTTCCTAATTGCACATCATCATTATAAAGGAGTACTATGACATCCAATATCTCAGCTGATTTTGTGTTTACTAGTAAAGATTTTATGTTTGCTATTTAAAGAGCTCAAGCAAAATTGGCAATAAAAACACAAATTCAAGTGGGATAAAGGATTTGAACAGATAAGTCTTAACAGAAGTAGTAAGATAAGAATAAGGGTGAGATGTTTAAATTCAAAAGTAATTAAAGAAATACAGATTACCTATTATTAAGATGCTAGTTTTGAAAGGGGTTTTAAAACAAAAGATGATCAGCAATGCTGGAGGAGGTCCAGTGAAAGCAGGCACTTATACATACACATTGGTGGTATAACTATAAATTAGAGTAATCTTACAGTAAAACAAATGGGCAAAATGTGTACTATCTTCATTCAACTTGACCAGTAACTCCACTTTAAGAATCTATTCTCTTCTCAAAAAATTAACGTAGAAATATATATTTCTGCAGTCCTGGCCAGTGTTGCTCAGTTGGTTGGGCATTATCACCTGCACTGAAAGGCAACAGGTTCAATTCCCAGTCAGGGTTCAAGCCTGGGTTTCACTCTCACATCTTAGGTTCCTCTCTCTCTCCCTCTCCCTTTCTTTATCTCTAAAAATTAATAAGAATATTAACTATATATATATATATATATATATATATATATATATATATATACATACAGACAATAGTGTGGTGAAGGTCTGGGGTTGGGCTGGGGCTAGAAGGAATCAATGAGGGGGAGAGGAGGAAACAAGACATTTGTAATACTTTCAACAATAAAGATTAAAAATATATACATATATTAAGTATATATATATATATACACACACAAATAAATGATATAGCTGTTATCAGAGCATTACTAATTGTTAGAAAGAATTTACATAATGTATATCCCACATGAAAGAAATAGATGAGTTGTAACATATTCATTCTGAGAAATAGTAAACAATCACTAATTTTTTAAAGAAACCACAATAAAAAATATATATATAAAACAATATATACAGAATACAGTAACTACAACACTTTTAAATTTTATTTAGAATGGTTTTAGATTCACAGAAAAGATGCAAAGGTAGTATAGCATTTAAATAGAAGCATGGAACAGACTGTCAAATCTCAGAGCGAAGGCAGGTGGGAAGAGATCAACCAAAGTATGCATATGTGCATCACCCATGGACACAGACAATAGGGTGGTGAAGGCCTGGGGTGGGGGTGGGCTAGAAGGGGCCAATGGAGGGGAAAGGGGGACTTTTCAACAATAAAGATTTTTAAAAATATTTTTATTGATTTCAGAGAGGAAGGCAGAGGGAGAGAGAGACAGAAACATCAATGATGAGAATCATTGATTGGCTGCTTCCTGCACACCCCCTGCTGGGGATCAGGCCTCCAACCTGGGCACATGACCAGGAATGAACCGTGACCTCCTGATTCATAGGTGGATGCTCAACCACTAAGCCATGCCAGTCAGGCAACAATAAAGATTTTTTTAAATAAAAATAAATAAAATGCTACATGCTTAACCTTAAGTAAAAATACAATTACAATACATACATACATACATACATACATACATACATACATAAAATCCAAACTCAGTTCCTCCTATTGCTAACATCTTCCTTTAGCATGGTACATTTGTCACAATTAATGAACCCGTATCGATACTTCATTACTAACTAAAGTCCATGCTTTGGTCATATGTCCTTAGCTTTCCCCAAATGTTCTTCTGTTTTCCTGTTCCAGGATCTCTTCCATACACCACTTTTATATAGTCAAGTAAGTCTCCTTAAGCTCCCCTCAGCTGTGATGATTTCTCAGACTCTCCTTGTTGCTGATGACCTTCACAGTTTTGAGGCCCAATCATCTGCCACTGTGTAGAATGTTCCTTTATTGGGGGTTTTGTGATGCTTTTCTCATGATTAGACTGGGGTGATGAGTTTCAGTGAGGAAGATCACAGAAGCGAAGTGCTAGTTCTAACAACACATTTACCAGAGGGCATTAAAAAAAGAACTAGAACACACTGTTAACAAGAATTTGCTTGGGCAATGAGGTTCTATGAGTAACTCTTTTCTTCTCTCATTTATCTAATTCACGTTTGAAAATATTTCACTAAAACCATTTTTATGACCATAAAAAGAAACACCTAAGGGAAAAGCATGGCGTTAAAAATGGGACAATAGCATAAATATGTCCATCTACTGTCCCTCCTCCCATACTCAGCAATGGGGTGGCTACCCTTGTCTACCAGCTGCTGCTCTCCTCCCTGTCACCAGCAGCCGTGCAATTGATCTGACAGCTGTTGAATGACTTTTGGGCACTGGCACATCTATTCAAACTAGGGACAGAGAAGGGCAAACTATCTGGAGAGGCTTCTTTCTTCCTGACATCTTTCTTACATACAGGCCAACAGTGAATACCCTTATAAATACAAAAAGGGAGAATTCAGCTTGTTAAACTCTAACTATAAAAACTATATGGAGAGAATTTCATGAACTAGTAGGTGAAAAAACAGAGGTACAAAGCAGTATAAATAGCATGATGCAATTTTTACAAAATAATTTAATAAATTCATCTCCAATAAATCATATATATGCATTTTTAAGTCTAGAAGGGTATACATCACTTGTAATTTCCTAAGGGGAAGGAAAATTTAAAGGAAAGTTGTTTTTCACTTTTTATACTTTATTTTATGTAAACTTTACTGTAAACATCTTCTATTAGTATTTAAGATTTTTTTAAATAGAAAAGCTTTAAGCCAAAAACTCATTTACTTAAAAAGTTGAATTAAACACTATATACAAAATTAGGCACAGTTCCAAAGAGTGAATCAAATAAAGGAAGTTTCAATACATTTCAAGCATGGCACACCAAGATTACAATTCTTCATTTCCCTTTAAAAGCATAAATGCCATTTTGGGATATTTTGTTCCTTTGCTAATTGAAAATAAAAACAGCCACTTGTAATCCTTGCACATCTCTCCCCCTCAGCTATCATTATTGTAAGAGGGATGTTCATGACGAGTACTAACATAGGGCGATAGGTTTCTCAACCATAATTGAATTTGTTCACCCGGCCTTTGGAACAGCTGCAGTGTCTAAAAGCATCCAACTGTGAGGGCGATGCTACATGCTCCTTTTCTTTTTAACAAGCTGATTTGACACATGTGTCTCAATAGAATCTGTTAAGAAATCCATCCAGGAGTCCAACCCAGAACTGTAACTCTAATCAGGCTCACAGCCACTCCGTACTCCTAATTTTATTTACATTTTATACTTAATTCCAAAATCATTGGGTATCATCTGGATTTTAAAAATGGCAAAAGTATTCAAATTTCCACCCAACTCAACTTCTCAGAGTCAAAGCCTTGCAGGCCTTTGTTACAACACAAATAAATGTGTTGTCTTGAAGAGCACATTTTATGCCTCTGTCCTTCATTTCTATCTCAGCACAATTTCATAAAACTAAATGTTGCAAAACACAGAGTACCAAGGAAATGAAACAGAGGAAGGGAAGTAATGATGAGGATAAAGGGATCAGCAGGATTTGGCACATCACCAGAGCTGGCCCAAGGCAGCCCAGAAGCAGTTTCAGAACACAGGAGAGCCTTGAGAGAATTCACTTGTGTAAAATATATAGTTCTATTTACCAAGTTTTTATGGTTCCTAGGAGAATAAGAATAGAATAAACAAAACTGATTTATTAGAGAAACAAGCGAGCTTAAGAAAGACCAGGCAGTTTGCCCTCTATCAGACTGAAAGGTCCTGCATGACATGACTTTATCTCGTATTATGTGATTTGTTTACCACATGCAGGTCTTGGTTAAAAAAAAAATCTAAGACCATGGACTTCTGGGACATAGACCCAGAACCTATGTGTCAATTAAGGGTCTACCAACACTCACTCAGGTGCATGTGGAACCCAAGCAACCTAGATCATCAATACCTAGGATACTAGAAACTTACAATGATGTTAGCATTTTTCAAGTTCTTGATACAGTGAGGCAGGTAACATAGCTGAGTAGCTGAACTAAGACTTCAGCAGTTTCTGATCTACATGTGTAAGGAAGGAAAACACTTTTCCATATCCCCTTTATGTCAACACTGGTAAGTGGGTACTAAATATAAATTCTATGTCACTTTTAGTTAATTGACTAATATTTAGCTGGGTGTTAATTAATGCTTTAGCCCAGGGGTCCTCAAACTACGGCCCATGGGCCACATGCAAATACAAATATTGTATTTGTTCCCGTTCTGTTTTTTTACTTCAAAATAAGATCTGTGCAGTGTGCATAGGAATTTGTTCATAGTTTTTTTTTAAACTATCGTCCGGCCCTCCAACGGTCTGAGGGACAGTGAACTGGCCCCCTGTTTAAAAAGTTTGAGGACCCCTGCTTTAGCCTATGCTAGATTCTGGATTTAGAAGGATTAATACACCACAGGCTCTTCCCTAAGCTCCAGAAGGCTATCCTCTGTTTTAGTCAGACCAATTCCTTCCAAATCTCTTCCTCAAGTATGTCTGAAAGATTATACTTTTGAACTCTAGAAAGATGGAAGCAGCAATGGACACACATTTAAAGAGAACAACCAGAACCCATGGACAATGCCACAACAAAATTAGGTGAGAAAGTATCCTGAAGAATTCCAAAATACAAATGTTTTGGTACAAATCACATATACCTACAAGACCCGCACATTCCCTGTACCTCTGAGGGAAGAAAGAAAGGGAAGCAATAGGGTGACTGAGGGGCCAGAGCAGCCATCAGGTCCTCACTGAAAGCCTGGCTGGCCAATTGGAGAGCAGCAGCTGAACTGGAAAGCTTCTGTCTACTCCAATACCAATACCAGGCAAGTGGGATGGGCCCACAAACACTCTGGAAATTGCTCCCCCAAGACTCATATTCAAGACTAGAGGCCCAATACACGAAATTCATGCAATAGTAGGCCTTCACAGCCCTGGCTGCCTCAGCAGCCCTCACAGACTTGGCATTGTCCAGAAGATGGTCAGGACAGTCATCCCGCAGTTCAGCAGTTCGGTCGATTTGCATATTATGATTTTATTATTATAGATAGGTACTCACAACGATAAGAAACTGCTGGGCACAGAAGCAAACTTGAGCAGAACAGGGAAAATAGAGAAAAAATAAACAGACGGATCAGATCAAAGAGAAAGAAGGAACAAACTAGGAAATATCAGAAAATAAACTACCATATTTTTAACAGCTTTATGAGCATATCACATACAAACCATAAATACGCCTTTTAAAGCATACAACTCACTGGTGTTTACTATATTTATAAAGTTGTGCAACCAGCACCATTACCCAAAATTAGAACATTTTCAATACCCCAAAAAGAAACTTATATCTATTACCAGTCACATCTCTATACCCTTGTCCTTCCCCGACTCCTCCAGTCCTGGAAACCTATTTTATCCCTATATAGGTTTGATTATTTTGCACATTTTATATAAATAATGTCATATAACATGCAATCTTTTGTGACTGACTTCTTTAATTTAGCACTTTTGGAAGTTCATCTATGCTGTAGTATGATTAATAATTCAAAAACTCATTCCTTTTTATTGTAAAACTAGAGGCCCCGTATACGAAATTCATGCACTCAGGGCGGCAGGGGGGAGAGTGTCCCTCAGCCCGGCCTGTGCCCTCTCACAGTCTTGGAGCCCTCAGGGGATGTCTGACTGACGGATTAGGCCCGCTCCCCTTGGGAAGGCAGGAGAGGCTCCCGCCACTGCCACTGTGCTCACCAGCTGTGAGCCCAGCTTCTGGCTAAGCGGCACTCCCCCTGTGGGAGTGCACTGACCACCAGGGGGAAGCTCCTGCATTAAGCACCTGCCCCCTGGTGGTCAGTGTGTGTCATAGTGACCAGTCATTCTGCCATTCAATCAATTTGCATATTAGCCTTTTATTATATAGGAGGATAATTATGCCATTGTGTGGATATACCACTTTTGTTTATTCATTCATCACTTAAGGGACATTCAGGATGTTTTCATTTTAGGCTATTATGAATAATGCTGCTAGGAACATTCATGTACCAGTTTTGCATGCAGTTATGTTTTCATTTCATTTCTCTTGAATATATACCTAGGAGTGGAATTGCTGAGTCATATGGCAACTATGACCTTTTGAGGAACCACCCAACTGTTTGCCATAGTGGCTGCACCATTTTCAATCCCACCAACTGTGTATGAGGACTCCAAGTCTTCCACTTCTTTGTCAACACTTGTTATTATCTGCCTTTTTTATTATAGCTGTTCTGGTGGGTGTCAAGTAGTGTCTCATGATTCTGATTTGCATTTCTTTAATGGCAAATGATGTTGAACATTTTTAATATGCTTATTGGATATCTGCATATCTCCTTTGGAAAAATGTCATTCTAATACTTTGCCCATTTTTAATTGAAGTATTTGTCTTTGTAATTGAGTTGTAATAATTCTTTATATATTCTGGTTATAAGTCCCTTTAGATATGATTTGTAACTATTTTCTCTCATTCTGTAAAATGTCCTTTCACTTTTTTTTTTTAATCCTGACCCAAGAATGTTTTTCCATTGATTTTTAGAGACAGTGTAAGGGAGAGGGAGATAGAGATAGAGAGAGAGAGAAACATTGGTGTGAGAGAGACACATCAATTGGCTGCCTCCCACACACACCCCGACCAGGTCTGGGGATCAAGCCTGCAACTAAGGTACAAACCCTTGACTGGAATCGAACCAGGGACGCTTTAGTCCGCAGGCCGGCACTCTATCCACTGAACCAAACCGGTTAGGGTTCCCTTCACTTCTTGATTGTAAAAGCACACAAATTTTTCATTTTGATGAAGTTTAACTTTTCTTTTTTTAAATATATTTTATTGATTTTTTTATCTTTAATTTCTTTATTGGTTAAGGTATTACAAATGTGTCCTTGAAGTCTAACTTTTTAATATTCTCTTTTGACCTTTGTGATTTGAAAGTCATATCTAAAAATCATTTACTAATCCAGTCATAAAGATTTACTCCTTCTAAGAGTTTTACAGCTTTAACTCTTACATTTAGACCTATGATTCACTTGAAGTTAATTTGTGTGTATGGTATGAAATAGGTAGCATCTACACTCATCCTTTTGCAAATGGTTATACTATTGTCCCAAATCATTTGTTGAAAAGATAATTATTCCCCCATTGAACTGTCTTCTACCATTGAAGTGTCATTGAACACTTGTCTATAGTCAACTGGCCATAAATGTAAAGTTTTATTTCTTTACTCTGAATTCTGTTCTCTTTATGTGAGTATTATACTGACTTGACTACTGCAGCTTTGTAGTACATTTTGAAATTAGGAAGTATGAGTCCTCCAACTTTGCACTTTTCAAGATTGTTTTCAGATTTCTGGATCCCTTCCCTTTCCACATAAATTTTAGGATCAGATTGCCAATTTCTGCAAAAAAGCCAGATGGAATTCTGATTGGGATTGCATTGTTGTATGTAGATTCACTTGACAATGCCATTTTAACAATAATAATTCTTCTAATCCATGAATATAGATGACTGTCCATTTATTAGACTTTCTTTATTGCTTTTCAGTGACATTTTATAGTTTTTAGTGTACAAGTCTTACACTTCTTTTGTGCAACTTATCCTTAAATATTTTGTTCTTTTTGATGCTGTTGTAAATTTAATTGTTTTAACATAATTTTGGGCATGTTTATTACAAATATATAAATGTGTGTGGACATAATTATACTCTTATGTGTGTGTATTTTTAAGCTAGAAAAGTACATACCAGAATCTTACCAATGTTCTAAGTATAGTGATGGCTAGTTATGGGCAATTATTTTTCTCTTTGGTCACTTTGTTTTAATTTTTTTCTATAATAAATATGTACTTTTTTTCAAATCTTAAATTTTTTATTAATGTTTAAACAGTGTGTTTTCACTTCTGTCAAGAAGTTGATCAACTGCTTTAATTTAATGACTGGGTTCACAATTATTTTGTAATTCCATATCGGTTGTCTTAGCAAACATTCAATTCTTTTCCAATGTGGATTTATTTTAACATACTCATTAGGGTTTTTCTCCCTTTCAATATACTCTGGTTAATAGATAATTTAAAGTATCTGGGCTCCTTTTGAATTTTTGCAAATTGGGTTAATTCACTTAAGTTTGAAGTGCACAGTATGATTCAGATTGATCCTTGGAGAAGTTTCAGAACAGAACAAACAAAATCCTAGACACAATTTTATGGAACAAAAATAAAAATCTCCTTAACAGATTAACATTTTGCTGCCAACAAGCACCTTCAAAGATTTGGTGAATGTTGTCTGCAATCCCAGCTTCTTTTTAGACATTTATGTAATATCAATTGATAAATTATGCAAACCTTTTTCTAGATAGCTACAAAAGTTCCTTCTAAACTTAGGATGTTAAGATAGTAGTGTCACTTTATACTTGACCTGCTATCACCTCTTGAGAAAATAAATCTTAATGCAAAACTTTTAAATGTTCTGATCCATTTCACGTAAGTTATGAAGCATTTAGTTAACGTCAGGAGTTTTACATACGTTCACCAAATTCATGTTTGTTTATTTTACCCTGACTTCCCATAGCCCTAAAACTCGGCTATTTATTTAGTACAAAGGAAATAACAACACTCTCAGAAAATTGTTGTGAGGTTTAAATAAGCTGTCATATATAAAGCTCTTACCACAGTGCATGCACCTGATAATCCTTCAGTAGATGCTGGCTCTAGTTAGTAATATTTAAATATTTTTTCAAAGCTTTTCTATATTATGCCTGTCTCCTCCTTTCATACTAAAGGCCCCTATGCTTTCAGTCTGTCCTTCTATGGTCTGCCTAAACCACACCCACCATAATGCATAATTTAAGTGTGGACACATCTCAGCATACTATACACATGATAATCTCCTTCTCCTCAGCTGACCCTTAAATATTGAAACCCATAACCCTAGTGAGTTATGCCCCAAATAAAGTAGGAGCCAATGAAGACTAGATGTCAAAACTATAAATAAACTCTACATGTGCTATATTTGCTTAAGAAGATGGTTCATGGCACATGGCTCCGAAGAATGCTGCTACGTGATGTGCAAATCTAGAGTTGGTTACCAAACTATTAAACACCTGTCCTTTTTTTCTTTCAGAGATAGTATATGAAAATTAAAAGTGAAAGTAGCCCTAGTGGGTTTGGCTCAGTGGATAGAGTGTTGGCCCACAGACTGAAGGGTCCTGGGTTCGATTCTGGTCAAGGACACATACTTTGGTTACAGGCTCAGTCCCTAGCCCCTTTTTGGGGCATGTGCAGGAAGCAACCAATTGATATGTCTCTCTCTATGTGTCTCTCCCCTTCCTTTCCACTCTCTCTAAAATTCAATGCAAAAATATCCTCAGGTGAGGACTACGCACAAAAAAAAAAAAAAAAGTGAAAATAACTATCTTAGAAATACCAAAGGGGAAAATGTACACCCTACATTCTAAGTATAGTAAAAAATATTTCAACCCATGTCAAATGCCAGATGCTTCACACAAACCATAGATCCAAGAGGCAAAAGCTGTATCAGATGAAGACAAAGGCACCCTCACATTGTGCCACAGATTTTACAACAAATGATTTAAATGATTCTCTTCTCCAAACCTGTTCCTTTGCTTTACAGAGCTTTAAAGGCAAGCATGTGGTAAATATGGCAATAATTCAATTTCTAATGCCAATAATTATAGTGAAATAAAATACACAATACCAAAAAAATGAAATAATATACACTATACTATTCTTTCCACCTTTTCAATGTAATATAATGAAATAGAGCTAGGTACCACTTAGTATGAAGCAGGAGATCTTATGTAAAATATAATTAATAGTATAAATATTATCTATAATAATAAAAGCATAATATGCTAATTAGACCAGACAGCTGAACGACCTTGCAGACAACCACGTTATGACACCCACTGGCGCCAGGCCAGCCAAGGCGGGTGCGACCCTATTGGTCGAGGGCCTGGCCATTGCCCCATGATCGCCCTGCAGAGGGAAGCCCAGGCCACCAACCAGTGGGCTGCGGCAGGTGAGTGGGGCCTCCCTCTTCAGGGGGTGATCGATCACGGGGCTCCTGGACTATGAGAGGGCACAGGCTGAGCTGGGAAGACACCCCTCCAGTGCACAAATTTTGTGCACTGGGCCTCTAGTAATTGATATAATTATACACAAACTATAATATATCAATAAAGGCCTCTACTCCATAAGGCCCTTAGGATCCCTCTCAAACTCACAAACATTTGGGGGAAAGGACTTCTCTCAAAAGGCCTCAGTGGCAGGAACCACTTGGCCAAAGGGTTTTAATAGAACAATGCTGAAACTGTTATTTGAAGCTAGAGTAACAGCCCCTATTTATTAAGTCAGTTAATCACAGAATGTTTATAGAGTCTCTTAGTCTTTTAAGACTGTTAGGGATCAAAAAGCACTACCTTGCCCGCCGACATGGCTCAGTGGTTGAGCGTTGTCGCTCAGTGGTTGGGCATATTCCCGGTCAGGGCATATGCCCAGGGGTATGCAGGAGGCAGCAGATCAATAATTCTCTCTCATCATTGATGTTTCTATCTTTCTCTCCCTCTCCCTTCCTTTCTGAAATCAATGAAAACATATTTTTAGAAAAGCACTATCTGCATTTGCAATATTAACTCTTTTTTATCCTATAAATTTTCATAAGGCTAAGCACGAATCAATCAGCTTGCCTGGATGTATTCTCTGGTTTTGACATAAGATAAGGAGGATTCTAGGCTTTGGCCCATGGAAAGTCCTGAGTGAGTTCTGGATGATGCCACAAAAACAGCTGACATTCTTAGAAGTCTCAATAAAGAGCACATAAGTCTCCTATGTACAAAACCTAGGGCTGGCAGAGGGAGAGTTCTCACAAAGCAAAATAAAAGGTAAACTGCCTACAAAGCTGGACTGAGAAGCCCAGACAATATCCTACCAGCACGAGGAGCCATCCATTAAGAATTCTGTACTATGCTAAAATGAATGGCAGTACTTTAGGAACATTAATCTAACCATGAGTTAGGTCAATCAAAGGCATGTGTGCACATGCGCACGTTTGCTTCCTGTGCGGGAAGGGTGTAGAGGGGTGTGGAAGGTGAGTGTGGCCTGGTAGGAGTAGGAGTGTAGTATGTGTGTGTCGGGGAACAGAAAACAAAAGAAGGTAGGCCAATTAGGATGCTGTGTCAATAATTCAGATAAGAGGTGGTCAAGCTTTAAACCAAGGACTTGGAAGTAGAAAGAAGAAATGCATTCAAAGCCAACAATGTGAAGATTTTTTTAATACAGAAGTAGAAAGGAAAAGAAATCAAAGGTAAAATATGAGGTTTGGGGCTAGGTCACTGGATTATTGCCATAAACTGAAAAGAGGATGTCAAGAGAAACAGCTAAGGCTTAAAAAGTTGAATTCATTTTAGACATACTGAGTTTGGAGTGACATAAGACATCCAATCACAGCCAGCCCTGGTGGCAGGTATGGTGGAAAAAGTCCCAATGACACTAGAAAAAGTATTAGATAAAATTTCCCTGACGTGTGATTAAGTTATCCTCAAAAATAAGTTTATTAAGCCATTTTTTACATAGGCATACCTATTCAGAGTATTTCTAATCTTAGCATTGTTTACTGTAGGGTTAAGCTGTGCTTGTGAACACATAAATATTAAATAACAGACCACCAAATGCAGTTCTGGCGAACAGTGACAAAGTGTGTATCACCTTATTTGGCTTTGAGTATTTTTCTTACATTAATTGGCTTCTTTTCTTTGCAATTATTCTGGGAGGAAGACCACACTGTTTGGATCAAGGATATAAAGGCTGGGCTAGAGAAAGAGGAAAATTTCTTAGGTTAAAAAGTTTTACTTGATTGCTTCCTGATATTTTATGGTTTTATACAAAACCACCTGAACCAAAAAGTCTTAACTTTTAATTCACGTTATTTCTGGCAGCAACGTGACACACTCCATCAGGGACTGAAGAAAACAGCAGCTCACGTTAAGTATCAAGTTCCTCCTTAATCATTTTAAAGAAAAGCATAACTACTTCCTTTTTTATTTATAACTGAAATTAGGAAGCATATTGCTTGTAGAAAGCAAACTCATGAAGAAGCCTAACAAACACTAAGAACAAAATCTTGATCCAGAAACCAAAATGGCTACTCTTTGAAATAAATACTGTGGCATTCTTTCCTGTATTATCACATACCGTAGGAAGTACAATTTGTACAAATAAAAAGTAATCGCTGGTTCATTAGTAGTGATAAAGGCACCATACTACAGTAAAAGTTTGACAATAGGGGAAACTGGGCAAGTGTGCAGGAACTCTCCATGCTATCTTTGTAACTTTTCCATAAATTTAAAACTACCTTAAAATAAAAAGGTTATGTTGGGGAAGGGGGGAGAGGAATCACTGTACTTCTTTTTATTTAAAGATCACGTTTTGCTTGATATTATAAACCTAGCATTTGTTCAATAAATATGCATTGAACAAATGGGTGCTCAGCTCTACATCATTTGCAAAGATAACTGAGACCTGATGACAAAGAACCCACTTCTCTCTAACTTCCAAGCTCCCACAGCCAAGGAACTTAATGTCCAGGAGAGAAAAAATAAGACTCAGGACGCTGTAAGAGCAATACACAAAAGACACAAAGCAATGTCTTCCCCTTCGTGAGCCCCTAGAAACCTACTCTGTCAGGCTACATCTTCCTCTGGCCTAGGATTAAATCTAAAACAGGCCCAAATTGTGTGCCAGGTATTGGATAATAAAAAAGTCCTTAAAAATAGCCTCAGTTCAGTAATTAAATACCCAGTCCATGTAAAAGCCAAAGTCTGGACTTCATTCAAAGTTCAGCATTGCCTCCCCTTGCTCAGCCTGCTGCAGGCACAGAGCCTGCCGTGTGTCTGGGGCAGGAGGGCAGGCTCCCTTTCCCTCTCCCCTTAGACAGCAGATCTCCCCAGCCTCCTAATAACTGATGGGCAGTCATAACTGCCCTGCAAATATCTGGTTGGTTTGCTGTGCAGATGATCAAAGCTGACTGCTCATTCTTGACAAGCATGAATGCACCTTCTCTGGACGGTCGCTTACAATGTCACAGAACACCTCCTGCAGGGGGAAACAGTTCCTCCCCATCTACATCCTCTCCTCTGTCACTGGCTGTATCAGCCAGCTCCTTCCCTTTAATTTCTCTGGCATGACTAACACACGGTCCCCTTGCTTCCCAAGCTCCAGGGCACACATGTGAGGCTCTCTTCGCCACCTTCTCACTGGGATGGGGGGTTGACGGCACACTAGCCTCATCATCTCCTATTTCCAAATCTCCTGTCAGCCTCAGCAGCCCACTGACAGGCTGGAGGTGGGTGCTGAGCTGGCATTCCCAAACCTCGTTCCTCACCCTGCCCAGAGCAAGTCCTGCTTAGGAGGTGCGGCACTGTGCTTCAGACCATGAGAGTGATGGGCACTGAGGACCTCAGCTCAAACAGAATCCCATTTTATTATCCTCCTGACACTGCAACACAGATAGAAAATAAGAGCCATAAAAATAAAAACACCGTGTAGTTTCAGAATAGGATGCTGCTTCTGGCTTAGGGGATGGGGACAGGCTGGATCAAAGGCCTGTCTTGGGCCAGACCTTAAACTTGCGGAGAACAGGAGTGGAGATGAGGCAGATACAGCCTCCTTCAGACCTCCTCTGTGGCTTCTTCCTTCAGATAGTAGGAATTAATATATGAATATCTATTTTAACTGGCAGTATTTATTCTTATTTCAGTGGTTTGTGAGCTACCAACCCTGGTAAATAAATGCCCCAGGTGGCTTCTTGTTTTGTTCCCCTTTCCAACTTGCTGACAGATAAGCTCAGAAATCAGCTAGACCTAGGTTCAAAAATTGTCAATTACGAGTTATGTGACCTTGAGTAAGTCACATTATCTCTTCCACATCTGTCAATGTGATAACACTGACAACATCATAGGCTGGTGCCAAAATTAAATAAGCATATGTATAAATCATAGTATATGGAATATAATGAAATGCCTATAAATGTTGACTACTATATTTTTATTATTGCTATCATCATCATTATTGTTAAAAATACTAAAAATTATATTTCTCCTGGAATCATAAAATGTTAGACTTGACAAAGACTGACTTATAAATCATTTAGTAAAATTCATTTTAATTAATTTCCCAATTTTTAATTCAATCAGAGTTTGAGTGATAGATAGCTTTTGTCACTGTCAACACTTAGTCCCAACATGTAGTATTTAGAACACCAGAGTGTTTATCCTTACAGTCTACTGGGAAGTCAGAATGTTAAGAAAAATTGTAATGAAAGGTGTGGAAAAACCAATCTAAATAAGAATCCAGATGGAGAGACAATTACTTCTCAGGCCAGAAGGGGATGAATCTGGGATAGTTACATGGATCAAGTGGCACCTTAGCTGGGCCCTGGAGGTAAGTAGGAATCTGCCAAGTGAACAAAGGGAGAAGAGAATCCTAGCAAAAAAGAAAAAGAAAAAGAAATTAAAGACATACATTTAGCTATTAGGTCAAACCTTATTGTTAATTAATCTAAGATGTGGCCTTTAAATCTTTCTCAAATATCTATTTTACCAGTTATAAATTAAGTAATGGGGATGTATGTACAGCATGGTGACTAGAGTTAATACTACAATATTGCATATTTTAAAGTTGTAAGGGACTAGATCTTAAATATTCTCTTCACACACAAAAAAAATCTGGAGAAGCCACAGTTCAGTCACCAACAAATAGCTTTTCGTGCGCACCCAGGAGCTGCACATCCTCGAGGTGACCGGCCAGGAGACTATGGCCAGATCAAGGCTCATGTAGCCTCGCTGGAGGGCCTCACTCCAGATGAAGTCGTGCTCTTGGCAGGCACGCCCCTAGAGGGTGAGGCTGCCCTGGGCCGGGTGGGGTGGAGTTTCTGTCCACTCTGGAAGTAGCCGGACACATGCTCGGAGGTCAAGTCCATGGTGTCCTGGCCCATGCTGGAAAAGTAAGAGGTCAGATCCCCACAATGGCCAAAAAGGAGAAAAAGAAGAAGACTGGTTGGGCCAAGCAGCAGATGCAATACAACAGACAGTTTCGTCAACGTTGTGCCCACCTTTGGCAACAAGAAGGGCCCTAATGCCAACCCTTAAGTACTCTGTAATCCTGGCTCTCTCTAATAAAGCCACACAGCCCAGTCCAAAAGAAATATCCGCAACTATGTATGGTGATGGACGTTAAGTTGACTTATGGTGGTGATCACTTTACAATATATACAAATATCGAATCATTGTGTTGGACACCTGAAACGAATATAATGTTATATGTCTATACTTCAATAAAAATTTGATTAATTAATTAATTAAATTTAATAAAATACTTGCTTTCTAAGTATTTACTTGATGGTATTTCAAGCAATGTTAAATTAGATGAAAAATATAGATAACATGAATACACAGTCCTACATAAATGTTCATAATCTATTATAATTTGGATATTCTAATTATAAATAACTCAAGGCACTTTTATAGTAATTCAAATTTGAATATGACCTTTACTTAAGCAGCCCCTTTACTATACAGCTTATTTTACAATTCCCTCAGATAATTGCTTAAGAAAGTTTTGCTGGAGCTTATTTTGCTAGTCAAGTGCTGTGGAAATCTAAGGGGTGATTTTAAGCAATCATCTGGCCTCTTTACCACTCTGTCCTCTTCCCATTCCAATGCTGGAGGAGGGAGAAAGAAAAAGTTGACATTTCATTCAACATTCCCACATTCTTTTGCTTGGATTGCTACATAAAAAAAAAAAAAAAAAAAAAATGTGTGCATCTAGTTAACATCACAGATTTTACCAACTTTTTAGATTTACTAGTCTATTACCAGCTTTAAGAAAATATGGACTAAAAGAATGCAAGTATCTTAGTTCAGATTAAGCACACCTCAAAGTTATATGAACAAGCTATTAAAATAATGTTAAATGAGAAAAAAGATCTTCCAGATATTCTAATAGATGTATTTCTTAAATTGAAATAGGAAATGAATGAGAACCACCACATGGTAGTAAAGGGTTTATCACAATTTTATAATCTTTCAAAGATGAGACAGAAGCAGGCAGCTAACTGTGGTCTTCCAGCCGTGGCCACCTTATGTGTGCTGGTACATTTGGGCCTCACAAACTTTATTAAATCTAAAAACTCTCTACGAAGTGCTTCTTATGTATATGGTACCATGCTATCTGCTATAGGGAATATAAAAATAAGTTATATGATACAGCAGCTCTCCTGGGGGTGGGGGGGTAGATTCATACATATGGCCACAGAATATCAATATGATAAACCCTAAAAAACACCATGCCACTAGCACTGATTACAGTTTCTGGAAGGATCAGAAGACCTCGCGCAGGAAGAGGCATAAGAGCTAGATTTTGAAAGAAAAGCAGGATTTCACTGGGCAGAATTGGGGAGAACTCTACATGAACAAATGCAATGAAGGAGGAGAGAGAAGAATGTACTTGAAGAATCCCAAGTTACACATTTTGGCAGAGACAGAATAGGCCAAAGAGCCTCGGTCTGAGAAATTCCTCAGTGGCAAACTAAGAAGTCAATGCCAAAAGCTTCCGGAAAGGGGTGGGAGGTGAGCCCTGGGCAGGGCAGTAGAAACAGGAATGGAAAAGAGACTTCTCTTATTTGAGAGACACTTGACCCCAGAGAAGTTGAGATGAATGAGGACCGCCACTACTCACCAGCTGCAGCTAGCCTTCTAACTCCACGGCCTTGCAAATTCAGAGAGCCGTAGAAGTACTCAAATTGATGTAGTTAATTTATTATGTTCATAAGCATGGAGTCAGCATTAGTTTTAGATCTTAAAAAGTATGATTTTTTTTTTTAGAGTGCTACTTTTAATAAGTAATCAACAAAATGTACACATAGGTATCCTACCTTTTGTAATTGAAACTATATGAGTCTCAAGTGAATTTGGTGAGGCAAATAAGCAAGACATTTAGAAGTACTTAATGCAACCTGAAATGCCGATACTCTATTTTCAATAAGATAAGCAGGAATCATAAGCAGATCACTATTAGAGGTTCCTGGAACATAATCCGACATAACCAAGTTTCAAATAACCTCACACAATTATGCCTTGTGAGGTCCTTGTGAATTCTACCCAACAATAATTTAAGTCACGTCTAACACAGTGGAATATGCCGACGCCAAGAAGACAGGAAGAGGACACACAGTCCAAGAAAACATAAAAGCAGGAAATCGGTCAGGAAGAAGGAAAGAACAAATTCTAGAGAAGAAATGTAGCACATATAAGAGGTGAACAAGGCCTTTAGAACATGGAACTTGAATGAATACAATATGAAAAGCAGAAGGAATGATTTAAGCAGATTTATACCTGGTTATTATTAAGAGCCTGGTTTTAGACATTCCAAGGTCAACAAACAAAAACATCTTTCTTCATTCACAATTTTGATGTGTGCTTATCCACAGAAACCCTGCCGACATATTCAAAAGGAAGCACTAACAAAATCTTGGAAACCTTTGCCACATTTGCTTCGCAAGTGTCCTTCAGAGAAGTAATGAACTGGGGAACAACGGGTGGCACCTCCACACCACAGGTACCTGAGGTCCTTCTGCAAATCTCATGAGGACATCAACGACATCTCGAAACAATGACAATGAAAGAAACCACTTTCTTTCTCCACAAAGACTTTTCTTGCCCTTTTGGCCACATTAATCTCTCCATCCTCAGAAACATCACTGTAGTTGGTTTTGGTCTCTCAGACCCCATTTCCAGTCTCTGTGTGATCTTATCCCCCAACTGAGTTCTCAAAAGCCCTCAGGGACAGGAGTCGGGTCACACTCGTCTGTGCAACCTCAGAGGGCCTGGTCTGAGTCCCCAGGACTTCCTTGTGGAATTGGAAACTCTGTTACTAAATTTTTCTTTGGAGTATATTTACACATGCTTTCCTGTTACAAACTGTTCTACAACAAGAACTCCAGAACAATTACACTTCAAAGGAGCACTCATGGTTACTCTATTGGTTGTGTGTGTGTGTAGAATCTTGGAAGTAAAACATGACGTGAATCAGCATATCACAGACTAATCAAAGAGAACTCTAACAAATCTTATTTTCAGCAAGATGATTTTAGGCTTGAAAAATACATGTACCTCATTTCCTTTAATATTACAAACAAGTAAGAATTTCATTTCTTAGCAAAAGGAAACCATATTCCAAATCTATAAAAGATATGTGTTCTAAGGTTAATATTGTGACTTAGCTTTATCACTGACATTGGGAGAAATCAACCACTTAGGTTCTTTGTCCTCCCATTTCATCCAATATTGTACAAGGGCATTTTCTGCCCTTCATAGGTACATCTGATACAAAGACTGTGCACTAAAATGAAAAGTTAGTGAACTAGGCGTTATTTTTAATGTCACCCACGGTGACATTATTCCAAGGGGCTAAAGTTGCTGACCCACATTATGAACTAGGCAAAGATGAATCAATCTGTCCCCTGATCTCGTGGAGTTCCCTGAGATGCTGTCAGAAAAATATAGTGTTAAAAAAAATCAAAATAATTCATGCCTGAAGTTAGAAGGCCACCGCTTCTGTGACAGTTCCTGGATGCCCTTCCTTCCTCATAACCAAGATGAGAAGCTGCATGTAACAATCCCAGATACTACCTCATTTACCTGCATCTTAAAATTCCCTCAATAAGCACATTTATGTCAAGCAAAAATTGCTTAATTATTAAGATAAAAAATTAATTTTGGAATCAGAAAATATTGGAAGTTCATTTTAAAATATTGAGGATTCCTACTATAAATTTTTTATTATCAAAGAAAATTCTTTCAAAAATTTAATCCTTCACAAGATTAAAATCCATCTTTTTAAAAACTGCTATACTTGTTATTCATTTATTGAATTACCTTCATAATTGTTCCAGAAAAAATCTGTGAAAAGGATATTCTCTGGGTATTTATATAAAGGTAGCATCAATGTAACGTGCCTCCTAATAAAAAGAGTCGCTGAGTCCTATCCGGTTTGGCTCAGTGGATAGAGTGTCAGCCTGTGGCCTGAAGGGTCCCAGGGTCGATTCCAGTCAAGGGCGCATGACTGGGTTATGGGCACAATCCCCTACTAGGGGGATTGCCTGCATACAGGAGGCAGCCAATCAATGATTCTCTCTCATTACTGATGTTTCTCTCTCTTCCTCTCTGAAATCAACAAAAATACATTTTAAAAAAAGAGTTGCTGAAAAAAAATACTTCTAATAAAAATTGGGACTGATGGGGAAAAACCCTCAATGCATTTCTAAGTGTCACAGAATATTTAGGAGACCTTTAATTTGATCATTTTTCTATATAAGCAAAATAGAGACTAAAATCAAGTATCCAGCTACTTTTGGATTTTAAAATGGATTTCTGTACATATGTCTAATTACCCTCTGTTTATCAATTCTACTTTAATTTACCTTTAGTTTTTACCCAAATTAAACTTTTAAAAATCAGGCCAATTTCATGCTAATGACCCAGCTGACTGGGAAAATGTATTATAATGGCATTATACCAGAGCTAATCTTGGGAAGGAAAGTTTCAAAAAGCAAAACACTCTAAATTAGAAGCAGAAACATTAGCCCAAAGTAATCACAAACTAGGTCTAAATAGAGAGTTGGCATTTGCGCTCAGTCAACAGAAAGTAGCTACAATTTTACTGTAATATAATCTATGTTAACATTTAACTTACATAGCTAGATATGTATATATTTAAGTTTTCTTTGCTGTTAAAGCTAGTTATTAAGTTGCAGCTAAATATGTCAGTAAATTTCCATATAACTTATTTCCAAAAGAATGTGGCATAATAACATGTATATTTCCCCAGTTATTACAGCAGTAAAAATACAGGAAGCACTGTTTTTAACAAGAGGTGGTTTGTTAGGACTACTGCCTTGCTACAGAAGTTGTATTTTAAGAAAGAGAGAGTTTTCTCTTTAAAAAATTTTAAGTCAATAAAAAGAAAGAAGATTGAATAAACCAAGGTGTAGGGGAACAAAACCAAGCAGGTGACGACATCAATCCATTCCAGGTATTAATTACTCTACTGATCCTCAGTACTGAAGGCTCAGGAAGGAAGACTTCTCTATGAGACTATAAAAAGAGTCCATGATACAGTGACTCCACAGCTACATTTTCTGTTGAGTCTCTATTTAAGGCCTTTCTAGTATAATTCCTTTTGGCACGGTCCTTGATTTATTTTTATAACACAGGTTTTATTCTCTCTCAATAAAAATTAATTTTAGCCCAGCTGGTGTGGCTCAGTGGTTGAGCATTGACCTATGAACCAGGAGGTCAGGGTTCGGTTCCCGGTCAGGACACATGCCCGGGTTGCAGGCTTGATCCCAGTGGGGTGTGTGCAGGAGGCAGCCGATTGATGTTTCTCTCTCATCGATGTTTCTATCTTTCTATCCCTCTCTTTTCTTCTCTCTCTAAAATAAAATAAATTCATTTCCTAGCACCACTGATATGAAATTCTAGGAAGTATTCATCAGGTAAGAAGTACTGGTTCAACTTCTTACCTGATGGGACAAACACCTACACAGGCTTGGAAGCCATCTTGCACAGTCCAATGTCTGGTAATTACCACAAAAGGCTTTTGATCTCCAAAAACCTCATGAAACAGAAAACATCCCCAGATCAAAAATCTTTAAGCAAAAGTAGAAAAGATAAATATCTGCAAAACACTAACTTTTAAGTACCCATGTATACCAGCATTATTAAAACAGAATTTTGAGTGCAGGTCATGAGCCTGGTTTTCTTCTGTGTTTATACATCACTGGGATCCTACTTTAGTCCTACATTCACTCTCTCCAATTACTCATCAACACCTCTCTCCTCACTGGTCTCACTCACCTTTGCATCCACTTTAGCATTTCCAACTGTGCTTTATTCACTCTCTAACTAAAATGCCTTTAAGACATACTGCACATGTCTGTCTGCTTTCACTGTGTTGGTTAGAGGAGCAAAAAGAAAATGCTAAGTTACTTTTCTAATAATAATTTAGTAAATTGTTCATCAATTTCTAATGTACTTTGGGAAACAATCCTCTAACAATTTATCAACAGGAAGAAGGGCTGAAATAAGGAATAGACTGTACAAGCATGAACCATAAAAATAAAGTCAGGAAGTACTTCACATTTGGTGTAAAATTATGTAAAACTTGGTATTTAATAACTGGTATTCTCTACAAGTATAAACACACAGGATATAATATGCAGCCTTTATTACTGGGGTACTTCTGTACTGTGGAGTTTGTGTGTCTATTATGGTTTTGGCGGGGGGGAGGCAAGAAATAAAGCAAGCAAAACACTCACATTCATCTCAAGAGACAGACCACAAACATGTATCTATTTCTGTACATTCTTCACTAATTTCCGATGGGAACCATCAAAGCAGATTTTTAAAGATAAAAAAACTGAAAATTTACCTATGAAAAATGTCACGTTTTGTAGACCATCCCCCGCATGTTTCTGCTCCATCCTTACTTTTAAAAATTATGTATACAATAATAAATACTGGAAAACTGGTGTGGCATTCACTGAGCTGGTTCTATGTTAGATCTTTCTCGAAAAGCCAATAATTCTGGAATTAACACATAATGATTTCATTTAGCTCTTTGAAAAAAAACAATCCTTTGATAAGCTAAAAGACCCTAGGTATAGAATCAGGGATTGAACATAACAGAAGCGAAAATATAATAGACAATCAAGGAACAATTTTCTTCTGAAATGGATTGTGGTGGCATAATTCCCTGGATTAGCTCATTTTTCCATTTTGAAATGGAGTTACCTGCTTCTGAGGCAATATTACAAAACCCAGTGCCTTCTAGGACCAACGCTTGAGACAAACATCTTCAGGGCAGACGAGGGGGAGGTAGATAGGAGAATGCGAGCTGTCACAAAGAACCCCTTCGTCACACATTTCCTATGGCTCCCGTGTTTCCACCCTGGACGGCTTTGGTGTTTAGAGGCTGACTTTCAGTGAGATGATAACGACAGGAGCCCCACTGCCTAAAAATCCATGCGTTCTAGAGATAAGAATAAATTAACTGTGGAAACTGTCACTGTTGAGTCACCCAACTATCACAAAATCTCAGACAGCACATGCGATTACCACAACATAGAGTCTCCAGTGGTGACAATCCTAGCTTTGTGCGAGACTTTTCTGTTTTTTTTATTTTTAAGCATCACTGACAAATTAAAACCATCACATTCTGTTTTCATGGCATTAAATCACCTGCTACAAAAAACCAAGGACGCCTATAATGAGGCACCAGATTCCTATTCATAGTTTATGAGTACCAAGAAATATCAGAATAACCCTGGCCAATGCGGTGGAGCATCCTCCCTCGGTGCACAAGTTTGATTCCCAGTCAGGACACATACCCAGGTTTTGGGTCGATCACTGGTCAGGGTACATATGGGAGGCAACTGGTTGATGTTTCCCTCTCACATTAATGTTTATGTCTCTCTCTCTCTCTCTCTCTCTCTCTCTCTCTCTCTCTCTCTCTGAAATCAAATTTTCTTTAAAGAAAAAAAAAGAAATATCACAATAGCAATTTTCTCAAACTTAGCATATTATGACTCTACCTATGTGTGTATGCATGCTTCAATACAGCATTCATTTATCCTATCTAATAAAAGAGTAATATGTAAATTAACCATCACAAAGATGGTTAACCATCACAAAGATGGCGGCGCCCATAGTGGCCAAGGCGGGACACTGGTGGTGTCGCCCTGGCAACACAAGCCCAGTGTCCGTACCCCAGTTGTGCAGAAGGGGGACACTGGCATCATTGCAGGCCAGGCTGAGGGACACCCCGCCAGGCTGAGGAACACCCCCCTGTTCCTCAAATTTCATGCACCGGGCCTCTAGTATAAATGAATTCAGAAACAGAGAGGAAAACAATACAAACCTACATGTGACATTTAATCATATTGGAAATCATGTCCATTATCAATGGTCATGGATGGAAAAGAGCAGATAGGCACATGTGTTTATATCATTTACCATCACGGGAGTAAAAAACAAATATTCTTAACTATCCAAATCTATTCAGTTCTGGGTTCTGGATAAAGTATGTTTAGATACTAGGCACTATGTATTCCAGAGTGCTGACAAAAGACCCCTCATCAGAGGCCAGGCTCTCCATTGGCGGGCTCCTTCCTCCTACTGGCTATAAATTTATGTTTTGTGTTTTTCACCTTATGACCAATGAAGAATCAGCTCCACTCTCAAGGAAGATCCCAGTTCCAGCATTCGATTAACAGACCTAAGTCCTAGTTGGAACAGAATTTCTGGGGCGTGATCATAAGACAGAGTGACCCAGGGCTAACCAGAGCTTCTAGGATTTTCTGGCCTGACCTTACCTAGCTAAGGTTCTGGGTCTTGGCAACATGGTGCCATTTGCCAGCACTCCCAGTCCTGGGCATTTATACTTCTGTCAGACAAGAAAGACTGTACAAATTTTCTTCAAAAAATCCTTGGTAACAGAAAATAAAAGGACTTCATTTAAATGATCCTAAAATGTTTTTTTAAATTTATTTATGTGGGACTGCTACTAAGAAAGAAAAAAGGAATAAAAACAACAACAACATCTGGGGCAAATTAGAAAAAAAAAAGCTGTTAAACCTTAACACACTTGCTGTAGACTGAACACTTGTGCCCGCCCCCAAATTTATATGTTGAAGCATATTCCCTCAATGTGATGGTATTTAGGAGGTGATAGGTCCTAAAACCCAAGCCTTCATGAATGGGATTAATGGGATTAGAGACCCCAGAGAGCTCCCTCTCGCCTTCTGTGAGGTTATGGAGGGAACCAAAGCATCTATGAACCAGAAAGTGCCCCCACCCCACCCGCTCTTGCAAGACAGTGAATCTGCCAGTGCCTTCATCTTGGACTTCCCAGCCTCCAGATTGTGAGGAAAAGGTTTCTCTTGTTTGTAAGCCACCCAGGCTATAATACCTTGTTATAGCTGCACAAATGGACTAAGACAACACTGAAATGCAAAGAGGAACTTAGAAAAGCCTCAGTCTGAGAACCCATAGCACTTTCAGGTCACAAAGTACTCCTAAAGAACATGAATAGAATGAACAGATTTTTAGATTAATTTTGTAATCTACATAATAAAGTATTCCAAAAATACCCACATGGGAAAGGTGGAAAACTGGAGTTAGTCCATATAGAATGACCAAGATTTCCAGACAAGGACAGAACAGGAAAATTTGTTTATTTACTACAGCAAGCATCCTGGTGAACTTAATAAAATTATGACAAATATATATGACCCTTGAGGATCCAAGTTTACACAAAATATTCTTACAGCATCTGTACCTATACCTTACTATAGGTTCACTCTGTAACTGGACATTATAAAATTTATTCTGTAGTCTGAATAAAGAGATGACAAAAATGACACTTTACGTTAGAGGAAATTCCTTTTTCACTGTGAAACACAAATGTTCTTTAAAGGCTGACAACTTTCTACTCTGAAAAGTTTAGCACTGTCTCATTTCTACTCTGGAGTTCAATTTGGCATTGTCCCATTGCTTTGAAATTAAGTAAGTGAATTTGGTGAATTCTAAATTAAATGGGCCGTTTCTCAAGACAGTCTCTACCCTGCTCCCTCTCCATCCCAAGCACACACTACAAAATCCTTTTTCTTTCTTACAGCCCCCTCTTCTTTCCAGATTTAGCCAAAGGGTCGCCATGGAATGTAGAGCACAGAATGAGGAACCGGCCTACCTGGGAAAGAGGTCATGCAAGGGCTGCTCTTGTTAAGTGCTGCTGCTTTATACCAGTTTCCACGCCAGCTCATCAGCGGACAGATGGAGAAACCACCACTTACCAAATGTTACCATAGGTGCAGACAGCCGTTCCTGTTTCAAATCTTTCATTCTTTTACTTCCCACTGATGTGTGGATATGAACACTTGCTCCCCTCAGGCTTCCTCCCCGGGCACAGCACCTGACTCTCCCCGCACCCCTCCTTTCCATAAAGCAGCATAGCTCCTTCCTGAGGTGTGTTTGCTTGCACTTGCCATCCTGCATGACTCCCCACAACCCCACCACCATGACTGAGGATATCTTTGCTGCTTCTCATGTAAAGACAAAGTGAATTTTAAGCCTTGTGGCTTAAAATGAGCTGAACTCAAGCTCAGCTCAGGAGGGGACCCCAGAAAATGAACACCCCTGGTAAGCTTAAGTGAAGCTATTTCTGGGGGCGTCCCAGAGAGAAAAGGGAAACAAGGCTGTAATGGGCCTTACAACAGCTTTATTCAATACTTCTAATCAATTACAGAAGATGACCTAGAAATTAGGAATTTGCTAGTTGATTTGTAGGAGCTAATAATAATATATACAAATTATGAGCAATCTGAGTATTGGTCCTTTGTTTCTGTGTAATTTTCATTCTCGAGAAATGAGAAAACAGATGTCATTTGTCTATCAAGCATATGGATGGTTGGATTCTAGGAAAGTTTTTATGCATTTTTCTAAATTTTCTAAATGATCTTGATTACTCTAATGATCAGGGTTAGAGAATAGATGTCATGATAAAAACAAATAAAAGGAATTTTATGTTACATACTTATTACCAAAGATCTTTCGTAAGGAACTATTTGCCAATAGTTAGAAGAAGGCAGATTCTTGCCTTGTCATCCAATTAAAAAGACAAACAATTATTGAGTATCTATAATGTGCCTGGATCTGTATTAGCACTAAGGATCTGTGCTATTTATGTTGCAGAAACAGAACATAGTAGGAGACATAGACTTGCACACATAGGCATTTCAAAATAATATATTCAGTAATAAGGAATCAAAATATTACTATTTCACTATCATGATAGTAATAATAGATTTAGGCAAGAATCATCAATGAATGCTAACAGGTAAAAGTTTGAAAGTATCTCCCAAATACTAACTTATTATTAATCTATCAGTACAAAATCTCATTAACTTTTTTTTATAAAATATGTTTTTATTAATTTCAGAGAGGAAGGGAGATGGAGAGATAGAAACATCAATGATGAGAGAGAATCATCCATTAGGTGCCTTCTGCACACCCTCTACCAGGGATCAAGCCTGCAACTCAGCATGTGTTGTGACTGGGAATCGAACTGTGACCTCCTGGTTCATGGATCAATGATCAACCACTGAGCCACATCAGCCAGGCCTCATTACGTTACACTTGAGAAACCTGGTAGACACCATCTTAACAAAGTGATAAAAGTTAGCATCACCATATAAGGTTGTATGTCAATGATATCTCAATTTCTTTAAAAGTTAGCATCACCAGTAATGGGACAAAACATATCCCTGCTGATATGATACACTGAGAAGGACACACATCTGTGGTATTTCTTCTAAAAAGTCATACTCTAATCTATACATATGAAAGGCTAATATACTAGGTGTACCTCTGACCATCTGACTGGTAGCTATGACAAGTACTTACCACCAGGAGCAGACACTCAACGCAGGAGCTGCCGTGATGCACAATGGCCATTTACAAAGAAATGGCACCTCGGATGGTGCCGACAAAGCAACACTTGGCTTCCCCCAAGTGGGACACAGGCCCTGCCACCACCCTGGAGCAACGCCCCACCAAATCGCAGCCAACTCTGCAGAGACCCCATGGTGCAAAATGCAGCCCACAGCCAGGCCCAGCCTGGAAACAGTGGCTGTGGACGCTGGGTAATGACGTCACATAGCAACACCTGGCTTCCTCTCCCTAGTGACTAGCCTCCTTGCAGCCCAGGAACACGACTTGCTTTACAGCCAGGTGCAAATATTTTACACTTTAACCAAATGTCTGTGAAGCATTTTCTCATGCCTCATCTCATTTGATCCTCACAGAAGTCCTGGAGTAGGTAGATAGGAGACTCGGCAGAATCCTATTTTCTTTTCATTAGCAGGAAAATGGAGATTTAGAAAGTTTAGAAACTTGACCCAACTGAAAAGAAGTAAGAAATGGTAGACCTTGAAAATGACTTCAGGTTTTCTCCCTGCACAGAATTTAGTCAAACACTGCTGCAGCTAAATATTTTACCCTTTGTTTTCCCTGCATGATCTACAATAATAATCTGCTTCATGTTGATATTTACTGCTGTGTTGTTGACAATTACCTGAAAGAGAAGTTGGGGTGCTTCACTGGGGTGAAAAAAGTTTAGCTACATCAGAAAGCAGGTCTAATTAAGCAAGTTTATTCTATATCTATAAAAGGCTAAGTTGACTCGAGCACGTGTGATACATATAAAGCTCTCACACACGTGTTTTGATCTGTCATTGTCAATCGTGAATTTGGTTGACACTTGTATTATAGAGAAAGGGCCAACAGCAATATTAAAATATTTCTTCTAATTAATTTCCTTTCAATGTGCACGAATACATGCACTGGGGCACTAGTTGAGAAAATGAAAGGGAAGGGAAGACTAGGGAACGATTCCAGACTGTAGGAGACTAGAGATAAATAAACAAATGAATTGGATATAAATCCTGTACCTATGAAGGGTCTCATGGAGGTCATTGGCAAAATCTGAGTGGGGCCTGTGGATTAAATGGTAATAATAGATCAGTGTTAACCTCCTGATTTTGATGGTAGCACTGTGGTTATATGAGTGTCTGTTTTTAGGAAAAGCCCACTTAAGTACTAACAGGGCTAATAGTAGAACATCACATCTGCAACTGATTATCTCATAGTTCAAAAAATTCATTAAAAATATGTAAGCATAGCCCTAATCGGTTTGGCTCAGTGGATAGAGCATCAGCCTGTAGACTGAAGTGTCCTAGGTTCGATTCCGGTCAAGGGGGTCAAGGGTATGTACCTTGGTTACAGGCACATCCCCAGTAGGGGGTGCATAGGAGGCAGCTGATCAATGTTTCTCTCTCATTGATGTTTCTAACTCTTTATCCCTCTCCCTTCCTCTCTGTAAAAAATCAATAAAATATATTTTTAAAAAATATATGTAAGAATTATGTCCTACTTAGTTTGGCTCAGTAGATACAGCATTGGCCTGCAGACTAAAGGATCCCAGGTTTGATTCCGGTCAAGGGCACATGCCAGGGTTTCGGGCTCAATCCCCAGTAAGGGGTGTGCATGAGGCAGCCGATCAATGATTCTCTCTCATCATTGATGTTTCTATCTCTTTCTCCCTCTCCCTTCCTCTCTGAAATCAATAAAACTATATTTTTTAAATTATGTAAAAATTTATGAAGAGAGAATTGTAATCATATTTGGCAAAAATATTAACAAATGGGAAATTTGAGCAAGAGACAAATGTTTTTTGTAACTTTCAATGTTTCTATAAGTCTGAAACTATTTCAAAACAAAAAAAGTTGTAAAATATAGTGTTTTTTTAACTCTACAATCAGTTGGCTACAGTGTACACATTCCTTGTGTCCAGTTTATCACCTGGAAGCAAATTCCTTTAAGTTATATTCTCATTACAGACAGTAAAAAATGTGGGGTTATTTCTAGCCCCTCTAAAAAAAAAACCAACATACAATTTTTCAGATTTAATACACTGAAAAGTTGCTCATGTCTTAAAAAGCCTGGCAGTTCTCCCGTGGATAGCAGCCCCTCAGAGAACAGCTAACTCACCAGTAGCAGCTAATTCCTCCAAAAAAAAAAAAAACACAAAAAAAACAACTGAGCAGGCTGTTAAGTGTCCTGACCTTCTCAGTGAGAAGTCACTGTTATTCCCTGTGAACTATTTGAAGATGCCTTTAACTCTTCCTGGTTACTAGTGGAAGGCTGCCTAAAGAGTAAAGATGTGCTTAAAATCATTAATAAATCTAGTTCTTTTTTACAAGGCCTTTCTAAGCTATTTTAGAGGAACTATAGCTGTAATTATTGCAATTTGGGGAAAATGTTGTAAGCCTAGGTGATACTCAAAAAAGCTAAAGTAATATGGGGGGGGAGGGGGGGGACCTGCAGACTCTACAATCACACCCTAATTTTCCAACATTATAAACTTTTTATCATCTTGCTTTATCCTGTAACTAAAATGATGATGAATTGCTCTTTCAAAATTGCTCTTTCAACTTCCGCCTTTTAATTTTCAGTCAAGCCTTCCTCTTGAAGTTGTGCATATTCCATTAATTACATTTTCTAGGAATTATTAGAAACTTATAACTCATAAAGAATAAAACATGCCCTAGCTGGTTTGGCTCAGTGGATAGAGCTTTGGCCTGAGGACTAAAGGGTCCTGGGTTCAATTCCGGTCAAGGGCACATGCCCAAGTTGTGGGCTCGATCCCCAGAGAGGTGCATGCAGGAGGCAGCCAACCAATGGTTCTTTCTCATCATTGATATATCTATCTCTCTCTCCCTCTCCCTTCCTCTCTAAAATCAATAAAAATCTATTTTTAAAAAAATAAAACAAAAAAGCATCTCTATTAATCTGACCATTGTAAAAAAATTTTTTCCAAATAATTAATTGAAACAATGTTTATGCTCAGTTTTCTCTAGAAACATTTCATTGTCTTTGAATATTAGCTGCTCCTGAAATACCACCTTAACAAAACTCTAGTCACTTGCAAATATCTAAAAATTTAAAAATGAAAAGGCTCCAACCTGGATGTACAGAAAGGGGCAAATCCAATCAATGTCCTCTATAACACCCATTGTGTAGGAAACATAGCCAACAAATGTGTAGCTAAGTTCTCTACCAAGAGTCTGTCTAAGAGGCAAGGACACACCAGGCCATACGACACTGAAATTTCAAGTTACAAGCAGTAAAACGTTATGGAAAACTTTTACAACGTTAAGGCTTTCATCCAAAAGCATGGCATGGCTCTTCACTTATTTTTTATAGCAGTTTAATGTCGACCTCATCCACTACAGATAAACAGTGGCTAATCCTCAGACTCGTTGTTTACAAAATGTGGAAATCACTTCGTACAATTATGTACTTGTATAGTAAAAAGGGCACATAATATGAGATAAAAAAATATTTATGGTTTAAGATCATTTAAATGAAGAGCTACATTTTTTAGTGCCAAAGGTTTAATGTTGTGTGCACCACATATTTTGAGAACAAAGTGCTTAGCTGCTGCAGCTGACGATAAGCTCTAGCAACAAACTATTGATGTTTCTCTTTGAAAATTCTATAAATGTTTGCCATAGAGAAAATCTCAAAAAAAGTGCCTCATTCCTCATCCAAGAGATAATTCCAGTTTCTTGGTGGAAACTTTAAGTAAAATTTACCACATCTAAATATCTTTATAATAAACTTTATAAAAAGACTTAGTTCTTACTGTATGTATGCTGATTTTTATTCACTTCAGGCCAGTATTGTGATAAAACTTGTAATTTTTTACTTTTGGCAGTTCATATTTAATACTTTGTCGTCATCATGAATATATGCTTGATCTTTTAATCTTTTGTTCTTTCTCCTGTGCAAATCATACTGTTCACTCAAAGATATCATATTAATTATACAAAATAATAAGGTTGGTATGGAGAGTACTTAACAGAAATCATAAACCACTGACTACGTCTAAAACTTGGTATAAATTGATAAATACTTCACTTGTAGCTGCTTAGAACACATTCATCAGTCTGTTCTTTCTGTCCATTACTATTTTTGCTTGGCTCACTGTTTAGAAAAACAAATACAATTTTAAGAGCATTTAATCAGTGTGGTAGGCAGAATAACGTCCCCCATCAACGACATCCCTGTCCTAATCCCCAATACTTCACATGGAAAAAGGGAATCTGCGGGTGCAATTAAATTAAGGGTCTCGAGATGGCCGAGATTATCCTGGATTATCCCAGTGGGACTGATGTCATCACAAGAGTTACAGGAGAAAAGAGAGACGAGGGGGTGGGAGAAGAAGCTATCACCGGAGGAAACAGACATCAGAGTGATGCAATCGCTGGAGGGGCGCCACAAGCTAAGGACCGCACAGAGAGTCAAGGCGGGGTCCTCCCTGGAGCCAAGGCGGGGTCCTCCAGAGGAAAGCAGCCCCGCCAGCACAGTGGCTCCATCTCATGAAGCCTATGTCAGACTCTGACTTCCAGACCTGGAAGACAATACATGTGGGTTGTTTTCAGCCTGTGCATCTGTGGTAATGCGTTACAGCAGCAATAGAAAACTAAGATAGTCATTTTTACTGATGCTAGTGTAAAATGTGTCAGTATCTATAACAGCCAAAACTCCTTGGAATATAGTATACCACATGGCAAAATTAATGTCTGGCTTTGCACTGCATCTTTTACTAAAAGATTCTTTGTACTTAATGAGCATTAAAAAAATGTGTGCAGGACTCTGAGAGAGCACACAATTATTAGACAAGCATTTTTTAATCTACTTACTATGAAACAGACACGGGTATTTTTAAAAGATGAACTACATAAATATATTAAATATATTCATATAAGTGAATGAACATTTACGATAGGGTAAAAACTTTCATTGGAAGTAGAGAGGAAGGTATTTCAAGTGGGAGTGAAGAATACACAAGTGAAATGGTTCAATCTTCAAGGGGGAATAGGTCCCTTGAGAAGTCTGAGGCTAAGCTGAGCCAGGTCACATCATGAAGTGGGCATTAGGCCATGCACGAAATTGGACTTCATTTTCAAGTAATGAGAAAGCAGCTGGGGTTTTAAACTAATGCAGTGATTGGCACAATTAAATTTTAGAGGGGGAAAAAAACAAACACACTGCCTGTGATATAAAGAATATGAAGACTGCCCTAGCTGGCATGGCTCAGTGGATAGAGTGTTGGCCTGTAGACTGAAGGGTCCCAGGTTCGATTCCAGTCAAGGGCACATGCTTGGGTTGTGGGCTCGATCCCCAGTGGGGGGTGTGCAGGAGGCAGCCAATCAATGATTCTCTGTCATCATTGATGTTTCTATCTCTCTCTCCCTCTCTCTTCCTCTCTGAAATCAATAAAAAGTATTTTATAAAAAAGAATATGAAGACTAAACTAAAAGCAAGAAATACACATTGAAGACTGAACCTATGTTTACATCTCCATATTTTAATACTTATTCACATTCAATGATCATTCACTTCTATCAGACAGGTACTATGCTAAATGTTAGATGATAAAAAAGAGAGTAAGAGATGACATTACCTTTGAGATATAAAAAACTATTGCTTTATATATTCAATATGTGAAATATATACAATGAAGACAGCTATATCTATTTTAGGGAACTCATCTAGAAAACATATTTTCAAAAGCAGACATCAAATACCACAAGAAACCATGAATTAATATGCTACCTTAAAAGCATTATATTCTTACTATCTCCAAGAAGATTAAAAATATAGTTTATTTGCCATCGCCCAGGAAGGTCAATGTACCACGTGCTCAGATGGCCTACAACACCTACTATGTTACAAAATTATGTAGTCATGACTATTAGGACTAATTTAAAATTGCAAGCTGTAACAGGATCAGTTAAATCCAGAAACAGAAGGACAACTCTATAGCCTTTCCAATCCTGCCAGTAAAAATCAATCACTGCATTCTCTATACTCCCATTGTGGTTTCCCCGTGAATTATAGCAGCTATCCGATCCGCATTACAGTTTAACTGCATGTGTCTGTTTCACCCATATGAAGACAAACTAGACTCACTTTACACATCTTTGTATCTAATGTATGGTGTAACTATATTCAATATTTAACTCAGCTAAATGTACTTATTAATAATGATTAGTCATATTTCCATTTTAGGGCTACTCAAAAGTTTCAGTAAATACTTGGATAATTTATAAACATCATAATATATACGATAGATAGATAGATAGATAGATAGATAGATAGATAGATAGATATGGTGTCCCAAAATTCACGCAACATTTGAATTTTGCGTGAGCATTAACAACAACAACAACAACAACAAATAAAAGCCTAATTTTTACCTGGTTTATTGAATCAGATTCTAATATCTGTTGCCCCTTGATTTCAATCCCTTCAATTTGATAAGCATTACCAAGTACCAATTATGGCCCAGGAGCAGGGACAATGAAGACCACAGCTTTGCGTATGTGCCAGCAAAGCCGTGGAGGCCATTTATCTGATGTGCTATTCCATGCATAACCCTATACTGTATACTTTATGAATCAATAAAAAATTTCCAATTTTTAATTATAAACCTGTGTTTTCTATCAAAATTACTTCTTGTGTGAATTTTGGGACTACATATATATATATAGTGCTTCCTCAGTTGTATAATGAGTAACCTCAAAAAATATGTATCAGGTCTCAAAAAGGAGGAAGTGGTCTTTAGTTAGTTTTTGACAAATGCTGTTTTACATTTAACCTCTTAAAACTGGTTTCTTCTTCCATGAAATAGGACTAATAGTAACATTTATTCACAGAATCATTTTAGAACTAAACCAAATAATGTCCAGTAGAGAATCTAGCACATACCTGATGTTTACTAAACCTTAGCCATTATAGCCATGATAATTAATGTTATTATTATTAAGATCCTAATGATCAACAGTAATAAAGTACAGCAATGCTAGAATATCCCCAAATAGAAGACAAGTGTAAAAATCACTTACATTTGGTCCTGGAATATCATCTAAAGCTAATATTTCAATTCGAGTGTGACTTACTTGGGGTTGGGGGGGGAGAATGAAGAAAAGATAGGGAAGGGAGACCAAGGGGAAAAACAAACAAACAAACAAAAACAGTGCAGACTCCCTCTCCTGCCTGGGCTGAGAACTCTTCTCTGGGTGCTGGCCTAAGCTAAAAACAGCATCATCGCTTAGCCTGCGGACCACCATTACGGATAAGCTGCTACATGTACCACTGACCTGTCTTCTATGGAGTTTGTCATAGCTCCCCAGGGCTTACTTCCTTCAGTTCAGAGGCCCCTCACTAAATGTGGGCAGATGAAAAGTGGATATAGTGGCCAAAATATGTCACTGACAAATAACTGTGCAACTGCTTTTTTCACTGTTGAGTTTAACTATGAAGAAACTAAAAGGCAAGATGTGTCATGGAGTTTTGAAAGTTTATGAAAATAATATATATACATTAGAATTATACACACAAAGGCAGCTAGATTTGCCAGATCATCTGGCTTCTAACCAGACAACGTTTGATGTATTCCCCAGCTTTTCTAGAAGCCACCTACAGACTTACAAAACGGCTCAAGAGACAAAGAATAAATAAAATAAAATGCCATTGTTCTAGAGTTGATCATATATCCCTACAGTCTGTGTGTTAGTTTACACAGCTAAATTCAAATTTTGTGTTGATATTGTGTTAATACCTTAATTTATAATGTGATGTATTATGATTACTTTATATTTCTACTTTATATTTCAATATTGAAAGGAAATTATCTTAGTGGCTACCATTTTTTAGCACTCAAAAACTATTTATTGAATAATTCCAATATGTATAAGAGGAAATAGATAGATAATAAAATTCACTCCCAGTTGGGTTATAGATTGTGTCTTTGCACATTACAAAAATAGAATATTATATCCATCTAGTAAATGAGTATACTTTCCCCCGGGCTCAAAATAGATAGCTGTCAAGAAAGAGAATACTGTATTCATTCCAAGTTTGATGGTCTTGAAAAGAAATCACCTTTTCCTACAGACAGCCAAATCTCAGGTGACTACTATTTATTGATTGTATGTGGTCTCATTTAACTCTCCCAAAACCTCTGGGAATAGATACAATTATCTGCGTTTTCCAAATAACAATTAAAAAGAAGTCACTTGCCCAAGTCAAACCAATAGAAAAGCTAAGGGCTGTCATCACAACTATGTGAACTCGGAAGATCATGTTTTTTCCTCATGCTATATTGAAACTGGTATTTTCTAGTAACATTATGCAGCCATCAAACAATATATCCAGCCCAGTCTGGGTGTCATCCATGCACCAAGAGGTCGCTTCTTTGATGCCTGGTCAAGGCACATGCCTGGGTTGTGGGTTCGATCCCCAGCCAGGAGCTTGCAGGAGGCAACCAATGAATGTTTCTCTCTCATTGATGTTTCTATCTCTCTCTCCCTTCCTCTCTCTCTAAAAATCAATAAAGATATATTTAAATATATATACATTTATATACATACACACACTAATATATATAAAACCACAGAGTGAACTGCCATTTCTCAATTTCCCATCTTTACAGAATTTGAAATAATCTATAGGTATACATTGTTCATTTCTGTATCCCATACAGCATATAGAACAATGAATGGCACTGTTCTTAAAACTGCTCAAGCTGTTATTGAATAAATATCTTCAAATCTGTAGAAGAGAACACTTCCTTGTCTATATGACATTGGACTTCTTATGGAGATTTGAATATGAAAATGGTCCTTTAGCACGTTATTATGTCATATGTACCAAAAGGTATAATAATGTCTGTTGTGTTTTCCTCAGAAACCATTGTAAAAATCAGTTGTATTTCTGTACACTAACAACAAACTACCTGAAAGAAAAATTAAGAAAGAAATTCCATTTACAATAGCATCCAAAAAGTAAAATACTTGTAAATAAATGTAACTAAGGAGTTAAAAGACATATAATAAACACTATTAAGACATTGATCAAAGAAACTGAAGAAGGCAAGTAAATGAAAAGATATTTTATGATCTTGAATTGGGCAAATTAATATTGTTAAACTGACCATACTAACTAAAGCGATTTACAGATTCAATGAAATCCCTGTCAAAATCCCAATAGCTTTTTTCACAGAAATAGAGAAAACATCCTGAACTATGTGTGGAACCACAACAGACCCCAAATAAGCAAAACAATTTTGAGAAAGAACAACAAAGTTGAAGATATCGTTCCTAAATTAAAATTATATTACCAAGCCATAATAATGAAAACTGACACAAAAACAGACAGACCAACAGAACACACTAGCAAGCCCAGAAATAAACCTGCACCTATATGATCAACTAATCTTTAACAAGAGCTCCAAAAAACACACAATGAGTAAAGGATAATCTCTTCAATAAATGGTGCTGATAAAACTGGATAGCCACATGCAAAGGAACAAAACTGGACCCCTATCTTACACCACTCCCAAAAATTAACTCAAAATGAATTAAAGACTTAAATGTAAGTGATAGAAGAAGCAAAGGGGAAGTGCTCCTTGACATTGGTCTTGGCAATGATTTGTTGGCTATAACACCAGACACACAGGTAACATTTGCAAAAATAAGCAAGTGGGACTACATCAAACTAAAAAGTTTCTGCACAGCAAAGGAAATCATCAACAAAATGAAAGGCAACCTACAGATAGGAGACAATATATCCAAAATATATCCAAATATATCTGATATGAGGTTAATATCTAAAATATATAAGAAACTCATACAACTCAATAGAAAAAAAAAAACAGCAAATAATCCACTTAAAAAATGGGCAGAGAACCTTTGAATAGACATTTTCCCCCAAGACATACAGATGGCCACAAGCACATGAAAAGGTGCTCAACATCACTGATCATCAAGAAAATGCAAATTAAAACCACAATAAGATATGATCTCATACCTGTTAGAAAGGCCATTATCAAAAGGATAAGAGATAACAACTGTTGCTGAGGATGTAGAAAAAAGGGAACCCTCTTGCACAGTTGGTGGGAATGTAAATTAGTACAGCTATTATGGAAAAAGTATGAAAGTTCCTCAAAATTAAAAATAGAACTACCATATGATTCAGCAATCCCACTTCTTAGTATATATTAAAAGGAAACAAAATTAATAACTCAAAGAGCTCTCTGCATTCCCATGTTCACGGCTGCATTATTCACAATAACCAAGATAAGGAAACAACCTAAGTGTCCTCAACAGATGAATGGATAAAAAAAAAAAATGTTGTGATGCTACAGAGCAATAAAACAGAAAAAAAAACTTGTTTTTTGTTTTTAATTATATTTTATTGACTTTTTTACGGAGAAGAAGGGAGAGGGATAG
This sequence comes from Myotis myotis, assembly GCF_014108235.1. NCBI lineage: Eukaryota > Metazoa > Chordata > Mammalia > Chiroptera > Vespertilionidae > Myotis > Myotis myotis. The sequence goes on along the minus strand of NW_023416335.1, from coordinate 57,900,127 downwards.
AGAGTTAGAAACATCAATGAAAGAGAAACATTGATCAGCTGCCTCCTGCACACCCCCTACTGGGGATGTGCCCACAACCAAGGTACAAGCCCTTGACCTGAATCGAACCTGGGACCTTTCAGTCCACAGACTGACGCTCTATCCACTGAGCCAAACCAGTTAGGGCAATTTACCTGTTTTAAAGAACTGAGTGATTTCCATCATATGTGGGATCTAAAACAGAAAGCAACAGATGAACAAACAAGAAAAACAATCAAGCCCTAATTGGTTTGACTCAGTGGATGGAGCGTCCGCCTGCGGACTGAAGGGTCTAGGTTCGATTCTGGTCAAGGGCATGTACCTGGGTTGCGGACACATCCCCAGTGGAGGGTGTGCAGGAGGCAGCTGATTGATGTTTCTTTCTCATCAATGTTTCTAACTCTCTGTCCCTCTCCCTTCCTCTCTGTAAAAAATCAATAAAATATATTTTTTTAAAAATTTTTTTTAAAAGAAAAGAAAAACAATCACACAAAACCTCATAGACAACAGTGTGGCAGTTACCAGAAGAAGAGGGGATTGGAGATAGTAAAAGGTAAGTAAAGGGAGTCAAATACATGGTGACAGAGGATGATTTGAATTTGGGTGGTGGGCACACAATGCAATACACAGATGAGGTAGAGGATATTCACAGACTATCAAATGGCTCCTTTATTAATTATAAAGGAGAAAAGTTACCAGTAGATAAAAAGTTCTGGAATCCCACCATAACCTACTTATCAAATAGAACATTACCAAAAACAGAACAAACAACACATGTGCCTTTTGGTGTGATGAAATGGAAAGAACACAATCTCACCTATGTAACATTCCTGCCATTATATTATAACCTGAATCTAACAGGAAACACAATCAAAACCAAACCACTGGTCATTCTCTAAAAAAACAAAACAAACACTGTTTGTACTCTTCAAATCTATCAATATTATGAAAGATAAAAGGCAGCAGGGCTTTTCTAGATTGAAGGAGACTAAAGAAGCATGACAAGCAAATGCCAGGCATGTGCCTTGATTGAATCCTGAATGGAGCGGGTTGGGGCGGGGTGGGGGGAGAAAAACAGTATAAAGGACATTTCCAGGACGAATGGGATATTTTGAGTATAAACAGAATACAGATAACTTTACTATTATCAGTGTTAAATGTCTCGGCTGTAATAATGACAGTGTGGTTGTGGAGTAAGTGAAAATATCCATACTCTTAAAAAATGCATGCTAAAATATCATGCCTACAACTTACTTTGAAATGGTTCTGCATTTAATAAAAAGAGGTAATACAAATGTCCCAAAATGTTAACACTTGTATCCTCTATGCCTCATTACATAAACATACAAAAAAAAATGTCAGCCCTCAAACTATAATTTCACTATTAACTGCAAAACATACCCCTGGCCCAACCAGGCTCCCAGCTCCTCAGGACTGCTGACAGAGGCCTTCTTAAGGACTTCCTGCCTCTTTCTAGTTAAAAAAAAAAAAAAAAAATTATCTAGACCAGTGGTTCTCAACCTTCCTAATGCTGCGACCCTTTAATACAGTTCCTCATGTTGTGGTGACCCCCAATTTCATTGTTACAAATTGAACATAATTAAAGCATAGTGATTAATCACAAAAACAATATGTAATTATATATGTGTTTTCCAATGGTCTTAGGCGACCCCTGTGAAAGGGTTGTTCGACCCCCAAAGGGGTCGCGACCCACAGGTTGAGAACCGCTGATCTAGACTACCACGAGATCAAGCAAGTAGAAGTCAAATATTTGTGACTGCTGTTTCTAAAATTCCTGCCATTGCCTCACAGAATAATGTTGTGCCCTTAGCTTTTATTGAGCATTATTACAAAAAGAGCCATATTCAAAACGCTTCAGCATCCACTGTAAAACTGTAGTCACTCAATGCTATGTCAAGTCCCAAAACAAGAAATGTCATTTAGAGCTGAGTGTGAAGAAAAACTGTTTCCTCTGAGGAGCCGGCACTTGCTCTGCTTTTAGGTTATTTATGGGATGCACCTGAATGCCCTGCTGCTGGGACACTTAAGAGTCAACTATGACACTGAATAAAGACGACACTAACAATGGTGGATGACATATTAGCTTCCTTCTCCTTTCCTTTCCTTGGTCCTGATCTCCATCTCTATTTCATTAATTGTCTTTATTAAATGCCATTTCCAAGCTCTTTTTAGAAAAAAGCCCAGTATAAATAAATTCAATAAGCACAAATTAGAAGTACTCCATAGTCATAAAAATGCTATGGAACTGTACGGTTTATTTAAAAAGAGTTAATTTTATGTTCTAAAACTTTTACCTCAATAAAAATAAAAAATAAAAATAGTGCGGCATTAGCCCAGCAAGTAGCATATGGTTAGCAGCCAAATAGTCATATTACATTCTTCACATTTTCACTGTGGTGTGTGGAGAGAAAATGAATCTGTCTCTTGCCATCTGTATTGCTTCTCCTTTCTACTTCTCTGTTCTAGTATAATTTCCAACTGTTCAGTTTATGTTTAAAATCCTTAAACATTCTCTTGGGCCAGGGTTTTCTAAACCAGCCTGGTTTTGGTCTTGGGAGGATTCTTTATCTTAAAGGACATCATCCAAGTAATCCCAGTATACCAATGAAATAAAAGCAGCTGCTCTAATTAAAGATGCTGAGTGAGAAGTCTAAGACCTCCAGACGCTATTGCCCTGGGTTTCCTCCTCAGGCATCCCCACCACAGCAACAAGCTACATAGAAACAGACACTGCACGAAAAGGAAAAAGACTTTCATATGGCATTTCTACAGAACCACAACTGAAGTGTTATCTTATCTCCTGTGATCCAGATAATCACCACACTCCTCCACTCACATATGAGGGATTAAAGTGTTTTAAAATAGAATATAGACTAACCTCTACCCGTTTCTCTGGTGAAAATTACTTGTGTCAATTTGTAACAACTTTTAAGGAATGGTTATGCAATGGAATGTGGGTTAATATTTAATCATAAAGAATAACTGACAGATTCTTAGGTAATTATGAAATAAAGATGAATACATATTTCAAATTATGTTTCCCCATTTTTATTGGTGTTATAATTTAGCTTTGTAAGCCAATGTGACAAGTTTTTAAAAGATATGCTCATAACTTTATAAAAATATGCTCATATCATATGTTCACAGTTTCTGAACAGATGGAGGCATTGTATGTTAATTAGGACATTTGGGGTCATAAACTCCAAGAAAATATCTTTGTCCTTTATGGAAGAAATACAAAAGTTCATCTTATTTCCGGTTTCTAGACAGACTACAAACACCATATATTGAGTAATCCCAGGCATTATGAGATTGTAAAACATCTGTAATAAATAGTGTTTACCTGAAAAAAAGGATAAACACAAACAGGTGGTTTATGAATATATAAATAGGACTTTTAGGAAAAAAAAATTTGTTTCCAAGCACCCTCAAGCACTGAGTTGTACATCTAGAATTACGCTAGTTATAAGGTTTTCTTAGCTATTCAGATCCAATTTCCTAAGACTCTCTAACAAGAAATATTTTAAGTCAAAGACACTATCATTTCCAAAATTAAACACAGATTCTATATGGCTACATTTATTCAGCTTTTCTTTTCAACACAATAAATTATACAGTTAAAGCTTAAATTTGAATTTTTCACCAATTCATATTTTCCTCCCCAAATACTGCCAAATAATTGAGTTACACCCATACACATTTTTTTGTTAATTCTCACCTGAGGTTATTTTTTTCCATTGATTTTTAAGAGAGCAGAAGGGAGGAAGGAGGGGGAGAAACAGAGAGAAACACATTGATTGGCTGCCTGCTGCAAGCACCCCAATGGGGCCAGGGATGGAGCCCGCAACCAAGGTACATGCCCTTGACAGGAATCAAACCTGAGACCCTTCAGTCCTCGGGCTGATGCTCTAACCATTGAGCAACTGGACAGAGCCCATAAACATTTTAAATCAAGTTATTCAGCCCTAGCCAGTTTGGCTCAGTGGATAGAGCATCAGCCTGCCAGGGCCAATGCAGGAGGCAACCAATCCATGTGTTTCTCTCACACTGACGTTTCTCTCTGTCTTTCCCTCTCTCTTCCACTCTCCCTAAAAAAATTAATGGAAAAATATAGGCGGGTGAGGATTAACAAAAAATAAAATAAAATAAATAAATAAAGTTATTCAATTTTCTTTTAAAAATACTAATTATCTGTATATTCCACTGGGGAGAAAATTTATCTATTATAAAAGATTCTTTTTTTTTTTTTAAATATATTTTATTGATTTTTTACAGAGAGGAAGGGAGAGAGAGATAGAGAGTTAGAAACATCAATGGGAGAGAAACATCGATCAGCCGCCTCCTGCACATCTCCTACTGGGGATGTGCCCACAACTCAGGTACATGCCCTTGACCGGAATCGAACCTGGGACCTTTCAGTCCGCAGGCCGACGCTCTATCCACTGAGCCAAACCGGTTTCGGCTATTATAAAAGATTCTTATTTAAAAAGGTGAACAAGAAAAATCATGTGTGTATCCTAGTACCTGGAATTATCAATAATAAATTAAGCAAAAATGGAAATAAAAGGAATAGCTTGTGAGATACAATTATTTCTAACAAGGCATGATAAAATAAATCTCACTTGTGACTAAAAAAAATAAGTATATAGTCTACCATTCTGAAATGTAATTTAAACTATCCACTCATATTATTTAAGAGGGTTATTTCCAGGTATATAAAAAAACGAATACAAATGCTAGCATAGATGTTCCATTTTAAATTCTTACAAGACTTCTCCCACAGTATATAAAAATAGTTCATGTGAAATTAAAGCTGCATGCAAAAATTACTTCCAACTTTTAACTGAAATATTTTAAGTAAAAGATACTATCATTTCTGGAAGTAAGCACAGATTCTATCTTGCTACATTTACTCAGCTTCTACAGAAAACATATAGGAGTTGCTAGACTTTATGAAGCAACACACAGCTTCAAACTGGCAGAGTGCTTTCTGGCAGAATTTATGGGGTGGAATTTTGGCTTGTTAATGAAGGCTGGCTCTAGATACAGACAAGCAAGAACCAACAAGAGTCTGCAAGTCCCAGTCCTCTTACCCAGGGTTTGCAATGATTTCATCTAAAGACACATGTATTTTGCTTCTGAAATATAATCTTAAAGTACTTTACATAATCACATTGAAAACGTACACAAAAGTAACTTTTTGTAGTTGTCAGAATCTTCTATCTGATCCCACACTATTATTTTAAACTTAAAAATTCCATACTCTCTAGAAAAACTGTGAACATCAACATGTTTTTCCTAATGAAATATATGGCTATTCTTTCAATCACTTCTGATTCTTTTCAAAAACTATGAATTGGTGAAAAGTCCCAATTTAAGTTTTAGTTGTCTACATTAGAGAGGTTAGAAAAATTAGACTGCTTCTATGTAGCTGATCAAAATACCTGATTTTCAGTCCTTTCCATCCTGTTTTCCAAACTACTCGCCTCGGTGAGAACTAGAGAAGCTTCTTTAAAATATATATTTTTACTGAAACATCCACGAGAGAGAAACATTGATTGGCTGCCTCCAACACACACCCACTACTGGGGATCAAGCTGGAAAACCAGGCACGAGCCCTGAGGGAATCGAACCAGCGACCTCCTGGTGCATGGGACTACACCCAACCAAGCCACACCAGTTGGAGAAGCTTCTTCATAAACCTTCCCAAAAGTGAGTTGATGAACATAAAACATGCATGTCCCCTGTGCCCACACACCCACTGGCTACTAGTCATTAGGGGCCCGCCCTCCATTTATGAAACCTTATCAGTCCCCCTAGTTGAATCCTTGTAAGTCTATTGTGTTTGTCCCCAGCCCTGTTTGTACTCACTTTACAGCAGTCGTAATCACACTCATGTAACTAAATATAAGGTAAACTGATAAAGTATGAGTCCCAAATGAAATCAAAAAACAAAAAACGTGTCTTACAGGATTGAGGCAAGTCAAAACAAAAAACTCTTATCAAAATCAAGTATAGACTGGACAACAATAAAAGAAAATGAGAAAAATTGTAAAAATTTAGGATGACTTTGGACTCAGACCGATTCCCAAGTGTCTTTACATTCTGATTCCACTTCAACAGAACCTTTAAAGTGTAATTTAGTTTAAAAAATGGATCAGAGCAAGCACGTCAAACTCAAAGGCTAACACGAGCCAAATAAACAAGGTTTAAGTGTATGTGGGCCACAAAAAAACAAAAGCTTCAATTTTCATAGAAACATACGTTTATTTTGATAGGAACATGCTGAATACAAAGGGATGAAATAAATGAGTAATTGTAAACATAAAATAACAGAACATTTTAATAAAAATTAATATTTTTTCTTGAACATTAACTTACCAGACACTGAATAACTGCACAAATTAATAAGCGTAACGCAAATAAACCTATTTTTCTTGTTCTCTGAAAGCAAAATATTTCCTGTTGCACACACCAAACTAGTCAGTCCAAGACTAATGACGTGGCAATCGGCTGCTAAAATATTCACTGCTAGTATTAGTGGAGAGAAACGGTGCGCCTGCACGTAAGGCATATAAGAGAAATGAATGCAACTCTCACCGGTTTGGCTCAGTGGATAGAGCATCGGCCTGCGGAATGAAAGGTCCCAGGTTCGATTCCGGTCAAGGACGTGTACCTTGGTTGCGGGCACATCCCCAGTAGGGAGTGTGCAGGAGGCAGCTGGTCGATGTTTCTCTCTCATCGATGTTTCTAACTCTCTATCCCTCTCCCTTCCTCTCTGTAAAAAATCAATAAAATATATTTTAAAAAGAGAGAGAGAAATGAATGCAACACGATTATAGTAATCAGTCATTAGCAAACATTGTAGTTCATTATTAATAATCTATAATAATAAAAGCATAATATGAAAATTGACTGAACAGCCGAACAGTGAAACAACCGTCCAAACAACGTTCAAAGCCAGGGCTGCAAAGGCCGAGCCCCTTGCACAAATTTTGTGCATCGGGCCTCTAGTTATATATAACAGGGTATTGTAAAAATTAAGTTATAAAGTTTTTATTAAAACGTTTCTTACATACTGTTATATTGGCTGGGCTGCAAAAATATTTGTTTTGGGCCACATGTGGCCCACAGGCCTCAAGTTCGACATGCTTGGATCAGAGACACTACTCTCTAAAATCTGTCCATCTGCAAAAAAGAACCTTGACCTGAACCTACCTCAAGAGACTAGCAATATATATATATATATATGCCTGCTACTCATATAGGCCTTTTATACAGTGTCCAATATAAACCAACTACAATATACAAAAGAAAAACAAGCCCTAATTGCTTCAAATCTGGTTCACTACAAAGATCAGAGCTGACATAGAAACCTGAACATCAAAAGATCTCAAATGTCTGAAACAGGCACTAATTTCTCTAACAGCAATTTTCAACCTTTTTCATCTTATGGCACACATAAACTAATTACTACAATTCTGTGGTACACCAAAAAATATATTTTTTGCTGATCTGGAAAAAAAAAAGGTATAATTTTGATTCATTCACACTGAATGGCTATTGTTAGATTGGCTGTTGTCATTTTTTTAATATTTTTTTTGTTTTGTTTATGTCAGAGAGAGAAATAGAGAGGGAGAGAGAGAGACAGAAATATCAATGAGAGAGAATCATCAATTGGCTGCCCGAAACCTGGGCATGTGCCTCAACCAGGAATTGAACAGTGATCTCCTGGTTCATGGGTCAATGCTCAACCACTGAGCAACACTGACCGGCTGTTGTCGTTTTTCATTTGCAATCCAAGGGATAAGAGGCCAGGGTCCCTGACTAAATAGTCAAGTATTGCACGTTATAAAAATTCTTGCAGCATACCAGTGCACCATGGCTACACATTAGTTGAAAATCGTTGCTCTAACAGGTCACAAAAGCACTAATTATAGCAGAAGATTGATAAAGTGGATTTAATTAAAATTAAGGCCTGGTATTTCACAAAAGACAAAAGAGAAAAAAAGGCCAGGTAAGACACTAGAAGAATACATTTGCAATATGCATAGCTCTGAAAAAGGACTCATATCCAGAATATATTTTTTAAAACTACCACAAATCAATAGTAAAAGGACAAACAACCCCAATTTTTAAAAAATTTAAGTATAGCTGGTATACAATATTTTTTAATAGGCAAAAGACTTTGAACAGGCATCTATAATAATCAAAGTGTAATATACTAATTAGACCAGACAGCCGACTGACCTTCCGGACGAAGCCAAGGGCCGAGGAAAGCCGCTGTGGCTGCAAGGGCCGAGCCCCTTTGCAGGAATTTCATGCATCGAGCCTCTTGTTTCACATGTGAGAATATCCAAAGAGCCAATAAGTCCTATGAAACAGTGCTTAGCACATCATTAGTCATCTGAGAAATGCATATTCAAACCTCCACAAAATAACAGTATACTGCCATAAAGATGTAAAAGCTGCCAATATTTGACAGGAGGAAGGAAGTAGAACTAAACAACTGTCACACATCGCTGGTGAGCTCTAACACTTGGGAAACCTGTTTGGCTGTTATCTACTGAGGCCAAACACTACCCCAAGATCTAACAATTCTACTCTTAGGAATATATGCAAGAGAAGTGATTGCTTATGTCCACTAAAAGACACACGCAAAGATGTCCAAAGTACCTTAATCATAATAGCCAAAAATTGGGAACAACACCAAATCTGTCAACCGTAAAATGGATAGCTAAATTGCAGTAATACATAGGCAACAACATGAATTTATCTCTCAAGTATAAATTTGAACAAACGCAAGACACAAAAGAGTACATACTATATGATTCTATTTATAAAGTTCAGGCACAAACAAAGCCGTCTATGATGTTTAGGATAATGATTTCTGGATAGAGAATGGGTATCTACAGGAGGAAGAGACAAGACACTTTTGAGTGCAGGAAATGTTCTATATTTATTATGAATGGTAGTCACATGGGATATATATGATATGTGATTAAAGACTTAGTTAATTAACTAATTATTTATTAACTAGAGGCCCGGTACATGGATTCGTGCACCTGGCCTGTGGAGCCTGGGGGGATGGACCAAAACCAGCAGTCCAACATCCCAAGGGATGCAGTAGGGCATGAAGCGGCAGGCGGCCAGGGAGGAGCCCGAGCCCAGACAGGCACCGCCTCGCTCCCACTCATCCCAGCCCTGCTGCACCTGCCACTCGGCAGGCTCGCTGCCGCTCTGCTGTGGTCTCCGTGCACCTGTGTTAGGGTGATACCAGCACACCCATGGCCGAGAATCAGCCATGGGCTCGCGCCCAGTCAGTCCCGATGCTAGTCCCAGTCCGGATGGGGGAGGGGCATACAGGGGGAGTGTCCATGGGAGAGGCTTTCACCGCTGCAGCTGCGCTCACCAGCCGTGAGCCCGGCACCCCTCAGTCAGCTGTGCACCTGCATTGAGCATCTGCCCCCTGGTGGCCAGTGTGCCTCAAAGCAACTGGTCTGCCCCCTGGTGGTCAGTGTGTCTCACAGCAACTGGTCGAACAGTCCAATAGTTGAACGGTCACTTAGGCTTTTATATAGAGAGATGAATTCAGACAGACCTTAGGGCTAACCAGGCTTCCTTGACCTTGGCATTAGTGATATTTGGGGCCATATAATTCCTTGTTTGTAAGAGGCTGTCTTAGTCCTATAGAATATTTTAGCATTACCCTGGCCAGTGTAGCTCAGTTGGTTGCACTGAAGTGTTGAAGGTTCAATTCCCTGTCAGCGCACATACCCAGGTTGCAGGTTGGATCCCCAGTAAGGGAGTGTATGGGAGGTGACCAATCGATGTTTCTCTCTCTCCCTCTTCCTTCCTCTCTCTCTAGAATGAATTTTATAATATTTTTTTTAAATGGAATATTTAGACCAGGCCAGAGTGGTTGAGCATCAACGTATGAACCAGGAGGTTATGATTCAATTCCCGGTCAGGGCATATACCCAGGTTGCAGGCTCGATCCCTGGTGTGGGGCTGCAGGTGGAAGAAGCCAATCAAAGATTCTCATCATTGATGTTTCTCTCTCCCTCACTCTCTCTGAAATCAATAAAAAATATTTTTAAAATTAAAAAAAAAAAAAACAAGAAGACCCACTATATGGGAGAACATATTTGCCAATGATATCACCAATAAGGGTTTAATCTCCAACATTTACAGGGAACTCATGAAACTTAACAATAGGAAGATAAACAATCCAATCAAAAAGTGGCAAGGGACCTAGATAGACACTTTTCGAAAGAGGACATACAGAAGGCCGAAAGACATAAGAAAACATGCTCAAAGTCACTAATTATACGAGAGATACAAATCAAAACGACAATGCGGTATCATCTCACACCTGTCAGAATGGCTATCATCAACAAATCAACAAACAACAAGTGTTGAAGAGGATGTGGAGAAAAAGGAACCCTTCTGCACTGCTGGTGGGAATGCAGACTGGTGCAGCCACTGTGGAGAACAGTATGGAGTTTCCTCAAAAAACTAAAAATGGAACTCCCATTTGACCCAGTGATCCCACTTCTAGGAATATATCCCAAGAAACCAGAAACACCAATCAGAAAGGATATATGCACCCCTATGTTCACAGCAGCACAATTCACCATAGCTAAGATTTGGAAACAGCCTAAGTGCCCATCAGCAGATGAGTGGATTAGGAAACTGTGGTACATCTCCACAATGGAATACTACGCTGCGGTAAAAAAGAAGTAACTCTTGCCTTTTGCAACAGCATGAATGGAAATGAAGAGCATTATGCTAAGTGAAATAAGCCAGTCAGAGAAAGATAAGTACCACAAGATCTCTCTCATTTGTGGACTATAGAGAACAACATAGACTGATGAACAAAAACAGATCCAAAGACAGAGAAACAGCAATCAGACTATCACTCCCCAGAGGGAAAGTAGGGGAGGGAGGGGATAAGGGGAAGAGATCAACCAAAGGACTTATATGCATGCATATAAGCCAAACCAATGGACATGGACAACAGGGGGATGAGAACATGCATGGGGGGAGGGGCTAATGGGGAGGGGGATAAGGACATATTTGTAATACCTTAACTAATAAAGAATTTTTAAAAAATTTAAAAAAAGAATATTTAGCATTATCCATGGCCTCTCTACCCACTAGGTGCCTGTCTCCAGACATTGCCAAATGTCCCCTGGGGGATAAAATCCACCCCCTCCCCAGCTGAGAAACCCTAGGCTAAACTCCCTATGTAACTAGGAGGATATAGTAAACCTTCCTTATAATCTCTTAAAGTTTGAATCAGAGTACTATCAAATTATGACTTAAAAATTTATAACTGGAATCCTTGACCTACACAGATAGAAGAACTTCATAGTCTTTCACTTGACATAAGCAATATGTATACAAGTTGCCTGATCATGAAAAGTACCTGGGATGCTTATAAGTATAAATTCCCAGGTGCTTTCCCTAGAAATTCAGTAGGTCTGGGGAGTGGCCTACAAACCTAACTTGTCTAACAAGCACCTCAGGTGATTTTGATAAACATGCAAGTCTGAGAACAGTATGCTCTAAGCTATATTTAATGTATACGCCTGAGGTAGAAAATGTTCTGGTTATATTACATGACAAAAATCCTGAACATTTTCACAAACAAAATAAACAAGACTTTGTTTTTTTATCTCATGCTAAATAAAATAGAATAAAAGTCAATGAAAGCTGAAATACTGTGCATGGAACTGTCTAACATTTGGGAACAGATGGGTCAAGCAAGTGGCTGTGGATTCCCCTAGGGGCCTATGACATGACACCATTTCTGGATTGCTGGTCTTACCTTTTGAACAGAGGGCAGTGGAAAGAGAAAGCAGCGGGTAAAGTTAAACCTGGATCCTGTTTCTGATAAATCTTTCAGCCATTCTTTTCCCTCAAAAGTATCCCTACCTACCTCCAGCACTACACTGTCTCTCTCTTTTTTTTCTAATATGTTTTTATTGATTTCAGAGAGGAAGGGAGAGGGAGAGAGAGACAGAAACATCAATGATGAGAATCATTGATTGGCTACCTCTTGCACGCCCCCTACTGGGGATCGAGCCTGCAACCCAGGCATGTGCCCTTGACCAGAATGGAACCCAGGTCCCTTCAGTCCTCAGGCCGACGCTCTATCCACTGAGCCAAACCGGCTAGGGCAGTGTTGGACAAACTTTTTGACTTGAGTGCCACAATGGGTTCTTAAACTGGACCGGAGGGCAAGAACAAAAGCATGGATGGAGTGTTTGTGTGAACTAATATAAATTCAAAGTAAACATCATTACATAAAAGGGTACGGTCTTTTTTTTTTTTTAGTTTTATTCATTTCAAACGGGCCAGATCTGGCCCGCGGGCTATAGTTTGCCCAAGGCTGGGCTAGGGCCTACTCTGTCTCTTGTCACCATCTGCCCCTCCTGCAAGTCCCCACTTTCCACAAGTCATCCTAATTACCAGCTCACTCTTTCTACACACCTGCTCCCATCATCAGAGCCTGATGGTCACACTCCTTGATCATTCCAGTCCCAGCAGAAAGCTGATCATTCTTTTACCAGCCTCAGGCAAACACTGCCTTAGCTTCAAGGTCGTCTCCTGTTCACTAGTTCTTGTATTAGCTCTTGCCTACTCTTCAAACTTCTCTGCCTTTCCTTTCTCCAAACACTGACCTGATCCGTGTTCATTCCCAATTTCCTTTTGGCTGATGTGATTCTCCAACTGTATTTCTGATTGATTGCATGATTTGCTTCCTATGGTCCCCTCATAATAGTGAGTTTTTATGCCTGGCCACTACAATTTAATGAGAACAAGTATAACAACAACAATAATAACAAATTGCTATCATGTAAGTACTTCCTCTGTTGCAAGCATGATGTTAAATGCTTTACATGAATTATCTCACTTTTTTTGCATAATTCTGTGAAATAGGTACTAATATTATTCCTATTATTATAGAAGAGAAAACAATATTTAGATTAAGTAATTTACTAATTCTCTCAATTCCATCTAGTCTCCATACTCAGACACTGCTTTATGTTTTCCTTTTCCTCCTCCAAAACAGATGCATACACTCCGTCCAACTCTCCTATATCTCTCCTTTTCTGTACAAACATAGTGTGTTTTACACAGTTCTCTATGGAGGACCTACGTGCTTTCTCTATGTTCTTTTTCTTAAAGCAGTGGTAGTACCATTCAATGTCTTTAATTATTTAACATTTTCCTTTTGTATCTTTTCTCTTCCAACCGCAATATAAACCTCTGAAGGCCCTGGCCGGTGGCTCATTTGGTTGGATCATCATCCCATACACCAGTGGTTCTCAACCTGTGGGTCGTGACCCCTTTGGGGGTTGAACAACCCTTTCACAGGGGTCGCCTAAGACCATCGGAAAACAGATATATAATTACATATTTTTTTTGTGATTAATCACTATGCTTTAATTATGTTCAATTTGTAACAATGAAATTGGGGGTAACCACAACATGAGGAACTGTATTAAAGGGTCGCAGCATTAGGAAGGTTGAGTACCACTGCCATACACCAATAGCTTGTGAGTTTGATTTCCGGCCAGGGCACATACCTAGGTTTCACATTCAATCCCCCGTCTGGACTCATACAGGAGGCAATTGATCAATGCTTCTCTCTCACATAGATCTCTCTCTCTCTCTCTCTTTCTCTCTCTCTCTCTCTCTCTCTTCTCTCTCTCTCTCTTCTTTCTCTCTCTCTCTCTCTCTCTCTCTCTCTCTCTCTCTCTCTCTCTCTCTCTCTGAGGATTAAAAAAAAATTTAAGCCTCTTAAGGCCCAAGTCAGATGTCACACTTCTTATACAGCTGGACACATAGCACAGTCCTACTCAGAAAGGAAGAAAACAGTCAAAAGCAACAACAAAAATGTATTTTGTTGAAATTATTTCCTCAAAGCATTAGTGAATACAGAATACATATCAGTCACTGTGCTAGATGCTAAAGATACAAAAATGGCACTGCCTCAAATGTTTTAATTTTTTAAATTAGAGTTTACATTACATAGTATATATTTTTAGTTTCAGGTGTACCACAGAGTGGTTAGACAATGTCTCAACTTGCAATGAGTTTACCAACTAGCAGTAGAGAGAGGCTTATAAATGAACAATAAGATTACTAGACAACTGCATGATAAAGCTATACAGAAGGAGTCTGGGAGCACAGAGGAAGAAGCAACTCTCAAATGGCTGGAAGTTGATGTCAAAGATGTTACAGGAAAAGTGACTTGAGTGGTGCCTGTAAAGATTAGGAGACCGCACCACCAGAATGGTGGGCAAGAAGACATTCCCAACAAACATAAAGATGCGAAAGGCCGGGGGGAGAGGACATGAGAAGTTCAAAGAGGCTGGAAGGCAGAGCCCGAGTGGCAGGTGGGGAAAGGGAAAGGGGTAGCACCTAAGCCACGTTAAGGAGCTTGGGCATTCTCTGAGCAACGGGGCTGGGCCTAAAAAAGGAGAGAAACAAGGACTGAAATAAACAGTCGAGCCAAATACCCCGTCAATGACTATAGAATCTTAGAAACCAGACACTAACATTATACAAGATTAAGCTGCACCCTTTCATAATCTGTTTCCGTGAACAGTCAACATAGATTTTGGTTGTCATTTTCAATACTATCATGATGACTTAAGTCACTAGATTACAGAGAGTGCATCTACTACTCTGTGTAAGTTTGGGGTCCCATAAATGTCTGTAACCATAGAAAGGAAGAAGCAAAACAATGAGGAGCTCATATTCAGTTTACTACTTTTTTAAAATACTTGCAATACCTCTTAGAATCTTCAGTACATAATGGTAAAAAAAAGAATGCAAGTGAGAGCTTAAAATAAAAAGGGTGGGTGCTATGATTTTTATTTCTCACCACAGTCTGGAGAGGACCCTAAGCAAAGGACTATGTGTGGATTTCAATTATCATATGTTTTCAAGCTCCCATTTCCATACATAATGGAGCTATAAATTTCTTTAATGTTACAACTTCAAAAATTACTAGGAGCTATAAACTTGCCAGCTATACCAGCATGTTCTTTCAAAATGGCATGATTATGTTTCTGAGCAACTTGGAAATCATCATGAAGCTACTGAAAGAAATGTGTAACTCAATTAAACCCATAAATGCCATATTCTTTTTAGAAATGTAAGAATGATAAAACAACCACTGCTGTTAAAATTTCCTAACAGAGTTCTTCATTTCCTTCATACAGGTAGATGTACTAACTTTAAAAAGTCTCAGACAAATTAAGGGAAACATTCCACTAAAGAACAAAATCCTTAATTGTTAAAAATTATCTGTCACTTTTCTCTAAACTCTAGAACCAATCCCTGGAGACATAGTACAGACCTCATGTCAGAAAATGCGGAGTGACTCACTAAACATGTGTTCTCTCAACAGCTTCCCTCACATGTAAGAAAAGCTTATGCTACTACCACTGTTCATCTGTTTCTGCAAAAATCACTCCAATCTCTCATGCCTGGTTGCTAACGCGCTAATCTTTACACTTGATTAGCTTAACCATGTTCATGGCCGTAGTGGAGCTGAAATTCAAACACTCTGATGACTACGAGAGTTTCATGGCTTCCAAGGTCTAACACAAGCATGTCAAACTCACGGCCTGCGGGCCGCATGCCTCGTTCATTTGGCCCGTGTTAGCCTTTGAGTTTGACGTGCTTGGCTCTAACATGTAACCAAAAGTCATCCTCTAAATATCCTACACAGACACCATTATTTTTTTTTTCGTCAGATCAACTAATTTTTTTTCTTTATATATATTTGTATTGATTTCAGATAGGAAGTGAGAGGAAGAGAGAGAGAAACATCAATGATGAGAATCATTGATCAGCTGCCTCCTACATGCTCCTCTCCTGCCTGGGGTTCGAACTCACAACCCACTGGGGATAGAGCCCACAACAACCATATGCCCTGAGCTATGCCGTGTCCAGAATTGAACAAAGACATTCTAGGTTCATAGGTCGATGCTCAACCACTAAGCCATACCAGCCAGGCTCAGCTAACTTTTAAGTATAAAAGCCAATTCATATTATGGATGGCAAATTGAAAAAGAGAAACAAATGCAAAGGTGTCCAATGTTCTGAAGTTCCTATCATACCTAAGATAACTCCTAAAGTGCATATTACCTCAAAAATAAATCAGCATGCTGAAACCAGTTTGGCTCAGTGGATAGAGCGTCGGCCTGCGGACTCAAGGGTCCCAGGTTCGATTCCGGTCAAGGGCATGTACCTGGGTTGCGGGCACATCCCCAGTGGGAGATGTGCAGGAGGCAGCTGATCGATGTTTCTCTCTCATCGATGTTTCTAACTCTCTATCTCGCTCCCTTCCTCTCTGTAAAAAATCAATAAGGTATATTTTAAAAAATTAAAATAAAATAAAAATAAATCAGCACAAAGACTGTTATATTTACACTAGAGGCCCAGTGCACGAAATTCATTCACAGGGGCAGTAGGGGAGGGGGGTCCTTCAGCCTGGCCTGTACCCTCTCCAATCCAGGACCCCTCAGGGGAAGTCTGACTGCTTCTCGCAATCCGGGACTGCTGGCTCCTAACTGCTTGACTGCCAGCCTGCCTGATCGCCCCTAACCCTCTGCCTGCCTGATCACCCCTAACCACCTATGCCTGCCTGAATGATTGCCCCTAACTGCCTCTGCCTCGCCCTGCACCCAGGACCCAGGATTCCCTCCTCTGGCTGGTCACAGACACCTGGGACCTGGGCCAGCTTCGCCTGGGCCAGTGGCAGCCACAAGGGACCATGGATGGGCAGCTTCGCCCGAGCCACAGCTGCAGGCACCCAGGACTGTGGGGCAGGCTGCTTGTCCCTCTCCTGGGCCACAGCTGCAGGCGCTAGCGCCCGGGACCGCGGGGTGGGCAGCTTGTCCCTCTCCCAGGCCACAGGCACAGGCACAGGCGCTGGCACCCGCGACCACGGAGCAGGCGGCTTGTCCCTCTCCCAGACCGGGCCGTAGGCACAGGCGCAGCTGCTGGTGCCAGGGACTGTGGGGCGGGCGGCTTGTCCCTCTCCCAAGCACAGCCCAGCTGTTGGTACCCAGGACCGTGGGGCGGGCAACTTGTCCCTCTCCCAGGCTGCAGCATGGCTGGTCCCCATTCCTCTATCGTGAGCTCATTTGTGCCTGGCTGGTCCCCATTCCTCTCTCCCCAGTGTTGAGTGTCTGAGCTGTTACAGTGTGATGGCGTGAGGGTGCATTTGCATATTAGCTCTTTATTATACAGGATTTTGTTTTCTTTCTGGGAAATTCAAATCAGAAACAAATCAGAAACCTATCTATTATTACACAGTAGAGTTAATATACTGCTGCCTCCTTCCAGGACTAAGTGTTCTCCATCCACCACTTGAAAGCCTATGAGGGTAGAGGTTGAAGGGGACGAAAAAAAAGATGTGGCAAAACAAAGCAAAATTTCCTCCAAAATGCCTACAGCATCATTTTCCAAAGCTGAGAGAATCTTACTACCTTGGGCAAATTTCCTAGCTGCCAATGCAGCCCAAAATGACCATGAATAAAGCCTTAACTATATTAATTAGAGCAATTCTTTCTGCAGAGCATCTCATTCTTTGGGGGGCCTGTCTCAGCCTTGAAGCCAGTACCGTCCTTGGCTCATCCCCATCACAGACAACTCTCCTCCCTGCTGCTTGTAACACTGCTGCTAATCATGCCTCAGTGTGTCCTTGGCTCGTTTCTTCTCCAGAACAGCCTCTCACTGTCTGATGAAAGTCACCTGTTGGGCAGAGCATGGGTAGTAATGTCCTTGCAACGACTATGGAACATAACCTTATGATTAGAAGCTGATCTAGTACCTGATTTCTCATGGAATTTACCCAGCTACTGATATATAAAGTGACATTTTAGCGGTTAAGTAACAGATCTATATATCTAAAACCCTAATATGCAAATAGACCAAACGGAGGAACAACCAAACAACTGAACAACCGGTCCTATGACATGCGCTGACCACCAGGGGGCACACGCAGAACATGGTGGGCGTGGGCAGCAGGTGGCAGAGCACAGAACATGGCGGGCATAAGCCGCGGCGGGATGGTGGAGAACATGAGCGGGGCTACCAGACCAAGGCAGGGCAAGCCTCTGGTGGTTACTGAAAATTATTTGCTCCCACGTGCCACAGTCCCACCTGGTGCTCGCACCTGCTGCCGGCGCCGGCCCCACTCGCACCCACTGCTGGTGCCACCGCTCGCACCCATTGCCGGCGCCCGGCGCTGGCCCTGATCACTCAGTGCCATCAGGGGGTTTGAGCAGCATCTGCCAGACCCAATCGCTCCTGAGGGCTTCTCCACCTCCCCCTGCTCCTGAGGGGCAATCAGGGCAGCAGCAGCTGCTTGCACCCACTGACAGCGCTGACCCCAATCGCTCCACACCGTCAGCGGGTGTGAGTGGGGTTGGCACCATCAGTGCTTGGGAGCAGTGGCGGGAATGGGGCTGCCAGCAGACAGGGAACTGGGGTCCACTGCGGAAGGGGCTGGGTGGGGGCACGAAAAATGGGCAGAGACCCGCCCCTGTGCCCACCACAGCCTCAAGGCCCACAGTTCCTTTCAAGGTGCATGAATTCATGCACTGGGCCCCTAGTGTTCTAGTAACCATCAATCAAACACCCAAGCACTGATAACTATTAATACCCTTGCAATATTGCCATTATGCCTGCAGTCAGATATGGCGTTTTGACCATCACTGCTGAAAGAATCTACATCCTAACAATGTGACCAGAGGTGGTATCAAGAAGCAACAGTGTCATGATGGCAGCTGAGGCTTTTTAACAAGATGGAGTTATGCCTAGTCCAGTGGTTCTCAACCTTCTGGCCCTTTAAATACAGTTCCTCATGTTGTGACCCAACCATAAAATTATTTTCATTGCTGCTTCATAACTGTAATGTTGCTACTGTTATGATCGTAATGTAAATATCTGATATGCAGGATGGTCTTAGGCGACCCCTGCGAAAGGGTCGTTTGACCGCCAAAGGGGTCGCAACCCACAAGTTGAGAACCGCTGGCCTAGTCCTATGGGTCTTGCTGGTTCCTGATCTTAAATTAACTGAAGTCGGTTCCTAGGGTTGTGATCACAATCCCTGTACAGGAAGGGGATTCTCCAAATGCAGGCTGCACAACTGCCAAGCTGGCTGCATTCCAGGCACCAGTTTTTAAATAGATTCCCAGGTAGAGATTCTGATTCAACACATCTGAGGAGGGATCCAAGAATCCAATAAATATGTATGCTTTTCTCAAAGTCCCCACAAGATTCTTTTGTGCTCTCAGGTTGAAAACCACCTGCATATCACCCTCCCCACCCCCACAGAGTTTCTGATTTCATTGGCCCAATGTTCATGAAAATGGTGGCCAAGCTCTAAAAAGCATAATTACTGATGAAGGACGTCATCTCTCTCGGGTATCTTTGGCCAGAAAAAGAAAAAGTGTGCAAATCACTGCTAACATCCAGCCCTCTTATTTGACAAATGAAAACTCTTGATTTGCCCCTAAAGCCTATTTCTCTTGGACTCCTCCAACCAGATTTCCTCCTATCAGTATGAAACCCACCCATTAGCCAAAAATTCAGCAAACCAGGGAGTTTGCTCTTAATTGTCATGTCCACAAAAACCCTTCCTTCCCTAACTCGTGTCTTGCTTTTATCTGCAAGTACCAGAAAATTCAACTCGACTTTCAGAAACTGAAAAGGCCTGCAGGTAGGCGGTAAACAGGCATGTCCCCAGTTCAGGCGGTTTTTCCCATCCCTCAAGGGTGCCCCCCTCAGTGTGTTAGTCCTGTTTTTATCCTGGCAGTGAAAGAACTATAAGACTTCCAGGCTTTCAGTCTATACACAATGACCGAGGAGAAAACTTTCCCGGGAAATTTTGCCAATTTCTCTCCTCTTGGCAAAAACTGAGACACATTCCCTGGATCGCCAGGTACAACCTTATAAACTAGTTTGTGCCTGGATTCCTGGACAAGGTGGCATTTCCCACCTTGGAGCTGGGATGGGGCCAGAATCCCATGTGGGCTGAGTGGCAAAAGAGCAGACATCTTTAAGAAACATGTAAGATTTTATTAGGAAGAGAGAGTTGGAGAATCTGTCTACTACTCAACCCATTCTAGAGTAAGTCTCTCACAGCACCACAATCGTTTTCTTCATAGCCCTTATCACAGTTCGACATTGGATTATGTGTAGATATGTAGCTAACATGTACAGAGCACTTATTATATGGCACTGTTCTAAATGCTTCAAGTGAATGGGTTCACTTAATCCTCAGAACAATCCTATCATCCCCATATTACAGATGAGGAGAGCAAGGTACCGAGAGGTGCCACTTGCCCAGGGCCATGGAGCCCATAACTGGTAGGGCTTTGAGTCCCAAACACCAGGCCCCAGAGCCCAGGCTCTCAGCTACTGCCCAGTGTGGTTCTTTTCCTTAGTTCTTCCTTGCTCCTCCACAAAACTACGAGATATATGAAGCAGGGAATGCATTTATTTTGTATACTATTCCAAATTAATGTCTAATGTAGTACACCAGACATATAAAAAGCATTCAATTCACCTAATATCTGAACAAATTAATAGATGGTTGAAGATATAAGTGAATGAATGAGGTAATGAACAAAGGAACAACTTGGAAAACCACAATCCAGATTCACAGATTTTTCATGTTATGGAGGAGTGGGGTCCACAGCTTCCATTTCCTGTGTCTGGCTGCTCTACCTGGAGGTCCGTTATCTCTGTTCTACATGGTAGACCTACATAGTCAATAATAAGTAGTCTTTTCTCCTTTGCAAAGCCACTGAACAGCAAATGAAGACTCAAGCAGGAGTCACTTCTTTTAAGACAAATGATAAGTGAGCATGTTCAAAACATAGAATGATGTGAGTTAAGAATGAGATTTTCTTGCATTTACCTTACCTGCATTCAACAAATGAAAATTGTGTTCATTAAAAGTAAGAACCCAAAACTAAAAACATACACTAAGCCCTATGCAGGTACTGAGGAAATTTAACAAATATTTTTTAAATTAACAATTTAGAAAACTAATCAGTTCAAAGTATCCACTTGATTTTTGTGGCTCTAAGTATAGGCAAAGTGCTTGTTGTAATTCTCTTTCACGGTGGTGCAAGGACTTCTAAAAATAAATCATCTGGAAAATGTAAGTAGATAAGAGAAAATTACGGGGCACAGATACGTTTGTTCCCACTGTCGATGTCCAGAATTAATTCTGCTCTCAGAAGAAAAATCACAGCAAAATCACAGCCAACAAAATTTCCAAAGAAGCTATTAATTGGTAGAATCACAAATACACAAAAGCTATTAACCTAACTGGTTCCTCACGGTAATGTAAACAGAGTAACAAACCCAATGCTAACAGATATCAACTCTCAAACTCAATATGAACATTACAGCTTGTTTCTCTGCCGAAGTGACTCCTGGGTTTATCCTCCATTCCAAGAGCAAAGGAAAACAGCCATTTTTAAATGGGCAGACGTGTTATGAAACTATTTACATGTTTGCCTTTTGCCTTAATAACAGCTATATTTGCTGTTTTGAACAATGCAGCGTCAGCAATATCTGTCTTCAGGCCAAGCTTACTAATTAATGGGAAGGAGGTTTTCAAAGATCATTTCAATCATTAATAAAGAACAATGACAAAACAGAGAAGCTCTTTCAGAAAACACACCCTGCTTCATCAATGGAGCAAAAGGTATTCTCCTACCCTGTATAAGGGACCAGACACTGAAGAAACGTGGAGATGCTGGTAGGTACACAAATTATACCTGAAAGCAATGAAGAAATGAGGAGAAAATGCCCTTTCTGAGGGGGAGAGGGAGAAGCAGGGGGCCTGTATTTATAAAGGCAAATGACTATGGCACTTTTTTATTTCCTAGAAAAATAAAGTTTTTTTTACTTGAGTGTGTATTCTTTAAAGTAGAGCCCCGACCCATGGGGATACTGTACTGCAGAATGTGAATATCATCCTACTTGTGGCTTCCTGCTTCATGCCCCGTGGCCACTGAACATTATAATCAACCTATTAACTGTTCTTATTCTAAACATCAGATAAAATCAATGCAAGGGGAGTAATTACTCTGTCACAGGACACGCTGTTTAAGCAAACAAAAAAAAAATCCGTAATACAAATCTTACATCTTATTTTCGGTCAACAGTTCACTGTGGACATTGGGCACAGCTGTTTTCTTTCCCATCCCTGGTCTCATCCTGGTGGATCTCCCCTCCATTCGTTCATTTGTTTACTTGTTTTCTCTTTTTTTAGCAGGAAGACACCTAATTTTATTTAGTGCTAGAGGCCCGGTGCATGAAATTCCCTCAGCCCAGCCTGCCCCCTCTCACAGTCTGGAAGCCCTCAGGGGATGTCCTACTGACGGCTTAGGCCCGCCTAAGCCTCAGTCTGGCCACCCTCTGCAGGAGGCAACCAGGCTCATCAGGAGAAGATGCCACCCCCATCACCCCGCTGCTGCCGCCACTGCTGGCCATCATAGCCACCAAGGTGTTTTCATCAACACGGACTCCAGTCCCTTCACCACAAAAAAATGACAACTTTCTTTAGGCATTTTCAAGATGTCTCTTTCATAAGATATGACAGTCCTTTCTTTTTTTTTTTTTTATCCTCACATGAGGATATTTTCCCATTGATTTTTAGAGAGCATGGAAGAGAGAGGGAAAGACAGAGAGAAACATCAATGTGAGAGGCACACTTCAATTGGTTGCCTCCTGCATGAGCTCTGACTTGGGCCCCAGCCAAGGAGGAGCCTGCAACCTAGCAACATGCCCTTGATCACATTTGAACCCAGCCCCCTGCGGGTTTGTGTTTCCGCTCCGGCCCCAGCAGCCCAGCGCCACGGCTGCAGGGCTGGGGTTGGGGGCCAGCCCCCCTGCGTGTTGTTCTCTCTGGCTCCAGGGCCAGGTGCAGGCTGCCCTGTCTGTTGTTCTCTCAGGCTCTGGGTCCATGCCAGGCCCCTCCTCCTGAGCTGGTCATGACCATTACGGTATCCCGGCCTAATATGCATATTACCTCTTTATAAATATAAATATATGTCTATATATTGTTTCCATATTTTATGTGTACTACGTTAGTGATTGTGTTTTATAAAGTCTCCCAGGTAACCCAGGGGATCTTTGTGTTTGAGAAGTACTGGTCTAAAGGAGAAGTCCAAGGCAGACCTGAGGATGTAGGGAAACCCGCTGGAATACTTTTCACAAAGACTGGCCTCCTGCCTCCTTTTTTTAAATCATTTTTTTATTTTTTCATTACAGTTGACATACATTATGTTAGTTTCAGGTGTACACCCCAGTGATTAGACATTATAAAACTTACTAAAAGATTACCCCAAAAAATCGCATATCCATCTGACACAGTACTTAATTAGAATATAATTGACTATATTCCCTATGCTGTACTTTCCACCCCCATGACTACACTATAAATATTAATTTGTACTTGTTTATCCCTTCACCTTTTCCACCCATTTCCCCAATCCCCCTCCCAACTGGCAACTGTCAAAATGTTCTCTGTAACTATGAGTCTGTTTCTGTTCTGCTTGTTCATTTATTTTGACTTTTAGATTCAATTGTTGATAGATATGTATTTATTGCCACTTTATTGTTCACAGTTTTATCTCATTTTTCTTCTGTTTCTGAAAGAAGACCCATTATCATTTCATGCACTACTGGTTTGGTGGTCATAAATTCTTTTAGCTTTTACTTGTCTGTGAAGCTCTTTATCTGACCTTCAATTCTAAATGACAGCTTCACTGGATAATCTTAGTTGTAGGTCCTTGCTATTCATTACTTTGAATATTTCCTGCCATTCCCTCTGGCCTACAAAGTTTCTGTTAAGAAATCAGCTGACAGTCATATGAGAGCTCCCTTGTAGGTAACTAACTGTTTTTCTCTTGCTGCTTCTAAGAGTCTCTCTTTGTCTTTAATCCTTGGCATTTTAATTATGATGTGTTTTGGTATGGGCCTCTTTGGAATCATCTTGTTGGGGACTCTCTGTGCTTCCTGGACTTGTTTGTCTATTTCTTTCATCAAGTAATGGATGTTTTCTGTAATTATTTTTTCAATTTCTTGCATCCTCCCCGTCTTCTTCTGGCACCCCCACAATGCAAATGTTGATATGCTTAAAGTTGTCCCAGAGGTTTCTTACACTATCTTTATATTTTTATATTCTTTCTTCTTTTTACTGTTCTGATTGGGTGTTTTTGCTTCCTCATATTCCAAATTGCTGATTTAATTATGAGCAACTTCTATTCTACTATTGACTACCTGTAAATTATTCTTAATTTAAGTTCATGTATCCTTCATTTATGACTGGTTCTTTTTTATGGTTCCTAAATATTTTTCATGCTGTTGAAGTTATCACTAAGTTCCTTGATATGCTCAGTAAGTTCCTTGAGCATCCTTATAACCATTGTTTTAAACTGTGTATCTAGTAGTTTGCTTGCCTTCATTTCATTTAGGGTTTTTTTTTTCCTGGATATTTCTCCTGTTCTTTCATTTGCAACATGTTTCTTTGTCTCTGCATTTTGGCTGCTTCCCTGTGTTTGTTTCTATGTATTAGGTAGAGCTGTTATGTCTCCCAGACTTGGTAGAGTAGCCTTGTGTAGTAGATGTCCTATAGGGCACAGTGATGCAGCCTCCCCAGTCACCTGACCTGGATGCTCCAGGTGTGTCCCTGTATGGGTTGTGTGCACTGTCCTGTTGTAGTTGAGCCTTGGTTGCTGTTGGCATGACAGGGAAGAATTGATCCCCAGGCCAACTGGCTGTGAGGACCACCTTTGACTACAACTGAAGAGCTTCTGTGCAGATGACAACCCTACAGAGCAGGGTTCACTTCAGTGGGACTTTGGAGCTCACCAAGGCCACCCATTGAGTTTGTGACTCATGGAGGTGGGTAGGGTTGTAATCCAGTGTGCTCTGAAGCTATCCACCAGGTACACTGGCTCTGGGGCCTCCCAGGAGGTACAAAGTCAGCCACTGCCTGTGCCCTGCCTGGGGCCACTGGGCATGAGCTGATGGGCGATCTGAAAATGGCTGCTACTTGTGATGGGCTTAGAGGTGTCCATAAGAGGCCAAACTGTGAACCAAAGTGGGCTTACACTGGTGCTGGGCCTGGGGCCATTTAGCGAAAGGTACAGAGCACACTGAGGCCAGCTGCTACTTGTTTGAGAGATTTTAGAAAAGTCAGACGCATGAACCAAATGAGGCCAGTTGTATGGAAAAGGCTTGGAAGAGTCCACAAGTTGGGTGGGGTGGGGTCTCAGGGAATCACCAGAGTGGGATGAACAGTGTAAGCAAGACTGATGAAGACTCAGATATGGCACCTGCGTGTGACTGCTGTGCTGGGGAGGGCTTAGCAAAGGAACAATGGCCTCTCCCAGCACTTTGTCTGGGAGGAAGCTGCCCCCCCACCCCCAACCCCAGCTCTTGCCCTAATGCTAGACAATTTAGTTCTTCCCTGTATATGCTTTGTTCCTTTCAAGCTGCTACCCCATTGCTGGAGCTCTGAGGGAATAAGTCCAAGTAAGTCCATGTGTGGGCCCTTTAGGAGGAACTGCCTGAGACTCCAGCAGCCTTTGTTTTTCTCAGCCTCAATCACCACTGGTTTTTACAGCCAAAGTTATGCGGACTTCTCTTCCCAGCACTGCAACCCTGGGCTGAGGGGTCTGGTGTTAGGGTGGGACCCCTCACCTCTCAGAGGGGGACCTCTGCAGTTAAGATATCACTCTCCATTAAAAACTGCCACAGATGTGTGGGGGACCAGCTTGTTCTGTGCCTCTGCCCCTCCTACCAATTTTGATGGGGCTTCTTCTTTAATTCCCTATTTGTAGGACTTCCATTCAGCTAGATTTCAGGCAGTTCTGAATGATGGTTGTTCTGAATATTATTTGTATTTTTTGCCATGGTTCTGGAAGGATTCTAGTACTGCATTTACTTATGCCACCACCTGACCAGAAGCCCATTTACCGTTTTGATTAAAAAAAAAAAAATGTTTGAGACACCTTTTGGGTCCTCCTTGCCCTTTTTGGGATCAGACTAAAAATCAGGGCCTAAGAAAATAGTCAATTTTAGACTCTGGAGTAAAAGCTTACAGAATCCATTCAAAGCATTGAGTAAATATCTTAAATAGCCTTCCAAATGAGATCATTTCCCACTGAGAAGCCAAAGTAACTGAGTTGAACTGAAACTGAAAAATAATCCAACTATTGCAAGGACATATTCATAACATCACTCTTGCTGATCATCTTCCAGATGCCCGAAGGTTCAGTTCACATTATTCAATGAAAATGTGACAGAGAGGTCTGTTCCAAGTGAGCAGCATCAATAAATTTCATGTGTCTTGATGGGGCAAGGAAAAATCCATCTCAAATTCGCCTACTAATTTTTTCAGAAACTATATAACTTACTTATTAAAAACACCTGCCCTATAAAACCGTTTAATATTATAAGCAGTATGATGTCTCTAAAATTATAAACATTCATAACAAAAAAGAATAATATAGTACAAACAATACAACCCACATTTGTTAAAGTTAATGATAACTAAAGGCAACAAATATAGGAACGTATGTGTATCCTTGCCAGTAAACTTTAAACTCTGCATGTAGATTTAAATTCCTTGAGGGCAGGGACTAATTCTTACTCAACTTAATTTTTTTTTTTAATCCTCATGGGAGGACATGCTTAGAGAGAGGAAGGAGAAGAAAGAGAGAGACAGAGACAGAGAGAGAAAGAAACATCAATCAGTTGCCCTCCATACCTGCCCTGACAGGATCAAAGCCACAATCCAGGTATGTGCCCTGAATGGGAATCGAACCAGTTACCTTTCCCTGCACAGGGCGATGGGCACTCAACAAGCTGAGCCACTTTGGCTGGGTTCAACTTAATTTTAATTTGTTCAAATGATTCCCTGCTATAAAATTAGGTCCTAGGCATACAACTGTGAACAGAGCTTTACATTGTAGAGATGGTGACAGTAACCTCAGAAAGTGTTAAAAATTTTAATTTTAAATGTTTAAGGGACAAAAGGAAAACAAATATAGGGCTGGGACAGAAGTGCAAAACTGGGATACCTAGCTAGTTTGTTAGATAGAGGGTCGTTGGAGGCCAATCTGAGAAAGTTACATTTGTGAGTTAAGCAAAGACTTGAAACCTGAGAAAAAGCTGATCTAGCAGAGAACGGGAACCAGGCCCAACCCGGTTTGGCTCAGTGGATAGAGCATCAGCCCACAGGCTGAAAGCTCCGGGTTCGATTTCGGTCACGGGCACCCATCTCGGTTGCAGTCTGGATCCCCAGCCCTAGTCGGGGCATGTGCGGGAGGCAACCAATTGATATGCCTCTTTCACATCAATGTTTTTCTCTGTCCCTCCTCCTCCCTTACACTCTCTCTAAAAATCAATGGGGAAATATTGAGTATTAACAAAAAACAAAAAAAAGGAATGGGAACCACACATGCAAAGGCTTTGAAGTAATCTAAGGGTCTGGGCTTCTTTAAAGATGGCTAAAACATAGAGAGCATGCTGGAGAGAAGCAGTCTAAGATGAGACTGGAGATACTAAAGTGGGCGGAGTCATAGAGGATCAGGTGAGAAGGAAATTGCCTATTTGAGTGCAAAGAAAAACTGATCTGCTTTGAATTTTACAACCACCACTCCTACTGCTCCATGGGAGAAGGGATTGGTAGTAGGACAAGAGGAGAGCAGAGGGAACAGTTGAGAGGAGTCTAATAATCCCAGCAAGAGGATGTAAGTTACTAGATCAGGTGGCTGCACTGGCCATAGAGAGATGTGGACATACTAAAACTAAGTTTTGGAGGCAGAATCAACATGACTTCCCTCCAGGACCAAAAAGGTAGGACTCAAATATAATTCCTAGGTTACCTGAACCAGCAACTGTATATTCAAGTGCAGGTGTTAAATAAGCATTTAGATACTGAAAAAAAAGCTGAAGCTCAACAGAGAGGGCTAGGCTATAGCGATTAATTTAAGAACCATCAATAAAATTTACAAAGTGGGTTTTTAAACCTGCATGGGTTTTGGAAACCCAGATCTTCTACTTGCTAATTTGTGTCCTTAGGGAAACTACAGCTTTCTCACCTATAAAAAAGGGGGGAATCCTATTTTTAATTGGATTGTCCAGAAGAGAGGCCAGCAAACTTTTTCTGTAAAGGGACAGATAATAAGGATTTGGGGCTTGGCAGCCATAGGGTCTCTGTCAAAATAGTCACTTCTATCATTGTACCATGAAAAGAGCCATAGACAATATTCAAACAGATGAGTGGGCTTGTGTTCAAATAAAACTGTTGAATTTTTTTTTAATTTTTTAAAATATATTTTATTGATTTACATTTTTTTTTACAGAGAGGAAGGGAGAGGGATAGACAGTTAGAAACATCGATGAGAGAGAAACATCGATCAGCTGCCTCCTGCACACCCCCCACTGGGGATGTGCCCGCAACCAAGGTACATGCCCTTGACCGGAATCGAACCTGGGACCTTTCAGTCTGCAGGCCGACGCTCTACCCACTGAGACAAACCAGTCTGTATTTTTTTTTAAAAGGCCATAGTTTGCCAACCCCTATGTTTAGAGCAGTGGTTCTCAAAGTGTGGTCCTGGACCAGCAGCATCAGGGTCACCTGGAAATGGTTAGAAATGAAAATTCTGGACCTCACCCCAGACTTACTGAGTCAGACACTCTGGGGGTGGTCCAGCAGTCAGTATTATAACAAAGCCTGTGGGTGATGCATGCTAAAGTTTGACACCCTCTTGTCAAAAAAAATAAAGTATATATTCTTTATTATTATTATCAATGCATATCTCTTATTATTATTAACCTGGCTCCTAGAAGTTTACAGTTTAATTCCAAAGACAGAATCAAATGCTGGATACCTATGGTGTGTCGATCAGCAGAGAGATAGCAAACTCTTGTTAAACTATGAGGTGGACTTACATAAGAACACTTGAGAAATTACGTGAAACTAACTACACCAATCCAACAAATGGTGAAGCTGAACTCTGGTGTATCTTTTATGTAATAGTGTAGTAAAGGCAGGGAAGTAAAGGATGAAAGTCTATTTGTAAACTTTATAACTACTTTTGTTTAGAATAAAAAACATTAGGGTATGTATTTAAGAAACAGATACAACCATGAATCTGGATATATTTTATTGAACCATAAAGTATATAAATACTACAAAGTATTACAAAGTAGAAACTATTAAAGTGTATTTATTGTGACATAAAAGTATATCATGTACTATGAAGTATAAAATATAAAGATAATGCATCTTACCATCATTATACAACATATACAATAAAGCAAGGGGCATAGGCACCAAGTTGTGCAATCTTAATTACCTTGGGTTGAAGAGAAAAGAATATTTAAATTTTAAGGCTAGCTAGATAAAGCCCAGTGACCCGATGGTCTGATGTATGGTTCTGTAGGAGTTCAAAACAAATGATTCCCTCCCCCACAAAAAAACCACAGAGTCCACAGTAACTCAGCGTGCTGAACCTGTGTTATATATAGCATCCAGTGCCATAGTAATGTGTTTAGAAAATAACATCTTTCATCATATTGAATTTAGGTTGTTAGTATAAAACAAATGTTACTGGTTTTATACTTGTGTTTGTGGGTATTTTGTAAATTGGTTTTGGTTTTAGAGTTGTTTAAAAGCTAGAGCTATAAGTATATAAAGTTTATATCTACATTTTTGTGAACATAAAGTAACAGTAAAATAATTATGTTAACATCTTAATTTACATTTAAAAGGATTCTGAACAACCATAAATTTGGAAATCTCTGAGTTTAGACTTTCAGATGTTATTTATTATGTCCCTGATACTCTATGATTAGATGACAGAAAGGGAAAAAATATGGGATTAGAATTTTGGTTGTTTAATTTCAGATAACCTTGATACACATTTTTGCAATCCCACCAAAAATATATTAGAGTTATTATTTTTTAAGTTACTGATCTATTCCAAGTTTCATTTCTTATAAGTGGTTGGGATGGAAGGATTTCCAAGTAATAGGATCTTCCTGGCTAAATATAGAACCTAAATTTGCTGCTCTAGTTCTTGTATTTTGTAGATGCCCTTAACCAGTTGGATAGTCTTTACTTTGAAACTGCTATGGATTTTCACAAAAATTTCAAAAAATTCTCAAATTTTAAAATCACAGAACATTGTACTATCAATATTATGTAACTTGTTAGTAATTTGTTGTCTAAATTCTAAGTCAGTGTTTCTGGCTGGGCAAATCAAGTAGTCTTGTACCTCACAATTGTACCTTCATACACATTTTCAGTAATAAGTTATATAATCTGAAGAAATACATTTATGGCTTGGCCTTTTACAAACCAATAAACAAATCTGTTTTTAGGCCCTAGATGGTTCCCAGCTTCTTCAATTCACCTCTTGCCCTGGTGTTAGCTATTTAATTCCCTTTAGCTGGGCAGCCCAAGCGTTTTTCCTGAGTTTACCAGAAATTAACTGATTGTCTTGGTTCTCCAAATATTTCTTCCCCTTAGGAATCTGGTAGCATGCTCTTTGTGCCTGCCGGGATACTTCATCACTCTGTGGTGGACAGCCCTGATTCTGTTGCTCACTTTGAAGATCACCGAATGCTTGTCACCTAACTCTTTAAATATTGTGCATTGTCTGTTGGATTGAATTTCTTTCCAGTTATGAAAGCTGGCCTTCCCTCTTCTATGAGATGGTCTGCTCCTGTCCCTTCCTGTTGGCTCCTTGCAAGGCTGTTAACCATTGTGCACTGCTTTTATTTTAGTTTTCAAGTAGATTTTTGCAAAGGCCTATTGGCATGTATGGTGGTTGTGCCCTCTATATTCATCCATAATTCTTTTTTTAATTAAATTTATTGGGGTGACATGGGTTAATAAGATCATATAGATTTCAAGTGTGTACATTTCTATGATACAAAATCTGTATACTGCTTTGTGTGCCCACCACTCACAGTCAAATCATCTCATATCTAATCACCTTTTATCTCATCTGAAGCAGGCTCAGATTTCTGTCCAGAGTTTTAATAACAATATTAAAGCAATAAGAAAAGGGATGATATTGTATTCTATTTCTTGATAGCCCTTTATATTTTAAATTCCCCATTGATCCTAAACATTTTCCAGTGATTTAGTAAAAGGTTAGCAGGTTAGCTTCAACAGCCTAACAAATCATGTAGACTTTTTTCTTCCTATTAAAAGAAAAGTACATACTGGCATAACTACATCCAAGCATGGATTCAGCATTAATTATTATTTTACAAAGTTAATATGCCTATTTAACTGTGGAGAATTTCAATATAAAAGTGGGGAAAAATACAAATACTCACTTATATATAGAATCTAAAATACTTGATCTCCTTATATATAGAATCTGAAAATGTCAAACTCATAAATGCAGAGATAAGAATAGTGGTTGCCAGGGACTGGCAGATGGGAAAAATGGGGTGATGTTGGCCAAGGGACACCAACTTTCAGATATGCAGGATAAATAAGTGCTGAATATCTAATGTACAGACAGCATGGTGACTATAGTTAATAATAATTCATTGCATACTTGAAATTTCCGAAAAGAGAAGATCTTAAGTTTTCTCACCACAAAAATGATAACCCTGTGAGGTAATGGATATGTTAATTAGTTTGATTTTGGTGATCATTTCATTTGATGCATATATCAAAAAATCACAGTGTACCCAAAATATACACAATTTTTATTTCTTAATTATACCTCAATAAAGCTGAAAAGAAATAGTGGGTAAAAGTGATAACATAAACGTTCATAACACTAACAACTAAAAACAATTTTTCAACAACTGCATTCTAGCACAGCAGATAAGAGAACAGACTTTAGAATCTGTCTGCCTGGACTGGAATCTGCTTCTATTATTACAAGCTTTGTGTCCTTGAGGAAATAATTTAATTTTCTATACCAGTTATGTCATCTGTAAAGCGGGGGAGAATCCTGGTGTACACTTTCTACATGGTTGCTGTGAAGATAAAATGGGACAGCCTAGGAAATGCACTATGGGCACTGACATCACCCAGCAGGTGCTCCATAATGTTAACTTTTAAGGAAATGCATTGAAAAGCTCAGACAGACATACTATGGTGTACAGTACCGCACTACAGCATTAGAGTAACAAGCCAGAGACATCCTTAGTCAATGCCTCCCAATGAGTTCTTAAATTTGTATTAATATTTCATGTAGACCATATTTCAAGCACAATCCTTTTCCTGGTCAATTATTCTGAACATACTAAATTATAATTAATCTGCCCCTCATTTTATATCTAAGTAACTGCATGCTGACTTGACTCAGACACACTAACATAGCCCAAATGAAACAACGATCCAGATGATTTGACAAAACAAAGGCCCTGGGATTAAAAAAAAAAAAAAAAAGGAATAAACAGAATTGTTTGCAATAATTATTCAGAGTGGCCATTGTCTTACTCACCAAAGTGTTAAATCTTTATTTCTTTTTGCCTGATTTTCTTAACAGCTAGTATATCAAACATGCTGAATATTGTCATTTCACTAAATGCAAGTAAATAAAGCTTTGAGTTTTGCAAAAACTCATCTTAATGTAACATTAGGATATATTCCCCCACAAGTTGTTTAGTCCCTCTGCAGAACTTAAAACTTTTGCTTGAAAGGTAAAGTTTCCATTCAACATATGACTAGTCTTATGATGCCTGGCAGAATACTGTCTATCAAGAGAAGAGATGCAAAGCTATGAAGCAGAAAAAGAAGAGTTTCATTAAAATCTTCTGTAGTCAGATATTTTTCCTCTTCACACTCACCTTGAACTTTCAAGTCTGAGAATGATTGTAAAAATAACCAAAGGAACATTGTGGTCATATAATCAACAAACCACATGAACAACATCATTGACAGCCATGGTTCTAAAACTGTGGTCCCCGGGCCAGCAGTCTGAGCATCATCTGGGAAGTTGTTAGCATCACAAACAGGGTGGGATCCAGCGGTCTGTTTTAACAAGCCCTCCAGGTGATTCTGACACAGAATCAAGTTTGAGCCTCTGGTTTATGGCACACAAGCCCTGATAACAAACAGCCTCAATCTTCATTAAAACTCTCCTTCACAACTGGGAAGCCTGGGCACACATTTCTACCTTCCCCAAGATATCACAGGCAAGATTCTACCAGGAGCCAGAGCACATTAACCTCCACCTCAGATCAGCAGGAAGGGAGAGAAGAAAAAAATGACTACATCAAACATAAAGAGGGGTCTACCTGTCCAGAATAGCAAACTACTCAGTAAGCAGAGGGAGAATTGTGGGAACTTCCACATTTCTATTTCTCTACTTTCCTGACTAGTGTATTCACAAAGCTACTAACCGTCAACTATGAGAAAGAACTGAAAAATAACCTTTTTTGAAATACATCAATAAAAATTAAGTTGAATATTGGTTACCTGAATAAAGCTCAGAAAATATGTTCTTAGAAGCTTCAAGAAATATATACATGTGCTCACTGGTTAGCATGTCAGCCTGTAGACCAAAGAGTCATGGGTTCCATTCCCAGTCAAGGGCATGTACCTCAGTTGCAGGTTCCCCAGTCCCAGGTGGAGGCACATGCGAGAGACAATCAACCAATGTGTCTCTCTCATGTGGATGCTTCTTTCTCTTCTCTCTCTCTCTCTCTCTCTTCCTCACTCCCCCCTCCTCCCCCCCTTCTACTCTCTAGAAATCAATGGAAGGTGAGGTGGCTCCAGACCTTCCTGATGGGTCATAGGCAACTTTAAAAAGTACATAAACAAAATCAATGAAAATTACAGAAATTAGCCTGGCAAGTGTAGCTCAGGGGTTGAGCACTGACATGAACCAGGAGGTCAGGGTTCGATCTCATCAGGGCACATGCCCAGTTGGTTGCCAGCTCGATCCCCTGTAGAGGGCGTGTAGGAGGCAGCAAATTGATGATTTTCTCTCATTATTAATGTTTCTATCTCTCTCTCCCTCTCCCTTCCAATCTCTGAAATCCAATAACTGAAATCAATAAAAACATTTAAAAATTATAGCTATTATGTTTTTATCTTTTAAATGATTGTTCATGCTATAATTATGATATTTAATTTTCCTGCTAAGAGTCTCATGCAAATGATAATTAACTCTAACAATGTTTATAAACACTAACAGCTCTTGCTTTTTATAATCTATAATAATAAAAGTGTAATATGCTAATTAGACTGGACAGCCAAACGACCTTCTGGTCGTCCTTCTAGACGAAGCTGGGGCTGTGAGGGCCAAGCCCCTTGCACGAATTTCATGTATCGGGCCTCTGGTATGGTAAAATACACATGATATAAAACAATTTCTGCTTTTTAGTAGGAAAATTGAGATAATGCTATACAGCCTCTTTCTAAAAGTAAAGATAAATATTTGAAAAATTTTAGTGACCCATTCTAGATTACAGGTAGAGAATTCTTGGATCCCGAACCAGTTTTACAACTCAATTTATGCCAGTGGAATTTTTTAAATATATTTTTATTGATTTCAGAAAGGAAGGGGGAGAGAGAGAGATAGAGATAGATAGAAACATCAATGATGAGAGAGAATCATTGATCAGCTGCCTCCTGCACGCCCCCTAATGGGGATCAAGTCCGCCACCCTCGCATGTGCCCTTGACTGGAATCGAACCTGGGACCCTTCAGTCCACAGGCCGACGCTCTATATCCATGGAGCCAAACCAGCTAGGGCACCAGTAGAATTTCTTAAAGTAAGAAGAGTTAAGCACTTTTACTAGTTCAAATATCCAAGTTTTGCTGAAATATGCTAGGCTGACAATTCCCCTGTGCTAGACTACACAAGCTTGAGTAAACGGGAACCAAACTGTGTTGGCATATATTTGATCTGGAACTGGTTGGTTTGCTCCCAACTCCCACCTGGCTTTGCACCTGGGGGAAACAGCTCTGTACTAGGCCATTTCCACTGAGGGCTCCTCCAGACACACATCCTTAAATTGCCTATGACCCATGGGGAAGGTCTGGAGCCAGAGGGCACGTCACTACAGCAACTCCCCAAAACATACCCAAGTGCTTCCATCTCTGAGGTCACATGCAGATCCATCGCCAAAAAGATGTGTGAACAGATATTCTGCAAAACCTCATCATTTTAAATATAGAAACCAGTAAGTGGTTTCTGTCTTCATCTCAGTGACTCGGCGGGAACACAAACTTTGCCATTTAACCTAGTGTCCAAATGTCTCAGTTCACCCTTATCGATCTAAGTTTGTACTTGTTATGCTTGTGTAATCATTAGTGGTGCCCCCTTTCTTCATGAAACCTGTCCCGGATTAAACAATAAATTATAGCCCTAGCTGGTCTGACTCAGTGGATAGAGCATCGGCCTGTGAACTGAAAGGTCCCAAGTTCGATTCTGGTCAAGGGCACATGCCGGGTTGCGGGCTTGATCCCCAAAGTGGGACATGCAGGAGGCAGCCGATCAATGATTCTCTCTCATCATTGATGTTTCTATCTCTCTCTCCCTCTCCCTTCCTCTCTGAAATCAATAAAAATATTTTTAAAGTAATTAAAAAACAATAAATTATATAGTCATCCTACAGACAGGCCCATTTCAGAAAAGGGACAGGCATGAGGGAGAAACCAGAGGCAAGATTATTTGGGGATGTTTGCAGACCCACTGCTCTAGGCTACCTTCCACACTTGTTCAGTGACTGAGGAAAACACTTTGGAGAATCTATTAACAATTATCTTTTTTAAAAAATATATATTTTATTGATTTTTTTACAGAGAAGAAGGGAGAGGGATAGAGAGCCAGAAACATCAATGAGAGAGAAACATCAAAGCTGGGACCTTTCAGTCCGCAGGCCAACGCTCCATCCACTGAGCCAAACCGGCTAAGGCTATTAACAATTATCTTGAAAGTCCAACTAAATAATTCTCTTCTTCAAATGTAGAACTCAGGGGTAAAGCAAACAGCACGTCTTTTTCCTTCTGATTTCAAGGGTGCCCAGACCACCCAGAGTCTACTCTATGAGGCATACTGCTGCATGGTAATAATGTGGTGAATCATCCCCCTCAACAGGTGATGAAAAATCATCTCTTACCGGAGTTTTACTTAATAGATTCTTCCCCAAACATGTTTCCAATGTTCCCTACTATGAGAATCATATGAAATGAATTCAGATACTCAAAAGGATATGTGGCAAACAGCACACAGTGTCTGATGACTGCACTTGTCCATTCAACAAATATTAATGCCAAAGACTGAAAGTGGCAGTCCTTAGATCTCTGAAACCAGCCCTCAAATGTGTTTTATATGGCCCAGAGAGGATTCTTAAATGTTTAAGATATTTGCTAATTCTTTAAAATGTGGATGTATTCATCAAAATCCCAATTTCCACTTTCTCTTGGGAAATCAGAAGCTCTGGCAACACTGGATTTGTAACCTGTTCACTCAGTTTCTAACTGGAGCAGAATAGCACCTTAAAAAAGGACTCCCCCTATGTAGTCCTCCACAGTCCTCACTCAACCCTCTTCCCAGGCATTTGAGTTTATAACCCCTGATTTATGGTTGGAGATAACCCCTACAGGGACAACATCTGGCCTTTCAAAATAGCAAACAGAAACCCATTTCTTTAGATAATCTATTCTCAACCAGTGTGCTGAAATAATTTTTAAAGCATGCAATACCTGACTATTTAGGGCACTGACCTCTTTTCCCTTAAATTGTCAAAAAATAAAATAAATAAGACAACAACCAACACAATAATAACTGTCTAGTGTGAATTAATCAAAAGTATACCTATTTTTTGTCAGATCAGCAAAAAATACATATTTTTGGGCTACTGCAGAATTTTAATTAGTTTATGTGTGCCATGAGATGAAAAAGGTGGAAAAATCACTGCTTTAGATCAAAGACTCAACTGGGAAATAGCAATAAATAGGAAATGTTATGTTTGTGTGTTTTTTATCGAACAGACACATAGCTTCCACTGTTCCTACATGAACTAAAGGAGGACATGAGCCTAAGCATATTATTATTATCTGTAAAGTAAACAGCACATTCAACCTCTAACACCTAAATATATGATGAAGGTAAATAAAAGGGGATGTTTTTAATTGACTATCAATAAATCCCAGAGGCACTCATGTTGCACTCTAATTTCACAACATAGGTGAAAGATTAAACGTTTTTTAACAAATAAGCATGAAATGCAAATTATTTTAATCATGTTCAGCATCTTAAAATAATTTGTAGTAAGATATCATATGTAATAAAAGCCTAATATGCTAAATGTCCGGTCAACCATTCAACCAATCAACGCGTAATCTATATATATAAAAGCCTAAGCAACCGTTACAACCGAATGACAAGAATGACTGGAACAACCGGTCGACCAGTTGCTATGACATGCACTGACCACTAGGGGTCAGATGCTCAATGCAGGAGCTGGCCCCTGGGGGTCAGTGCACTCTTACAGCCAACCTCCCGCAGCCCCTCCCTCCAGCTGGCCAGCCCCCCTAATGGCCCCAATTGGGGGGCTGGCTGGCCAACATCCTGCAGTCCCTCCCCCCAGCTGGCTAACCTCCCACTGTCCCTCCCCTCTGCCAGCTGGCACCCAATAGGCCCCCATTGGGGGGGGGGGGCTGGCTGGCCAACCTCCCAGGATCCCTCCCCCTGGCCAGCCAGCCCCCCCATAGGCCTCAATCGCCTGCCAGACCGAGGGACCCCACCCATGCACGAATTCCTACACCAGGCCTCTAGTCTTACCATAAATATAACAGTGGTCACATAAGTTAAAATTGCTCTCTTCACTTTGGGAGTTCTGTTAAACTAGCTTACAAAGTGACTGACAAAATCTAAGACAATGAGCTTTTCTTTTCTTCAATTCAGCCTCAGGCTGTTTGTGAAATTCTACTGGACAAACAGAATGTCTTTCAATTACAGGTATAAAATAATAAAAAATTTTAAAATTAAAGCCTTATTTACCAGTATAGGCTATTTTTCTCATCTGACTATTCATTTCCCAGATACCAGAGGAACAGCCACATGGTGCAACTGAGACTTTATTTATTTATATTTTGACAACACTGTTTTTCCAAAGGATCTAAAGTACCATGCAAACATTAAATAACTACCTCTAGAATAGCAGTTCGGGGGCTTTTGATGTGGTAAAAACTCTTCACACATTTTTAAAGCCTGTTTTCAAAGACACAATCACTATGGTAAAGTTTTGTTTAGATTACTCTTGCCAGTAGATAAAAATCGCGCTAGATTTTAAGGAAGTAAAAATACACTATTTGGTAACAGGCACCTCGATTTAGTAAACTCTGGAGAAATTATCTTAGAAGACAGATTTCGACCTCTTCTGAGACACTGATTTTTAACCCACCCAAGTAGGTGTTGCTTCTGCCTCCAATTCGCGTATAAAAGCATTTTCAACAAAACTCTTTCCATGCAACATCTAAACGCAGATTCGTCCTTGGCCAGGAATCTGACAATATCTAGTAACGTTTCCTAAGCCGGCTCGAAACAGCCTCCCACACCGAGACCCGCAGGTGCTTCTGTGACTAGGATGCGACCATCCAAATGGGTCAAGGGGCAGAACTCCACCAAGACCAAGCAAGAGTGAGCGCGGGACCTCCAGAAACCCAACCCTCTCCTGCGTTCCCTCTTAAACACACACACATGCACACACGCAAGGCACTGGCCAGGCGTGTTCTCTGCAGTCACACTCCGGACACCGCGGTCCTCCCTGGACGCGCGCTGCTCCCCGCATCCTCCCGGGGCACGCCCGCTCCTCCTCCGTCCCGGGACCACTCTGCCTCCCTCCCTTTCGCCTGCTTCGGGTCTCCGTCGGACCCCGCCACCCCACCCCCAACCCGCCCCGGGCCGCTGGTTTCCCGACTCTGGGTCTGGGGAGCGCGACCAGCTGGCGCTCAAACGCGCCACGTGCAGAGCGCGCACTAGCAGCGGGACCACAGCGGATCCCCAAAGCAGGGAGCCGGCGCCGCCCGCCCCGCTCCTCTCCCCGTGGGCGCCGGACCCTCCCCCGCGCCCTCGAGCCGCCGCCTTGCCTGATTGGGGTCTGTGGCGCGGAAAACGTGGCAGGCCATCTGCGACTCGGGGTCCTCGGGCTGCGCCTTGATCAGGTAGGCGAAGTAGGTGAGGTCGTGGCTGTTGTGGATGAAACGCGAAATGTGCTGCGCCTTGTGCTCGAAGATGAACACCGCCGAGCTGGGCTGCGCGGCCGCGGGGCCCGGGCCCCCCGCCGCCCCGGCACCCGGCGCGGGGACGCAGCGGAGAAAGGGCGCGCTGAGCACCAGGAGCACCTCGCGGGGTGCGGGCGCCCCGCAGCCGCCCGCCTCGGGCTTCTGGCTGCGCCGACGGATCTCGGCCATGAGCCAGGGCAACATGGGCAGCGTGGTCCTGCGGTCCAGGCACGACCCACCCACGTACCACAGCCGGAACATCTTGTCGCCCGGCTTCCCGGGGCCCGGCTGCGCCGGGGCGCTCGGCTCGGGCTCCAAGGGGTGCGGGAACGGCTCGTCCTGGATGCAGCTGGGGGGCTCCATAACTCGCGCTTCACTCGGGCTCCGAGGCGGCCGAAGAGGCGCGCCGCGCCCCAAACTCGCACACGGAAGGCGCTGCCGAAACTGTGCCAACTGCCTCGCCGGGACCCCGCGCCCGCCGCGGCGCGACCCAGAACTCGGCGCTCAGCGGGCCTGCCCCCTGCGGCACTCTCCCGGGCGCAGCTCCGAGGTTCCGGCGGCGGGCACCTGGGGAGCTCCCGGCCGCTGGGCTGGTGGGAGAGGGAGGGTTAAATCGTCATGCTCCTTTCTCCGGCTCGGGCCTCGGGGCCGGGCTTCCCGCTTCCTCCGCCGCCGCTCTGCTCGGTCGGAGGACGACGCCGAGGATCCCCCGCCGCCGCCGGGGGCCGCCTCCTTCAGCGCCGCAGAGCCGCTGCGGCCGCCGCGCTCGCCCGGGGCCGGCTCGGGAGGCTGGGCAGGGAACGGGCTGTGGGCGGGAGGGGGTGTCTGGGGGCGGAGCTGACTCCTACCAGGGTGACCGGCTGTCACCTGGAAGGTCGGGGCGGCGGGGCTTCCACGCGATCGGTCTCCCGAAAGGGCCTGCGAGAACTATTCGAAGGGAAAATAACAAAAACAAAACGTGGCCTCGTGGGGGTCGCTCCTCCTCCGGGCGCCACGGCCCAACTCACTGCTCCTCCTCCAACTGTTCCCGTCCCTCCCTCGCTCCTTCCTTCCTTCCAGGCTGCTTCTTTAATGGGGCTGCTACCCCGCCTCCCGTCCTACGAAAGCATAATTGTGAAGTCGCCCCTCCGCCTCTTCCTCTGGCCCCTTTCCCAGCCCGCCCCTCCAATCTGCCCCTGGGGCAGCAGCCCTGCGCCCGGCGCGGGCACTCCCCGGGCCAACACGGCCTCTCTCAAGTCGCCAAGATCTCTGGCCCATTCTGGGCATCTCTACTGCCCCCTGGAAAGGGGCCCACTCTCAATGGGGCGCTGGGATTTTTTTTTTATTAATAGTATTTGCATGGTTTCAATCCCTTCTAAAGATTGCATAATTTCTGAATCTTATTTCCTAATGGGAAAAATGCTCGTGTTTTAAATCATAATGTCACAATAAAATATTGTAATTCTAATTTCTCATAAAGCTATAACACTGTATAAGAAATATGAGTCTTCCTAGCTCTTAATGCAGCCAGTTTCTTAAAATAAGGAAAATTCATGTTTTAGTCATTATGTACTCAGTTCAAAGCTAGTGTAGAAACTTCTCACCCTTTAATATGTAGTGACATATATTTCCAAGGACCTTAAAAAAATTTTAGGGATAATTTGGTCATTCTAATTTTAAAGAAGTATTTTTTATTCATTTTAGCAAATTGGACTCTTCTCTTTTTACTCTTACTGAATTATAATTAATTAGATAAGAGGTAAACAAAATAAATGGGAAAAATACTAAAAATCCCCAACTTTTAACAAAGTGCTTATAGGAAAAATGAAAACCCAGGTTGTTGGGGTTTTTTTCCTCTCTCTCTCTCTCTCTCTCTCTCTCTCTCTCTCTCTCTCTCTCTCTCTCTCTCTCTCTCTCTCTCTCTCTCTCTCTCTCTTTCTCCCCCTTAGTCTCAGTATCTATAAAACCCAGGGAATATTTTTTATCCTATTTATGGAAGATCACTATAATCAACTGCCTTTATTCCTATGCTGAATTTATGGGTGCACCTGATAGCTCTCTTGTAAATAAGCATCTAAACTCTAAGATAGAGACATTCATTGCTTAGTTTAGTCATTTGGTTTAGCTACTCCACCATAGGTCCATGTCTTCAAAAAGTGGTGAAAAGTTCTTGGAATATGGGCTGAAACCTTCTAGAACCCTACCAGAAACTCTCATACAGGCCCATTTCTCTAGGCCACATACCTGAGATCTAAAAAGAAAGAAAAAAACAAGAATCTGAGAAAAGCATGAAAGTCTTGTAGGTTCTACCAAATCAACCAGCTTTGCAGCCAGGACCGAATTTGGAGCCCCAGCAGGCCATCTCCTACTAGTAAAAGAAAGAGAAGCAATAAACAGCTTTCACTTACTGACAAAAAAGAAAAAAAAGAAAAAAAAAACAGAAGAAATTTCTTTTATTACATGACATCCTAAGTGTGATTGCTTCCTGCTCTGGAGTGCCCTTTGCCCTTTCTTTGTAGCTTTTGTGATGTTTCTCCTACAATGCATTAATGAATATTATTACTGTCTACAAATATCTGATCCTCTCTGCCTCCTGATACATGGGAAGATAGCTCTTCCCTGCCCTCTGAAAGTTAGGCACAGTCATAAGACTTGTTTTGGCAGTGAACATGTGGCAGGATAGTAAGAAGTTGGGGAAATTCCTTGACAAGTGGAATAAGGGAAACAGATAAAATAATTAAACAAGGCCAAACAAGCTGAGCAATTTACAGCCAGCTAATGAATCACAGGGTTTTATCTTCCCCAACCAAATACACTTAGGAGCAAATGGTTTATACATTCCAGACCAGCGGTCACCAACCTTTCGGACCTCACAGACCACCAGTGGTCCGCAGACCACCAGTTGGCGACTGTTGTTCCAGACCATCCGGGGCCAGATGGTCCTGATCCCTCTTTGTTGAAGTTCTTGGTGACAGTCTTTGAAAATAAAACTAACCAGAAAATAGTCCCTGACCCCTCTGTACGCACATTTTGATGAATCAGCATATTGAAGGAAATATCTGGAAGGCTACTAAATAGTCTGTTAAGGCCCTCCCCTAGGATTCTGGCTAGCCAAAGAAAGATAAAAAGCCTCAAGATAAAGGACACATATCATGCTCTTACTAGAGAACACCCACACCTTGTATCTCTGTTCTTTTTCTCTAAGGGACCTCACGAGACTTACAACCAGGGGAGGAATGGGCAGTGGCAGCTTGTCCAGGGTTTAATGCCTGATCCTGTCTCCAAAGCCCCCTTTTCTCTGATTTTCCAGTAAGCTAAAGCAGTCCATCCTAGGCTCTCCTGTTACTTCTTCTGGGCCCTTCCTTGTTTCACTGTCTCCAGCTTTAATAAACATACTCTCAAAATCACCTGGACCCATGTTGTGAAATTTTTCCTGCATGAATTCAAGAACCCACACACTACTGGCTGGCCCAGGGTTGACCCACTTTGAGCCCAGACCCTGTCCTATAAAAAGCAGAACTGACTTGGGTAACAGTTTGAGTAGAAGCATTAACTTGCCAGTAGTCAATGATCCAGCATACTCTTGCTCTCCAGTAGCCATCATGGAAACATGCCCATATAGAAGTTCCTCCTCATCAATGCAGCCCAGAATGCTCAGTCGACACAAGGATGACCGTTGTCCTGGAGAACCTCCCAGGCCCACAGCACACTTCTTATGAGTGAAAAATAAACATTTTGTTCGGTTAAACCACTGAGATTGTGGAGTTGTTTACTATTTGGTGTTAATCTCTCCTAGACTATTGAAAAAATATATTATACTATCCTAATATGTAAAAAACCAGGGGCCATCATGACCGAAACAACCAGGGGGACGACTGAACAGCAGGTTGCATGAGGCGACAAGGCCAGCAGGGGGGTTAGTGAGGGATGACCAAACAACTGAACAGAAGGCTGCATAGGGAGACCAGACTGCAGGGGGGTTAGTGAGGGACGACTGAACAGCAGGCTGTGTGGGGAGACCAGGCCAGAAGGGGGGGGCAGTTGGGGGCAACCAGGACAGCAGGGGGGCAGTTGGGGGCAACCAGGACAGCAGAGGGCAGTTGGGGGAGACCAGGACAGCAGGGGGCAGTTGGGATTGACCAGGCTGGCAGGGGGGGCAGTTTGGGGTGACCAGGCTAGCAGAGGGGGGCAGTTGGGGGCAACCAGGCTAGCAGAGGGGGGCAGTTGGGGGCAACCAGGCTGGCGGGGGGGCAGTTGGGGGCAACCAGGCTGGCGGGGGGGGGCAGTTGGGGGCAACCAGGCTGGCAGGGGGGCAGTTGGGGGCAACCAGGCCAGCAGGGGGGCAGTTGGGGATGACCAGGCCGGGGGGAGGGGGCCAGTTGGGGGCAACCAGGCTGGCAGTGGGAGGCAGTTAGGGGTGATCAGGCAGGCAGGCAGGTGAGCATTTAGTAGCCAGTGGTCCCGGATTGTGAGAGGGATTTCCGACTGCCGGTTTAGGCCCGATCCCCAGGATTGGGCCTAAACTAGCAGTTGGACATCCCCCAAGGGGGTCCCAGATTGGAGAGGGTGTAGGCTGGGCTGAGGGGACCCCCCCCCCTCCGAATTTCGTGCACCAGGGCTTGAGTAGTAGATAATACATTGTGTCTTTTGTTACTTGTTTTATTATCATTTATACATTTGACTAATTACATTTATGAATTAGATGGTAAGCTGTCAGTTTCTTACCACCATTGTATCTATCATCTGCAGAAACATAGAGAATTGCATGCACATAAAAAGTGCTCAATTAAATATTTGATCACTTGAACTTAAAAAAGATAAGAA
This sequence comes from Myotis myotis, assembly GCF_014108235.1. Lineage (NCBI taxonomy): Eukaryota > Metazoa > Chordata > Mammalia > Chiroptera > Vespertilionidae > Myotis > Myotis myotis. The sequence goes on along the minus strand of NW_023416335.1, from coordinate 57,855,999 downwards.
AACAAGGTACAATTTTTAAAAGATTTGGTAGATATTAAACACAATATGCAGATCTGTTATGTTTACTAAATGGTGGGGCCATAAATCAACTTCAGACACCCAACACTTTCACACTCAACCTCACACTTCCTTCAAAGAGGACCAAAGAATATGCTCATGGAAAGCATTTCCAACTTGCAAGAAAATGTCCTGGATAGTCTTCTAAGCACTTCTACCTATTACCTCCAAATTGAACAAATAGAATATATATAATTTTTTATTTATTTAATCTTACTTTTTCTGTAATATCCCAGTCTAAATTAATGATGTCAGGGAAGACCAAGGTGGCAGTGTAGGTAAACACCAGTACTCACCACCTCCCACAAACACATCAAAATTACAACTAAAATATCGAACAACCATCATTCAGAACCACCTGAAATCTGGCTGAATAGAAGTCCTACAACTAGAGAAGTAAAGAAGAAAGCACATAGAGACTGGTAGGAAGGGTAGAGATGTGAAACCCACATTTATTTAATCAAGAGGAGTATCTAGGCTGTGGAGGTGGGCTGTGAGGAGCAAGGAGTGGCACCCACACACCAAACTCCTCAGCACAGGATTCCAGTACTTGGAAGAGAAGTCCCCAAAACTTTGGGCTATAAAAATCAGCAGGAATTATGGTTGAGTGACATAGAGGTTTCTGAAGTCCCAGGCAGTTCCTCTTAAAGGGCCAGCATACAGACTTACTCAGACTTACTCCCTCTGTTTGCAGCAGCTTTTCCAATTGTGTGTCCTGGCTCAAGCTTCAGACACTCCTAAAATCTTTCAAACAAGCAGCAGCTGACCTCCGCATGCCCCATTCCTCTCAGTAAGAGGCCCCAGGCCAGGCATTAGCAGTAGCCTGCTTGATTTCACAGCTGGGCCTCTCCTAGGCACTTCCAAACCCAACACAATTAGCAGCCATCTCTGTAGCTCTTGGCAGGTGGTCCCAGACAGGGTACAGGCAGTGGCTTACTTTGCACCTCCAGTGGGAGGGGGGCCCCGCAGGGCACAGAGCCAGTGCACCCAGTGGACAGCTTCAGACCATGACAGATTAAAATTCTGCAATCTACGAGTGATACACTCAAGGGGAAAACTTAGTGAGCACCAAAGCCCCACTGAAGTAAGTTTTCCTCCATAAGGGTGTCTTCTGCATAGCAGCTCTCCTACTGTAGTCGCAGCTGGTCCTCACAGCCAATTGACCTGGAGGGGAATTCCACCCAGTGATGCCAACAGCAATCAAGGCTCAACTACAACAGGACAGTGCACACAACCCATACAGGGATGCACCTAGAGTGCCCAGCTCAGGTTACTGGAGAGGTTGAACCACTGGGCCCTACAGGACACCTAGTACACAAGGCCACTCTACCAATTCCAGGAGACACAGCAGCTCTACCTAACAAGCACAAGGAAGCAGCCAAAGATATGTGGAGACAAAAAAATGTCACAAATGAAAGAAAAGAAGAAATCTCCAGAAAAAGAACCAAATGAAATGGAAACAAACAAACTACTAGATACAGAGTTTTAAAAAAAATGGCTATAATAATGCTCAAGGATCTTAATGAGAGCTTCCAGGTACTTAGTGAGAATTTCAAGGATCTTAGTGAGAATTTCAAGGGACTTGATGAGAATATCAAAGACATAAAAAAGGACCAGTCAGGAATGAAGGATACACAAACAGAAATGAAGAATAATTTACAGGGAATCAACAGTAGAGTACAGGATTCCAGGAATCAAATCAGCAATCTGGAATATGAGGAAGCAAAGAAAACACCCAATCAGAAGAGCAAAAATAAAAAAGAATAAAAAAATATGAAGAGAGTGGAAGGAGCCTCTGGGACAACTTTAAGGGTACCAACATTCACATCATGGGAGTACCAGAAGGAGAGAGAGAGAGAGAGAGAGAGAGAGAGAGAGAGAGAGAGAGAGAGAAATATTGAAAACCTATTTGAAGAAATAATGACAGAAAACTTCCCCTACCTGGTGAAAGACATAGATTTACAAGTCCAGAAAGCACAGAGTCCCAAATAATAGGAACCCAAAGAGGCCCATACCAGGACACATCACAATTAAAATGTCAAGGGTTAAAAGATAAGGAGATAATTTAAAATCAGCAAGAGAAAAGCAGTTAAGTTACCTACAAGGAAGTGCCAATACAACTGTCAGCTAATTTCTCAACAGAAACTTTACAGGCCAGAAGGGAGTGGCAAGAAATATTCAAAGTGATGAATAGCAAGGACCTAAAAGCAAGAATAATCTACCCAGCAAAACTATCATTTAGACAGAGTTTCAAAGACAAAAAAAAGCTAAAGGAGTTCATTACCACTAAACCAGTATTAAATGAAATGTTGAAGGGTATGCTTGAAAAATGAAGAAGAAGAAGGAGGAGGAAGAGTAAGAGGAGGAGGAGGAGGAGACGAAGAAGAAGGAGAAATATGAACAATAAAATGGCAATATATACATATCAACAAGTGAATCTAAAAATCAAAATAAACGAACAAGGAATCTAACGAACAAAATAAACTCATGAATAAAATAGAACCAGAGGCATGGAAACATGGAACAGACAAAAAAATATCAGAGGGAAGGGCAGGAAGAGATTAACCAAAGAACATATGCATATATGCATTACTTATGGACATAGACAATATGGTGGTGAAGGCCTGGGACAGGGCTAGAACCAAGTGGAAAAAGGTAATGGGGTGGGGGAAAGGAGGACATCTGTAATACTCTCAACAATAAAGACGTAAAAATAAATAAGTAAATAAATAAATAAATAAATAAATAAAGTGTCAGCATGAATTAGAAGTTATAACATCCCATCAAATCCTACTTTAAAAATTTGTATTGCATGATATACATAAGGGCGTGAGCTAGTGTGGTGGTATAAGACTACAAAGGTTTGTTGCAATTTCTAAACTTGTGTCCTTCCTTCCCTCTCTCTTTCTCTCTTTCCTTCTCTCTCTCTCTCTCTCTCTCTCTCTCTCTCTCTCTCTCTCTCTCTCTCTCTTCCATTCTGTGACCCCCCAACATTTACTTTTCTTCCCTGCTTAAAATTATTTAGATAAAGATATATATCCTAAAGCTCAAAGCACAAATCTTTCTGGTCTTATATTTGCTGCTCCTTCATCCAGACAACCTCTCCATTCCCAAATTTCTTTGTTATCTCTATGGGGCTTCATAGGCTTCTTCTCCCTGATTGGTCTTGTTCTCTGTGGCCCCACAACTTGAATTTCCCGCACCCTTCATTAATTGAATACTTAACCCATTGTTCAAGACCCAACTCAAAAGGCATCTCTTTGGGTGAAGATATTCTTATTTCCTCAGTCTGAGTTAGTGGTCCTCTCTTCTTTGCCCTCTTTAAATAAATTCCACAATTACAGCTTTTATCACATTCTTTATAATTAATTATTGGGTGATTTGCCTGTGTTCTTCACCACAAAGAAAGCAACTTGAGTGAAGGGATTATTTATTTTGTCTCATATTTCCTCTAGCACAGCAGTTCTCAACCTGTGGGTCGCGACCCCTTTGGGGGTCGAATGACCCTTTCACAGGGGTTGCCTAAGACCATCAGAAAACACATATATAATTACATATTGTTTTGTGATTAATCACTATGCTTTAATTATGTTTAATTTGTAACAATGAAATTGGGGGTCACCACAACATGAGGAACTGTATTAAAGGGTCATGGCATTAAGAAGGTTGAAAACCACTGCTCTAGCAGAAAGCACAGTAGCTCACACTTAATAGGTCCTTAATATTGACTGAATGAATGGAATTGAATAAATAGCAAATTAGAATTTAAAAAACTAAATATTAAAAGGGGGTTTTAAGGCCCAGAGGTGATATATCAAATTATTTAATTAGCTGATTTCAGGAAAAGATATAAATACATACACCAGTTCATTATAAAATAGGGTTTCCCCTATTGTTCCTCGTTCCCTGTGACCTTCCCTATCCCAGGCAGCCTGGACACTGCATCCTCAGTGACACTGCTTCAGGGAAAGGATGACACAGCAGAACACAGATAACAAAGAGTCCATTCTTAGCTTTCAGGTTTCAAAAGCTAAGGACGAGGACCTGGCAAAGGCAAAAGATTTAGAATATACACTCTGAGTAAGTTTCTCTTACTTTAGCTACTAAAGAAAGTTTGCCCAACTTGGGAGATGGTGACAAAGAGAGAGGGAATAAATAAGGGATAACTACTAGAAAACCAGATATGAGATAAAACACAAGTTATGAAATTCTGTACATTTGAATGAGGATATTAGTGTAGAGAAATCAAACACTTCCCCCACCATATACCTTTTTATCATTGAGTGTAATTTCACATTTATGTTCTTCAGAATTATGTGGATTTACACTGATATTATTGACTATTTTCTCTTGAACCTAATGAAAAGCCCTACAACTGAAAGTAGTATTAATGGTGCAATAAAACTATTTCCAATGGACTGTAAAACACTTTAAGATGAATCAATATTAAGTTTGTCACGGATGAATTATTCCAAGTTTTTCTTGCTGATTTTAAAATGCATCATTTAAGCTACTAATATAATAGATATTAAAATGAAAAAAAATACATGTAGTATTTTAATGAACAATAAATGTTTTGAATAGTTAATATATGTATATGGTATAAAACAACGTTTTTAAAAAATGTAAATATAGCAAAATGTAAGTCTCTCTTCCACTCCTTTCCCCAACTATCCATTTTCTTCCTGGAAGCAGCCATTACTGCAAGTTTATTAAATAAATGGATCTAAAAATGAAATCATAATGGTCACCATTTATCGAGCACTTACTTTGTACCAGGGATCATCATAACAATCATATGAGACAGGTACTACTATTATCCTCGTTTTACAGATGAGAAAACTGAGACATATGAACATTAGGAGCATTTTGTAGGGTCACACTTTGGAGGTGGGAAAGTTGTGTTGTTTTTTGCTTTCAGGGATGATGCTGTCCCCCTTAAGGACAGCGGAGGTGGGAAAGTTTTGATTCAGAAAAGGGCCACTGCATATATAGTGTACACAAATAGGTACTATACTAAAGAGAATAGTTAAGAAGAAACTAGCTGAACTAGAGTAATAGTTACTAAAATAATAGAGATTTGATAAAACTTAACAATGATACCTTTAAAACATCTTTAGGCATTAAGAATTACTTTATTTGCTTATTAAGTAATGGATATTGAATACCTGCTGTGTTCCAGGCACTGTAAACAGACTTGCCATCCTCATAGAGCTTGTCCAGTGAGGGATGCAGACAAGTGAAAGCAACTACAATACTGTGTGGTATATAGAACTGGAAAGTGCATAACAGCAATCTAAAATATGTGACACTGAACCAGGACCATGTGACAGATGGGGGGGGGGGGGGCGGGGAACACGTTAGTGGAGACTGAAAAAATAGCAAGAAAACAATTGTCCAGTAGGAGATTGGGAAAGTGGTGAGGAAATCGCTATAGAAACTGAAAAAATAGTGACCCATGTTATGTGAGGGTGAAAGTATCACCTACAGAAACTTGAAAGATAGTCTACCGGGTAAAAAGGGCCACGCTACCCACTTACTTGCTGGACTTTTGGATTTGAGTGAGGAGATTTCCAAGCAGAAAACTGAGAATCACTTTATTTACTTACTAAGTGACTAGAGGCCCGATGCAGGAAATTCGTGAAAGGGGCTCAGCCCTCGTGGCCCTGGCTGCCTTGTGGCCCCAGCTGCCTCGCTCCCCCACCCCCCCCCCCACCCCCCACTGGTTGTTCAGGAAGGTCGGTCCACCCCAGTCTAATTAGCATATTAGCTCTGTATTATATGGGAAACATATTGAATACCTGCTATGTCCCAGGTATTGCCATCTTCCTGGAGTTTTTCCAGCAGAAAGTTGCTGAAATATTAGGACCTTCAAGAAAGAAATGGATTTAGAAAAGAACTGCTCGATTTGTAAGCAGAATTTAGAGAAATTATAGAGGGGCTAGCATTTGTCAACCTGGAATGTAAATTATGTCTTTTTACAGCTTCTCAAGCAAATAAAGGAGTCCAAAATTAAGACATGGCCTAAGGATAAAGGTCAAATCAAGTTATGGCTATAAAACAATTTTTTAAGACTTCTAAGGAATTAAATCGGTGGTTTCTCAGCTGAACAAAATTGGTTTACTGGAAGCTTAAAGATGTAGTCCCACAGAAACCTGATCCCAAAGTAGCAGTCAGTTTTTTTGTTTTGTTTTTTGTTTGTTTGTTTGTTTGTTTTTAAAAGAAGCCTATCTTGAAAACATCTGTGGGTTGGCTTCTAGATCATGGATTGAACTTTAATCTAATTTATAGAAATCCCCCAAAGTTCTTAAGGGAATAGTACTAACAAAAGTACTGCCAGCCTAGACCAACAGGGGCTGTGACTATTCAAATTGGAAAGAGGTTTCTGGTCCCTAACTTTAGCCAGACAGGAACAGGCTGAGAAAGTTGCTCAAAGGACATACAGGAAGATGAATTGGAATTGGATATTTGGCATTTTAAGTATCTGTAGGATATAAAGGAGGAGAAATCAGAGGAGTTGACAGATCTGGACTAGAGATAAAAATTTGAGTGTCATTAGCAAGTGGGAAAATACAAAATGACAAATACAAACTTTCAGCCATGGTTGAAATATAGGTAAAATCTGGTGACCTTCCACTTCACAGTGTTATTCAGTGAGAACCCTTAATAGAAGCAGAAAATTGTTGACATGAGTGTTTTTGAGGATGCAAAGCCCTGAACTACTTTTACATTGTCTTACCAGTCAGGTTCCGGGGGGGGGAGGGAAGTAGAACAGAAGTAAATTAAAATTCAGTCTTTAATGAAAGGAGTATTTTTTAATAGTTTCCTGATTTTTAGAGAGAGAGACACGTCGATGTGAGACTGAAACATAGATCGGCTGCCTCCTGCATGTCCCCCACCAGGGATCAAGCCTGAAACCTTTTGGTGCACAGGACAAGGCCCAGCCAACTGAGCCACACCAGCTAGGTAGGGCTCAAAAGAGTATTAACAAAAGTGTGGGCAGAATTGATGGGACAACAGAATATCAAGGCATTGAGAGACTTGCAACAGTGGGAAATCATTATTACACCTAGGACTAAAAAGTCAAGAGTAAGAAGCAGTGTTAATGGAACCCAGGGGAGGCACTGTCCTACAGAACCTGTAGTTGGGGAGGCATACAGCAATTGCCAGAGATCTGGCCCTGAGCAGGCAGGGAGCAGGAAGAAATTCCTGGGCCTTGCTGTCCTGTGTTACACCTCCTGCTGGTATACCTCCCATTGGATAAGCCAAAGTAGCACAGGTGATACAGTCCTCAGAGGACAATGTCTCAGGGCATAAGGCAAGAGAGACAAGGGCAGAAAACATATGTAGATGAGCAAATGGAAAATAACTAGCACAGGTGTTGGCATAAAGAAGATTTAAAAATATTTATAAACCACATATCATAAATGCACAAAGAATATATAGCATGTATATAGATGGCGTGAAAGCCATGTTCAATATATGTATAAAGTTTCTGTATCTTATGAATCACTGGACAACCGGCTAAGGATTTCTAATTATAAAAGGATTATCTTTGCCATCATCAAAATCTCCTTTGAAATGTAACATTATCTCAGGTTGCTAGATACTACAAAGTTTGTTTTCCATATTTATTAGGATATGTATTTATATACTACATCAGTAATGCATGAAATTATATCTGTTAGGATGTTTGCGGCAAGATTTGACTCCACACATCTACCTTGTAATATGTACTCAGCATTGAGATGACTAAGAAACTAACTATAAACCTAGTAACTTTGTTCTGTCACTCCACTGGTATGTAATTGGCATGAAATAGATTGTCAGGATTCATTAACACATTTATTTTGGCATTCTCCTTATTTTAACAAGACAATCTTGTGATTCCAACAACTTCATGTCTAAACACAATGTCCAGTATTTTTCTTTCATGATAAGGATGATAATTACAGTCTTAGGAGCTAATGACATCAACCATAGAGTGCCAGCAATGAGAAAGAAAGAGTGCCTAGGAAACCCTGAGGAACATCAATATGTAAGGGAAATATAGACTATAGTGTAGCTTGCAGAAAGACTGAGAAGGATGAACCGAAGACATAGGAAGATTGTGGTATCATGGAAATCTAGTGAAAAAAGAAGCGGTCCATATTTTAAAATACACAGTGATAGCACTTCCAGTGAGAGCCATAGGAGCAGAAGCTAGAGTGCTGTGGGTTGTAGAATGAATGAGACATAAAGAAATAAAAATACTAAGTATGGGCAATGTCTTAGAGAGGCTTGACTTTGAAGAAAAGAAAGATAGGCTAGTACAGTGGTCGGTAAACTCATTAGTCAACAGAGCCAAACATCAACAGTACAATGATTGAAATTTCTTTTGAAACCCAGATTTTTTAAACTTAAACTATATAGGTAGGTACATTGTTATTAACTTAATTAGGGTACTCCTAAGGCTTAGGAAGAGCCACACTCAAGGGGCCAAAGAGCCGCATGTGGCTCGCAAGCCGCAGTTTGCCGACCACGGGGCTAGTAGATGAAGACGGGAGGAAGGTAGAAGGAGGGATTTTTTTTTTCAGTTTGGTTTAACTTAGTTGTTTTTAAACTGAGAGCATTTATCATGGTTAAACACTATTGGAAAGAAACCTGTAGAGTGAGAGAAGTTGAATCTACAAAAAAAAAGAGTTATTCAATTAATGGAACATGGTGTCTATTACAAAGTAAGTGCTCAATAAGTATTTATGAAGTAAATGAGTGGTTCCCTGAGAAGACAGAAGGTCAGTTAATCCAGAAACCAGATGAAAGAATCATCTGTAGTCAGGAAGCAGGATATCTCTTCCATAAAAAAGGCAAAAAGGAGGAAATAAGTGTGGATGAAGGTCACTTGGTAGATATGGTGTCAAGAACTTGAGAGGGTCCCATCAGATGACTTCTGTTTTCTCTGTGAAATGGAAGATGAGATCATTTGGGGAAAAGGAAAAAGGGATAGTAGTTTGGAAGGACTGAGAAGAATAAAAAAGGTTTATGAAACAGTCTCTTGTTCTGAAAAAACGCTTCAGAGAAAATCCCCGTTAAGCAGCTGCCAGCCTCTGCGATATGTGTGGTGGCTGGTGAAAGGAGTGATCTGTATACTTCCAGGACTGGGCCTCATACTGAACCAGATGAACTCATCATCACTTGGCACCCTTTCCTGTACCTTCCTCACTTGAAACTCTAGGCCATGATCTTCAATACCTGCTCTCTCCTTTGTTTTCTCAGCATTGTCCCACCAGATTAGTCCCTTCCCACAGAACTTGAGTTGTCTTCAGGCAGAGAAGCCAGGCCCATGGAGTCTGTCCTTACGCCCCTGCTCCAGACTCCCAAGGGTGTAAGTCCCTCCACTTTCTCAGATGACTGATAGTGAACAGGCCTTCTCCATTTGAGATGAGATCTTGCTGAAAATATAGGAATATTACCTGTCTATGGCCTCCATAAGGAAACCCCATCAGGATATAACACAGAAAACCTAACACCCCTCTGAGAGAGAAAATAGTTATAAGATGGGTGGTTTTGTTACACTATCAGGGGAACTATTAAACATGTATAAAGATAAATATTACCACACATCACAAACATTGAACAGAATGATAAACTACATGTTGATTTTAGTCATTATCTAACCAATGAACAGTATGTAAAGTATTTTCAAATTAAATTTATTGGGGTGAAATTGGTTAATAAAATTATTTAAGTTACAAGTATATAATTTTATGGTACATCATCTGTATATTGCATTGTCAAATCTCCTTCTGTCACCATATATTTGACCTTCTTTACCCTTTACTACCTCCTCCCACCCGTCTTTCCCTTTGGGAACCACCATCATGTTGTCTGTGTCCATGAGTTTTTGTTTCCTTGTCTTGTTTGTTCATTTGTTGCTTTCAGTTTTATATCCCACATATGAATGAAATTATATTGTTCTTGACTTTTTCTATCTGATTTTGCTTAGCATGAGATTTTCAAGATTCATCCATGTTGTCCCAAATGGCAGTATTTCATCTTTTCTTATGGTTGATTAGTATTCCATTGTATATATGTACCACATCTTCCTTAACCAAGAGAAATAAATAAAAGGCATCCAAATTGGGAAGGAAGAAATAAAATTATCACTTTTGGCAGATGACATGATTCTTTATATAGGAAACCCTAAAGACTGCACCAAAAACTATTAGAAACAATCAACAAACATAGTAAAGTTTCAGGATACAAAAATCAATGTACAAAAATCCCCTGCACCTTATATACTAACAATGAAATTTCAGAAAAAGAAATCATAACAATTCCTCTTGAAATTGCAACAAAAAGAATAAAAATACCTAGGAATAATCAAAGGGTGTAAAGGACCTATACACAGAAAACTACAAAACATTATTAAAAGAAACTGAAGAAGACACAAAGAAATATATAAAGTATTTTTTATAAACTCTAGGGAATTTTAAATCACTTCTCATAAAAATTTCAGAGGATGCACACAAACTTATGAATAATATATATAGCTTCATAGAAAACTTTGCCAAAGTAATTGATTACCTAGTAGTGAGACTACTTAAGAGAAAATACTGAAAAGGGTAGCCTAGAAAATTTATTTTAAGCAAAGGGGTGAGTGGGGGATGGAAGAAACAAAAAATGGTGACTGAGGAGTTAAAAGTACTCCAAGAAGCAGTGGGACTGCCTCTGATAGTTACCAAAGTTTCTCATCACATTGCTCTCATATGTATGGAATACGTTATTTAGACCAGACAATATTTTTATAATTATGGCTAACTATAGAGAAGAATTATTAACCTGCTTTGTATTATTAAATTCAATATGTACCTTTGATTTCAACCAAACTCCTCTTTCAGTTAAGCATTGTGATATTTGTTTTAAAGTAATTCTCCCTTGTTCAGTAATCCATTGCTTTCATTAAAATAAAAGGCAGTGAGAGGAAGATTTTTGAAAGAGGAAATTTTGCCTGGCTAACATGGCTGGTGGTTGAGCATTGACCTATGAACCAGGAGGTCACAGTTCAATTCCTGATCAGGGCATATGCCTGGGTTGTGGGCTTGATCCCCAGTGTTTGCATACAGGAGGCAACCAATCAATAATTCTCTTTCATCATTAATGTTTCTATATCTCTCTCCCTCTCCCTTCCTCTCTGAAATCAATAAAAATATATTTTTTAAATATATTTTATTGATTTTCTACAGAGAGGTAGGGAGAGAGACAGAGAGCTAGAAACATCGATGAGAGAGAAACATCGATCAGTTGCCTCCTACACATCTCCTACTGGGGATGCGCCCGCAACCCAGGTACATGCCCCCGACCGGAATCGAACCTGGGACCTTTCAGTCCGCAAGCCGACACTCCATCCACTGAGCCAAACCGGTTTCGGCAATAAAAATATTTTTAAAAGAATTGTAGCCAGATGTCATGCAAAATTATAGGAAAAAGAAGAATGGGTGTCAGAATAAAATCCCCACAAGATGAAAAACACTTCAGAAAGACATACCAACAAATCTAATATTTCAAAATAAGCTAACAGAAATTGAGAAAAGTATAGAAGCCATGAAAGAATAACATAAATCCACTTAAAAAAAAAAAAAACACTAAAAAAATAGCAAAACCAGAGTCTGCGGTCATAAATCGAGGAAGCAGCCAAGACCTTTGCTGAGTGTCTCTCTGCCACCTCTTCCTTCTGTCCCTTCAAACATCAGCTTGAGCCTATTATTCTCCCGGCTAACTTCACCTCGTCTGGCCTTTAGCATCATGGACATGCAGTGGTAGATTAAGCACATGATGGCTTTCATTGAACAAGAAGTCAATGAGAATGCAGAAGAAATAGAAGTCAAGGCAATGTGAAACATTAGAAAGGTTATCTTGAGACCTGCCCCACGCTGCTTAGGAAGGCGGAGCCTCGGAGGGAGACGTCGGGGCGGAGCGCCTGACAATGCGCCCCATGGCCGAATCTGCTGCCCAGCTGTCCCCGCGGGCGGCAAGGCCCCGGCCCACCACGCCTCTCCAAAGGCCGCAGGTAGGCTTCAGGGCCTCTGCTCACGTTGGACCCCGAGAGCCGGCCCCTCCTGAGTGCCAGACTGAGGCGCGCAGGGCGCCCCCCCGAGAGGCTCCCCAGGGCAGGAGAAGGCCGAGCGCGCCCCCTGCCGCCTTGTGCCTCCCGGGGAAGACCTGCGGCCAGACCCCCAGCTCCTTGCCCTGCGGCCGGACCCCCAGCTCCCTACCCTGGCATTCTAGGTCCCCTAGAATCTAGGGTGTCCCAGAAGGGGCTGTGCCCCGGTGCCGGAAGTCAGTCCATCCTTGCTGCTCCCCTTCTTAGCACTATGTGTTTTAACTAAGGTCACCTCTCTGAGAACGGTTGTTTCCCCAGGTGGGGATTTTTCCCTGGAGTTAGGGAGGGAATAAAACCCCTTAACTAAGTGCCAGGCGGGTAATTAATCACTTTAACTACAAACAATCACACTTAAGCTACATAATCTTTACTTAGGATAATCTCCTTCAGTTACTTCCTTGTAGCTTAATAGAACAATAGAGTAACCTTGGGATGGAGATAAGAAACGCCCTAACCTTTGGAATAGAATTGATAGGATTAAAATCAACTGGTATAAATACAGATGTAACAAGACAAAAAATAGAACTTGGCTGGAGATCCTGGCTAGAGAACCTGACTAGGCTGCTGATCAACTGAACGCTGTCTCCGTGTCATTCCTTCTTCACCGACTCCATCCACACCTTTGGGAACCCCTGGACCTGCTGGGGCTGGACCCCAACAGATGGCGCCCAAACAGAGACCCTTAGGTACTAAACAGACAAGTACCTTGAAACAGGAAGATGCTTCTAAAAGGAAAGCAGAACTAGAAGAGACTGTGAGAAAGAAGATTGAGTTTGAGAGAAAAGCTCTATATATTGTTGAACAGCTTTTAGAAGAGAATATTACAGAAGAATTCTTAATGGAGTGTGGGAAGTGTATCACACCTGCTCACTACAGCGATGTCGTGGATGAACGTTCTATTATCAAGCTCTGTGGTTATCCCTTATGTCACAAGAAGCTAGGAATTGTACCAAAACAGAAATATAAAATTTCTACCAAAACCAATACAGTCTATGATATTACTGAAAGAAAGTGTTTTTGCAGCAATTTTTGTTATAAAGCATCTAAGTTTTTTAAAGCACAAATTCCTAAAACTCCAGTATGGGTTCGAGAAGAAGAAAGGCACCCTGATTTTCAGCTGCTACAGGAGGGACAAAGTGGCCATTCTGGAGAAGAAGTACAGTTATGCAGTAAGACCATTAAAACATCAGATGTTGACAATCCTGGCCATACTGAGAAGCAATATAAATCTAATTCTTCTAGCATTCATAGTGATAGTAGCAGTGATAATGAGCAAGACTTTGTTTCCTCCATTCTACCAGGAAACAGACCAAATGCAACGGGTATAAGGCAACAGCTGCACATAAAAAGCATCATGAAAAAGAAAGCTTGTCAAAAATCTAACTTCAAGCAAAAAGACAAAGAACAGGCAGTAATAAGTATTACTGAGCAGTTAGGCAATTGCAGATTAGATAGTCAGGAGAAAGCTGCTACTTGTGAACTTCCTTTACAGAAGGTAAATACTCAAGTTTCTTTAAATAATCCTTCTAGAGAAAACTTAGATGCTTCAGAAATTCCTGAAAATAAATACAATAGTTCAGAAATAACTTTAGTAGGCATAAGTAAGAAAAGTGCTGAACATTTTAAGAGGAAATTTGTCAAATCAAACCAAGTTTCTAGGTCAGCTTCTAGTTCAGTGCAGGTGTGTCCTGAAGTTGCAAAGGCAAACTTACTTAAAGTTCTGAAGGAGACTTTGATTGAGTGGAAGACAGAAGAAACTTTGAGGTTTTTGTATGGCCACAATTATGCTTCTGTGTGTCTAGAACCCTCTTCAGTCCCTCTGGTTAAAGAAGAAGAGCTTGATGAAGATGACATAAACTCTGACCCAGATAGTCATTCCCCCACCTTGCGGGAATCTCAGGACAGCTTGGATGAGTCTTTGCCTTTCAGGGCCTCAGATACAGCCATTAAACCACTGCCAAGTTATGAGAGCTTGAAAAAGGAAACTGAAACATTAAACCTAAGGATCAGAGAGTTTTATAGAGGACAGTATGTTTTAAATGAAGAAACCACCAAATCACAAGATTCAGAAGAGCATGATCCCACCTTCCCACTGATAGATTCAAGTTCTCAGAACCAGATTAGAAGACGCATCGTACAAGAAAAATTGAGTAAAGTATTGCCTGGACTTTTGGGGCCTCTTCAGATTACATTAGGAGATATTTACACACAACTTAAAAATCTTGTTCGAACTTTCAGATTAACAAATAGAAATATTATACACAAACCCGCAGAATGGACCTTAATTGCTATGGTGTTGCTGTCATTACTGACGCCAATTCTTGGCATTCAGGAGCATTCTCAGGAAAATATGGTGTTTACACAGTTTCTAGCAACCCTGCTTGAAGAATTACATTTAAAGAATGAAGACCTTGAAAATTTAACCATCATATTTAGAACCGGCTGTTAAACAGAGTGGTGTACTTCATGAAGAATGAATAGAAAATGAACTGTACACCATTTCTAGAATTCTGGTCACAATAATGGTCTGGTGATGACTGACAGCTAGCTTTGTTCCAAGAAAAACCTTTACCTTCTCAGATTTCAACCCCTTCTCTCCCAGCCCCAAAAAGTGACCAAGTAAAGGATAAATTCAAAAAATAGCCTCATGAGACTTGATGTACACACATGCTCGTGGGATTCCAGTTATGAATTGCTGCCATCCCCCTGTGCTGCCCCAGTGGTTTTCTTTGCAAGTGCTTTTGGAACTAAGAAGCTAGTATCTTGGATTAACTGATGCCTGCTAGTGCTTTCTGATTACTTGCATTCTGTTTGTCGCTTCAAAGGAAAAGTAAGGACAAGACTGTTGGACCAGTATTGCAGTTCTGTAGTGTCATTTCTTATAAAAAATGAATTACCAAAATTCATATATTTAAAGCCTAACACCGTTCTAATAAAGGCACAGATTTCTTTTTAATATTTGTTTCAAGCTCTTTAATCTTTATGTTAACTAATCTATTTTCTTCAAATCTCTGCAATAGTTCTTTAAAATCAAACAGTTGGTTAGCAAGCTGACTTTTTTATGTGCTCTAAACAAATAATTGTGAACTTTTCATATGTTGAGTGCTTTCATTTTGATAACTGGATCTCCATTTGATATTTCATTTGTATAACTCATTTGCAGTCTGAAAATTTTTTTAGTGCCAGTCTCTGACATATCATGAAAAGTTAATTTTCTTTGCATTTAAAAATCTCTGGATCATGAAGAAAACGTGATGAAAATAAATTAAACTGAATTACCTTAAAAAAAAAAAAGGAATTTATCCTTTACTTGGTCACAGAGTGACTTCCCAGGTAGAGGGGAACCATTATTCCAACAAGGATATACAAGTCCTTGCATCCCTGGCTATAAGACATAGGATTTTTATCTGAAAATAAATGAATATTTAAGAAAATAAAAAAAGAAAGGTTATCTTGTGATAACAGGAAGACTGAACGTTATAGAAAATTATGAAAAGAAATGTAGTTTATATAGCAGAAGGAAATTCAGATGTCCATCTTTTTTTAATTTACCTTTATTATTGAAAGTATTACAGCTGTCCCCCCTTGTTTCCCCCATTGACTCCTTCCATTCCCCTCCCAAGCCCTCCTCAGGCCTTCACTGCACTATTGTCTGTGTCCATGGGCTATACATGTATGCATATAAGTTCTTTGGTTAATGTCTTCCTGCCACCCCCACCCCTTCCTTCCGAGATCCGTGTATGCATGCTTCCATGTCTCTGGATCTATTTTTTCCAGATGTCTATCTTGATGAACCAAGCAAGTTCGTAAGTCCTGTGAGAGAGAACTCAGGGACATGGACAACAGTGAGCCAGAAATGACCTTATCACATACCTAAGTAAAGCAAATGAGACACTCAGCAAAGTGATTGAAGATACAACCAGGCACTGAATGCTAGAAACATTGGTCCTCCAGGATTTGTACTAGTTGCTATTGTCCCTAATGACTAACTATTCTTGCAGGAATCAGGACCTCCTAGATAAAGCAAAGGTACAAAAGTGATCCCTATCATCAAAATTGACACCAAAAAAGATGCTGATGTCTAAATTGATCAGGAGGCCCACCTGTCTGAGTCAATAGCTGGCATGCTGAAGTCCATAATGGAGAGCACAAAGTAAGGTACAAATGCTACAGTTTTTTTATTTTTTAATAAAACATGGTAAATTACCAGGATTAAAAAAATTATAGAAATTTTCACACACAAAAATACAGTGGCATAATGAACCCAAATATACACACCACCCAACTCCAACAATTATTCATAAGTGGTTAATCTTTCACCTACACCCCCATCAACCAGCAAGCTCCCCAGCTGATTTGTACTCACCTTATAGTTTGAACAACACTACCTCAAAATCTTCTCTCTCAAGGGCATAATCAGTTTCATTCATTCAATAATCTTGACTCTTGGTGTACACGTGGGACAATGTAGGCACCAAGTATATGATTGATGAATAGTTAAATGTCTATACCAGAAAGCAAGGGTTTTTCCAAACAGTCCCCCTCCCCCAGTGGGCGGCATTTTTAGCAAGTGAAAAACACTCTCTTTCCTCATTCCTCAAACTAAGTAAACTGTGTGTCTGGTGGGAAGGGGTGGGCATGCGTTGGAAGGAGACAGTGAACAGAGTCTGCTTCTCTGAGATTCCCATTGGCCCTGCATTCCTTTGCAGACTCCTATGGGCTAGAATGCTCATTTCTGTCTGAATTCCTCAAACCTGTTGCCTGAATCATCCTGGCTTAGAATCTGAAATCTCCCTGCATCCTGCAGTTGTGCTCTTGATAATAACGGTCCTTGAATAGCACGTCTGAAATATTCCTTTGCCCTTTCCCTTAGTACAGAAACGTGAAACATAGTAAGGCATGTAAGTTCTTTTCTTTAACAAATGTTCTTCATATGCTGAAATAATAACTAGCCAAAGATTAATAGCTACTTTCTCCTATAGCACTTGTAATCCAGAAGTGCATACATCAAGATCAAGTTAATCAAGCTATGCAATCCATCATCCTTAGTATGTCTGTGTGCTATAAAATGGTGGTTAAATCAACTGCTAGAATATCCCCCCTATCAAATATAGGCCTGCTAAAGTCAGCACACCCTTTGAAGAATGACACGTGAAATAGTAAAATTCCATTTAAATGATGGCGCACATAAGTTTCTTATTCAAACTTAAAAAATTTTACTTGCTTATTTTTTAATGTGTTTTTATTGATTTTAGAGATGAAGGGAGAGGGAGAGAGAAACACTGACTGCTGCCCTCCCATACGCACCCTGGGAATCAAACCCACAACCTGGGTTTGTGCCCTGACCATGAATCTAACCGGTGACCTTTCCATGCACAAGACGACACTCAGCAAACTGAGCCATGCCAGCCAAGGCCAAACTTAAGCTTTTAATACTTAAATTCTAAAATACTTGATCAGTGAATTCTTGATCAGTGTAGTAGAATATATGGGCTAAATTTATACTAGCATCATTCATTCCATGATGAATATAAACGGTAATATCAATAGCACAAAAGCAGGTATACTGTTTCTTTAGGCAACATGTAAGAAGCTTATAGCAAGTTACCTCCAGAATTTTTAGTTAAGTTTAATTATTCCTGTGCTGAAAAGAGTTAACATAGTAGTCCTGATTGCTTATACTTAAAAAGGCCTGCTTGTATAAAAGATTGGCCCCTGGCTGGCATATGGGAACTTGGATTCAGGTGGGTTCCCACCATTCACTGATATGCTTGACTCTTTGTCTAAACTGTTTGTACAAACAATATAATTTATGCAAACTCTCACATTCCTTTTAGGAGACTGAAATTGGGGTATGTTCCATGCAAAGGGTGTCTATATGATCAACACCCAATAAAAACCCTGGGTGTTGAGTCTCTGATGAGCTTCCCTGTTTGGCAGCATTTTCCACAATTTGTCACAACTTGTTACTTGAGGAATTAAGCACATCCTGTGACTCCACTGGAAGAGGAATCAGAAGCTTGCATCTGGATTACTCCAGATTTTACCCCAGATGCCTTTTCTCTTTGCTGTTTCTGCTTTGCATCCTTTCATGGTAATAAATCATAGCCATGAGTATGACTACATGCTGAGAGTCTGGGAGTTATTCTAATGAATTACCAAAACTAAGGGTGGTCTTGAGCACTCCAATCCCCAAATCTATTTTGAAAACAATCACTTAATTGGAGGGTTACAAATCTGCACCCTGTAAGAAATGGTTTATAAATGCATTGCTAATGAAAATTTGGGGATTCCCTAAGCATTTAAGTTAAAAAAGAAATATAACAACTTACTGTAATTATAACTTATGATTTTGGTTAGTGTTGTAACATAGCAATAGAACTCTTAAACCAGCACACAGCTACCCCGCTGCAGACATTTTCAAGTCTCCTTTGCAGTGGTGGCCACATGAATAGGTTCTGGCTAATGGGATGTGAGCAGAATGAAGTGTGTAACACCCAGATCATAGGTTTATATGGAAAAATATGCCCTTGCCATTCCCTTTCTCTCTTCTGCTGACTGATATGTAGACTTGGTGATAGAAATGGGAGCAGCCATGTTCTTCACCAGATGGAATCCATAAAGAATCCGGAGCCCTCGATGACTTCCAAAGGAGAGCCACCACATCAACTCTCTTACTTCGCCCACCTCACTAGGAAGATACACCCACTTTCATGCATCCATGATCCCACATGTATTATTTTGCCCTGTTTGTCAGCTGGTTCAACTGTAAACTGAAGCCGTAATAACATTAACCGAGTCCATGTCATCTTTCTCACCAATCCTAAAACATGGACCAGGTTTTGTGGTCTGACCTATATCAGCAACAGACCTTTTCCTTTCAGACCTCAAAGTGCCCTCACCTCCCCCAGTTTTATTGAGCTATAACTGACATATAACATTGTATTAGTTTAAGGTACAGCATAATGATTTGATATATGTATACATGGTGAAATGGTTGTCACAATAAGTTAACACCCATCACCTTGCACTGTCATAAATTTTTTTTCTTGTGACGAGAACTTGTAAGATTTACTCTCTTAGCAACTTTCAAATAGATAATACAATATTGTTAATTATAGTCACCATGCTGTACATCAGACCCCTAAAATTTTAATAATCTCAAAATCTAAAATACAGAGCATACCTAGCATCCAGATCTTGCTTTCTAACACCATTGTCCAATAAAAAGAACCAGGGCTCCTGGGAAAAATGGCTGACTCTAGAACCAGGACAGAAAATATACAAATGAGCCTAGAATATCTTGTAGTGTCAAGTGACGGAAAGTAGGGAAGTCCTCAATAAAAAAAAGGGGGGGGCAATGTTAAAGGGGCACAGGAGCCAAATAAAAGAGCTCCCAAAGGTCAAAATTGGAATGATTTGAGCAACAAGAGGATTTAATTATAATTCCAAGTATAAAATAAATATCCATGAGTTCATACTGATATAATAATTAGTAATTGTGGAAGAGAAATACCTCACATAAGAATTACAATTAAAATATGTAGCTACTGCCCTGGCTGGTGTGGCTCCATTGATTGAGCATCATTCCATGCACCAAGAGGTCGCAGGTTCAATTCTTGGTCAGGGCATATGCCCAAATTGTGCACTCAATCCCCAGTAGGGGGCATGCAGAAAGCAGTTGATCAATGGTTGTCTCTTACTGATGTTTCTCTCTCTCTCTCTCTCTCTCTCTCTCTCTCTCTCTCTCTCTCTATATATATATATATATATATATATATATATATATATATATATATTCAAAGAAGGGGCACATAACTCAGCACTCCTTAAGTATGGACTGCAGATAGACACTCCCTTCGAAAGAGTAAAGTATGGGAAAAGGGGAAGAAATGAACTCTATAGTGGAGAAATCTAACAAACACCATCTCAGCAAGGTAATCTAGGTCAACATCAAGTCATAAATCATATTGCTAGAATACACCCTTGATATGTGAAGAAGATGGAACTTTATGTCTGTGACTTCCTCCCAAATATCTACCACTCCAGTCCAAAAAAGCCCATCAAATCCCAATTGAGGCACATCCTACAATATACCTGACCAGTGCTCCTCAAAACTGTCAGGTCAGCAAAAGCAAGGAAAGTTTAGGAACGGTCCGTCACATGACTACTAAATGTAACATGATGTCCTGGATGGGATCCTGAAACAGAGGATATTAGGGAATAACTAAAGAAACCTAATGTATCACTATTGGCTTGTCAGTTATAACAAATGTACCATGTAAGATGTAAGATGTTAAACGGGAAACAGTGTGAGGTATGAAGGAACTCTATAGGATCTTCTCATTTTTTTATACATCTAAAACTTCTAAAAAATTAGTTTATTTTTTAAAATCTAAATCACAAAATAATCTTTACAAATTATTATAAAAGGTCGTTCTGCTTAAGCACTTCTAAAAACAAGCCACCAGTATGTTGGAAGTTTCAGTCCCTTTATTTTTTTTTCTTTATTAAGGTATTACATATGTGTCCTTATCCCATTGCCCCTCCCGCCCCCACTCCCACTCATGCCCTCACCCCCTTGATGTCTGTGTCCATTGGTTAGGCTTATATGCATACATACAAGTCCTTTGGTTTATCTCTCCCCCTTACCCCCACCCTCTCCTACATCCCCTCTGAGGTTTGATGGTCCCTTTAAATAAATATGACTGTTTTGCCTTCCTTCCACATAAATCTGATTCTTATGTTAACCTGTCTTGGTAGCAGAATATACTAAAATACTTGTGTTATGTTTAATATGCTCAGGGGCAATCTATTCCTTTTGTAAACAAAAAGCTCATTAATACATTTTCCAAGTTGAAAATTAGCTGTTTTCCAAAAGTTTACATTTAAATCAAGTGTTTGAAACTTGAAACACATTTTCCCACAGAAATGTTATTACAGTGGTTAATTCCCAGGCCTGCCCAGTGAAGCTCATTAAATTCATTATAAGCAAAAAGACATTTGCAATGAAAATAGTATAAAATTATATTATGAAAAAAAGCTTGTCTTTTAAATTCAAAAGATAAATTTAAAAGTACAACTTAAATGTATTCAGATTAATTCCATCACTGGAAGTGTTTGAGCCAGGAGCTCACTTTGGGCCTCTGCATATAACCTTAAATACTGTAAATGTGGAAAGGGAGGAGATTGGAAGGCATTGACTGGGATGGGTGGTAGATGGAGACCCTATGCACAGTCTGGGAAGGCAAGTATGTTGTTTTCACTCAGGCTGGGTGGGGGGTGGGAGGGTTTCTCCTGTGATTTCTGGGTATACAATGAAACTGGTGCTCAACAGGATGGAAAAAGAAATAGAAAGGGGACGTGACTCCTCCGTCTTAGAATCAGTAATGTGCTACTACCCAGAGGGTGGGTAACAGGATACGCCTGGTGGCAGTTGGTAAGCCCGAATGAGCAGCTAGCTACCTCGTCAAGCTGGTGGGACATCAGTCCCCAGGTGGGCAGCAGCAGACCTTGGACTTGAGCTCCTCACAGCAGTGTGCTACCTAGCAGAGGACAAAGAAAGAACGTAGGCTTAATAGTAGACCTGCGGGCCAGCTGACGGGAAGTGAAAAGGACATCCATTTCCAAAGTGGAGGATCAGAAGAGGAAACAGGTAAGAGGTAGCAATGGAGTTTCTCAGAGGGGTGCCAACCAAAATGTTAGACCCAGCTGGAGCCACCATTTTTAAAGCACAGCAAGGCCTATGTTTGATGTGTTTCAGGTTTGTCTATCCTGGTTTGAGGAGGCACTTTAGAAATCATTTTGTTTCATAAACATCACACATTTGTTAAATTAAAAGAAATAAGAAAACATTATATCACTAAAAAACTGTAAGAGCTTTTCAAAAGCAACTTAAAACCAAGTATTTAAAAAAAATAATAATGTATTTCCAAGTATTTTTTAAAACCATAGCACAGCCCTGGTCAGTGTGGCTGAGTTGGTTGGGCATCATCTCATGCACCGAAAAGTTGCCTTTTCGATTCCCAGTCAAGGCACATGCCCAGGTGTGAACTTGATTCCTGGTAGGGGGCGTGCAGGAGGAAGCCGATCAATGTACTGCTCTCATATCGATGTCTGTCTCTCTCTCTCTAAAAATCTATTTTAAAAAAGTCTTAAAACCATAACATATTTTTTAGAATACATCATGGACTTAAAACAAGAAAAAATGTTTTAACAATTCTTCCTTTCCTTCTCTAGATACCATCTCCACCAGGGCTTCTAACCCGATAGCCTTCCTTCCATGCCTCTCTTAATTTTCCATTCAGTGTTCAAATGTATGGATGCATTTTTAAAAATATGTTTCTATTTAGTTCAGAGAAAAAGGGAGAGGGGGAGATAGAAACATCAATGATGAGAATCATTGATCGGCTGCCTCCTGCACACCCCACACTGGGGATCAAGCCCACAACCCAGGCAAGTGCCCTCACGGGGAATCGAACCATGACTTCCTGGGTTATAGGTCGATGCTCAACCACTGAGCCATACCAGCTGGGCTGTATGGATGTATTTTTACAAAATTTTATATGCCACAGTAATATGTACAATATTGATAATATCCCAGAGGCAAATCTTAGCAGCTATATGACATTCCATAGCATAGATATGCCAAATTTACTTAACCATTTCCTGACATGTATTCTTGGCTGCTTCCTTTACTTTTTGCACTGGAAATACTACAATAAAAATCTTCATAGATATATTTTGTGGTATCCAGAAAGCTCACCAGCTTACAATAAAAGTTTGTTTCTCGCTGACACTACTGTCCGCTCAAGTCAGAGTGTTCTTGCAGTTTGCCTCCAGTGGTGCTTCTGGGATCCACTTTCTTTTTGCTGTTTTACAGTCCTTCGTACCAGCAGCCAGGATGGGAGAGGGCTTGGAGGATGACAAGGAAGGATTGGTGAGGAAGGCTGGATGTGCCTTCAGACACTTCTGCCCCAAACCGATTGGCTACAACCCAATCATGTGATCCCAAACTAACTGCAAGGGAGGCTGGGAAATGCAGTCTTCCTATAGGCCCAGGCATAATAGATGAGCATTTCGACAATTTTGCCAAATATCTTTATATTGGTGGTTTTATTGCAAATTATATATTCCTGGACTGTGAAATTTCTGTGTGTGTGTGTGTGTGTGTGTGTGTGTGTGTGTGTGTGTGTGTGTAATCACTTTGCAAAAAGACCACAAGTCCTAGTTCTGCCAGCAGTCAAAACACTCAGCACCATTCTTCTTTCTAAATCTACCCTTTATAGGCACTAAAAACCCGGAAATTCAGTTGGCTAAATTTGTGTCAGCAGGGTCCTGGCTTAACTTTCACATAATGAGAGGCCCGCATGGACAGATGGCAGAATAGCACGTGGTACAGTGACTTCCAGGTGATGAGCTGCGTTGTGCCGATTGCTGGCAGTGGCCTTCCCTGAAATTCCTGCACTACCGGACTTTCTAAAGCCAGCCATCTCTCCTGCCTTGTTTCCTCAGTCTTTCTGACAGTTTAGTGAATGTCTAATTTCTTGTTAAACTCTCTTCCTAAGTGAAATACTTAAAGCACTAACTTACATATCAACCTAGTGTTTGTCTTTTGTCTTTGTATATGGCCCATTATTTTTCTACAAATAAATGTTTAATTTTTATTTTCAAATACATTTGCTTTAAATTATAGCTATGGGGTTTCTATCTTCCCAAGCCTCAGTTAACATAAATATTCCCTAAGACTTCTAATTTTTATCTTTTCTATTTAATTCATTAATCTGGAATTTATTTTTGCAAATATTATAACTGTGCTAGTATCATATATAGTCACATTTTCCCACCTAGCTGAAATACCATCCTTGCCCAAAATGTCTTAATCTATTTGTAGGCCACCTAGTCTATTCCAGTGATCTATTTGCCCATTCCTAAGCAATGCCATATGTGTTGATTGCTGTGGCTTCATATAAAATACTTTAACAATTGGTTTATCAATTCAACAAAGATCATGTAAAATGTTAACTTTCCTAACAGGTTAACTCAGTTGTAAACAGAACTCAGAATAAAACTTATCTATCTCTGGGCATGTATTTGAACTTTCTATAAAAATTAATAACAAATAATTGAATGCGTGGCTAATATAAGGAAACAATGGTCGATCCTAACCTGATTTCAAATGTTTGAGAGCAAACTCACCCTTCTCACTGATTGTTTTTATAGTAATTGAACACTGTGTTACTGAATTTATAAAGTAATGTCATCCTTCTCAATGTTTTCAATCATTGTTATTTATTTTTTATTGATATGTAATTCACATACCACTGAGTTCTCCCTTTAAAGTGTTCGGTTTGTTGTCATCACAACTAGCTAGTTAATATTAATAATGGGAAAAGGACAGGAGGCCAGACATTATAAGCATGGTCATCTGGGCAGCTTCACCAAAAAGCTACAGCTTCACCTTCCCCAGGGAAGCACAGGTCCATTCCCTGCAGATCACTGGGGGAAGGGACCGAAGAAAGGGGGACATGGGCACATGTGCAGTGAAGCCAGGGTGATGCAGCGAAGAAGCTTGCCTGTCATACTAGCCTGAAAAAAAGATAATTTGGCTAGGAGGGCAGAGCCACTGCAAGCACACAAAATCTTGGAAGGATAAAATCCTCAGACAGAGTTCCCTCTCTCTTGTGCTTCTTATTCCCTCTCTGTCTCTTGCTCCATGACCTGCACTCGCCTGTGCACACACCTATTTCCTCTCCATAGCCACAGGGCTCAGGGCAGTGCAGACCCCACACACAATGGAGTGCAGCTGGGAACACGAGCTAAGCTAGCCAGATGCTGGACTGGACTGGATTTTCATATGGAGTGGAAACTGGGCAGTGGCCTTAACCCTGACCCTGCTGAAGATATGACTGGACTTTTTCCATGGTGGATGGGACCTTGGAGGAGAACCCCCTGAATTTTACATCATCAATAAAGTTTTCCATGAAACCCCATCCTCCCGAGTGGGCCTCAGAAAATTGTTTTCCCCATGGCACCCCAAGAACTCCACTTCTGCTGATAACAAATTCAGTGGCTTTTAGTACATTCACATCTATAAGTGCACTGATCACTTATCTAATTCCTGTGTGTCTAGTTTTTTTATTAAAAAAATGGAAAAACAAAAGTACAATTTTCTTTCAATAAAAAAGTCATCTGATCCTCATACAGTTAGAGTGCAGAACGTGAAGTCCATGATTTTAGAACGATGGTAGCAATTTACCAACCAAGCAATCAGTTTTCACACAGTTTCAATAATTGCAGCAATTTCCTTGAACTGTCTGTAGAAATTCTGGAAAGGAGAAAAATAATGTTAATTTTACTTTCAGAGGTAATAATATCTGACCACCAGAGGCTATATAACAATAAGATTATATGTGAATGTGATATTCTGAACTATTATTGAAGGTTACTCTGAGGAAAAAAAAAAGAGGCATAATTTGGTACTATAAGCAAAAATATTGCAGAGTTGGATAACTAGCACATAACTAAACTTTTCAAAAAGTATACAAGAAAGTTCTTTTGAGATCACACCAGAAAGGTTCATTAACTAGCCAGCACTGTCTTAGACACTGAAGATAAAAATAACAAAAAATGACAGGTTGGTTCCCAAGCCTCAAATCACTTTACATCTAGTGAAAGACTGCAGTCCAGGGTGATAAGGGCTGTTTTGTTTCAGATATGGATTCAATTGCACTATGAGAGACCCAACATTGACAATGGCTTAAATGATAGGAGCTTATTTTTCTTTCATTTAAAAATTGAGCTAGTCTGATCGTTCTCCTGTAGAAGTCATCTTCTTTTTTCAAATTTAGATAAGAAAGGGATCAAACATATTCTGTCTTCCTTCTCTTCAACCTGCCAGGAAGTAGGGAGGCAAATTTAAAATTTAACCTCAGCAAAAATGATTTACACATTTGCCTTTTCCTTCTTTTTTAGTTTTAACTCTCTACTGGTACTTAAGAGTGTATTTTGTTTTAATTTACATGTAAATTGATTATGGAATGAGAAGGATGTGACTATTTCTTTCAAAATATATACCGACTAGAGGCCCGGTGCACGAAATTCGTGCCCTCTCGCAGTCCGAGACCCCTCAGGGGAGATCGGGCCTAAGCTGGCAGTTGGACATCCCTCTCGCAGTCCGGGGTTCTTGCAGTCCAGGACCCCTCGCTCCTTACAGCCCGCATGCAGTAGAAGCGAGAGAGGCTCCTGCCACTGCTGCTGCACTTGCCAGCCGTGCACCTGGCTTCTGGCTCATCAGCACTCCCCCTGTGGGAGCACACTGACCACCAGGAAGCAGCTCCTGAGTTGAGCGTCTGCCCCCTGGTGGTCAGTGCACATCATAGCAACCAGTCGTTCTGGTTGTTCCGCCGTAATGGTCACTTAGGCCTTTATTATATAGACTAGAGGCCTGGTGCACAGAATTCGTTCACCGGTAGGGTCCCTAGGCCTGGCCAGTGATCAGGGCCAATTTGCAGGGCCATCAGGGGACCCCGGCAACTGCCAGTTGGGGCCTGCTGACTGGAGGCAGTTCCTGCGTTGAGTGTCTGCCCCCTGGTGGTCAGTTTTCATCATAGTGACCTGTCATTCCACCGTTAGGTTGATTTGCATATTAGGGTTTTATATAGGAAAACTTCGGTTGGCTGGGCCCAGTCTATGCACCGATAGGTTGCCTGTTCAATTCCCAGTCAGGGTACATGCCTTGGTTGTGGGCCTGGATCCTGGTAGGAAGGTTTGTGCAGGAGGCAGCAGATTGATGTTTCACACTCATGTCAATGTTTCTCTCTCTCTTTCATTCCCTTTCCCTTCTCTCTGTAAAAGTCAAGGTCAAAATTTCAGCTACAATAAAAGATATAAATTGAAAGCTCAAAGAATGTTGCCAAGGTTTCAGTCCTGTAATTTGACTAACGGGCTCTGTTTTCCTCATTAGATGT
Organism: Myotis myotis; assembly: GCF_014108235.1. Classification (NCBI taxonomy): domain Eukaryota; kingdom Metazoa; phylum Chordata; class Mammalia; order Chiroptera; family Vespertilionidae; genus Myotis; species Myotis myotis. The sequence continues at coordinate 57,828,831 of NW_023416335.1, read as the reverse complement.
TAAGACATGTAAAAACTAACTTTAAAAGAGTTGCCCCATTTGTGTGTGTTTTTCCTATGAGGAAAAAAAAATTCTGCAGGTGGAATCAGAGCATATAAAGGCTACACAGAAAAATAAGAATAAGATTCTGAATTATAAAAAGAACTGAAATCTATATTCTCTTTTGAAATTGAAGGGGTTCTTCTATTCAGTTGAAGGCTACTCACAAATCACAATATACTATATTTATTTCCTTTTTAATGAAGTCCTAATTCCATTAAGATATTAATTAGCATTATTAATGCTGAATCTGTGACCATTCTTTTTCGTTTTAAAGCAGAGATATCAGTTTTAAAAGAAAGAAATCAAAAGGAGGAAAAAACCTTAAAATGTAATTTGTAAAACAGAGCTACCATATGATCCAGCAACCCCACTTCTGTTCCAAAGGAAATAAAATCACTATCTCAAAGACATATCTGCACTCATATGTTCATTACAGCTTTATTCACCATAACCAAGGTATAGAAGCAACCTAAGTGTGTGCTGACAGATGAAGGGATAAAGAAAATGTGATATATAAAAACATATACAATATAAAAATATTTATACATATGATATATAAATACATATACATACATTCACAACAGGATACTATTCACCCTTAGAAAGAAGGAAATCCTGCTATTTTGACAATATGAATGAACCTACAAGCCAGAAGACAAGAAAGACAAATATCGCCTGCTCTCATTTATATATGCAATCTAAAAAAGTGGAACTCATAGTAACAGAGAGTAGACTGGTTATCAGGACTGGGGAGTGGGGAAAATGTGGAAATGTTTGTCAAATTACAAACTTTCAGTTATAAGATGAGTAAGTTTTGGAGACATAATGTACATCATGGTGACTACAGTTAATAATAATGTGTTATATGCTTGAAATTTGCCAGGAGAGCAGATCTTAAGTGTTCTCACCATACAGACACACATTAAGTGAGGTGACATAGTTTAATTAGCTTGATTGTGGTAATCATTTCACAATGTGCATATAACCAAAATATCGCCTTGTACACCTTTGATATATACAATTTTTATTTGTCAATTATACCTTAATAAATCTGAGGGGAAAAAGTAAAAGAAAAACTCAAAAGTGGCTTATGAGAGCGTTTTCTTAGGAGTACTAACTGCTGTGAAGATTCTTATCTGTTCACTCAGCTTGAAATAAAAAAAACAAAAACAAAACCCTAAGACCAGTTAAAGTAGTTAATGACAACACATTTCCCTGTATGTACATTTTTAAAAAAATGTAATTTCTCATCTACCCTCTTTTTTCTTCCTTCCTTATAGAAAACAGGTAGAATGCTAATATGACTAACAGGACTCCAAATATAAACAATTCAGATACTCAAATCTCTATCTAACAGAACTAATCAGCAAGTATTAGTGTTCTGATCTGCTTTTTATAAACATTATTAGTCAGAAGATTCAAGGTTAACACTATTAAAAATAAGATTCATTTAGCTCATCATTCTCAAATATTAAACTTAAAAAGAATAAAACAGTTAAAAGCAAAGTAAATATCCTGCGAGAGAAAATGAAAACTTTCTAAATATATTACAGAAGACTACTGTGAAAGTGATCAAATGATACAGTACACAAATTCAGCATATTATATTGAAAACAACTTATCAAATTCCCAGAGAAAACAAATTCAGATCTTGTATACTAATAAATAGAAAGCACATCAAAACAATTGTAAATAAAAACAATTAATATCCCCCCTTAAGATTTTATACATAATGTTAAGCAGCAATGACAGAACAATGAGCTACAATTGACTGAATTAAATCACAAACCTGAAACTGTGGAATTGTCATTTCAAAAGACTTGGTCTTTACTTGGCCTGAATGATCTGCCACTTTTAGCATCACTGCAACATAAGGATACTTAAGTGATCTGCAACTGTCTGAGCTCACAGCCATACCCAGTTTCCACTGAAAATCTACAAGCTGTAATGAAACAGTACAAAACAATACATTGGTAATAATATTGCTCTGAATTCAGATATTTATTTAATTTTACTGCTCTCACATTCAACTTTTGTCAATCATAGTTAAAGAAAACATCTTTATCCTAATATTGCTGGAGGCACAACCACCAAATGAAAATGGAGAGGCAATAAGGGATATAGACAGAGTTAGAAAACAATACTGTGCCCTAGTCGGTTTGGCTCAGTGGATAGAGCCTCCTCCTGCGGACTAAAGGGTCCCAGGTTCAATTCCTGCCAAGAGCACATGTCTGGATTGCGGGCTAGATCCCCCCCCCACCCCGAGTAGTGGGCGTGCAGGAGGCAGCCAATCAGTGATTCTCTCTCATCACTGATGTGTCTATCTCTCTCCCTCTCTGAAATAAAAATAAAAAATAAAAAATACTATCATAATTACAAAAGGAAAAACAAAAAAATCTCCACAGGTGTGTATTGAAAGCAGAAGGAAGATGTGGCAGTACTAGTTTTCCTTTAATTTTGCTTCTGCATTTAAGGGGCCTCCAAATGCTCTGGTGTCTCTTACCTCTTTTCTATTATATATGCCTTCCCCCATTCCATAACCTAAAAGTCCTAAAATGGAGAATGAGTTATATACCCTTTTCCTATTTGACTGAGGCACACATGGGAACCATTCCAGTTTCCTTCCTCACCATGATCCTCAACCTGAAACCTTGCATTAGCATAAATACTGGGTGATAGGTAGTTTAAATTTCATCACCATTGTTAATGGACACCTGCCAGGTGATGTGCTATGCAATTTAAATGTTTAAATGCCTTACTGAATCATCATAACATTCTAGGCTATTATTTCCATTTTGCAGATGACACACAACTGAATTTTAGATAGCCTGGATAATGTGCACAAGGTCACATATTTCTAGAATCAGAACTTGGACCAAAGTTTGTTTGACTCCAAAGATTACATGCTTATTGACTACTGGCTGCCTCAGTACTTTTTAGCTAATTCCTGTCAATGATTGTTCAGTGTTGCTATGGCATAAAACAAGGTTGGATAAATGCAGCTCTTAATAATGACTCTAAAATATATGACCCTGGCTCAACCAGTGTGGCTCAGTGGTTGAGCACTGACCTATGAACCAGGTCATGGTTCAATTCCAGGTCAGGGCACATGCCCAGGTTTCTGGCTCAATAATGATTGTCTCTCATCATTGATGTTTCTCTCTCTCTCCCTCTCCTTTCTTCTCTGAAATCAATAAAAATATGTTAAAAATTAAAAGTAAATAAATAAAATATATGGCCATGAGTGGATGAATTAGCAGGCACTCACAAAAAAATACTTGTCTACTGACAGATACCTTTTGCTACCAAATTAATGCTTACTGTGTAAAAGCTTTGCTTGTTAATAAATTTCTTTTTAAAAGGTGGGATTGGTGTGAGAACCAAAATTTCCTTAACTGCTTTGGACCAATCAGCTACAGCATTAAGGTCAGGTTGGTGTTCATAAAAGGTTAATGTATTTAATAAGTAAAAAGATTGTATAGGTACATTTTAAATAAAAGCATCCCACACAAAAATAGAAAAAGGATAGTAGGTATATAACAAAAGAATTACCAATGAATAAACATATAAAAGGGAAACAGGGAAATGCAATTTTAAACCACAATGAAATACCACTACACATGTACCAATATGGCAAAATTTTAAGTCTGACAATTCTAAGTATTAGGAAAAAAGGTGTATCATACGCTGTTGATGGGATTCTAAATTGGGCCAATCTTTTGAAAAAATGGCTTTACCTAGGAAAGCTGAAAGTATGCACGCCCTGTTATCCAGAGATTCAACTACGAATACAACCTAGAAAAACTTGTGCATGTGTACACAGGATATCAGAATGTTTCTGGTAGCTTTATTCATTATAGCCCTAAATTATAAATAACTCAAATGTACATCAGTATTAGAATGGACAATGAAATGCAGCAATGAAAATTAATGAACTTCAGCTACACTTAACACCAAAAATGCTGAAACGAGTAAAATTATGTGATGAATTCACTTAACTTGAGAAACGGGAAATATAATAGTTTAGGAATGCAAAACTAGATGGCAAAACTATGAGAAGCGACAATATGATTATCACAAAAGGACAGGAAGGAAGGAAGAGGTTTGATTGCCAAGGGCCATGTGGTTAGACTTCCAGGACTGGTAATGTTCCATTTCTTGAGTTTTGATTGTAGTAACACAGATACTCAAATTTAAATTACTCTTTTTTTTATAACTTTATGAGATGAAGGTTAACTAAATTTATTGTGGTGATCATTTCACAATATCTGTATGTGGAGTCATTATGTGGTGTACTTTAAACTTATATACAGTGCTCTATGTCAATTATATCTCAATAAAACTGGAAAAATTAAAATAATTCATTAACCTGTCTATATGTTTTGTATATATGTTATTTTGCACATATAGCAGAGTGGGATATAAGTCAGTGAGTTCCTGGTTGAAAAGAGAAAGTTATTGTAGGCCTGGGTGATCAAGAGATAACGCTATAGAAGGGATAACTTTAAACTCAGTTTGAAGAATAAAAAGAACTGAAATTGAGAGGGAAATGTGTCTTATTTATATATTCCGTAAATACACGCCTACCAAAGAATAAGTGCCTAATAAATATTAAGCTGAACCAACCAGAGATAAAAAGAAAAATAAATCTGGTTAAGGAAGAACATATTTACCTGTCTTAAACTGGAAGGCTTTTATAAGGAAGTTTGGAAAATAAAGCCAAGAAAGGTGATCAAAAGGCCACTAATTCTTTACAAATTATATGAGTTTTCAGAGGTTTCCAAAATACTCTCAGGTACTCTATCTTATTATGGAAAACAATCTATCATATAAGTCATTTAAACTTTTCCTGTAGGCAATAGGGATTCACAGAGAATGATATAGTGTATTGATTAAAAAATATTCATCTGGTGGCAGCAAAATACAATAATCCAAGTATAAAGTTTTAAATGCCTGAATGAAGGTGGTGACAGGTAGGATTGAGCTGAACCTCTGAAGAATGAATCACTAGGTACTGATGATTATCTACAGTTATGGGAGATATCAAAGAAAAACAACTATAAAAATGTGAGCCCAGATGACTGGGAGAATTCTGATATCATGTATCAACCAGGACTTTATATATTTTAGGTACAAAGGTATTACCAAGAAGTGAGAAGGAACATCTAAATAAACATGTTCAATAAGTGGCTAAAAATCCGAGAACACTATTCAAGGGGTTCATGATTAGAGACAGATATTTTATATCAGTTCAATGGTGATGTCCAAAAATATAACTGGATCCATTTTAAACTTATTCATCCTATACATCTCCTTGGTGTAAGAAGTTCCATTTTTTATTGTCCACAGTAAAATGGTAGAGTAAAACACTGCTTATGTGACTCTCAAAGCCTGAAATAAAACTCTGAATCATCTCAAGCAGAAAAGCAATTAAGGAACACAATGGTGGAGTCCGCTGACCATTACAATGGTGAAACTGGCAGGTGAGAAAATGAGGAGAGCTGCCATTCACTTATTGGGCCAAGTTAGTATTCATGGGTCAAAGAAAGCTGGGGTTAGGTTTATGGGATGAGAATCTCCCAAATTCTAAACTGAACACTTAAATGAAAATTAAACGCAAACCTACTAAAAAGTGTAGTTTAGCCTTAAATAAAAATTAAGTGCATGGGATATTAAAAAAAAAAAAAATCAAAACAGAGCACACTTATCACTATGGAGAATATTAAGAATGAAGTAATGTAGCCTTAAAATTCTTAGAGAATGAAGAAAATAATTTACAAAGAAAAAAGTTAGTAGGGGGGAAAAAACATCTTGAAGTAAAATGAATACACAGAAGAAAAATAATCAGAAAGCAAATGTAGAGTAAAAGGTAAAATTGATGAAGATAAAATTGCTAAAGACCATTTCTATTTAAATTTCATTTTTATTTTTCAAAACACAACCCAGGAGAAAATTAGAAAAATAATCATTCACAACTCTCTCCTGAAAACTATTTTCTTATTTCTGTGCCCCCATTTCAAGTCTTTATCTGTAATTTTTATAGCTAGAGTCACAAAATAGATATTTTTATGTTCTCTTCCTTTTAAATCGATGTTTTCAAATGGAAAGAATGTTAAGTGTTCTGCACACATTAATCTCTCTCAGAAGTGCTATGAGGAAATGACTGATCAAACAACTCATCCAAGGACACAAAACTAGCAGAGCTGGTGTTCTACACCACATTTGCCTGATTCCATACTCCACACACTTTTTATTATACCTAGCTGCAACATGATTACTATTTGGAATGAAACTAAGTTCTAGTAGGTCAAGAAAGTAGATTGGGACAAGAATGTTTAGCATCTTCTACATGGTAGACCTGAGCTGTCCAACAGTAGCCATTAGCCAAATGTGGCTATTTAAATAAATTAAAAATAGAATAAAAAATTCAGTTCCTCAGTTGCACTAGCTATATATCAAGTGCTCACCTGTCACATGAGGCTAGTGCTACCACAGTGGACAGTGCCAATATAGAACATTTCCATCATTGCAAAAAGTTCTATGGACTTGCATTAACGTATATGTGGAAACTGATTAAGGCATGAGTGATTAGCAATTTCTACTTGAGAATTCATATTGGCTCTAGCTCAGGTAAACATCTGCTAAGTCACCAGCTTCCCTTATCTTGTTTAATGGCACCTTTCTCCATACTTCGCTTTATTTTCCTAATAGCACTTATCATCACCTGAAATTATCATGTTTATTTATCAATTGTCTCCCAAAGGAAATACAACCTTCAAGAGTGCAGGAGCATTATCAACCTAGTTTAGTACTGAATCTACTGAATACCTGGTACAAAGTGAATGTTCTAATAAATATTTATTGAGTTAATATGTTTAGAACCTCTGTTAGTCTCCAAAGATAGCTTCTAAAAATTGGTATATGTACATGATGCTCCTCACATCAAGAAATGGAGCTTTGCTGGCCGGTGTGGCTCAGTGGTTGAGCCATCGACCCATGAACCAAGAGGTTATCAGTTCAATTAAGGATCAGGCTCAATTCCCATTAGGGGGCATGCAGGTGACAGCTCATCAATGATTCTCTCTCATCATTGATCTTCCTATTTCTCTCTCCCTCTCCCTTCCTCTCTGAAATCAATAAAAACGTGTGTGTTTTTTTTTTTTAAAAAAAAGAGCTTATTTTCCCTCTACAAGAACCCGAGCTGTCCCAGCAGAATATGGCAGCAGAGACTTTCTGGAATCCTCAAGCATGGGCCTTAGGAGAATTGGAAGTGTCTGCCTCCTTCTTCGTGGAACGCTGGCTCTTGGGACTGCCTTTTGGAACCCAGCCACCATTGATGTGCACAGCCATGTGAAGGAGAACCAAGTCACTCCCATTACCAGCTCTAGCTGAGCTCTCAGCCAAGGTCATCACTGAGCCATGTGAGTGAGTCCTCTTGACTTCCGGCCCAATTAGGCTCCTAGGTGACTAAAGCTGTAGTTGAAACGTTAGGGAGTAGAAACTACAACTCAGCTAAACCCAGTTAACCCACAGAGTTCTAAGAAATAATAGTTGTTTCAATCAACTAAGTTTTGGGTAGTTTGTTGTGCAGCAATAGAGCAACTGGCAGAAAATAACTTTATCAATAAGCTTATTATGATCTATGATTTACCAAAAATGTATTCTCATAACTATATAATCTGAACTACATTAGTTTATAGAAATTTTTGCAAATACAAATAACGAAAAAATATTACAGGTAACCAGTTACCTCTTAGATGTTAATACACCCAGTAAAAATAATACTAAAAAATAAAATAAAATCTTTCCCATTAAACACATTCACTACTAGTGCCCCAGCAACGCCAAACATATCATCTTTCCTCAAAAATGTTTTTCATCCTCATTTCATTTCTACTGATGGCCCCTACTTTCCTAGTGACTCACATTTGAACTGTAGTCAACTTTGATTTTTCTCTCCCCCTTATTCAAAACATGTATGAATTGCTAGGTACTCAAGATTTCATTTCAGTCAATGCCACTCACATTTATTCCCGTCTTCCCAATCTCACTGTTACAAACCTACTTTAAGCCCATTTTTAAAATCTTGCCTTGAATTTCACTGAAGTCTCCGAATTAGTTTCTTCTCTATAGTCTTTCTCGGCTCCAATCCAGAGTACAGACTCCAAACAGTGCGTATAGATTAACAAATTCTAATACAACTGGTCCAAACCTGTAAAGTCTGCTGCCCCAAGAGCTAGTTACCAACCATTCACCTAGCACTAAAGTCATGTCATGGAAATCCTGAAGAGCTTTCCCACTTGTACTCACACTGCATCCCTTCTTTACAGTAACTTTCAACCTTTACAGCTTTCCTCATGCTGTTCATGCCTCTTGGCATTCAACTCTCAAACATCTTAAAATTCAAAACTCCTCTCATATTCTACCCATTCTGCGAAGTCTTTCCTGGTTTACTCAGCCTTCCTATGAATGTTCTGTGTCACTTCTTTTACCCTAGCACTTAGAACATGTTGCTGTGTACACCAGTCATCTGTGGGTATGTTTCTCTCCCCCATTCACTGTACTATAAATGCCTTGAGGGCAGCTGGGACATCCAACACAATACATAGAACAAAAACAGTCACACATTTATGAAGCACCATATACACTGTACAAAATTTAAGTCATTATTTCTTATATATCGGAAGAGGGAAAATGGCACTAGGTATTGTGTCAATACAACATACTTCTTTTCATTTATACCATAAAACTGGCAAGAAAATAAAATGTGGCAGCAATAGGAACAATCATTCATCTACGAAGAGTTCTAATTAGACATCTATGTAAGAGTCATGAATTACTTCAAAAATGATTCTAAATATCAGAATGTGAAGTAACAGATACTCTTAGACCTCTAGTGCTGGGCAATATAGCACCACGGTTTGTTAAATTTAATAAGCACAGATTCTAAAGTCAGACAGACAGGAGTTTGAATCTCAGACTTTGTAGATATGACTACATTAAGAATCCTGAGGTGAAGTGTTTCCTGGATTATACATGTGGGCCCAGTGTAATCACAAAGTCCTTATAACAGGGAGGCAGGAGAGTCAGAGTCAGAGAAGGTAACACAACGGTGATAGCAGCAGAAAGAGAAGCGACAACAGAAGCAGACGTTAGAATGATGTGCTTTGAAGATGGAGGTCGAACTCACAAGCCAAGGACTGTGAGCAGCCTCCAGCTGGAAAGGCAAGAAAACACATTCTCCCCAACAGCCTCCAGAGGTTCCACAGCCCTGCCCAAACCTTGTTAGTCCTACGACACTAATTTTAGATTCCTGACCTCCAGAACGTTGATAAATTTGTGTTGTTTTAAAAAACAGTACTCCCCTCCCAATAAAAAGGTTCAATTTTTAAAACCTTATAATCTAGTATGATTTCGTTTCAAGATATCTTACGCAAATCAAGGTGATTTAGTGTAAGTGAATGGATAAAATGAGTTATGAAAGACTGAATCCAAGTGCACTAACCCAGTAACTCTGAGCAAAGCCAGACAAGAGTGTTGATTACTGTCTCTCTGAGTCCTCCCTACCACCCAGGAATCCTCAAAAACAACAAACAGCAAGATCAATTGGAGACAAATGACACAAAGCAGTCAGTGGTCATCTCTCAGCCCCTTGTATTCTCATTCTTTCTCATTTCATCTCTTATAGTATTTTGTATGGATCTGGGTGACTCCTGACCTAAAACAATATCGTTTTAGTACTCTTCTTCTGGGAAGTGTGTTATAAGTTATTTGTCTAAAAACAGTGTATTAGCTAAAATAGAACAAGAACACTTGTAACAAAGAAGCAGGATTAAGATATAGCTAAGAATTCAAATTCTTATTTGAGTATAAATATATAAGGTATCCCCAAAAAATGCATACACACACTTTGAACAATTATAAAGGCAGTGTTTATTAAAATACATTTCATTTTCAAAATTCAGCTATCAACCCTAGCCAGTATGGCTCAAGAGATAGCGAATCAGCCTGCGGACTAAAGGGTCCCGAGTTAGATTCTGGTCAAGGGCACGAACCTCGGCTACAGGCTCCAGCCCTGGCTCTGGTCAGGGCGTATATATTGGGGGGGTGGGGGGGCAAACAATCCATGTATCTCTTTCACATCAATGTTTCTCTCTCTGTGTCTCTCCCCCTCCCTTCCAATGGAATCAATGGAAAAATATCCCCGGGTGAGGATTAACAAAACAACAACAACAACAAAAATTGGAGCTATCAGCTCTTAAACTGTGTTTACATTTTTGGGGGACACCCTGTACACACATAGTAAGATTAAAGAGGTATACTCTCCATTCTCAAAATAACTAGTCTTTAAGACTAAGAAAATGTTTGCGGTTCTATCTTTGTAAATTTTTGTAATTTATTCCCTCAATAATCATCCTGAAATATTGTGTACCTAGCCCCGCGTGCTCAGTGGTTGAGCATGGACCCATGCACCAAGATGCTGCTGGTTAGATTACAGGTCACGGCACATGCAGGCGTTGCGGCTCAATCCCCAGTAGAGGGCGTGCGGGAGGCAGCCGATGGAGAGCTCTCAGCTGGATGTTTCAATCTTATCGATGTTCCTCTCTATCTCCCTTCCCCTCTCCCTACAAGGCAATAAAAATATTAAAAAGTACTGTGCAACTGATTTCGAATAAATGGGACCTAATCAACAAGAATACTTGGCCTGAACTCTTTCGGCTGGGCTGGGTGGGGAGGTTAAAGGACGATGGCAGCAGGCAGTGGCTACCATCTCAGGTGCAAAGAGGAAGGAGCAGTGCGGGGCAACGCAGGTTGGGGGACGAAGGTGACCGGCTTGCGGACACAGGCCTTGGACTGCGGGGGAAGCTGGGGAAGGTTCACGGCGCATCGGCCCGGGTTCCCAAGGCCGAAGGCGGGCCAGCGGCGGCCCGCCCCTTACCCGCGGAGGCCAGCGAGGACCGGGCGGGGCTGCCACTCACTCACCTGGTTGGTGACCTGAAACGGAAGCAGAAAAAACAATTCAGGGAAGGACCTTTCTCGCACCAGAGGTCCGCCTCCCCAGCTGCCTCTAGCCCAGGGCTTACCTTGGCCTTAGCATCCAGAGCCGGCTCGTTTGACCCCTCCATGGCAAGCGTCCAGGGCTCTGCACCACCGACTCAGGTGCACGCTCCCCGAGCTACCACCACTTCCGCTTCCTCTTCCCGGCCCGGGTGGCCTGGCGCACGCATCGGCGTGGGGGAGCAGCAAACAAACATTTTTGTGTAACTCACCCATATGATCAATTAAAAACTAGTTTTAAGGAATATAGTCAGAAAAAATTAACTACTCTAGGAATATTGTTACCAGTATGTAGGCTATACCCTGCTATGGGAGAACATAGAACTTTAGGGTGCCGTCTCCCCCTACTAGCGCTGTAGATGTGGACTCTTCCTATGAGGGGGGCACAGCTCCCTCTGCGCAGGCGCAAGCTAGTGGCTGGCGCGAGTAATTGATCCCGATCAAATTGGCCAGCGGCGAGAAAGCCGCACCCCCTTCCCCACAGAAGTTCGTTTTACGAGGGAGAAGTTGTGGGAACTATAGTTAATAATCAGCTTTCGTCACTCGGGTTTCCTTCCCAGGGCTCCCTGGGGGGTGGGGGGGTGCTTTATCCCCGCTGCCATCCTGACCGCAGCAATAGCGCCCCGTCTGGGCTTCCCGCTTCCCTCCTACTCGTCGCAAATCCACTCCATGCTCCATCTAGACTCACCCACTTAACATTTTTACACATTTGCTTTAGCCCTAGTTACATACATAGTAATGATGACACATTGTCCCTAAGTCCTTGAGCATGTATCTCCCAAGAACAAGGGCATTCTCCCGAAAAATCACAACTATCACACTCAGGAAATTTAAAACTGATAAAATATTAGCAACCACATGGGACAAATGCAAGTTTCCTCGGTTGTCTCAGCAATATTCTGGAGAACTGTTCCGCACGGTACCCAGCAACGTAATGAAGGGCCACCGGGTGCGATTGGTTATGGTGTCTCCTTAGTCTCCTCTAATCTAGAACTGCTCTGGTCAAGTGACAGGACAGCCTGGGTTCCCCCTGGAGGCTCCGGGGGAGAAACCCTTTCAGGTTTGGGCCGAGCGCAGTTTCACGCAGCTGCCATTTCCTTGATGGCTTTGGAGGGGGGGGGGGGGGGGCTTCAGCTTCTAGAGGCCCCCTGCATTTCTTGTCTTGTGGCCCCCTTTCTCCATCTTCAAAGCTAGTAATGGCAGGTCAAGTCCTCTGCACACATGGAATCCCTCTGACCTCCCATTCGCATCACCTTTCTTTCACCACATGGGGTGTGTGTGTGTGTGTGTGTGTGCGTGTGTGTGTTTTAATATCTTTTTATTGATTGCAGAAAGGGAGAGGGAGAGATAGAAACATCAATGATGAGAGAGAATCATTGATCGGCTGCCTCCTGCACACCCCCCACTGGGGATCAAGCCCGCAACCCAGGCATGTGCCCTTGACTGGAATCGAACCCGGGACCCTTCAGTCCGAAATCCGATGCTTTACCCACTGAGCAAAGCCAGCTAGGGCACCACATTGTTTTTAAGGTCTCAAATGACGACATTGGGTTTACCCAGGTAATCCAGGATAACCTCCCCGTCTTAAAGTCCATAATCTTTTTTTTCTAAATATATTTTATTGATTTTTTACAGAGAGGAAGGGAGAGGGATAGAGAGAAACACTGATGAGAAAGAAACATCAATTAGCTGCCTCCTGCACAACCCCCACTGGGGATGTGCCCGCAGACAAGGTACATGCCCTTGACTGGAATCGAACCCGGGACCCTTCAGTCCCCAGGCCGACGCTCTATCCACTGAGCCAAACCGATCAGGGCCATAATCTTAATTTCATCTGCAAATTCCCTTCAGAGCAGTGCCTAGGTTGTCTCTGATTGAATGACCAGGAAGAAGAATCTTGGGGGGAGGAACATCTTTCAAAATTCTGCCTCCCACAAACAACCTTCATATAATTGTGGGAGAACTGCATTAGTTAACACATGGAAAGCCCCCAGAACTGTGCCTGCCATGGAGCACTCAGAATCTATGCAAAAAAAAAAAAAAAATAGCCAAGGTTTTGGACTCAAGGTTATTAGATCTGATTAAAGTACTAATTAGCTTAGGAACACAGTCTCTGAATGAAAAAAATTATTTCTTTTCTATGGACGTGTGATGAAAGATAAGACACTGTGGTGCCTCCCTCTGGTCAGTGCATCATTTGTTTCATTTGTCAGGGAATATTTCTGTAGCCCTTGGCTGCCATCAAATTATGATCCACGGAGGGAACTGTGCTCTATGCGAAGCTGTATGCACACATACACAACTAAACACACACAGGCCACATGTACACACACACACACACACACACACATATGTAAATCTTAACTACATAAAAATGCCCCCAAGAGATGAAAAGAAATATATTTAAAAGTTAATTTTTTTTTATTTCTCTGTATTTTTCATGCATTGTGAATGTTCCCCCAAGTCCCGTGTGGTTCAAGGTTCGGGATCTGGAGGAGGGGCCGTACGCAAATGAAAGAGATGAGACAAGAAATAATAACTTGGAAATATTGGGGGCCAGGCGGGCAAGCCCAATGCAAGAGAAAGGACTTCCCCTGGTGCCCAGGCCTCGCCAACCTCTTATTCAACTTTGGATACACATCTAGCTCTTAGTCAGGCAGGTAATTGTGGTAACAGACAGACTATCTTAAAGGTCAGTAAATATTAGAAGCATTTACTTTGAGACTATTTGATCAGGAAATAGGTTGAGCCCCCATTGTCTGGACTAGACAATCTGTACATAACTCTGGCCCTTGCCAGGGGTTCAAGGTTCACCTGCGTTCCGGGATCCTTGTTTGCACTTCTCTGATAGTGAAGACAATGGGTGGCTTCCTGCAATGCATTCCCTTTAAAAGTTTATTTTTTACAAATTTAAATTAAGCATGACTGTTCCTTTCTAAAAATCTATTGATCTAATTTGGGGAGAGTAAAATGTCAGTTGTATGTAGCCCAATCTCTGCTAATAGTTACTCTTATTCTTGTGCTCCTGACACTCTAGCAACACATGTGATCAACTGTTTATTTTTAAGGCCTCCATCTTACAAAATATCAGATTTTGTGCAAGTTTAAGACTTGGAAAATATAGATTTTATGAATAGAATCAAGAAAAATGCTAAAATTAAAGATGTGTAAGCATAACTTTTGTTTTATTTATATTTTTATTTTATGACATGTAAGTAGAACATATAAATCAGAAAAAAAATTTAAATATGTTTTATTGATTTTTAAAGAGAAGGGAAATGAGAGGAAGAGAGAAACACCCATTCCCAACATAGGTCAGCCTCCTCCCTCCCACACTCACCACACCAGGTATTGAGCCAGCAACCTGGGCATGTGCCCGGACCAGGAATGGAACCGGCCAGCTCCTGGTGCACAGGATGATGCTCAACCCACTGAGCCACACCGGCCTGGGCAATCAGAAAATAGTTTCGAAGCCCAGCTGGTGTGACTCAGTGGTTGAGCATCCACCTATGAACCAGGAGGTCACTGTTTGATTCCAATCGGGGCACAAGCTCCATTGGTTGCAAGCTCTATCCCTAGTAGGGGGCGTGCAGGAGGCAGCCAATCAATGATTCTCATCATTGATGTTTCTATCTATCTCTCCCTCTCCCTTTCCCTCTGAAATCAATACAAATATATATATTTAAAAAAGAATATAGTTTTGAAGCTCTTATAATAAACCCGGTACTACCAGATGTGCAGGAGGATGTCCCACGAACTGTGGCAAAAACTCTGATCTCAGAAGAATTACAGTGTAATGGAGAAAATAAAATTGACACACATGAAGCAAGTAATATTTCTATCTAAGCTTGTAGAGAGAAGTGCAGATAATGCAACAAAACGTGGGTGAAAACATTCTGGGAAAAGAAAAACAATAGGTGTCCACTAAATACATTACCATACCCTACCCTACCCTACCCTACCTTACCCTACCCTACCATACCCTACCATACACACCCTACCATACCCTACCCTACATACCCTACCATATCATACTCTACCATGCCCTACCATACCCTACCATACCATACCCTACCCTACCCTACCATACCCTACCCTACCATACCATACCATATCCTACCATACCCTACCCTACCCTACCATACCCTACCCTACCCTACCATACCCTACCATACCATACCATACCATACCATACCCTACCCTAACCTACCATACCCTACCCTACCATACCATACCCTACCATACCCTACCCTACCCTACCCTACCCTACCATACCATACCCTACCCTACCATACCCTACCCTACCATACCCTACCCTACCATACCATACCATACCCTACCCTACCCTACCATACCATACCCTACCATACCCTACCATACCCTACCATACCCTATGCTACCATACCCTACCATAGCCTACCCTACCCTACCCTACCCTACCATAGCCTACCCTACCCTACCCTACCATACCCTACCGTACTCTACCATACCCTACCCTACCATACCTTACCATACCCTACCCTACCATACCCTACCATACCATACCATACCATACCATACCATACATCACTGGGGGGTAGTAGGCATAATAATGCCCCCCCCCCCAAGATGTCAACTTCCAAATCCCCAGAATCTGTGAATATGTTAGGTTACATGGTAAGGGAGGATTAAGGTTGGGATGGAATTAAGTTTGCTAATCAGTGGACCTTAAGATGTTTCTGAATTACTCAGATAGCCCAATGTAATCACAAGGGTCCTTCAATGTGGAAGATATATGGGAATAGAGGAGTTAGAGTCAGAGAAACTTTCAGGGATATGATGTGAGGAAGATTCAGCCAGCGCTGCTGGCTTTGAAGATGGAAGGTGGCCAAGAGTCAACGAAGCAGGCGGCCTCTGGGAGCTGGAAAAAGAAAGAAAGTGGATTCTCCCATATAGCTTCCAGAAGGAACACAGCCCTACCCACACCTTGGTTTTAGTCCAGTGAAACCCATTTCAAACTTCTGATCCTCAGACTGTAAGGGAATAAATTTGGGATGTTTTCAGCTGCAGAGTTCATGGTAATTTGTTCCAGCAGCAGTAGGAAACTATGACAGTGGAGGATCACGCGATGTGCTGGAAGCTTTAGAGTCCCACAGGCCTGAACTGAAATCTGTCTTCTACCACTCAGCTGTGTGACTTCAGTAAAGGTAGCCTTTCTGAACTTCAGCATTCTAATCTGTAAAAATGAGGCTATTAATATTTGTCTCACAAGGTTTTTATTCAAGCTTAAATGAGATCGCATATACAAAGCACATGGCAAAATTCCTGAACATAGTAAGTACTCTGTAAATACTAGCTCCTATTATTATCATCATGATATTCAATCCTCTAAAGAAAGCTCTACCCTGGCTTGTGTGTCTCAGTGGTTAGAGCATTGGCCCTCACACCAAAAGGTCATGGGTTCAACCCCTGATCAAGGGCACTTAACTGGGTTGCAGGTTTGATCCTGAGCCTTGGTGGGGGCCAGTGCAGGAGGTGACCAATTGATGTCTCTCCCCTCCTCCCCTTCTCTTTTTACCTCCCTCCTCCCTTCCACTCTATCCAAAATCAATGGAAAAATATTCTGGGGTGAGAATTAACAAAAAATGAAATAAAATAAAGTAAAATGAAGTCTCTGGATCATACATTATCTCCATTTTAAACATGAGAAAAACTGAAGTTCAGGAATGTTAAGCAACATCACCTAGCAAACGAAAAACTTTGTTTTTAATTTACAGTCTGCAATCTGATTTCAGGGAACTCCAGAGGGACTGAGCACTCCCAGTATACCTGCTAAAATCCTTCCCAGTTGCCTTTTGCTAATTGAATGTTCTATTTGTGCTTCAGGCTGTTCAAGAATGTGAATAATTGAGTGCATGTTGTGGGGGTGGTGGATAGTGGTGGTAATCAGTGGGCAGCATAAGCAAAAATGCAGAACTGGGAATAAAGCAGTCTTCGTGATCCTAAGATCACAGAGGTTTTAGAGCTTAAAGCAGAGTACACACAAATTCTTAGTCTCTGCGCCAAACCTGGCTTACCCACATATTTAAAAGAAAAAAAATTATATCGGAAACTGAATGAGGATGCATTCAGATTGGTCTCACATGTCCCAGTTTTGTCCCTGTCCCCACATTCTTATTTCACTCCACCTGGCCAATTAACACAATTAACTGAAACCTGCATGACAGGACATCGTTTTCAACCTTTGGCTTAGGGCAGTGGTTCTCAACGTTGGCTGCACATTAGAATCACCTGGGAATCTTTTTAAAATCCTGATTCCTGGGCCTCATCCTCCAGAAATTCTGTTTCTTTGTTTCTTTGTTTCTTTGTTATGGGGTGGGGCCACAACATTAGTAACGAACAAACAGAATTTCCGGAGGATGAGGCCCAGAAATCAGGATTTTAAAAAGACTCCCAGGTGATTCTAATGTGCAGCCAAGGTTGAGAACCACTGGCTTAGGGGGATTTTGCAGAGTCTCTCATTTTAAAAATTAGGTCTAAGTAGGTTAAGTGCATGATAGATAATGGTAGTCACTATTTCTGATCAAGTGGGGAAAATTATTAAGCCATCCTGTAGACAAATATATAACTTCTGGATATGTTCCTAAGTACTACAGAAAGGCTATTTGGAGATGGTTGTTTGTCAATGCAAAGACAGATGACAGGCTACGTGCACATGCAGCAGGAAGACAGCTGGATATATTGCTATTAAGGCCAATAATATGAGATAGCATGCCGTCACAGTGGTGCACCATGAAGGAGTTACAGGTACATAGAGAAACTGGCCCCCATAGCTCCAGGGAAAGCTGGGTGGAGCCTGATCCCCGGGGCTGGTTAGGAGGACTATGACAACTGTATTTGATGAAGTCAGGTGTTATATAAATACTGCATTTCATCAATTGTTCAGTTTGTACTTTTTCACATTTAATGTCTCAGAAATCATATCGCACATTGCATCAGACGGCTTCTTACAGTGACAGGGAGCCAGGTAGCAGTTGTGACTCAGGTGTTTTTTGCCTGTGTATGCATGAACTTGGTCATAGCTGTTCAACACTTCTATTGAGCTATGGGTATTGTTAGCTGTATATTATGATGTTTAGCTATCATTCAAAATGTCTTTTAAAAGATTGGGCTGTGGTTTGGCATAATATTTATCCACATGTAGAAATAGGCATGAAAAGAGAACAGTGGGTTGTAAACTTGTATCAGTAAGGCAAATGTAGATTATTGTAGGGATGACCAAAATTCCAGGTTTTCTTACAAAGCAACGAAATAATTTACAGTCCCAAAATAAGATGGATAGTCTGGAATAGACAATCAAAAGGGTTGCTTATGTCAGTTTAAAGTGAAGAGATTGCCAAATCCCTCAGAATATAAAAAACAAACTTATTAGGATGAAAGAGCAGGTTTTGAGGCACAAGTACTATTGTTAAGACATCAAATATCAAATTGTCCAGAACTTCCTGCTGCTTTTGAATAGAAGCTGTTGAATTTTCATCAGTTGCTGAGAAAATGAAACTGAGTTTAGTCAAGTAGGAAATGGTGGAAAACCCTGATGTTCTCTGACAACCATCAAAATTAATATGTCAATGTTAAAATTGCATGGTTTATATTTTTTATCTGTATCATGTGGTGAAAAAGGCTGGGAAGTACTGGAATAGATAATAAATGCTACTGGCTTTTGAGAAAGAATTTTAGGATGGATGGAGACTGTGAAGTAATAGCCAATTACAACTTCAAAAAATGTTCAAACTCATTAGTGATCAATGAAAATAAAATTTCTTGACCTCCCATTAAGTTCTAAGATTTCTCTCTCATAGGCTCCTTTTCATGATCCTAACTCTTACCTCCTTTTATTCACCCCCTCACTCTCTCCCTCTCTTTCTTCCTTCCTTCTCCAACTCTCTCCACATTCTTCTATCATGCAGAGAGGCTTTGCAATGATCTGTTGTTGGGTGTCCTGCTGACTCTGGTGTCCTAAGGTCTCAATCTCCAATTAAGTGGCTCATCAATGGAATGTTTCTGAATAGACAATTCCTTCCTAAGAGGAATTCAGACACTGCTGTTGCAACTATACACTTTTCACTTTGTTAAAATTGCACTTTTAAAGCTTATCTACATATATAAAACCCTAAGCTACCAGTTGACTGTTTGGCCGGTCGCTATGACGTGCACTGATCACCAGGGGGCAGATGCTCGATGCAGGAGCTGCCCTCTGGTGGTCAGTGCGCTCCCACAGAGGGAGCACCACTCAGCTGACAGAGGAGTGCCAGATGCTGGGCTCACAGCTGGTGAGCACAGCTGGGGTGCGAGCCTCTGCCACCTCCATGGCAGCACTACCTAGTGGCAGAGGTGGCAGGTGCAGCAGGGCTGAGATGAGCAGGAGCAGCGCAGTGCCCGGCACGGTGCCCGACCAGGGCTTGGACTCCTCTGGGTCACCTGCCACTTCGTGCACTACTACATCCCTGGGGGATGTTGAACTGCCAGCTTTGGCCTGATACCTGCAGGCTAGGCCGAGGGACCCCACTGGTGCACGCTGGTCCTCTAGTAAATAAATAAAAATAACGTCATTGTCATAGATATAAGCAAGTTTCAACTCTTTAAAAAAATTTTTTTTTAAGCAAATGCTGCTCTCTTGCTTTTTAAAATGTTTTTTTTTTTTAATTGATTTTAGAGAAAAGGGAAGGGAGAGGGATAGAGATAGAAATATCAATTGCTGCCTCCTGCATGCCCCACACTGGGGATCAAGCCCTCAACCTTGGTATATGCCCTAATGAGGAATGGAACTGGTGACCTCTTGGTTCATGGGTTGAGGCTCAACCACTGAGCCACACCAGTTGGGCAAAATGTTTCAACTCTTGACCCATAATTGAGGCAGATTTGTCCCTAGAATAATTTACAGCTTTTTTCCTTCTTTTTAGCCTTCTCCAACCCCCAGCTTTCTGAGTTCCAGTCCCTGGTTTGTGAACATCATGGTGCGTTTCTTGTTTCTTTCCTGCTTAGAAAAGAGTCCTAGATATGGCTGCAGAAAATCTAGGCTGAAATCACTCTACAGCCTTGGGAAACAGCTTAACCTTTCCAAGCCACCCTTACCTTGTTTCTAATAATGCGACAACTGTATCTCCTCCCCTGCCCACTTTACAGACTGTATTGGGGATCAAAGAAATATATATATGAGAGATGTCAAGGTTTCCATTAAGTGTAAAACCTGAATCAAGTGTGAATATCTATTATTTTCATTGCTAAAATAACATCTCATCTAATTAAAATAATTAAACAGTTCGTTAATGAACTAAAGTTGCATTAACGTATACATTTTTTAAAGAATTTGGAGGTCAAACCACACATTTGTATTTGGTTAGTAGGATTTGGGGGGTTCCTTTCTGAGTCTCAGCTGAGGCGCTATTTCCCACGCAGGCTGGGGCTCTCTGGTGGAAGTTGGGGGTGGTGCAGTTCTATCAATTAGCTGGGTACTCCTTTTAATTTGATTATTCAAATTCCTGGCAGGCATAGCAATTAGTTTTTGCTATGTAAAAATATAAATATTGAAATGTCCACAAATCCCCAATGTCATGCCACAAGCAAACATTTATTTAGCTTACGTGAGTCGGGGGCTAGTAGTGGGTTGGCCAGTCTAGACTGGGCTCCGCTGTCTCTCTGTTCCTGGGACCAGCTGGCTAGCCAACTAAGCACATTTTTCAAGGCTATGGTAGAGGTGCAAGACAGCAAGCAGACACACAAGCTAGTTATGGCTCAGATGTGGAACTGGCACACCATTATTTCTCTCCCATTTTATTGACCAAAACAAGTCATGTGTGGAACTCGGTGTCAAGGAGTGGTATTTATGGTCTACAAAGTCAGCATATATACTACATTAGTAAAGACAAGCCATTGCTCCCAAGGGAAATACAGGTTAGGTTTCTATGAGACTCTGGTCACATTTTCATCCACAGATCAATACACAACCTTGTTTATGTGTGTTTCTGTTTAGAGACACCTTATTTACTACATGTTTGGGTCATACATATACACAGTGAAATCACCAACAAAAATGCAAAAAATGTGTCAGGCCGGTGTGGCTCAATGGTTGAGTGTCGACCTATGCACCAGAAGGTCAAGGTTTGATTCTCAGTCAGGGCAAATGCCTGGACTGTGGGCTTGATCCCCAGTGGGGGGCATGCAGGAGGTAGCTGATCAATGATTCTCTCTCATCATTGATGTTTCTATCTCTCTTCCCCTCTCTCTTCCTCTCTGAAATCAATACAAATACATATTTAAAAATGCAAAAAAAGTGACACTAAATAGAACGCAAAATGAGCACTTGTTTCCAATATGAGACTTCAGCTGGGAACTCAAATTTTTTGCCATTCCTCTACCCATGTCTGCAAATGACATGATTAGAAAGAGGAAGGTGGAGAGAAAGAGAGGGAAATTGAGGTAGGAGAGAAACATGGTTTGGTTGCCTTCCCTACGTGCCCTGACCAGGGATAGAACCCACAACCCACAACCCAGGTACATGTCCTGACCAGGAATCAAACTGGCAACCTTCCAGTTGCACAGGATGATGTTCCACCAACTGAGCCATTCTGGCCAGGCTAATAAAGTTTGTGGGGTTTTCTTAATCCTCACTGGAGGATATTTTCCCATTAATTTTTCAAGAGAGCGGAGGAGAGGGGAAAGACAGAGAGAAATATCAATGTGAGAGAAACACATAGAGTCATCTCCTGCACGCACCCAGACCAGTGCCTGGGCCAGGGAGGAGCCTGCAACCAATGTACTTGCTCTTGACCAGAATTGAACCCGGGACCTTTCGGTCTATAGGCCGATTCTCTATCCACTGAGCCAAACTGGCTAGGGCTAATAAAGATTTTATGGGTCCAAAAGTCTCGGCATGCTGGGACAACCTTTCTAAGGTGAAGAAAGAGTTATTGTACGCTACATTTTCTATTAATTTGGAAGAGGCAGAGCACTTGGTGGGACTTTTTGGCTTTCGGAGGCAGCATATGCCACACATGGGAATACAGCTGCAAGACTTTTCTTGGGAAACACAGACAGCTGCCAGTTTAAGTGGGTCCCTGAGGGCACTATAGCAAGTCCAAGCTTAAATGCAAGCTACCTTGCTATTTGGCTCTATGTCTCAGCAGATCCAATGGTGCTTGAGATGTTCATGGGAGTTAAGGATACTGTATGGAGTCTTAGGTAAGCTCTAATAGGAGAGTCATGTTGCAGAAACTCAGGATCTGGAGCAAGTCCATACCTCTGACAGCAAGTCATTTGTAAAATAGCCCCTGGTATGCCACTGAGAGCCTGACCACGAAATTCAAGTATGATGAAACTACAGCTGCCCATCGTGTGCTGGATATTTCAGATTTACCAAACCACAGTTGGGTGGGGATAGCAGCAAGCTATCGGGCAGATAAGAAAAAAGAGGAGTCATGGATGGGAAATTCCTTAGAGGTCAAAGAACAGTGACCAGAAAAAACATGAGTGGGAGAGGTGAAAGTTTCCCACGAAAGGCAAACTCAGCATAATAATCTTTTCCTCACTCTCTGTTTCTCTCCCTGGCTGCCCTCTATTGGGTGCATAATAGTAATATGCTCTCTACCCCAGGTCAAATCTCCAGAGTTACCATTGACAATTCCTGCTCATCAAAGGGACACCCCCTTAAAACAGTGTCTTTTTAACCTGTGCCTGCCTCTCGATCTTCATGGTTACCGCCTTAATTCAATCTCATCAGTTCACGCGCAAGTTTTCTACATGACTGACAGTGTTTCTCCATACCAGATTATTCTGTTCACTCCCCAGATATTTATTGTGCATCTATTATGTATCTGGCACTGGGTTAGTCATAGGGGAAACAATGTGAAGAATTTAAAAATATGCTGCTGCAGGCCTCATGGAATTTACAGTCTGGTAAAAGAGAGATACAAAAATCCGTCTTAAAATCCTTCCGTGATTCCCTGCTGTTTTCAAGATGAGCCCAAATGTCTCCAGCATCACCTCTAATGACTGTCCCTGAATCTTGCAGGCTCTGCAGCCACAATGTATACTTTCCTTTCTTCAGGGCACCTCCTTTAAAGGGGTTCACTCCCGCTGTCCACCTTCTACAGGAAGCCTTCCAGGCACTCCCTTCCCCCTTCAGCTTCACTTCTCTGTAGTTCCAGCACACCTCACTAATGGCATCACACTTTATTGTTCCACCTCTTCTACTCTATGGAGAGCTCAGCTTTGTGTAACCA
This sequence comes from Myotis myotis, assembly GCF_014108235.1. Taxonomy (NCBI): domain Eukaryota; kingdom Metazoa; phylum Chordata; class Mammalia; order Chiroptera; family Vespertilionidae; genus Myotis; species Myotis myotis. The sequence continues at coordinate 57,805,474 of NW_023416335.1, read as the reverse complement.
ATATTTAGTACAGCGTCTGATTCATAAAGGGTTCTGTACTTGACCTTTTTCGTCCAACATGCCCCCTACTCTGCAGTAGCAAACAAGGTCAGCACATCACTTCTGCACCTTGACAAAGGAACTTCTGTGGCATACCTCCCTGGCATCCTCAGGCCTTGGAGCAGCTGCCCTGTCTCTACCCCTAGACTACTAGGGTTTAGTGGTGCGCCCCCTAGCGCCGCCGGCTGACGCTGCCGGGGTGGGTGGGGCGCCCGCCACCACGCGGTCCCAGACAGACGCAAGGCGCATGCGTAGCACGAGAGCGCTTGGCTCAGATAGGACGAGTCCAAGCGTGAGGGGAGCGAGCTGTGGTAGATTCAGATACATTTTCCTTTTGCAGTAGCGAGGTGGCTCTTATTATTTTCCTCTCCGACTGTCCCCTAACTTAAAATGTAAGACTTTCCGCGCAGCTTTGCAGGGAGCGAGAAAGGGGCTAGAGTGTTGTCAAGCTCTTCTTCGCCCTTAAGCACCCCCCTCGGAGGGCGGAGCGTTGGACGGTCCCAGGTCACGGCACGCGGGGCGGAAGCGGCCGCAGCGGCGACCGCGAAGGCTGTCAGAGCTGGCGAGTGGCCGGGCGGAGCTGCCATGGAGCGACACCGCTGGCTGCCGCTGGAGGCCAACCCCGAGGTGAGCGCGGCCCTGATTCCGGCCGGGGGATGCAGGCGGGGGCGAGGGGAGCCGGGCTGCCGCCGCTGGTCCGGAGCAGTTTGTCTCTAAAGCGTGTTCTCTGTTTCGTTTCCAGGTCACCAACCAGGTGAGTGAGGTGTCTGGTCGCTCGGGACCCTGGAGCCCTCCCTGGCCGTCTACACCTCCGCGCCCCCCAGGAGGGTCCCAACGGCGGGTGTGCCCGTTTTACGGCCGGCCCCTCCCACCTGGATATACCCCCAGCTGGCTGGGCTCCTCCCGTGGTCCCACTCCCCCGTCGGCAAGTGCCTCTCGGGGCTGGAGGGATGTTCATTCACCCCGTTTTCCTAGTCCTCGTTCTCTCTTCCTTCTCCTCCTTTCCTGCTCGTGCCGATGCCATCCTTTTCCCACCCCAGGACCTTCTGGGTGACTCATTTGCCTGCACTCCCTGACTCCAAGCTGTGTAAACTCGCCCACCCGGTCCGGGTCCTGTCATCCACCTCCCGCACCATGAAGTCACCTTCCAACCATCCGGTGCCCCATCAGGTCACTGCTCTTCCGCGCCACGCCCCTTTCCTCGTCCAGTTTCTTAGAACTGGAATTCAGCTCCCTCTGTGCCCGAGGAAGCGCGGTACAACCGTTCCCACGCTCTCCTTGGCCCCCTAACAACCCCGAAAGTTCGTCTGGGTTTGGGGAGGAAGAGGGAACATCCCCCAGCAGCCACTCGATTAAGAGAAGCATCGGTGCTGCCCGGTGTAAACGTTTGCTGTTCTCGGGTCCGTTTTGCCTTACGGTCTCAACAGGAGTTTGCTTTTTTATCGCCGTCTTCGTTTATTTTTACACAGAAATTTTCCTTCCCCTGATCTTCATTTTCACCACCAGAGAATATAACGTTGGTCACGTACTTAGTTGGCCTTTTGGTTTTCAACGCTTGCAGAAAATTCCTTATATAATGAAAGTAGATAGACATATTTGAATGTTGGCAGCAGAAATCCTTTGTCTTTTTCAGGTTTAGTATACGCTGTTGAAAGGACTATTATTTCCCCAACTCTTATCTCTTTAGTCATCTAGAAAAAGCGGAAAACCCAGCATATAGCTTTTAGATTATTCTAATGGTGGCGTTTCCTATCTATGTTAATTTCCATTTGCATTTGAGATTTGCTGTTCATTTTTTTGTTTCCGCCTAACACATTTTGACCACTTTATAAGCTGAGAGTAACCTTTAGGCAGAAGTCAGTATTTGCAACTTGTGACTTAATGCCATAGGAAAGAAGCCTATTTTTCTTAGACTTAATCCAAAACTTGTTGTACAGCTTTTGTGAAAAATCAGTTTACCATGTATCTGGAGAGTGTAGGGTTCCATTGATTTATGTGTTTGTTCTTTCACCAGTACCAAACTGTTTTGATTACTGTGGTTTTATAGTAAGTCTTTTCAAAATTGTTTAGGCTACTTTAGTTTGCGTTTCTATATAAGTTTTACAATCAGCTGGACAATTTCCACAAAAAGTCCTATTGTGATTTTGATGGTGAATGTGTGCCCAAATCTATAACTACATTTTGGGGGAAATTAGCATTTTAACAATATTGAGTCTTGCAATTCATGAAAATGGTACATCTCGTCATTTATTTGACTGGTTACAACAGTGGCTTATAGTTTCAGCATGTAGTTATTGCACATGTTTTGTTAGATTAATACCCAAGTGATTAGTGATTTGGGGGTAAGTGATGAGTGATTTTTGGATGCTATTGTAAGTTACACTGTTTTAAAGTTTTAATTTCTAATCTTCTACTACTATATGTAGAAGTACTTTTTTTTAATGAAAAAGAAACTTTATTTCAGATAAAATTAATATTTCCAAAATTAAGGATAAAGCAAATATACTTCCTTGTGTCCATTATCTTAGGTAATTGTGATTTCCATGAATAGAGTTACTGAGTATCATTTGAATATTTGTGTGTTTGTTGGAAGCGTCTGTAGCCTTGATAGCAATTCCAGTTTTTCTGAATTCTTCTTTTTCCTTCAGGCATTCCATGTTGCATTCTTCATAAAAGGTAGGATCATTGTAGTAAGCCGTTGGACATTCTTTCAATGCAGAATTTTCTTTCCAGCATTTTACTACTAAGGATTCCAGATTCCTTGCACATATGGTAAATCTTGAACTTGTTCAGAACATCTCTCTTGGGCCTTTTATCATAAATTTAGGGATCAAAACATCGTTTTCAACATGTCTGAGATGCTGTTCTGTTGGCTTGAGTGCCATTTCGGCAACAGAGCTCAAGATACTCGTTTTTATATTTTGACTTTTGTGTCCTACTGCCTTGCTAAAGTCACTTATTCTAGTAGCTTTGTTGTTTAGATGCTGTGTGATTTTCAATATAGACAATCATATTCTCAATGAATACACTGTTTTATTTCCACCTTTTCAATCTGTGTGCCTTTTATTTCTTACTGCACTGGTTAGGGCCTTCAGTACAACATTGAAGGTTGGAGATAGAACATCCTTGCCTTGTTGCAGATGTTAGGGGAAAACATTTGATCTGTCATCATAAAAGGTGTTAGTTGTAGGGTTTTGGTAGTTTTTTATCAAGTTATGAAAGTTCCCTTCTTAGTTTGCTGAGAGTTTTTATTCATGTATCAATGTTGAATTTTCTCAAATGACTTTTCTGCGTCTCTTGAGACGATCATTTAAGGAAGAAATAATATCAATTCTACATAAACATAGAAGAAGAGGGACATTTTTCAACTCATTTTATGACCAGCATTACCAGACAAACCATAATAGCAAAGACTGAAAGCCAATGTCCCCCATCAACATAGATGTAAAAATCCTCATCAAAATATTAGCAAAGAGAATCCAACAGAATATAAGAGGATAATATATCCTGACCCAAATAGTTTATCCTGGTATTATAAAGCTGGTTCACCATTCAAGTCAGTCAATGTAATTACCTATATTAACAGACTAAAGAACAACTATTTTTAAATTATATTATTTCTTTTAATAAGATGTAAGCTTGTTTTACTGGAAATATATTCTGTGATTCAACTATTATTGGGCTTTGTTCCTAGGTAACCTTGTAAACTATAAAAAAACTTCACTTGTTCACATTAATTAAATAGTATTTTGGGAGCATCTTTTTTTAAAAAAATTATTTCAGAAAGAGGGAGACAGAGAAACATTAATGATGAGAGAAAATCATTGGTTGACTGCCCCCTGCATGCCCCTTACTGGGGATTGAGCATGTACCCTGACTGGAATCGAGCCCTGACCTCGTGGTTTATGGCTTGACCCTCAATCCCTTGCCATACTGGCCAGGTGGTGGCATCTTTTTTGATACCAGGTACCTGAGCAGGAGGTGGTTATACTTTGATGATTAAAACATGCATAGTTTTCTGCTTTTAAGTCCAATGGGAAGAGACAGAAAAGTAGCGATAGTATAGGTGCAATGATAGAAATTAACAGGATGCAATGATAGAAATTAGCGATAGTATAGGTGCAATGATAGAAATTAACAGGGTATTGTGATGAAGAAATCAGAGAAAGCATCACAGGTTAGATGGTGACAAGGAGGCCATTCTGAGGTGTTATAAACAGGAGAAATGTTATTTGTATATGATTGTATTCTATTTCTGGCATTCTTTGTTATGGTTCAGTTTGTTTTAAAATAATTTATAAAAGAAGTGATGCACTTTTAGTGGGAGAATGTGCAAGTATCTAGGCAGTGATTAGTTTTAGCCACAATTTTTGTGGTTGTTTCTTTATTCTCTTTGTATTAGTGATAAAATTGAGGATAGATAATGAATAGAAATTTAATTAACTAACTTAGAATTACTAGGATTAAGCCACAGGTAAACCCAACAATAGTATCCATCTATACCTTTTTCTAATTTTCTCAAGTTGATGGAATAGAAGGCCTTTCACTTATCTCAGTTTCACAGTGTTACCATTTGGGAGTTGCATGTGTTATTATTGTACTTTTAGTTTGAGCAAATACTGGTTTTGCTCTAATGATGCCTACTTTGTATAAGAATGATCAACAGGATAACATCCTGATCATTATTAACTATTACACATTAACTAGTAACCATGTGTCTCTAGGTATGTTAAGCAGTGATTTCTTTTGTTGGTTAATATGCAGTCAGTCCCTTCTAAGAATATTTTGTCATGATACAGGTAGGATTTACCTAGAATAAATTAAGTAATAGAAAATTTATTTAAAAATTTTAAGCATCTTTTATTTACACACTAGAAGCCCAGTGCATGAAATTCATGCATGGGGGAGGGGGGGGGCTCAGCCTGTCCTGCACCCTTTCCAGTCCGGGACCCCTTGGGGGATGTCCAACTGCCTCTTACAATCCCGGACCGCTGGCTCCTAACCGCTCGCCTGCCTGCCTGCCTGCCTGCCTGATTGCCCCTAACCACCTCTGCCTGTCTGCCTGATCACCCTTAACTGCTCCCCTACTGGCCTGATCGCCCTGAACTGCTCCCCTGCTGGCCTGATAACCCCTAACCACCTCTGCCTCACACCACACCCAGGACCCAGGATTCCCTCCTCCGGCTGGTCGTAGGCACCCGGGACTCGGGCTTCCCTCCCTCTGGTCGGCTGCAGGCACCCAGGACCTGGGCCAGCTTTGCCCAGGCTGGCCGCAGCCGCAGAGGACCATGGGTGGGCAGCTTCGCCCAGGCCACAGGCGCTGGTGCCCGGGACCGTGGGGCATGCAGCTTGTCCCTCTCCTGGGCCACAGCCTGGCTAGTCCCCATTCCTCTCTCGTGAGCTCATTTGTGCCTGGCTGGTCCTCATTCCTCTCTCATGAGCTCATTTGTGCCTGGCTGGTCCCCATTCCTCTCTCCCCAGTGTTGAGTGTCTGAGCAATTCTGGCGGGAGGGTGTGATGACCATTTGAATATTAGCTCTTTATTATATAGGGTACATTTAAAGGGGTAATAGAAGCTTGTAGCAGATTTCAGGTAATTAAGCATAAGAATTATAACTTAAAAAAACACACAAAACCTCCAGTCTGTGATGTAAGCAATCAAACATTTCTTCTTATGAGTGCACTAGATTTTCATTCTGATTTTGTTTTATGATTTGAGTACAACACAGCCACACTATGTATATTTTAAATATTGTTGTGTTTTAGAACCAATAATTTTTGGTATGGAAATCCCCTAAAAATATCCCTAAATGTGATTTTATTGAAGAGGTAATACATTTTCTAGCATAATGGATAATATCCAAAGGAAAATAAATTTAATATAACTATTATATTTAGCTTAGATGCTTAGAGTTGGGAAAAGAACTAAAGATCATCTGCTGGACTTTTGCCATAAACATACAAAGATTTTCTAGTTAGTAGATCCCATCTTAGGGGAAAACCCTGTTACTCTGTCCTCCTCTAGCTACTGTCTCATACCTGTTTCCCTTCTTTGTAAGAATTGTTCATAGGAGCTGTTGCTACTTTCTCATCATCATTTTCCTCCTGTGTTTACTTCTATCTGACTTGTTTCTGTCCTCACCATTTCATATTAAGTATTTGTGTAGAGTTTACTAATCATCACTTTGCCAACTATTCATCATTTTCTGTCCCCAAATTTCTTGATCTCTCAGCAACATTTGATAGAGTAGGCCATTCCATCCTTTTTTAAAAAATATATTTTATTGATTTTTTACAGAGAGGAAGGGAGAGGGATAGCGAGTTAGAAACATCGATTAGAGAAACATCAATCAGCTGCCTCCTGCACACTCCCTACCGGGGATGTGCCCGCAACCAAGGTACATGCCCTTGACCGGAATTGAACCTGGGACCCTTGAGTCCGCAGGTCGACGCTCTATCCACTGAGCCAAACCGGTTAGGGCCATTCCATCCTTCTTGAAACATCATCTTTTCTTGGCTTCTGTGATAATTCTGGTTTTCCTCCTTTTTCTCTGACTGTTTCCTAGATTCACCTTTGCTAGATCATCTCCCTCCCAACTTCTAAGGAGTTCCTGAGAACCATGTCCTAGTTGGTAATCTTTTGTATGTGCATTCTCTCACTAGTGACGTTTTCTATTGTATAGCATTAATACTATCAATCGTCACATAGTTGATCATATTTCCTCTAAGCCTGGACTTCTCCACCAAATTGGAAACCTGTATATTCAACTACCTCTTTGATATCTCCATTTTGATGTCTTATAGATACCTCAGACTTAACATGGCTGAAAAAGAAATTGGGATTTAACCTCCTCTCACCTGTCCTCCAAATGCATTTTTTCCCCAGGCTTCCAAGGGCACTGCCTTTTTATCTAATGCCCAAGTCAGTGTCATTGAGTCTTCACAACTATGCTAATTTGGAGAGGCTATATTGTATTGATTTGATATCTTGGGTTTTACCTGGGCTGTGAAACTATGAGCAGTTCCCTAACCTCTGTACCTTAGTTTCTTATAATCCCTTCTGATCTTGTAAAATTGTAAGGATTAAATAAATGACTATATGTAAAGTATGTAGAGCAATTTCTAGAACAAAGCATGCATTCTGTGAATGTTAGCTTTTTAAAATATTGTTCTTTCCCTAACCTCTCTCATTCAGTTGATCTACAAGCCTTGTAGACTTTTCTTTGAAATTCTATTCCAAATCTGGCCATTTTCTTCATTTCCATACTACAGCCCCAACTACCATCATCCTCACTTTAGACAACTGCAGGAGCCTCCTAACTAGTTTTTCTGCTTCTCCTTTCACCTCCCTAAAATCTAGTCTCCATATGTACCCAAAGTGGTTTTTTAAAAATGCAAATGATATCTTTTGACTCCCTGCTTAAAACAGAACACAAAATGGTCTTCCAAACTTCTTACTGTGGTCTGATGAGGAAGTACTGCCCACTGTTGTTCCACACGTGCTGAGCTGTCTTTGAGTGCCATACCCATTCCTGCTTCAGAGTCTTTGCACTTGTTCACTTTTTGCTTGAATCATTCTGATCCGGGTTGTTTCATGGCTGTTTATTTCTTGTCATTTGTGGTTTAATTTGAAATCATATCCTCAGCCTTTTCTTGATTAGCGGTTAAAGTTCCTCCCCACCCCCCAAATCTGCACTGACATTGTGTCTTGTTTTATTTTCTTCAAAATATGTACTGCCTTGTAAAATTATCTTGTTTATGTCTTTACTTATTGGGTGTATACTACTAGTAGAACGTAAATTCTATCAGAGCAAAGACATGTCTGAAGTACCAAGAATGGTGCCTGGCTGCTAGCGTATTCTCTATAGATAGTGAGTGGGAGAATGAATAAACATACAGCTGCTCCAGAAAATCTTTCTCAAAATCATCTTTAATGTGGTCATGAATCTTTAATATTTTAATGAGCAGCAGTCAATCTTATAAGGTGGTTTAATTTCTTATAATAATGAGTAGTGTGCCACACCAGCACAGCTAAGGGTTTGGTGAGCCTAAGGAGAGACGGTGAAGGATTAAACAAAAGACAGACAAGAGAATACAGCTGGGGCTCGGTGATCTCCAGTGCCTGGATGAGGACACAGAAAGACCCAGCCTGCAAGCTGAGGCTTTATTTTATAGTCAGAGAAAAACAAAGAAGTGGTCAACATAGTTACAGTGTTCTTGTGAGTTTCACCTTGCTTTGACAGCACTTGCTGCACCTCCCACAGCCTATTAGCTACCTAGGAAGGAACTAGGGAGGGCTATAAGGTTAAGCATAATAAGCTAAGAGGTCTCTGCCCTCCAAGCTGGGACTTGTTTATGGCTCTGCCACAGGTCAGTCTGAGGCTTAACCCTATAACTGCTCCCTACAGAGTAGTATATAATACGAGCTAGAAGAATTATTTTTATTTTTATTGAAACAATCTTTTTTCTGTAACTTCTTCCAGTTGCCCATCAGTCCTCCCACTGAAACCGTACAGAGTAAATCTAATTGCTCTTTCATGATATTACTGAAAAATATCTGGGGCTAAGGATCATAATAATTTAAGGCTTTTTTGAATGTGCCTAGACTCTCCAGCTGTGATGTCTTCCAAAACCTTATCATTCTTGGTCACCTTCCTTTGCACTTGCTTCTGTTTGGTCATTATCCTTTATAAAATAGGCCTCCCAGAGCTGATATTATAAGACTTCTTTTTTTAAAACATTTTCAATTATAGTTAATATTCAATATTATTTTATAATAGTTTCAAGTGTACTGCCTAGTGATTATACATTTATATAATTTACAAAGTAATTACCCCCTCCCAGCCCCCCATAAGGTCTAGTACGCACTTGGCACAATACATAATTATTACAATATTAGAGGCCCGGTGCACGACATTCGTGCACTGGCGGGGGGGGGGGTGGCCCTCAGCCCAGCCTGCGCCCTCTCACAGTCTGGGACACCTCAGGGAATGTCCTCCTGCCAGCTTAGGCCCGCTCCTTAACGCTGCCTCGGAGGCAGGAGAGTCTCCCGCCACTGCTGCTGCACTCGCCAGCCATGAGCCTGGCTTCTGGCTGAGCAGTGCTCCCCCTGTGGGAGTGCACTGACCACCAGGGGGCAGCTCCTGTGTTGAGCGTCTGCTCCCTGGTGGTCAGTGCATGTCATAGTGATCAGTCGTTCCGCTGTTCGGTTGATTTGCATGTTAGGGTTTTATTATGTAGGATTATTGACTATGTTCCCTATGCTATACTTTACATCCCATGACTATTTTATAACTACCAATTTATACTTCTTAATCCCTTCACTTTTTTCACCCAGTCCCTCTCATCTGGCAACCATCAGTTTATGCTCTTTATCTATGAGTCTTTCAGTTTTGTTTGTTCATTTATTTTATTCTTTAGATTCCACATAATTGTAAAATTATGTGGTATTTGTCTTCCTCTGATTGACTTATTTTATTTAGTATAATATCCTCTAGGTCCATCCATGTTGCTGCAAATGGTAAGATTTCATTCTTTTTTATGGCCAAGTAATATTTATATTGTGTATATACCCATATGTGTACAGTGTATATTGTATATGTACCACCTTCTTCATCCAGTTGTCTATTAATGGGCACTTAGGTTGCTTTCAAATTTGGGCTATTGTAAATAATGTTGCAGTGAATATAGGACTTCATGTATCTTTTCAAATTAGCATTTTGGTTTCTTTGATAAATAACCAGAAGTGGAATTGGTGGGTCATAAGGTAGTTCTATTTTTAATTTTTTGAGGAACATCCATACTGTTTTCCACTGTGGCTGCACCAGTTCACAATCCCGCTGAAGTGTTCTCTTTTCTCCAGATTTTCACCAACACTTGTTGTTTGTTGATTTATTGATGATAGCCATTCTGACAGGTGTGAAGTAATATCTCACTGAGGTTTCAATTTGCATTTCTCTGAAGATTAGTGAAGATTGAGGAACAATTAAGCATCTTTTCATATGTCTATTGGCAATCTCTATGTACTCTTTGGAGAAATATCTATTCAGGTTCTCTACCCATTTTTAAATTGGATTGTTTATTTTCTGGTGGTAAGTTGTTTGTGTTCTTCATAAATTTTGAATATTAACCTCTTATCAGATGTCTCATTGGTGAATATCTTCTTCCATTCAGTAGGTTGTTTTTTTGTTTTGTTGATGGTTTCCTTTGCTGTGCAAAACTTTTTAGTTTGATGTAGTCCGATTTGTTTATTTTTTCTTTTGAGGAGATATATCCAAAATAATATTACTAAGAGCAATGTCAGAGAGTTTACTACCTATGTTTTTCTTCTAGGAGTTTTATGGTTTAGGGTCTTACATGTAAGTTTAATACATTTTTAGCTTATTCTTGTATATAGTGTAACAAAGTTTTATTTTTTTGTATATAGTATATATGGTTTTATTTTTTTGCATGTATCTGTTCAGTTTCCCAACACCATTTATTGAAGAGGTTGTCTTTTTCCCATTGTATATTGCCTTCTTTATCATAGATTACTTGACTATATCAGCATGGGTCTCTATTCTGTCCCATTGGTCTATGTACCTGTTTTTATGCCGGTACCATGCTGTTTAGATTGCTACCGTATTGTAGGATAGTTTGATATCAGATAGTGTGATACCTCCAGCTTTGTTCTTTTTTTCTCAATACTGCTGTGACTATTTGGGGTCTTTTGTGACTCCTTAAATTTTAGGATTATTTATAATAGTTCTGTGAAAAATGTCATTTGATAAATGAATTCAGTAAAATAGCAGGATACAAAATTAAAATAATACGTCTTTTTATAGCAGACTAGCATTGCATTACTTTTGTTGACAATTGTGTAGTCAGTCCATATTGAGCCTTCAGAGAAATAAACTCCTTTCTTAATTCCCACATAAAATGTTTTCAGTATTTGCCTATTCTGTACTTTAATTTCCTTTATTTTTACTACATCTCTGTTAAAATTAATTTTGCTAGTTTCCAGGTTTTAAGAACCATCATTTTCTCATTTAACTATTAGTTATGCTCCTACTTTTGTATCTAGCAATTACTACTACAGTGGGGCCTTGACTTACGAGTTTAATTCGTTCTGTGATGGAGCTCGTAACTCAAATTACTTGTATGTCAAATCAAAAAGTGAACGAGTGAGACACGTGATGCTGGGCTGATGTTGTGGTGTTCACTGTGACGTTCGCTGTGCCAGCTAGCGGTGGGGTATCTGAAGCTGGCTCGTAACCCGAATTTTAGCTTGCAACTCAAAGCAAAAAATCAGCCGAGAGACGGCTTGTATCTTGAAAAACTCGTTAATCAGGACACTCGTAAGTCAAGGCCCCACTGTAGTATACTTTTAATAATATTTAAATCAAGCAATTACTAAATAAGTATAATTTCTGGCATAACCCACAGCATTAATGAATTTGTAATAAGGAAGAATCTATTGCTGTCCAGGATCTTAGGTCTTAAAGACCAGAGAAAGTGGCTTTAGAACAAATTTGAAAGGAAAGTAAATTTAATTTTTCTATTAAAAATTACAAAATCAGATTTTTTTGTTATTTGACTGTCACCTAAAGATTGAGGGACAATTCATTGTAAATCAAGGCAGAGGCCAACAGTGTTTAGATAGAGAACTGCAATTTGTGTGCAGAACTCTGGAGGGTTATGGACCCCTTAAGAACTTGAAGACTTCGTTGTGGCGCAAGTTAGGAAAAAAGGTACAAAAAGAAACTTCAGTGAGAGATGTGGCTCGAGAAGTAAACGGGTGCCAGCACATCCGGAGTTCTGCATGTGGATTCTGGCAGCGAGACCTTGAAAAGTCATGTAACCTCTCAAACTCAGTTTTCTTATTGGTGAAAGGATATAATAAAACCTCCCTTTCCCGTTGCAGTAAAGTTGAAGTGCATTAAAACTCCGCAAATGGTTTCTGATGCATCAAAATCTTAAAAATCATTATAAGTAATTTAAATACTCTTTATCTGGTGGAAAGTTTATCATTGGGCCATTGAATAAAAAGGATAAGTTGACCAAGGATATTGTTATTTACTAATTTTTTTGACTGGCCAATATTTTAGAGGCATTGTGAAAATTTAGTGAGCTAAACATTCAGAATATTTTGTTATTCTATTGCCCAGTATTTAGAAAAGCCAGAAGACTGGTCTTAGATGTTATAAGAGTCTTTATTTGGCTTCATGCAAACAGTATGCTAATTGTATAGAGGGAGCTTTGCAAATGCATATATAAGATACTTTTCTTTGTGAGTAGTCTAGACTCTAGAGAGATTTTTGGAGGGTATAGTTCTAAGACTTTTTTTGGGTTTTCTTCCAGTTTTGTGAATTTCAATAAAATACACATGTATCAATTCTATTGATTTGTAACTTAGAAGCTGCATTTAGCTATTACAAAATTACACTTTTTAAAAATACTGGAAAATAAAAAGTTGAGTTCACACCATTCAAGCTAACTGCTGTTAATATTTTAGAGAATTTTCTTCTAATTTTTCTCTACTTGCATATAATCATCAAACCCACAGAAGGGTTTATTTTAAATGATAAAAGTACAACACCTTTAAGATTTAAAGTAAGAGGTAAAAGTTGAAGACATACCTCCCCACTCTTTTTCCACTTCTCAAAGGTATTTACTATTAATAGCTGCTTTTATTCATTTTTTTCATCTGATGACTTCCTGTTTGAATCTTACCCGTAACAATGGGGGGGAGGGTAGAGGATCCAACCAATATACTTAATAGATATTACTTTAATTGAACTTTATATCAATCTCATTTGATTGGCGATATGAGTAACATGTTAAGGAAAACTATGACTCCAGTGATAGCTTTTGTATTTAATTCATTTTTGTATTTAATTTAATTGGCTGTTTAATCATTAATTGTGTCTGCAATTTGATACTACTCAGTCTCACTACAGCTGCTGCCTTTGGAGCTTGGTACTTTTTATACTTGTTAGATTTGGCTGACATGGAGTAAGTTTACTGCTTACTTCACATTAATTTACCAGTTATGTCCAGACTGTTTTTTTCACTAAAATGTTTAACTGTTACTTTCACTTTGTAAGCACAGATGTGAAATTTCCTGCTACAGGTACCATCTTGTTTTATAACTTAATTACAATATGGCTTTTAGGGGTACATAACATTACCATATACATTTAAATCCTCTTATCAGGGTTAAGGCTGTCAGTCCTGTGCAGGTAATATTTGGAGTTGATTAAATGAATGCCTGATTTTAGATTAACAACCAAATGTATCTTTTCTACCTCTTTAATGTGACACAAATAAAAACAAATATAGCCCTAGCCAGTTTGGCTAGTGGATAGAGAGCCTGTGGACTGAAGGGTCCCGGGTTTGATTCCCAGACAGGGCACATGCCTGGAAGGCAGCCAGTGGATGAGTCTCTATCCCTCTCCCTTCCTCTCTGAAATCAATAAAATATATATATATATTTAAATAAACACATACCTAAGACCTTATTTTTGACCAATATGTTATCATTAAGTAGAGTTTCTTCTACTGGCTGATTGTGCCAGGCCAGCACAGCCAAGAGTTCAGTGAGCCTGAGGAGAGGCAGTGAAGGATTAAAGAAGACAGACAAAATACAGCTGGGGCTCAGTGGATCTCCAGTGCCTGGATGAGGACACAGAAAGACCCAATCTGCTACCAGGTTTTATGAGATCAAAACAAGGGTAGTGGTCAACATGTTTAAAATGTTCTTGTGAGTTTCACCTTGTTTTGGCAGTACTTGTTTTGGTAGCACTTGCTGCACCTCCCACAGCCTATTAGCTACCTAGGAAGGAACTAGGGAGGGCTATAAGGTTAAGCTTAATTAAGCTAAGAGGGCTCTGCCCTCCAAGCTGGGATTTGTTTGTGGCCCTGCCACAAGTCAGTCTGAGGCTTAACCGTAGAGCTGCTCCCTACAGCTGATAAATGGATGGGAATACCTGTGTGAGATTAATAATGCTGTTTATGAAACATGGCTTACTTCCCATCAGTTTAGTACAGATTTTCAACTAGTAAGTTGTTAAGAATTTTTAAAACATGCAATACCTGACTACTGAGTCAGGGACACTGACCTCTTTTCCCTTAGATTGTGAAATAAGAAAATGACAATAGCCAACACAACAGTAGCCGTCCTGTGTGAATGACCTGTTTTAAACCATAAATATATAGGTCATATAATAAAGTTGCATCGTATCAGTCATGTTGCATAATAATGTTGCATCTGGTTGGTTACCAGAAATACTTATATCTAAATACAGACGCCTGATTTTTTAAAATATATTTTTATTGAATTGGAGATGAAGGGAGAAGGAGAGATAGAAACATCAAAAATGAGAGAGAATCATTGATCGGCTGCCTCCTGCATGTCCCCTACTAGGGATTGAGTCCGCAACCCAGGCTGTGCCCTGACCTGGAATTGAACTGTGACCTTCTGGTTCATAGGTCAATGCTCAACCATTGAGCCACACCAGTTGGGGACACCTGATTCTTTTAAAAGTCACTTTGAAGCAAAAAGGTTAGGTAATTACTATTGTTATTATTTTTTTAATCAAAATTATACCTATTTTTTGTTAGAATAGCAAAATATATTTTTGCTGTGCTGTAGAATTTTAGTAATTAGTTTATGTGTGCTATGAGATGCAAAAGGTTGAAAATTGCTGATTTAGCAAGATCTGATCTGATGATCTAAGAACATGTGACCATTCTTTAGGGAGAAATACCTAAGGCACTTTTTTATTTTTTTAATATATTTTTATTGATTTAGAGAAGAAGGGAGAGGGAGAGAGAGATAGAAACATGAATGATAAGAGAGAACCATTGATCGGCTGCCTCTTGCACATCTTCTACTGGGGACCGAGCCCACAACCCAGACAGGAGCACTGTCCCAGAATGGAACCGTGACTTCCTGGTTCATAGGTCCAACGTTCAACCACTGAGACACACTGACTGATGATGTTAGACCAGTAGATGCTATAATGTATTTTTGAGGTAAGGTATAATGATGAATTCTTAACATGATTTTTTGTTTCCTCTTCTCATTTTTTTCTGTCATCTGAAACTTATTTTGTGATAGTACACTTTAAAAAATCATCTTTTTTCAGTACAGACTTTTGTTAAGAATTTGTGAAATTGACATAATTCTCATTATTACATTTTTCTTTTTTCTCTCTGCAGTAGATTAGGGCCTGGCATTTTATTTTCCTATGAAATCTTAATAAAAAAAACACTATTCTTGCCCTGGCCGGTGTTTCTCAGTGGTTAGAGCAGCCGTGGGCAAACTACAGCCCGTGGGCCGGATCCGGCCCGTTTGAAATGAATAAAACTTTTGAAAAAAAAGACCGTACCCTTTTATGGAATGATGTTTACTTTGAATTTGTATTAGTTCACACAATCCATGCTTTTGTTTCGGCCCTCCGGTACAGTTTAAGAACCCATTGTGGCCCTCAAGTCAAAAAGTTTGCTCACCCCTGGGTTAGAGCATTGGCCTGCACACCAAAGGGTCATGGATCGATTCCCAGTGAAGGGCATGTACCTGATTGCAGGTTGGATCCCCGGCCTGGTCTGGGCACATGTGGGAGGCAACCAGTCTATGTGTCTCTCTCACATCAATGTTTCTGACTCTCTCAGCCTCTCCCCACCCCCTAAAAAATCAATGAAAAAAATATACGTGGGTGAGGATTAACAACAAAAAACAAACAAAACAAAACACACCACTATTCTTTTGTTATAGTTGTTTTGCCAGATACAATAATCGGTACAGTTGACTGGGTTTCATTGTGTAATAGAGGTCAGGAAGCCAGTAGTGTACTCCTTATATCAAGCATTATCTGGTGTTCGCGCAAGTCCATTGGACTTTTTTTGGCTTTATATAATCTTTACTTACTGATATGATTTATGATATCTACCTATTTATTTTTAAACTTCAGGCAAGTAGGATAAACTGTGTTGATCTTCTAAAATAATTATCTACTAGGACTTGTATGGGTTTGGTGAAATCCTGGCTTACGTCCCAAAGTAATGGATTTTGAAAAACGTTGTGCTTAGTATCATCCCCTATTTATGGGAAACCTACTTCATCCTTACTGAATATCAGTAATATTTGTACCCCACATTCCCTTTTATGTATTAGACTAGAGGCCCGGTGCACAAATGCATGCACAGGTGGGGTCCCTTGGCCTGGCCGGTGATTGGGGCCTATTGGGGGCTGGCCAGCAAGGGGGAGGGACCACAGGAGGTTGGCCAGCCAGTCAGGGGGGCCGGCTGGCTGAGGTGAGGGGCCGCAGGAGGTTGGCCAGCCGGGGGAGGAAGGGGCCTCTGGAGGTTGGCTGGCTGGTCCCCTCCAATCTGAGCTGATGGGGGGGGGGGGGGCGGCCAGCTGAGAGTAGGGGCCACAGGAGGTTGGCCGGGCAGGGGAAGGGGCTGCGGGAGGTTGGGCCGGCCAGCCAGTGCCGGTTGGGGAGGAGCCGTAGGAGGTTGACTGTGGGAGTGCACTGACCACCAGGGGCAGCTCTTGCATTGAGCATCTTCCCCCTGGTGGTCAGTGCACGTCATAGCGACTGGTCGACCCGTTGTTCAGGTTGTTTGTTTGTAATGGTCGCTTAGGCTTTTATATACTAGCATATAGATACACAGTATTTACATGTTGATTATTTCCTTATTAACACTATATATACATATATATATATTTCCCTCTTCTTTTACCAGTTTCTCAAACAATTAGGCCTGCATCCTAAATGGCAATTTGTCGATGTATATGGAATGGATCCTGAACTCCTTAGCATGGTACCAAGACCAGTGTGTGCAGTATTACTTCTCTTCCCTATTACAGAAAAGGTAATTGTTAAGTAAGATATAAAGTTTTCAGTAAATGCAAAGTTCTCTTTTATCGTTCTATTAAATATTATGCTCTTCTTTAACAACAAATGACTCCCTTCTTGCATAAAAAGAAAAAATCTAGGGAGCAGGGATACCTTAAATATCTAGTTTTATTGAAGAGATGATATTTCGATTTTGATTTATAGACTGACAATAAAACCCTGAGTTAGTCTTTTAAACTTGTGTAATTTTCTTCTTTTAAAAAATGTAGTGAGCCGAAACCGGTTTGGCTCAGTGGATAGAGTGTCGGCCTGCGGACTGAAAGGCCCCAGGTTCGATTCCGGTCAAGGGCGTGTGCCTGGGTTGTGGGCACATCCCCAGTAGGAGTGTGCAGGAGGCAGCTGATTGATGTTTCTCTGTCATCGATGTTTCTGGCTCTCTATCCCTCTCCTTTCCTCTCTGTAAAAAATCAATAAAATATATTTAAAAAAAAAAGAAAAGAAAAGAAACAATTTAAAAAAAAATAAAATAAAAAATGTAGTGAGATTGCCTCAACTATGGTTTGATGTGACATTTATTCACATTTTGATGTATATACTTTAAGAATTTTTTATTGATTTTTGGAGAGAGGAATGGAGAGGGAGAGAGAATCATTGATGTGTCAGAGCTGAACATCCATTGGCTGCCTCCTGCATGCCCCCTACCAAGGATTGAGCCCACAACCCAAGCAGATGCCCTGACCGGGAATCGAACCAGTAACCCTTTAGTGCACGGGCCATCGACCAGCCTACTGAGCCACACTGGCCAGGGCTTGATGTATATACTTTAGAAATGTTAAGTAATGTGATGATCTTAAATCTGTCTTAGAAAATATATGAATAAAGAATATGTTCAAATGTTCAATGTATAAAATATGTAAATCTAAAAATATATGTAAAAAGAAATCTGCTTTTTTTAAGATGATACGTATAACTAATGGCATGGGTTACATTATTTTCAGGATAAACTTGATTTGGGTGGAAACACTAAGATTAAACATAGTTTAATTGGCAGATTTAGGATGTGTTGGAATTATAGATAGTTATTAGATTTCTATTTAAATTCCAGTCACTGTATTTCAGGCCTTCTAGAATGATGTCATATAGATATATGTATTATGGAGCCAGAACATTTAAGTTCATTTTCATACAGCTTGTAAGTCCAAATTTTTCTGATTTTTATTTAAACTTAGAAACAATAGGATGAACTGGTAGTTTTAAAAAATGAAGTAAATGTTTGGGAAGATAAATGAGAAATGAGGTGTTGATGATTTGGCATAAAATGCTCAGGTCATCTTATTTTTCAGTAATAGAAGGAGCTGTGTCTCACAGAAATTAAGAGCTAGGCTTTGCTCAGTCCTAGAAATTCCTGGATCATTTTCTTTATACCAAAACTAATTAACCTCAGTTCAAGATAAAATAAAAAATACTGAAATATTTCTCTTTTTTAGTTAGGAGTACTGTAAAACAAATTAGTTAAAGAAGGGATATTTCTTCATATTAGCTGTTTGTACTATTCATAGAAATTTAGAGTTAGAAATTTCTTGTGGTTATCCAGTATTAGACTGAACACCTACTTTTAGTGGTTGTGATTATTCTGGAATTTGAGGTAGAGTAGGACAAATACTTAAATTTATACTCTTCTCCAGTGTTCAGTTTCCCTTTCTTAGATTGCTAAAATAAGCAAGCAGATACCTACCTCAGGATCCCAATTGTAAGGAACAGGAAAAAAAAAGTCAGCTTCTTACAGCTTAGGCTTTTTAGTTGGTGTGATATAAATGTGAGTCTATATCTGAATTGGAAATTTTCCAAACCATTCATTTTTATGATCTACTTTTTATTTAAAGGAATAAGTAAGATTTGCTCTTTATTTAGTGGGTCATCAGTATTAAAGAGAGCATGTTATCCTTATCAATAGGCCTTCTTCATATAAATGGATCATTAGTACTAAAAAGCTTATTGTATCTATTGCTAGAAAGAACATACACTTCTATAAGTTATTAATAGATACTGATAAGTACTAGAATAATCTATAAATAACTTATAGAAATACTTACATAAGTAGCAAATACAGTGGTATCTGTTACTTTTTCATGTCTCTTACAGTTTGGTAGGTTCCCCATTTCAGCTCATAAGTGACATATTAAAGTTACCCAAGGATATCTAGTGGATGTTTTAAGAGATACAAAGTGTTTTGGTCTTCTGTGTTCTAATTTAGGAACTGATTATGTTGTTGCAAATGGCTTAAGCGTATTAATAGCAAAAGAACTGTCATGGGTACCTCATTACCCTTTAAATAAAGTCAATTATGGTTTTAAATGTGTACTTTATAGTTGAGTTTACCAGCCAAGGAATCATAGTTGGAAAGGCTATAAATTATTTCTTTCTGATATTTTGATTGTCTCTTCACCATGTGTTTTTACTTTGATCTGCCATAATTACATTTTATTTTTTTTCTAGACTTGCTCTGTATCATTTTATGATTTTTCTTCTAAGCATTAAATCTTGTGAAGTTATCAAATATTTTGCTTTGTTAGCAAGGAACAATAATATTAAACAGCAACAAGAAACTGAACTGTAGAACCATACAAACATATCAGGATAAGACCTTACTATATTGAACATTTCAGTTTTTATCAACTGAACTTATATGAATGAAATAATGGTTCAGAATTTATTATGAAAACATAACTACCAGTTTGTACTTCTTCTTTTTTTTTAAAATATATTTTATTGATTTTTTTATAGAGAGGAAGGGAGAGGGATAGAGAGTTAGAAACATCGATGAGAGAGAAACATCGATCAGCTGCCTCCTGCACACTCCCCACTGAGGATGTGCCCACAGCCAAGGTACATGCCCTTGACCAGACTTGAACCTGGGACCCTTCAGTCCGCAGGCCAGCACTCTATCCACTGAGCCAAACCGGTCAGGGCCCAGTTTGTACTTCTTAATCTCTTCCCCTTTCTCACCCGACCCCCTAACCCCTCTCCTCTCTGGCAACCATCAGTCTGTTCTCTGCATCTTTGAGTCTGTTTCTATTTTGTATGTTTATTTACTTTTTTCTTGCGATTCTATATATAAGTGAAATCATATGGTGTTTGTCTTGCTCTTACTGACTTATTTCACTTAGTATAATACCCTCTAGGACCACCCTTACTGTTGCAAATGGTAATAATTTCATTTTTTATGGCCAAGTAGTATTCCATTGTATATATGTACCACAACATTTTATACAGTTGTCTATTGACAGGCCCTTGGGTTGCTTCCATATCTTGGCTATTGTAAGTAACACCGCAGTGATGAACACAAATTAAAAATGAGTGAGGAGAATTAGTGTTTGGATTTCTTCAGATATATACCCAGAAGTGGAATCACTGGGTCGTTAGGCAGTAACATTTTTAGTTTGTTGAGAACCCTCCATATTGTTTTTCCTAGTAGCTACACCAGTCTGCATTCCCACCAACAATGCGCAAGTGTTCCCTTTTCTCCACGTCCTCGCCAATACTTGTTGTTTGTTGATTTATTGATGGTAGCCATCTGACAGGTGTGAGGTGATAATTTAGTGTGGTTTTAATTTGCATTTCTCTGAAGATTAGTGGCTTTGAACATCTTTTCATATGTCTCTTGGCCATCTGTATGTCCTCTTTGAAGAAGTGTCTGTTCAGTTCTTTGCTCATTTTTTAATTGGATTGTTATTTGTTTGTTTTATGGTGAGTTGTATGAATTCTTTATAAATATTGGATATCAACTCCTTATGAATATGTTCTTCCATTCATTAGGTTGTCTTCGTGTTATTGATGGATTCCTTTGTGTGCAAAAACTTTTTAGTGTGATGTAGATAGTACAAAAATAAAAAAAACTGTACTTTTGAAACAGGCAGTTGACCAGATTTGGCCTGTTGGTTCTAGTTTGCTGACTCCTTACTCTATTGGAATTTGAAAATTATAGACAAAACAATAAAGTCATCTTTCTACTCTCCCCCTTCTCTCCTCACTCATTTTTAAACTTTTGAAAATAATTTGTCAAAGCTGCGCAGCTAATAATGGCAAAGCAAGGATGTGAACTCTGGCAGTCATGTAGAGCTCACACTTTTGACATTCATCATTATGCCATATTGGTTTTACAACCAGTTATTAGAAATAATGGTGAATGTTTGTTCTGAATATTGTATGCTTATAAATATAGTGTGAATTTTGTTATGATAGGATGATTCAACTATATAGAAATATAAAAAGCAGAAAGTAAAAATCCTCTAGGAATCTCTAATCCCAGAGATAATCTCTGTTAAATTTTTTTATATCCTTTCAGATTTTCAATAGATATATAAAATAAATATTTTAAAAATATAAATAAGAATTTTATTAATGTATATTGACCTACAAGAACTCTATAATCATAGATAAATTTCTAAGTAAGAATATGTAAATCTACTTTATTCTTTTAAAAGTAGTATTTTAGTAAGATATCCCATACAGTTAGAATTTTTGACGTTTTATGTTTAAGTCCTTTTTAGCATATTATTTTCATATTTTGACTATTGGCTTTTTCTTTAATAGTATGAAGTATTCAGAACAGAAGAGGAGGAAAAAATAAAATCTCAGGGACAAGATGTTAAATCGTCAGTATATTTCATGAAGCAAACAATCAGCAATGCCTGTGGAACAATTGGACTGATCCATGCTATTGCCAACAATAAAGACAAGATGCATTTTGGTAAATAACTTTTCACTGCTGCTGTTTTCATCCCTTAAAGCAGTGGTTCTCAACCTTCCTAATGCCGCGACCCTTTAATACAGTTTCTCATGTTGTGGTGACCCCAAAACATAAAATTATTTTCGTTGCCACTTCATAACTGTAATTTTGCTACTGTTATGAATCGTAACGTAATCTGATACGCAGGATGTATTTTCATTGTTACAAATTGAACATGATTAAAGCATAGTGATTAATCACAAAAACAATATGTAATTATATGTGTGTTTTCCGATGGTCTTAGGCGACCCCAGTGAAAGGGTCGTTCGACCCCCAAGGGGGTCGCTACCCACAGGTTGAGAACCGCTGCCTTAAAGTATAAGCTAACTTATTGAGCACTAGGTGGTGCTCTAATTCTTTCTTTCAAAGTACTACCTAGAATATTTTCCTCCCTTCTTTCATTTATAATGGGGATGTATATACTGTTCGAAGAACTAATAATCCTTCTCATTCTTTCATATTGTTGATAAACGGAGGTTTAAGAAACAAACAACTTAAGCCTTATCATTTAGGCCAATATTCTTACATGCCTAATTTAACAGTGAAAAGGTTTTACCTGAAAAATAGGCAGCATGCTTCTAGTATTTTCATATACCAGTCTCTTTGAGATATCAAGCCTTTTTAATTTTATCTTGTTTAATATTCTCAGAATCTGGATCAACCTTGAAAAAATTCCTAGAGGAGTCTGTGTCAATGAGCCCTGAAGAACGAGCCAGATACCTGGAGAACTATGACGTCGGTACCTTCTATTTGTCTTGATTTTTATATGTGGGCAAAGTTTTATGGGATTGTAGATTCAGTTTGGGGGTTTGTCTTGAAGCTGTCATTTTGAACAGTTATGGATTTGGTTGCATCCATTAAAAAGGCATTTTTTTATGTTTCAGGTAACAGTACTAAAATATCCATAAACTACTGCTTCATTTCTATATCCAGAGCTGAATGAGAGAGAAAAAGCAGTTTGTTTTACAAGTTTATAAATATCTTATGGTAGACTATTTCTCACCATTCCCTCCCTCCAATAAATATATGTTCTGTATGTCTTTCCCGGGGAATTTGGAGTAAGGCTGAAGACAATGGAAAAAACAAAGGTTTAAGGGTAGATGTTAGATCATACTCTACTTCTTTTATCAGCATAATATTTTTGCATGTGTGAAGACAGGCCACAAAGTCTAGTTTTAAATGATTGTACCATTTCATAAAATTTTCTTAGAATGGTATTTAAATTTTATTATTTTTGAAATCTGTTTTTCTTTTGAAGGCATTTTACCTTTTTTAAAATTTATTGTTCAGTTGTACTTGACGTACGATATTATATTAGGCTTTCTACCTATTGGTAACATTAAGCAAATTGTAAGTTCTTTGAAAGTAGAAGCAGTGTGGTGTATATATTACTCAGCTAGAACAGTGCTTTACGCAGAGTTTGTTCCCAGTAAATTTATTGATTTGATTATTTATTTTTACCATTGTAATATAATTTGACTATTTTAAATTGTTTTTTTCTTTAAAAAACCTGCAGAGCTCATAAAACATCTTCATTATACATAAAAATGAAATAACACAAAAGTCAATAGTATCTCACCAATGAGATGTGGCCACCATTGATATTTTTTATAGGGAGTATATATGTATATACACACTTTTTAAAAACGAATATTTGATAACACTGTAATATTGTTTTATAACTTGCTTTTTTCACTTAACTTATCACAAACGTATTACATACCAGTAAGTATATATTTGACATCATCATTTAATGGCTGCATAGCTTTCCATTGTGTAGTATTTTATTTAACAAATAAATTATTGTATTTTTTCCTCTTTTCACTGTTTAAAAAATACAACCATTTTTTTATTTGTAAGTCTAAGGGAGAAGAGATCAATAGTCCTAATCTTTGCAAATAGCTAAATCTTTGCAAATATCCATAAAGATATATACTTATATACAATTATATGTAAATACACAAACTTATAGAAGAGAATTTGCTGGATCAAACTGCATGTTTTTAAGCTTTGATAATTATTGCTAAATTGCCATGCATTGAGATTGTACTTTCACCTGTAATTTACCACTTTGCCCATTTCTCTTCAACTTTGCTAATAGAGGGTATTATAAGAGCATTTTTTTTTAAGTTCAGGAAACTAAACTCTCTAGCTTCTGGTAAATGCATGCTTTTGCTCCACATTTCTAAACTTCCGCCTGAAGCTGCATGGTTAAGCATAACTACAGCCAGAGCTGCAGAGGAGCATGTAACCTGAAGAAACAGATGAGCTAAGCTTTTTCCGTCTCTCTCGTGAGATGCTTACTTCATTCTAGTCTCAGTTGAACAAAGTGTTAAATGTCAGTCCTAACAATTAAGTTAGGATTCCCACTTGCACCTGGAAATTACAAATAATTCAATATTCAATATCCTAAGTCTTCAGAGATTTGTGGGTTGGAAAGTACAGCAATTCATTCTTAAATATTCTTAAATACTTTAAATTAAACTTTTCCTGAATTTACTTCAATTTGTTGTTTCATCAGTATTTAGTATTGTTTTCATTTAAAAAGTAGGATATAATCATTTTCCCCCCTATTAACACCTTGCATTCCTGTTACAGGCTATTCGAGTTACTCATGAGACCAGTGCCCATGAAGGTCAGACTGAGGTATTTCACATTTTTCAAAACTCCTCTGCCATGTGTAAATTTAACCACAAGGTTATTATATAACATGTAGTTTAAAAAAATTCATTGGACTTCTTTTTTTCCTTTGAAGGAATTGGCTCTTATGCAAAAATTAGTCACAAAGTAGCACAAAAACACATTTTGACAGATTGTTAACAGGCACATTTATATCGGCCATCTCAGTTTGTCTAATTATTTAGATAGATTGCAGGTTGTGTGTTATTTGCTTTGGGTAACTGATGGCCTGTGACTTCCCTATAGCAGTGATTTTCAACCTTTTTCATCTCATGGCACATATAAACTAATTACTAAAATTCTGTGCCACCCCAAAATATATGTTTTTGCCAATCTGACAAAAAAGATAGGTCTAATTTTGGTTCATTCATACCAGACAGCTATTGTGTTGGCTTGTGTCATTTTTTTATTTGTAAGTCTAAGGGAGAAGAGATCAATAGTCCTGACTAAATAGGTATTGCATGTTTTAATAATTCTGTGATTTTGAAAATCACTGCCCTATGAGATTCCTTTGACTTGCAAATATTTTGAGAAAAATACCTGCACTGTAGTACAGATGGATAACTTGTATGATTTTTAAGAGTCTTTATCACACCCAGCTTCTAGCAAAAAGCTGCATCATTCTCTTTGCTCAGTAAATCTGTTTTGGGGCAATGCGATGATCTTCACCATCTTTACTCTGTTAGTGAGTTCTTCTAGGTTGCCTCTTCTCCTCTCACCCCCTTGTTTCATTCTAATGGTTTTCCTCATTCCCTCCTTCCATTTCTTCTTTTCTTCTCTCAACCTCACACTCCGCTCTTGGGGGAAGTTTGTGAAAAGGTATTTTAATCTAAGTGACTATAATTTAATTAAAGTCATTTGGTATATTTATAACACATTTAACACCAGAAGATTATAGATGTTTTTCTTTTTCACCCCATGTGTGACTCTAAACCATGCTTTTTAATGTACAAAGCTGACATTGCCTTTATGTCTTAACAATATTTTTTAAATACCTGACTTAAAAATAGTGAACTTAAATATTCCTACTACTTAAAATTTTTTAAGGAGACAACAATTTGATACTACGGTATAACAACAATTTTTCATAGATTAAACTGGATAACTGTGAATGTTTATAATAAAACCATTTAGAGATTTAAACACTAATTCTTCCTAATTATATCATACCTTCTTGGTTGCTGTCAGGTTCTGCTTTCAGAAATGTGGACTTTTGGTTTTTTGACTGTTTACACACAGACACACACATACAGATACACATGCACGCAAAGAATGTCTAAGTAGCTCCAGATTGGAAATTAATGAAATGCTCTGTTTTTTTTTTAATTGCTTTATATGATCCTGGTATGCTTTGCTTTTTTGTTTTTAATTTATAGTGTTAAGCCCTAGCTGATTTTACTCAGTGGTTAGACTTAGAGTGTTGGTTCATGGACTGCAGGGTCTCGGGTTCAATACTGGTCAAGGGCACATACCTCAGTTGCAGGCTCAATCCTGTTAGGGCGCGTGTGGGTGGTAACCAGTGGATGTGTTTCTCTCACATTGATGTTTCTCTGTGTCTCCCCCCCTCCCTTCCACTCTCTCTAAAAATCAATGGGGAAAATTATCCTCTCGGGAGGATTAACCAAAAAAAAAAAATTATAGGGTTAAAATTAGTAATGATGATGATGATCAGCATGAGATTTGTAAACTATGAAAACAGTTATTTGTAATAAAGGAACCAAATGCTTTAATACTTGTTTACTTTTTAAAAAGTGTCTTCAGGATACTTCTCTTGCCACCTTTTAGTTGCTTTATCCAAATTACAGCTTTACTGCCTCATGTTAGATAATGTTCAGATCTCTTTTTCCAGATCTAAACTGAATGACTAATATTTTAGAATGCACATATTCTTGTGTGAGTTTATTGTCCTGTGTCTTACACATTTTCTTCCCTGTCTACCATACATTTTCCCCACTAATACTAATGTAATTTAAATTTGTTTAACTTCTTGCCTGGAAAATTAGCTGCTTATGTAAATTTTCAGTCTTTAATGTTTTTTCTAATTCTCATTCATTTTTACACAATTGTGCTGGATTATCTTTTTTGAAATATAACCTGAATCATTTGCTACTGAAATTTTCTAGGGATTCCCTAAATGATTCTCAAGGTAAGGTGGATGGAGAAGTTAGGATATTCTAGATGGCTTTTTCAAATTGTATTCCCACAAGAATTAATCTCTTCTGCGAGTTTTGCATCTCCCATTCTTGGTGTATGTTATAGCCATAAAGTGTATTGGGGCAAAAAAAAAAAAAAGCATTTGCTAACCATTACCCAAGCATATGTAATAATATTCAGTCTCTTTAGCCTCCTTGCTCACCTGTATACAAGGTTTGCTTAACCCTTGTCCTTCCAGTTTTTTAAAAAATATTTTTTATTGATTTTTTACAGGGAGGAAGAGAGAGGGATAGAGAGTTAGAAACATCGATGAGAGAGAACCATCGATCAGCTGCCTCCTGCACACCCCCTACTGGGGATGTGTCTGCAACCAAGGTACATGCCCTTGATCAGAATTGAACCTGGGACCCTTTAGTCCACAGGCCGACGCTCTATCCACTGAGCCAAACCGGTTAGGGCCCTTCCAGTTTTTCACAGTGTTTTCTTTTTAATTATTTCTCTCTAGCCATCCCTCACTTTATTGTTGCTGTGTTTTACCTCTTGCAATTCCCTCTTCCTAAAAATACTCCTTCTTTCAATCTCTAGTCTTCCTAGGTCTACCTGCCCTTCAAGATTGGGCTTAAATACCACTTTCTTCATAAAGCAATCCATCCCTTCTACAGACTCTTTTATATGACTCCTATTATTTGTATTTTAACTATTTTCATTTATTTAAGATATATTTATTTATTTTAATCCTCACCCGAGGATATTATTATTGACTTTAGAGAAAGGAATGGGGAGGGAGAGAAGATAGAGAGAAACATCCATGTGAAAGAGAAACATTGATCAATTGCCTCCCGTATGCATCCCAACTGGGGATTGAACCTGCTGGGTAATAAAACAATATTACCCAGTAGCTTCCTGGGTATGGGCCCTGACCAGGAATCAAACCCGCCACCCTTTGGTATATGGGACAGTGCTCCAACCAATTAAGTCACCCGGCCATGGAAAGATGTCTATTTTTTGCACATTTTAGCAGCTCTGAAATTAGGATGTGTCTTATAGTTGACATCATAATTTATTTGGTGGAATTCCCTTATGTTATCATTTTATAATATAAATTATACATCTTATAACCAGTGGTTCCTTAGTTTTGATGAAATGTGGTGTCATATCACTCTTACTGTGGCTCTTGGGCCTCGGGTTGGTATCTGATTCATTTTGGCTTTCTCCAAAGTATCCAACACCATTCCTTGCACATAGGCACAACACATTTATGAATTCACCAGAATTGGCTCAGAACTATCCTTAGTGGTGTAAGAACTACCAAAAGAAAAAAAAAAAGGCTAAATCTTGTTTTTTCGTAAGCCCCTTAGTAAAGAAAACATATTCATTAGCCTTTATTCCTCAATAGGGCACTATACATTTTTGGAAAGTTTCAGTTCTTTGTTGTGTGGGGCTGTTTTGTGGAATATAAATTGTTATATTCTAGTCACTGTACAGGGATGGGCAAAAGTAGGGTTATGGTTGTGAGTACATGAAACACAGAATTTATTCTTGTATTGTGTATTTTTCCATATGAACAACTATGAATGTACTTTTGTCCATGCCTTTATTTCAGTGGTTCCAAGTGACTGAGAGAACAAAAACCAAATCATACATTTCCAAATCCAGACTTAACCAGCTTAAAACTCCTGCAGCAGGAACTATTTTGATAATCATCTCATTTCTGGTCCATCTAATACAGTGATGGTGAACCTATGACACGCGTGTCAGAGGTGACACGCAAACTCATTTTTTTGGTTGATTTTTTCTTTGTTAAATGGCATTTATACATATAAAATAAATATCAAAAATATGTCTTTGTTTTACTATGGTTGCAAATATCAAAAAATTTCTATATGTGATATGGCACCAGAGTTAAGTTAGGGTTTTTCAAAATGCTGGCACGCCGAGCTCAAAAGGTTCGCCATCACTGAGCTAACATCTAGGTGCTTAAGTCTTTGAGTATTATCTCCATTGCTTTCTATATGCTAGCACACTGGTTTTGTCATTTTCCATAAATATCTAGGTTTTTCACATTTGTTTTTATTTACTTGCTGCCATAACAGAACACTGAAGACTCGACTTTAACAACAGACATTTATTTTCTCCCAGGTCTGGAGGATAGAAGTCAATATTAAGGTGCCACCAGGGTTGGTTTCTGGTGAGGCCGCTCTTCCTGACTTATAGACAGGTGCCATCCACTGTGTGCACACCTGGCCTTTCTTTGTGCATAGGGAGAGAGAAAGAGAGAAAGGTCTCTTTCTTTTTTTATAAGGACACCAGTGCTGTCAGATTAGGGCCCATCCTTCTGCTTTCGTTTAACTTTAATTACCTACTTTAATTAACTTTAATAACTTTTATTACTTTAAGGAGTAAAAGCCCTCTCCAAATACAGTCACACTGGGGGTTAGGGCTTCAACATAGGAATTTTGGGGCAATATAATACAGTCCATAACACCATCTTTGTGCTTTCTTTTTTTAACAAAACAAACAAACATTTTTATTGACTTTAGAGAGAGAGGAAGGGAGAGAGATAGAAACATGGATGAGAGAGACATTGATCAGCTGCCTCCTGCACGCCCCCTACTAGGAATCGAGCCCACAACCCAGTTATGTGCCCTGACCAGGAATGAAACCGGTAACCTCTTGATTCATGGATCGACTCTCAACCATTGAGCCACGTTGAAATATAGATTATTATATTCTAGGCCCATCTTTGTGTTTTCTAATGACCAAGTTATCTTCTGGGTATACCCTTCCTCTTTGCGTAGTCAGCACCTTCTCATGCTTAAGTCTTATCTTAAAAGTAATTTTCAAAGGGGCTTTCTTTCATCATTGTTAGTTATGTCCACTATGAATTTATTTGTTGTTATAAAATCCTGTTTATTTTCTTTCTGGTGCTTTTTAATAACTTGTTTCTTCTGTTCTTTGTTTATTCTTTTTATTTGCTAGAATATGAGTCCCATGTGGGCATATACCTTTTTTTGTCATTCACCTGACAACCCAGGACAGTGCTTGGCATACATAGACATTTATGA
Organism: Myotis myotis; assembly: GCF_014108235.1. Lineage (NCBI taxonomy): Eukaryota > Metazoa > Chordata > Mammalia > Chiroptera > Vespertilionidae > Myotis > Myotis myotis. The sequence continues at coordinate 57,775,904 of NW_023416335.1, read as the reverse complement.
GAAATTACATAGTGTAAAAGTAAGGAGCATAGGATGTAGGTTTGTATACTGACTCCACTGCTTAGTAGCTTAGGCATGGTACTTTCATGCATAAAATGAGGATAATAGCATCTACTTATGAAATTGCTGTGAAGAGTAATGAGTTAGTCACATAAAGTAATTAGAACGGTGCCTGGTATATAATGGGCCTTCAATAAAAATTAAGTCGTACTTATATTTTACTAGGCATTCAGAAAAATGGATATGAATGGTAGAGGATGAAACCAAAAAGGATGAAGTCAAATCAAAGGGCAGCTAGAATTTTATAGACAGTAAAGAGCTGCCAAAGATGGTGTGTTTTGTACTCAGTATATTGAGTTTAAGGGTCATCTGGGTAGAATTGGATATGGAGTCTAAAGCTCTGGGGAGATATCTAGTCTTTTGTATTTGGGCAATAGAACCTTGATAATTCTATAGAGGGCGAATAGTGGTGAACCACAATGAAATCCTGGGGCATGTGGGTGATAAAGGAGTGGACAGAGGAAGTGAAGCAATAATAACAGTGCAGTAGCAATGGCATTCATCACTGGCATCATTGATGCTCTCTTTCAGAACATTTTCATGGGAATGGAATAGGCAGGAGCCTTATTGTATGTAGAGATTCATAGACTAAATGAGGTATCAGTAATTTGAGCCACCAAAATACAGTAGTCTTTTAGGAGGATTAGCAGTAGCGTGCTGCTATAGAGTAATTGTTTATTGTATATTTTTCCCTATTCCACCATGATTGTTCAGAAATTTGGACAGTAGCTCTCCACTGTCATTAACTTATACTGAAAGTTACTGCTTTTATGTTTCACTTAAGATGGGAAAGATAAAAACGATGGGATATGAGGAAATTAAAATGTATGTTTTTTTTTGAATTATGAACAAAGATCAATGATAGAAAATGGAAGTAATCTTCAAGTCAAATATGAAGGCAAGGAAAGAAATCCAAAAGGATATTTTATTTGCCTTCAGACTTTACTTTAACTTCGTTGATACTTATCTAAAAAGCAGTTTCTAAATTTTGAGATTTGTTTGTATTAATCTAGGAGCTAACCCAGCTATAAGTAGAAATCTCTTGATTTATTGTTTATTTGGCTTTAAAAAAATGTAAATCTGCTCAGGAACCTCCATGTCAATTTGTAATGAAAAATAATAGAAACTGGCACAATTATTTTATTTCTGCTTTTAAATTAAAAACAGTATGCCAATATGGGAAAGGTAGCAAAAAAATACAACACACTTTTAGCACTTTATTTAGTTTGAATCTTTTCAAAATTCATTTTTAAAACAGTTGAGATCACAACATTTTGTGGGGGGTTTTTTTTCTTAACATTTTATCATGAGCATTTTCTTGTTTCATCAAAACCTTTTCATAAATAATTTTTCATGGCTGTATACTCTCATGTGAATGAACCATAATTTACTTTGTAATTCCCTTAACTTTTAGTTTATATATAATTGATTTTTAGAGAGAGAGGAAGGGAGAGGGATAGAGAAATAGAAGCATCAATGAGTGAGAAACTTCATAAATGGCTGCCTCCTGCATGCTCCTACTGGTGACTGAGCCCACAACCTGGGCATGTGCTCTGACCAGGAATTGAATCGTGACCACTTGGTTCTTGGGTAGACACTCAACCATGAGCCATACCAGCGGGGCATAATTTTTTTAACTTTTGATGTTTAAATTGTTTTCATTTTCAAGTTAAAAATATAACTTCCTTGAATATCTTTATTTATACATGTACTCATTCTGAGATCTCTCTTTAAGGTAGTTTCTTGTAGGTAGAATTACCTTGAGTCAAAGAAATGAACATATTTAAGGTTCTTGTTAAATAATATGAAATTGTCTTTCATTTAATGAACCAGGTAACCTGTTTGAGCACCTACTATGCCAGGTACTGTGTTAGGAGCTGTATGTACACCTGAATAAAACATAGTTTGTGTCTTCAGGGATCTCTTATTTCACTGGAGGTAGCCTCAAAAATAGACCTTGCCAGTGTTTAATTCTATTTTTAGATTTTAAATTTTGGCTTGTTTGATAGAGGGAAATATTATGTTTGATTGCTAATGATCTTTCAAAGATCTTTTGTAAAAGTTTATGAAATAAATTTAAATCATGAAATTGTAATTAATTTAATGAAATGTGTAGTCTATTTTGGTTAGTATTATCCTATAAGAGAAGGATTATTTGACTATTGGGTAAGCAATGGGTATATTCTGATTTCAAGTATGTGTTCATATACAGCATGGGGCAAAAGTAGGTTTATAGCTGTGATTATGCAAAACACATTCTTAATAATTATTGTATTATTTTTCATATGAACGACCGGAAACCTACTTTTGCTTCACCCTGTAGATGTATGCACAATTAAAGATAAGTCATGTGTTTGTGTTTGTGTGTATGTAGTTGGCTTTTTTTGCCCAATCAATGCAAATTTTCAGAGGGGGTGAGCATAAGATCAAGTTTTATCTTCATTAGATGTGTAATATACCAGTAAGTATAGTTTGCATGGCTTCATTTTACTCTGAAGTATAGTTTTTAGTTATTTCAATTATGTTAGAGTTAAAGGCGTTAAGATGCTCACATTTTTTCCCCTATTTTAGGGATTTATTTTCTTCTTTCTTTGATTTTGGAAGAAACTGTGAAGGTATTAAGAAGAAACTTAGTTCTTGTATAATGTGGAATTTAAGTTCCTGATTATCTTGGGAGAATCAGATAGAAATAGTAAATTAACTCTGATGAAAGTATCATGCATTTTAAGCTATATAGTCCAGTTTTGTCAAGAAGTCTGAAATTGCAACTTTCTGGTTTTTCTTCTTTTTCCATATACTTTGCATACACCATTCCAACAAGACATACTGGAAATCTTTTTTGGGCAACTTCATTCTTAAAATTGAGAAATGCTCTGGAACTCCTATTCTTGCACCTTTTGCCTCTGTCACTCTTTTATCTTTTTTTATTGTTGTCATTGCTTCTGCATATCATTCCTTGAATACAGGTATGTTTAGAGTATGTGTGGAGTTGAGTGGGAGACTTCAGTTTGAAAGATGGAGTACAAATTAGGACTAGTTATAAGGGGAAATATTGAAATGATTCTTTTAATTCCTCTCTTTCAGAACACTGACATCTTTTTCCATGCATGTGATCAGTTCTTTATCTCATATCACTAAATAACGATGTGTAAATGGATTAAATTGGTTGTTGAAAAGTTAAGAATGTAGTTACTACTACTACATCCTGTTTACACTTTGTTTTTCTTCCTTAACAAATGTTTTGTCCTGAAATTGATCGAAAGGGTCTTTTTTCTTTTTTATTCTTTCTTCATCTTTTCCTTTTTTTTCTCTTCCAATATCTGATTTGAAAATGGAGATATTAAACTTATTATTTTAAAGTAGATTTCTTAGACTGAACTCATCAGTTTACTCTTACATATCTGACTAGATGTAACTCTTCCATCTGAAAATGTCTTCAGCGATAAAAATAGAGTCGAAGTTATAACTGAGGATGGTGGGTTTTTCTGTTTGTTTTGGTTTAAACCACAACTTTCCAAAGCAGAGATTATGTTAGGATTTAAGGTTTTTGTTTTTCTTTCATTTGTAGTAAAGGAGAATCTTACTTGGGGCTATTCTCAGATTTAAAAAGTAATAACATTTCTGTTTAATGTAACATTTACAGATATAGGTCATTGTATTAACAGCGATTTCTTATGTGGAGAATTGTAAATTGAAGTGAGAAAACACAATTGTTAAACCATTAGGGAAAAATATAAAGAATGTCTCAAAACCTGTGGGCATCTTGATTTATTAACTGAGCAAAATGAAGAAATTTGCCATTATACAAATTTTCCGTGGATTATGTAGTGATATTTTGTGTATTTTGATATCTAGCCCATGTTTTACTTTGACATCTTTGCCAACTGAATATGGATACTCTGTAGGAAAGTTTGCATCTTTTGCATGAATCTGGTTTTACTTTCCTGTTTTAAATTTGGACTTTAAATTTTGTGTAATGCAGTGTATTATACTTGAAATTTACTTGAAGTCTACAGAAATCCATTTAGAATTTAGAATTTTGATTTTAAACTAATAGTTTTATATATGTGTACATGTTCTCACATATCTATACACATCCATATCCTCACGTATGCTTACACATCATAATTTTACTTCTTTTCATAGCATCTGGCAGCCCTAGAGAAGTTCCTGATTTTTTCCTTTCCATGTATCATTTTTTAGATTCAGTGGTATTTCTAACATCTGAAAAGACATACCACTGAAAGTACATGGAAATAATTTAAATTTGTCACCATCAAGTTTATTATTTTATCAACAGGTCAGTAAAAGGAATCATGATTTCTAATGATCATCTAATAAGAAACTAAAATTCTTTTAAAACATTGAATTTTATTATTTTCAGTATTTTATTTCCATTTCTACCCTGTAAATGAAAAAAGGTATTGTGAAGAAAGTGCACATTGCTCTCTACTAGAGAGCCACAAATATTATTGGTACTTGAGCCAAAAAACTCTCATCATGAGATACTTGGCGTTGCTGAAAACATTGGGCATCATTTTGGGTTGCTACCGTGTAGGTCTTTACTATTCTTTAATGTCATGTATTGGGTGAATGCAATGCGAATTGAGGTGTTTTTCAGTTTTTTCCCATGGTTTGTCATCATCTTAATTTTCACTGCTTTTGAAAGTCTGTCATCTTATAATGATGTTAATTAACATTTACTGAATGCATCTTATGAGGTAAGCACTATACTAAGCCCTATAAGTACCCTGCTCTAATCATCTCAATTCCTTAAGATAGATATTATCCCAGGTTTTTTAAAAATATATTTTTATTGATTTCAGAGAGGAGTGGAGAGGGAGAGAGAGAGAGAAAGAGAGAGAGAGGAAACATCAATGAGAAAGAATCATCTATTGACTGCCTCCTACACACCCCCTACTGGGGATTGAGCCTGCATCCCAGGCATGTGCCCTGATCTGGAATTGAACCGTGACCTCCTGGTTCATAGTTTGATGCTCAACCATTGATCCACACCAGCCGGGCTAAACATAAAAGCTTACCCATAAACCAACTAGTCTTTTTGCTAGTCATGTTACGTATATTTTGGAAGACAGTAATTATTTTACGTATCTATCAGCTAATTGCCCCTATATGTTGATGAAATTACATGGTTATAATGATTTTTTTTTTTTTTTTTTCTAACAGGATTTTCCCCATTTAAATGAGCAAAAGTTTTGGGTATAAGCCTAAATCTACTAACTTTATTTTAGCATTTTAGAATAATTTAAATTTAAGCATTTAACTTATCAAACACTTGATTTTTTTTAATTTTCTTTATATTTATTTATTTTTTTAAAAATTGATTTTAGAGAGGAAGGGAGAGGAAGAGAGAGATAGAAACATCAATGATGAGAGAGAATCATTGATTGACTGCCTCCTGCCCTCCCCCTACTTAAAATCAAACCCGCAACTCAGGCATGTGCCCTTGGCTGGAATCAAACCTGGGACCCTTCAGTCCCCAGGCTCACGCTCTATCCATTGAGTCAAACCAGCTAGGACAAACACTTGATTTCTTAAAAGAAATACTTGTAGGCCTCCTTTTTTTAAAAAAAGGCCTGTATCTTTTTTTTTCTTTATTGATTAGGGTATTACATAGGGGTCCTTATTCCCCCTTTAGTCCCCCCACCCCCCAGTCATGCCCTCACCCCCCTGGTGTCTGTGTCCATTGGATAGGCTTATATGCATGCATATAAGTCCTTTGGTTGATCTCTCCCCCTTATTTCTTTTTAGCCTTTACTGCATTTCTAATTTTTCAGTTTTTATTAGATAGTTTAAAGAGCAATCTCTCTTTTTTTTTTTTTTATACACACAGAGCATGTACATTAACTGAAGGAAAAGTAAGCTGGCTTTTTGCCAGGTGTACCGGTTAATAATGCAGATGTGTTATCAAAGAAAACACGATAATTTCAAGAGAAACATCCAAAGTGCTTTATTCAAAGTAATGTCCATCGCTAGCTACACATTTCCCCCATCTCTCAGGTAATTTGTGGATACCGTCCCAATAGAACTTTTCTTGTTTTGCGGCAAACCATTCAGAGACCCAATTTCCCACTTCTGCGTACGTATTGAAGTGCTGCTCAGAAAGTGTGTGTACCACTTGTGGAACAAGTGGTTATCTGAAGAGGCAAGGTCTTGTGAATACAGTGGGTAGGTTAATACTTCCCAGGCAAGATCTTTTAATGTGTCTTTAAAGTTTTGAAGTGTGTGATGGTGCGTCATCATGAAGCAAAATTTCTTTGCCATGTCTTCTAGCCCATTCTGGTCGTTTCACGATCAAAGCATGGTTCCAATTGATTATTTATTGTCGGTAGCAATCAGTATTAACGGTTTCACCTGGTTTTAGAAGCTCATAATACACCACACCTTCCTGATCCCACCAAACGCAGAGCATTGTCCTGTTTCCGAAGCGATTTGGCCTTGTAGTCAATGTTGATGGTTGACCTGGGTCAACCCATGGTTTTGTGCATTTGGGATTCTCAAAATCACTTTTCATCTCCAGTCACAATTTGATGCAAAAAAGACTCTTTCCTGACAGTGAAGCAACATTTTACTGATGATTTTTCAGTTTTCCATTTGTCTTTTGTTCAGTTGATGTGGCACCCATTTTCCTTCCTTTAAAATCTCTCCCATTGCTTGTAAACGATCGGAAATTGTTTGCTGAGCAATGTTTAAACTTTCTGCAAGTTGTTTTTGAGTTTGACACGCATCTTCATCCAATAATGCTTGTAATTATTGGTCTTCAAACTTTTTCGGTTGACCTGGACGTTCTTTGTCTTTCACATAGAAATCATCACTTTTAAAGCGTTTAAACCAGCGTTCACAAGTATCTTGAGATGGAGCATGTTCACCATAAGTTTCCCGAAGTATATGATAACTTTTTCTTCAAAATAAAGTAATGAATTAAAACTTCCCGCAAATGCTCTTTTTTTGGCACGAAATTCGACATTTTGAAGCATAAAAATATCTATGATGTTAACACCTTCAGCAAATTTGACATATGAAGTTTTGAAGCTTGCTGTCAATACAACAAAATAGCATACATATCAAATCACATATATATATCAACATATGTGTAACTCCATCTATTGAAAAAAGTCTGCATTATTAACTGGTACATCTGGTAGACAGACACACTCCCCCACCTTTTTATTAAAGGTTCAATTCATTAATTTTTAGCCTTCATGGCATTTCTCATTTTTTTATTATTGAACAGATTAAAGAGTTGTTGACTTATTTTTACACTAGAGGCCCAGTGCATGGATTCGTGCACTGGTGGGGTCCCTTGACATATTCTGCAGGGATCAGGTTGAAACCAGCAGTCCAACACTGCCCGCTGCTCCTGCTTGCCGCTCTTGCTCATCCCGGCTTCACTGCATCTCCTGCCGCCACTGCCGCTTAGTAGGCTCACTGCTGCTCTGCTGTGGTCTTTGGGCTGCGGCAGCCAGCTGTGAGCTCTGTGTCTGGTGCCCGTCTGTCAGCTGATTGGCACTCCCGCTGTGGGAACGCACTGACCACCAGGGGGCAGCTCCTGTGGTGAGTGTCTGCCCCATGGTGGTCAGTGTGAGTCATAGCGATTGGTCATTTGGTCGCTTAGGCTTTTATATATATAGATGTACAAAGTGACATGCACATTAATGGTGAAGGAATAATAATTTGGCCTTTTAGGACCCAGGTGTTTTTTGTTTCTGAACTAAATATAAGTTTGAAAAATAGAAAGATTTGAATAGTGGTTGGGGTCTATAGATAGAAGTAGTAATAGATTTGCCTCCAAATCAATTAAATTACTTGACTGCTAGTAGGTGGGTGGGTGGTTTTGTGTGTAATGAAAACACTGAAATTAGAGCCAGGAGCTATGGGTTTTGCCTCTGGCTTTGACAGTCACTGGTTCTATGGCTTTGGGCAGGTCATCTAGATCCTTGGGCTGCTTTTAAAACAGCCCAACTGCCCAGCTGGTGTGGCTCAGTGGTTGAGTGTCAACCCATGAACCAGGAAGTCAGGTTTCGATTCCCAGTCAGAGCACATGCCCGGGTTATGGGCTTGATCCTCAATAGGGGTTGTGCAGGAGGCAGCCGATCAATGATTCTCTCACATCAATAATGTTTCTCTCCCCTCCCTTCCTCTTTGAAATCAATAAAAATATGTACTAACTAGGCCTGGCCAGCATTGCTCAGTGGTTAAGCATCCACCTATGAACCAAGAGGTCCCTGGTTTGATTCCCAGTCAGGGTTTCAGGCTTGCCCAGTAGGGGGCATGTGGGAGGCAGCCAATCAATTTCTTTCTCTCTCATCTATGTTTATATCTCTATCCCTCTCCCCCCTCTCTAAAATCAATAAAGACATATATATTTTTTAAAGTACTAAGTAGGATCATAGAATTTTCAGAGTTGAATGAGCCTCAGAAAGTATTTAGGGAAATCCCCTTCATTTTCCTAAAGTGACTAAGTCATGGTTAATGAAATCCATTATCACTAAGCAAGGACTTAATTGCTTCTTCTCATTATGGTAATAAGTGCTTTTAATTTTTTCATGCTGATTTAAATTAATATTTTTTATTTCATGTACTGACTGGTGTTATTTATTGGAGTAACAGTTATAAAGTTTTCATTTGGATTAACATAAAAAGTTAGTTATCACAAGCATGTTCATTTAATGAATGACTGTTGAGCCAGATTTGTCTTTTATGGTATTTGGTGTATGAAAGGGTGACTCTCAAAATACCTAATTTTAAGAGGATTACCCCCTCATTAGAATGTGGTCTAGTAACTTAGTATTAAGTCTTCCTCTTGGCCACTTAGGCTGTACACCACAGTGATTGAGAGCATTGGATTCTAGAACCAGATTTCCTGTGTTTGAATCCCAGCCCTGCCATGTACTGGTAATGTGCCCTGTGCATGTTAATTAACTTCTGTGTACTCTGGTTCCTCATTTGTAAAATGGGAATAATTATAGTGCCTATCTCATGGGTTACTGGGAGATTAAATAAACTAATACATATAAAGTGCTTCAGAGAGTGTCTGGCACAAAATAAGTGATACATATTTTAACTAATACTATTGTTAGGCCATGATTGCTTTTATTTAACTTGTCAGCCAAAGTAAGAAGATAGTATGTTACATATTTCATGTATATTTCTTTTTTAAAAACAATTCGATATAATTCCATTTTAGTGAGTTTTTAAAAAATATGTTATTGATTTCAGAGAGGAAGGGTGAGGGATGGAGAGATAGAAACATCAATGATGAGAGAGAACCATTGATTGGCTGCCTCCTGCAAGCCCCACACTTGGGATCAGGCCTGCAACCTGGACATGTGCCCTGAATGGGAATCGAACCGTGACCTCTTAATTCATAGGTGGACTTTCAACCACTGAGCCATGCCAGCTGGGTGCTTTTTTTTTTTTTCCAGACAAGAGCTCTTGCTCATTTTATTCAGTGATTTATATTTAGGAAATGTCAATATAATCTGCTTTAGGAAGAAACAACACAGACAAAAAAGAAATAAAATATCATTGTATGCCTGTTACTGAGTGTTCTCATATGTTTTTTTAAAAAATACATTTAAAAAGTGTCATTTATGATGCTCTGCAGTATTTTACAGTATTAAATTATATTACTTAATTTCATATAATTACAATTTTTAAATTCTCAGATTTTTTTTAAAGCTGGAAGGAAAGTAGTAAATCATCAAGACTAAATGCTTCACTTTATAAACAAGGGAACTGAGGCTCCAAGAAGTGAAATGACTTACCCAAAGTCACTGAGACTAGAGCTGGCAACCTCTCAAGTCGATTGTTCTTTCTTTCTTGCATGATGCCTGCTGTTCCACTTTCAACTTGTACTGTCATTTATCAAGCTTTCTCTAAAATACTATCTATAACAGAACATCTAGCTGGATAAGATGTTGAGTGTTTTTTTGTTTGTTTTTCCAAAAGAAGGCTTTGATTAGTAACATTTCACTCCTTTAGGAAACATGTGTAATAGTATCCCTATTTATTTCAATTCAGTCAAATGTCCCTGGATGAATTCTTAGGTATATACTCAAGGGAGCAGGTTAAAACACACACGCACACACACACACACACACACACACACAAAAGAGGTATTATTTGCCTTGTCCAACTAAGAAAGGAAATTTCATGGCAGATTTTATTAATCAGATTGATCAAACAGTTAAATTGCAGCCTATATTTTGTTCCTAGAGAATTTGAATAATCAATTCCACCAGTCTGCTATGCATATGAGGATATGTAAATATTTTAGATGTGCACTTACAGAACCTATGGCATATACCCTGATACCTTGGTTATATATTTCCACTTTACCTGCTTTTAATCAATATTCATTTATGGTTTTTTCTGGATTATGGTTGATTAAAAGTGCTAGACCATATAAATACAAGTATGACCATACGTTGCTTTTAAAAATAAATGATCGCCAAGTAACGTGGTCTAAGTAAAATGTTCTCTTTTTTAATTATGTAGTCCTCGCCATCCTCATCACAGCCTCATTGTAGCCACTGCAGAACGAAGGCCTCATCATTGTGTCACCATGCATCCCTGCCCTGGGTCAAACGTAACCATGTAGACCCTGCAAAGGCTACCAGTCCATCTCTCCGTCTTCGTCGCTGGCGACCCTTCTTACGCCTACCATCTTTGGGTCTCCATTCTGTTGTAAGTGTAGTCAATCTTCCATCTCTTCTTCCAGTGACAAGGGCAGTCCATTTTTCCCCTTAAACTTCTTCGGTCTTCAAAATGCTTTTCTCTTGGTTCACTCAACCATTAGTTTTCCCTCCCAGTAAGATTGCAAGCATACCTCCATGCTTTGCAGTCTAGCTTGACTTTCACCAATGCCTTGGTGAAATCCATCTTTCCACTTCATGTCCTACCAATGCAAGAATGCCTGCCTTTTGATGAGTGTTAATGGACATTCATGATAATGTTTACGTTCCTATCATTCATTAAAGTGAATATGTATTCTTTTACCCTTCATCTTTCTGATTTCATTTAGTTGACTCGGGTCAACAAATGCTGTGTACCTTCTGAGTTCTATACCATTTCTTTTTTTTTTTTTTCTCATGTTTCTGAACATGACTTTAGGCTCTTGTCATGCTCTGGGGTGCTTTACTTACTCTATCCTTAATCTAATACTTCATGGTGTAGGGTGTTTCATCTAAGCTATTTTTTCTTGAGGTGGCTCAGGTACTTGGTTTAATCTTGATCCAATCTTCCTTGCCTATTCAGTTTAAAGAACATCTTTCCAAGTAAGAGGCGAAGGTTTTTTTCCTTGTGAATTGATGTAGGCTTCCCACAAATTTTAGGATTTCTCCTTCTTGAGTAGATAATATTAGCAAACTATTTAAAAGTGTATGTATATGTTCTTATAATCTTGCTAATTTTCTTAAATGTTGAGGTTGATGATAGAATTCTAATTATTTTCATAATTGAAATAAACTGCAGGTTTCAGCAACTACAGCTCTTGTCTTTCTGATGTTTTAGACTATTAGTGGCAATGACTTTGGATTGGTTGAGAGATTTGGTATATGCCATACATTTATAAGAAACTTGACACTTCTATAAATCATCATGACTTTCGAAGCCAAAGGAAGTCTGATTACACATAATGTTTAATGCTTAAAAAAAAAATTGGTGTCAAACATTCTTTCCTCCCTTTACTTACTCTTCTAGAGCTATATTCAAATTCTGAAGTGGAGTCGTGGCACTTTTCCTTAAACATCTGCTTCCTCCAAATAGCAGTATGGTCATCAAAAGAACCTTTGATTTTTGCTGAGTATCAACAAAACTGGTGTCTCTGTGTTTCATTATCTTCATTGGGTCACAGTGTGTATTTGTCATTTTTATTCATTTATCATATTTGTTGTTTCCCTACTGTGCCAATTTGTACAGTAGGAGATATAAGGTGAATTAAATGATCAGAGTAAAACCCTAATTTTGTAAAGTCTGTCTTAGGCATAATTGATTCTAAATATGAATAAATTTCTTTGTACTTAAAACTATTCTAAATATAAATGAGCATATCATAAAATTTGTTTTTTCCAGGTTTATGTGTTTTTATATAATTTTGATCTTTGCTCAATATTAATTCCATTGCTTTATATCTTCATAAATATTTTCATAGCCTAGTGGTTAAGCACACAGATTCTAGAATGACACTGCCTGGATTTGTGATCTAGAACATGTTACTTAATGCTTCCATGCCTCAGTTTTCTTGAGAGTAAAATGGGTATAATTATATTACCCACCTTGCAGGGTTTAAATGATAATTAATTGGTCAGTACATTTAAGACTTAGAACAGTGCCTAATATATATTAAGTACCATACAATTATTAATTAAATTTCAACCATACCTTTTTATAATTTGAAATATCTGTTTAGTATTTACTTTCTATCTAATTAATTTGTTATATTACTTTTTAATTGTTTGGGATAAGTATTTTATTCTAAATTAGGGAACTTTATAAAAAATAATATATATAAATGTAGGCAAAAATGATCCAAATCTATGGCTTCTGTTTTTTGCCCTTTGTTTATTATATGTTGGTCATTTTTTTTAAATGAAAAACTTATTGGAATTTGCTTTTTATTTATTCTTGTTTTGGGGTGGAATCATTTTTAAGCAGTGAATAATTGCACTTTTCAGATTACACGTAGACAAAAGGAAAAGGCTCATAGCAAGTACTGACACACAATTTTGAGTCACTAGATTTAGTGATTTCTTAGATTTTGTGATAATGCAGTATTAATATTGTAATAATACAGAATGTTTAGTATCACTTAACAATTTACAAAGTAATACATTTCATTTAAACCTCAAAACAGATAACAAAATCAGTGTTTACAGGGATTGAGTATATATGTTCATATATCTGACTCCAATTATACTACTTTTATCTTTAGCACAATTATATTTACTGGCAAGATAAGAAAAATGGAAGCTATAAGATGCAATATGCTTAGAAGAAATGGTGTTAAAATATTTTAAAATTTTTGAAAACATGGATCAAAAGATTTAATATCCTGTTGGAGAATCGTATCTTAAAATGAGAAAACCAGACCTTTTCCTAGTTGGATAAACAATTCTTTCTGGCATTTTTTATAGAATTGAATTTATCATTTGTAGAATTGCCTAGGTTTAGCCTTGAAAATTTGAATTCTCTTTGGGTCATTGGTATTAGATTGAGCAATCAGTAATACATTTGATTCTCTGACCAGGAAAGTAAGGGAACTCATTGTCACCATCTTTAATTATTTGAAGAAACATCATGCTCAGGAGCTATTAGACTTTTTATAAGATGGTGGAAAACACTGGGAAACATATTTTAGCTTCAGTATGAGGGTCAAAGATGGAATGGATTGCTTCAAAGTCTAGTGACAGTTTCCTGTTGTTGGAGGGTCTACCAAAAGTACGGGCTGTGGTAGAGAGGAGATTAACAACAGTAACCTAGATGACTTTGATTGCTACCAACTTCGGAATTCTTTAGTTCTATGTTGAAGTTAGGAAGAGCTAGTTTGCCACATCAGTTTTTGTTGCTGTTTTCTCATTCATAAACTTGAAGAAAATAATTCCTGAAGAATAATGTGAGATTACATGAGTCACTCTATCTGTAAATGTTTTAAGAGCATTCAGTAAATCCAAGATAATGTTTCTTCTGTATCTTTCAATTTCTGCACCTGAAAACTTCATATTATAACTACTTAAAATTATGTAATTACTAACGAGTAAAAAAAATACACATTTTAGAGTTAAGCTACTATTGTGTTACAGGATGTTACATACATAATATGAGAAGTAATTTGATTTATGCCTTGTGAAAACTTTGTTTCTAAAATGTGTACTTGCATTTAACACTGATTGTACTTCATTTCACACCATTTAGATTCGATAAATAGTTAACACATATTTGTGTTAACTGTAGTTACTGCGTATTAAAGACAGTGTGAGTGAATCATGTATTGACTTTGCATAAGTTACTTGAATGTTTAACAAATGTAGCAGATATTGCTCATGAAAATTGAATTTGGTAAGCCAAAATAGTTTTAATTTCAAAGCGTTTACTAAGAAAGCAAGAGAAAAAATATAGGCTACAGTTAGTTGTATTTTAATTTGCTCTTATCCTTATTTTCCCCCTTTAACCTTTTGGGTTATTTTCCTGAGTCTATTCATTTATAAACCTTTTGAATGTAGGATGAGTAAAGATACTTATTTTACTCTAAAACTCTTTATGTTCTATTTTTCAAAAAAATAATATTATCAAAGTCAAGTTATTAAGGGAGAACTCACTTTCTTTAAGTCTTAAAACTTAGAGTTTTTAAAACTGTTTATGCTATTAAAATGTAAAAGATTTTCTTTTTCAAATTTCAAAAATTAGACAAATCACTTTATGCATTTATTTCATTCAGAAAGTATACATTGCACATTTACTATATATACCAGGCATTGTGTGAAGTTCTGGGCCTTTGAAGGTGAACAAAGCTTTAGATATTTAGATTGTTGAGATTAAGAAAAATGTGCTTGTAGTTGACATTTTTCTTGATGATGGGTGAGCACGTTGTTATAAACGTAAACATATTTACTCATTGTCCACTATATCAAAGGTTAAGCCTTTAATTATTTTGGATAAATGCTCTCTGATGTGATTTGATACTTGTATGTGTTTACATGTACTTGCTTGATTTGTTTGATTATAAACATATGTAATATGTATGTTTCCTCCTATTGCAGGCACCAAATATAGATGAAAAAGTAGATCTTCATTTTATTGCATTAGTTCACGTAGATGGGCATCTCTATGAATTAGGTAAGAACTTTAAAAATTTACTCTGGGGAGAGAAATTGGAAATGAAAAAGTCTGTATTTGTGATAAACGGGATTGTTGGTATTTATTATTTACTTATATTATATTAATTGATTGCGTTATAGCATTGAACTGGCATAATGAAAGTTTTTCATTTAAGACTTCTTACTAGAAAAAATCAAATTTTTCTTTGGTGTTCAAGCAACTTACAATTCAAAATGTTTGCATACCACCTTTACATTTTAGCAAAGCAGTAAAGTAAAAATCATTATAGGAAACTCCTGTAAATCACTCCCAGCACTTTTTACTATGTTATTGAGATAGATATCATCAACATCTGCATAAGCCATTTTGATCCTGAAACTAGTTTTAAGACATAGTGTATTATTCATGTCTAGTTTTTATATTTGGTAATGAGTATTACTAGTTTTCAGGCTTTTGTACTATCCCTTTGTATTACATCTGACTTTTTAAAAAAATGTATTTTTATTAATTTCAGAGAGGCAGGGAGATGGAGAGACAGAGATAGAAACATCAATGATGAAAGAGAATCATTGATTGGCTGCCTCCTGCACACCCCCAACCAGGGATTGAGCCCACTGGCTGGCTACATCTGACTTTTTAAAAGACTTTACAAGAGTCTGTTTTCTGGCAACAACTTCCTAGGGCATATGTCAAACTACACATGATTAATTACTTAGAATTTTGGCACTTAGTTTTTAAAAAGTTTAACTCCAGGTAGATTATTTCAGGGACTATTTGGAGGAAATCTTCATAATTTTAATTGTTTCATTTAGATAGAGAACTTCTTATGACTCCTTCATAATTGATCTATAGTACTTTAGTACTTATGAGTCCTTGTTCTTCTCCATGAGACCTTCTTGTGTTCAAAAAAAAGAGGGGGGGGGGGCAAATAAAGAAACAAAAAAGTGAAGTACTTTTCAATATTAACTTGCCACTTTTAATTTTCTTAACTTATTTAAAGACAGAGTTTTAAAAAATTTTTAAATCTTTTTATTACAGTTTGCATTCAACACTTTTTTGTACTAGTTTCAGGTGTACAGCATAGCTGATAGACATTCATGTAAGTTAAGGACAAAGAATTTTGAAAGAACTCAGCTTACAACTGCAAATGAGGTCCATAAAATTTAGATGGATTTTGTGTTTGAAATATGCTAACAAAATTATATAATTTATTAAAAAGAAATTGCTCTATTAAAGGGGAAAAGGAAAGGAAATAACATATTTATAAAAATTGATGGTTGTCTTCTATAGTCAAATGATTTCAGTAGGAATCAAACTAAAATGAAAAGAAATTGTTATGGGAGTATGTAACAGACCTCAGAGCTTCACTAATTTATTCCATAAAATTTATATTTGCTAAGTCAGTCTATAAAATTTATATAGAGATAAGGTGTAATAGTGATTGGGGATTTCAGTTGTGTGACTGATTGCTGGAAACTTCATTTCCACTCTGAATAATAAAGAATAACTAGTAGAAATGGAAATAAAGAGAGTGCTGAGACTTACCAGACACATTCTGTTGACTTCAAGGAAGTAGATTTAGAAAAGGCCAGAGAAACGATACATATTATCCATAACTAGGGACTAAAAAGTAATGGTGACTTTCAGGATGAAACACTTAGTAATAAAATAAACAATAACATTGAAAAGATACTTAGAAAAAATAAATCTATGATCAATGGGAAGCAAAGAGTTGTCTAAAAAACTCAATTTGAATAGTTAGCTAGCAGTAGAAAGAAAGACATATATCAAAGGTAAGCTACATAGGAAGAATGTCCTATTTTGTAGCATGCCAAGATCAACACAGAAGTATTTTAAAATTGGTTTGAAGTAAGAATATCAGAAAAGAAAGGCAGAACTACTGAGATCTTGTTTGTTTTAGGTGTTCTTTAGCAAGAATGATCAGTATGGCTGATGGAGAATTAGAGCCCTTTGGAGATAGCAATCTTTAAAGGAGTTTAAAGAACTTCAGTTCTAAAGAATAGTCATAATCTTTGATATATCAGAGAGCAGGGGGATACTTATAAGACAAATGTGGATGGGCAGTTGCAAGGGAAATGGACAGTAACCCTGATATAGATTCCTAATAAATTCAAAAGGAATCTTGAGCAAGAAGAGAATTGAGTTATTGAATAAAAAATTGTAGATGACATGATACTATAAATAAAGAACCCCATGCCAGAACCGGTTTGGCTCAGTGGATAAAGCTTCGGCCTGCGGACTCAAGGGTCCCGGGTTCGATTCCGGTCAAGGGCATGTACCTTGGTTGCGGGCACATCCCCAGTCGGGGGTGTGCAGGAGGCAGCTGATCCATGTTTCTCTCTCATGGATGTTTCTGGCTCTCTATCCCTCTCCCTTCCTCTCTGTAAGAAATCAATAAAATATGTTTAAAAAAAAAAAAAGAACCCCAAAGATTCCACCAAAAAACTATTAGAACTGATAAATTAATTTAGTAAAGTGCAGGATGCAAAGTTAACATTCAGAAATCGATTGCATTTTTATACACCAATAATGAACTATCAGAGAAATTAAGAAAACAATTCACTTTACAATTGCATCAAAAAGAATTCAATACCTAGGAATAAATGTAATAACCAAGGAGGTAAAAGGTCTGTACTTGGAAAATTATAAAACATTGAAGAAAGAAATTGAAGAAGATACAAATAAATGGAAGCATATATTGCACTCATGGATAGAAAGAACTAACATTCTTAAAATGTCCATACTACCAAAAGCAATCTATAGACTCAGTGCAATCCCTGTCAAAATACCAATGGCATATTTCAAGAACTGGCATGAAAATAGACGCATACATCAATAGAACAGAATAGAGAGTCCTGAAATAAACCCACACCTATGTCAATTTATGACAGAGGAGGCAAAAATATACAATGGGATAGAGATAGTCTCTTCAATAAATGGTGTTAGGAAAACTGGACAGATACATGCAAAAAACTGAAACTAGATCACTTTCTTAACACCATACACAAGAATAAACTCAAAATGGATTAAAGACTTAAATGTAAGACTCATAAAACTCCCAGAAGAAAAGATAGGCAGTAAACTCTTTGACATTGCTCTTAGTAATATTTTTTGGGTCTATCTCATTGGGCAAGGGAAACAAAAGAAAAAACACACAAATGGGACTACATAAAACTAAAAAGTTTTTGCACAGAAAAGGAAATGATCAGCGAAATGAAAAGACAGCCTACCGAATGGAAGATACTCGCCAATGGTACATCCAATAATGGCTTAATATCCAAAAGATATGAAAAACTCATACAATTCAACACAAAAAAACCCCACAAACACTCCAATTAAAAAATGGGCAGAGGACCTGAACAGACACTTTTTCAAAGAGGACATACAGCTGGTCAATAGACATATGAAAAGATGCTCAAAATCACTAATCTTGAGAGAAATGCAAATTAAAACCACAATAAGTTATCACCTCACACCTTTCAGAATAGCTATCAAGCCCTAGTCAGTTTGGCTCAGTGGATAGAGCATCAGCCTGTGGACTTGAAGGGTCCCAGGTTTGATTCCGGTTGGGGGCACATGCCTGGGTTGCAGGCTCGATCCCCAGTGGGGGGTGTGCAGAAGGCATCCAATCAATGATTCTCTCTCATCATTGATGTTTCTATCTCTCCCTCTTCCTCTCTGAAATCAATAAAAATCTATTTTAAAAAATAAAATTAAAAAATTTTAAAGAAGAATAGCTATCAATAAATCAACAAACAAGTGTTAGAATGCAGAGAAAAGGGAACCCTCATATACTGTTAGTGGAATACTATAGGATACAGTATGGAGGTTCCTCAAAAAATTAAAAATAGAATTACAGTATGACCCCACAATTCCACTTCTGGGTATTTATCCTATTAAATCCAAAATACTAATATGAAAAGATAAATGCTTCTTTATGTTCATTGCAGCATTATTTACAATAGCCAAGATATGGAAGCAATCTCAGTGTCCATCAGCAGACGATTAGATAAAGAAGATGTGGTACATATATACAATGAAATATTACTTGGCCATAAAAAAAGAATGAACTCTTACCATTTGCACTAACATGAATTGACCTAGAGTGTATTATGCTAAGTTAAATAAGTCAGAAAGACAAATACCATGTGATTTCACTTATATGTGGAATCTAGAAAAACCCAAACAATAAATGGAGCAACAAATCAGAAACAGATTCGTACTTACAAAGAACAAATTGATAGTTGCCAGATGGGAAGGGCATTCAGAGCTGGGTGAAAAAGGTGAATGGATTAAGAAGTACCAGTTGGCAGTTACAAAATAGTAACAGGAATATGAAGTACGCATCTATACTAATGAAAGAAACATGCAAATTGATTGTCCCTCTGCTATGCCCACCAGCCAATCAGAGTGAGTATGCAAATTAACCCAACAAAGATGGTGGTTAATTTGCATATGTTGGTGCAGAGCAACGACTGAAGATAGTGTAGAAGGAAACCAAGCACTGCCAAAGGGAGCGAAGCTGCAGAGAAGCAAGCGGGGCGGCAGAGACTGCCGCAGGAAGCCCTATTCTTGCAGGAATCTTCCTGCAACAGGCCTCTAGTCTATATAATAAAAGCCTAAGCAACCGTTCTGGAGGAACAACCAGAACGACCAGTTGCTATGATGCGCACTGACTACAAGGGGGCAGACACTCAACGCAGGAGCTGCCCCCTGGTGGTCAGTGTGCTTCCACAGCCCACAGTGGGAGTGCCGCTCAGCCAGAAGCCAGGCTCATGGATGATGAGCACAGCGGCAGTGGCAGGAGCCTCTCTCACCTGTGTGGCAACGCTAAGGAGCAGCGAGCAGGCTGGTGGTGAGGAGCAAGGGGTCCCAGATTGTGAGAAGAATGTCCGACTGCCAGCTTAGGCCCATGGGGAGCGGGCCTAAACCGGCAGTCAGACACCCCCCAAGGGCTCCCGGACTGCGAAAGGTTGCAGGCTGGGCTGAGGGTACCCTCCCACCCCGAGTGCATGAATTTCGTGCACTAGGCCTCTAGAAACAAATATAATCAATAATATTATAATAACTGTGTATGGTGCCAGTTGGGTACTGGAAATATCAGCAGCAGTACTTTGTAAAGTATATGATTGTCTAACCACTGTACTATACTCCTGAAATTAATATAATATTGAATGTCAACTGTAATTGAAAAAACATTTTTTTTTTCAAAAAGATTAAAGGAATCAAAAAGAAAATGGTAATTAAGAGAACACATGGTTTTTAAGAAAAAAATAAGTAACCATATTTTTTTGTTTGTTTAATTTTTGCTTATAGTTTTTCTTTGAATATGGTATCTATTAGTCTAAGTCTATTACTACAAATACTTATTGACTAAAAATTTTATTATATTTAGAAACCATAGAGTTATAAAAGGGATTGTGTTTTATGATTTGTACTTGAAGTGCCACTTATAAGACATTTGAGATGATAAATTTTGATGCATAGGATAGGGCGAAAGTAAATTTACAGTTTTAAGTATGCAAAACACAGAGTTTATTCTTCTATTATTATTTATTAATTATTGTAATATTTTCCATTCAAACATTTGTAAACCTACTTTGTGTAGAGTTATCAGTTACCTTTGGGTAACATGAGTTTATATAATTCTAGACTTTTTCATAGTATTGAAAAATTACTAGTTTATTCAAGTGACTATAGTTGCAGTTAGTTATTTTTGCTGGTCAGTAAAGTAATCCTAGTTTATTTAGATTATTATTCTATACTACTACCTTGAAGGTACACAATTAGTAGTAATATATAAAACTTGGGATGGCTCCCTTTTGTTGATGTAAACATGTCAGTCTTAGAAGCCTTCTGATTTAACTCTTAAAGTGAAGAAATAATTTTTTTCCCATATTTCTGAGGGTAAAAACAGATCCTAACTTAAAAAAAAACCCTGACTTATTTTTCATATTCTTTTTAGGAAATTAAATCAAGCCAATATGTATTTATAATAAATTCTGTTTATGAAGATAATTTAGGTTTTCAAACATGGAAGCAAGGTTCTAATAACTTTACTTTTAATCTAATAACTTTTAATGTTAAAGAATATTCATAGGTAGCACATTTAAAATATTTGTTTTAGGACATATAATCATTTAACTTTTACCTCACTGTGAGAGGAGGAAAGTGGAAGTTGAAAGTATATTATCTTGTACAAACAGCTAAACATTCAACTGTTTGTCTATTTTTTATAGATGGACGGAAACCATTTCCAATTAACCATGGTGAAACTAGTGATGAAACGTTATTAGAGGTAAGAGTAAAACTTGTCCCACTTTAAGTGTTATTAATGTTCTGGTTATCTTTGAAACATCTCTAAAACTCACTTGTATAACATTTTATCTATATATGGATATTTCCTTGTCCTTGCTCTCTTGAAAAAATCCAAAAAGAAAAATTTGAGCTAGTGTTAACCTATAGCAAATAAAGAAGTTTTCAGAGCTCTTTGTGTGAACAAGTACCAAATTTGAAAAAGGCAAGAATAGTTTTGCTCTGGCTGAGTGGCTCATTTGGTTGGAGTGTCGTTCCATACACCAAAAGGTTGCAGGTTTGATTCCCAGTCAGGGCACATACCTAGGTTGGGGGTTCTACCCCCATTTGGGGGCGTATGGGAGGCAACCAATCGATGTTTCTCTCTCTCCCTTCCTCTCTCTAAAAATTAATAAAAACATTTCCTTGGGAGAGGATTTAAAAAAGAAGAAAAAGGCAAGAATAGTTTTGAAAGAGTTGCACATTGTATCCCATATTTCATTAGATTCATGATACCATCATTTGTATCTTGATCTTGATTTTAGAGATTTTTAAATTTATGAACAAATTGTGTGGCTTAGAATCAATGAAATGTAATTGCCAAGTTAAAAGTTTCTTAAAAGGATTTTAAGAAAGAATACTTACCGTATCTTATACTTTTGGACTAAGCTAATTAGGCCACGAAATGTTCGTTCTTCTGGTGTGCTTTTAGTTGTTCTTCATTTGGAAAAACAAGTGTGCAGTGTAACATTAGTACAAACTAGGAAAGTATGAAACACTTATGATTTGCAAGTAAAACACATGTTTATAAACTGAAAATTTATATTTTTCCCCTATAGGATGCCATAGAAGTTTGCAAGAAGTTTATGGAACGTGACCCTGATGAATTGAGATTCAATGCAATTGCTCTTTCTGCAGCATAGTTTGTCAATAATGGAAACACCAAGTACTGTATTATTTGCAACAAAAATTTCATTTCTGCTGCCATACACTATCTCAAAAATTTTGATATTTTCATTAACTTGACTGATTAAACTTTATGTGAATTAAACTTTGACTTAATCTGTGTTTTATATACTTTGTCCTGAATTTAAGCTGCATTTCTTTTCTTTCCTTTCTTTCCTGTGAAGGATTTAGGTTGGTTGATGACTAGAAATAACCTTCTTATTCTCTTTAAAGTTTTATGGTAAGTTTTGTATTGGGACACAGACACAGTTTCCATCTGCATAGTGTGTATATACAGTGTCCCAAAAACATGTATGCACACTTTTAACAGCTGATAGCTCAATTGATGTTTCTTTCTTTTCAGCCAGACTAAGCTTTAAACAAAGGAAATTCATCCTAAATGCTATTGGAAGTTTGAAAATACGGTTGAAGTACAAACACTGCCTTTATACTAATTCAGTGTATATATATTTTGTAGACACCCTGTGTTCCCAAAAATGTATACTTACGTTAACAGCTAATAACTCACTTCATATTCATTCCTTTTCAGGTTTAACTGATTGAAATATGGGTGAATCTTTGAATAAAGAAAATTTACCCAGTAGACTTTTTTATGGGTATATATAAAAGGTAAAGTTTACTGTACAAAACTGGGAACAGTCACCAAATGGAGGGGACACAAATACCGAATGAAATGATTCTTGATGTTTGTGATTTCACATTATCAACAGGGCCTGGACCAGAACGGTTATCAGTTTGAAAACAGGCACTGACAAAAAAAATTATTTTCTGTAGATTCTTTTAAATTTTGAAAATGAACTGTATGTTAATAAACACTGACTATAATCATTCAAAGTGTGTATACACCTGTTGGGGACACCCTCTGTATATCACGTGGTAACATTTATTTAGCAAACATTTGTTGAGCATCTAATTGCAATGAGCTGGACAGCGTTCTAGGTGCTGGAGTTACACCTGTGAGCACTGTTGACAAGTTCCATCGTCATGGGGCTTATGTTTTTTTGGGGAGAAGAGACAAATGAAGCACATTAATAAAATACATGCCACCAATAGATGCTATGCAGAAAATTAAAGTCGGATTTGTGTTAGACAGTCTGAGTGTCTACTTTAGATTTTGTGGTCAGGGAAGGCTTCTGTAAAGAGGTAACTTCGAAGTTGAGCTCTGAATAGCAAAAGTAGCTATTTTTGCTAATAGAAAGGTGGTGGGGAAGAGAAGAGGTAATAATGCAGATCCCTAAAGTGGGAATATGTCACTGTGTTGTAAGACTGGAAAGAAGATTCATGTGATCAGAATACAGGAAGTAATGGAGAAAAAGGAGGGGCTTAGTGATACAGAAATACAGGTAAAGGCATTGGACTTATTGCAGCTGTGATGGTAAACTCTTGGAGGGTTTTAAGCAAGAGAGTGACCTGATTTGATTAATATTTTTAGGAGGTCACTGAATTCTCTGTGGACAATATTTTGGGGTGAGGTAAGAATAGAGGTAGAGCGGAGCCCACTGCATTTGTTCAGTTAGAGATGATGGCCAAGTCGTGAAAAATCCAGTAGTTTCCCTTATCTGAGGTCTTGCTTTCCACGGTTTGTTAGCCATGGTCAAACAGTCTAAAAATATTAAATGGAAAATTCCAGAAATAATTCATAAGTTTTAAATTGTGCACCGTTATGAGTAGCATGATGAAAACTCACACTGCCCTTCTCTGTCCTGCCTGGGCCGTGAATCATCCCTTTTTGTGCATCATCCACGCTGTTTGCACTTTGCCTATTAGCCACTTAGCCTTCTCAGCAGTTCCACCATCATGGTATCTCAGTGCTTGTATTCAAAGGGCAAGAGAAGTGATGCTGGTAATTCAGATATGCCAAAGAGAACCCATAAAGTGCTTCCTATAGGTGAAAAGATAAGTATGTAGAGGAAAAACGTATTTGCTGTCATCCACAGTTTCAGGTATTGACTGGGGTCTTGGAACATATGCTCCATGGATGAGGGGGAAATGTTATAGTAGTAATTTAGATAGAGGTCTATGAGTGGATTTGGGGCGTGTTTTGAAGAAGGAAGGGTTTCAGTTGAGTCTGAAAGGATAGGTGGGAGGCAGTGGGAAGGTGGCAGGGTTATTTACAGAGCTGGGTCAAAATAGGGTTGTGTGATGGCACTGTCCTTCCTATAGCATTTTGGGCGAGAGTATTGGATACGCAGTTGTATACATGTATGGAAACTCAATGAATTAATTCATTTAAAATCTGTACTTCACTGTATATTCATTTTACCTTAAAAAAATTTTAGCCCTGACCGGTTTGGCTCAGTGGATAGAGCGTCAACCTGCGGACTGAAGGGTCCCAGGTTCGATTCCGGTCAAGGGCATGTACTTCGGTTGCGGGCGCATCCCCAGTGAGGAGTGTGCAGGAGGCAGCTGATGGATGTTTCTCTCTCATCCATGTTTCTAGCTCTTTGTCCCTCTCTCTTCCTCTCTGTAAAAAATCAATAAAATATATTAAAAAAAAAAATTAAAAAAGCAGAGCTGAATTGGGTTGGCTGGAATCAGTATAACTTTTAGGAGAAAGACTAAATTGGTCCAGAATGAAGCTCTTGATAAAATTGAGTGTAAATGTTTATATAGGATCCACTAAGTTAATGTAGATTCCTGAGACAGTATCATGATGTAAGTGGTATTTTAGGCAAAGTAATAGGGCCATGGCTTGCAGAATGGATTAGATCTTTGTTATTATTCTAAGTATGGTTGCATCAATATTACCTGGAAACTTGTTAGAAATGAAGAATTCCAGACCCCACCTTAGACCTACTAAATCAGTAAGATCTTACAGCATTTTAGGTAAGATCCCTGAGTGAGTCATACATATTAAGTTTGGGACTATACTGAGGAAGATTTACCAACTTTCTATGGTGAAGAGGGCTTGAATGAAGCGATAGCAGTAGGAATGGAGAAATAATCTGAAGTAATTCGATAAATTATGTAGCTGATGGCTTTTGTCATGCCAGTTAACAACCACCTAGTATTATATTCTTTTGTTACATTGTTTGCATTTTGTATTCATATCTGTCTTGCATATTATCTTAAATATTTTAAATATTTCTGAGCAGTTTTCTACCTGTTGCCCTGCAAGATTTCTCATACTATATGATTTCTTAATAGGGCCTTAATGGCATCTCACTAAGAATTTACATAGTTTCTCAGTATTTAATATGAAAATACTGTCTTGGCCCACTGTTAATGGATAAGAAAGGGTTGAGATTAAGTACCTTTTGAAAATATTGGGTTAAAGTTACTTTTTAAAATGTAGATATATTAAGTGGGGACAATTGAAGAATTCAAGTTTTTTAAAAAAAATTCTGTGTCTTATGAATATCATTTCTAAACATTTTATGGAGCAACATTTAGAGCTAGCATTCTTTTGCACACACTTTAGGATAACAGTCCTGCCGGGGTTCTTGTTCCAGCATCAAGAAGGGTTCAGCAATCTGGAGAAGGGGCTGTGCAGAACTTAAAGAGTCCAGAGACGAAATATAATTTTGAAAGGCATTGGGGATCAGAGGAGCCTAGCTAAAGAAACTAAGATC
The DNA here is from genome assembly GCF_014108235.1 of Myotis myotis. Classification (NCBI taxonomy): domain Eukaryota; kingdom Metazoa; phylum Chordata; class Mammalia; order Chiroptera; family Vespertilionidae; genus Myotis; species Myotis myotis. Next base: position 57,750,153 of record NW_023416335.1, on the reverse strand, counting down.
TCCTCGTCTCAGGACCCCATGCTTTTTATTAACACAAATTGTCCTGAGGCGAGGCAGAGATATACACTTCAAAGGGTAGGGTTTCATATACAGAGGCATTGTCAGAATGGGGGAATTAGCCTACGGCTGTTCAAGTGTTTGGCCAGTAGGAGGCAATAACATGTAGATTAAGATGCCCTGAGCTGTCTGGCAGCAAGCAATCATCCCTTTTCAGGTTTGGGGATGATTCCCAATAGATGGTAACATATGTGACTCAGCCCTTGTTGAGTCCCCAAATTCCATCAATCTTTTGATGAAACTCTTGGAATTATGACATGCTGGAATTGGCTTCTGGCACAGTCCCTTGTGGAATATAAATCTTGAAAATTTTCTTTTGCTTCTCCCTTCTTAGGTTATATCTAGAATTTTAGTCCTTCTCCAACTCTATTTCTATCAATACTTAGTTTAATCACTTTCTTAAAACTTAGCACTTATAGAAGAGATTAAATTTGTATGGAAACTTACAAAGAGACACTAAGAGTGATCAAGTTGTGGCTCATTTCTGTACTAGAGGCCCGGTGCACAAAAATTTGTGCACTGGGGGTGGGGGGTAAGTGGGGGTCCCTCAGCCCGGCCTGTGCCCTCTCGCAGTCTGGGACCCCTCAGGGGATGACCAGCTGCTGGCTTAGGCCCGCTCCCCAGGGGATTGGGCCTAAGATGGCAATCAGACATCCCTCTGGCAGCCCGGCAGCCCTCGGAGGTTGTCCACTTGCCAGCGGGGAGCAGGCCTAAACTGCAGTCAGACATCCTTAGCGCTTCTGAGGAGGCAGGAGAGGATCCCACCACCACCGCTGTACTGGCAGCCATCAACCTAGCTTGTGGCTGAGTAGAGCTCCTCCCATGTGAAAGCGACCTGACCACCAGAGGGCAGCTCCTGCATTGAGAGTCTGCCCCCTGGTGGTCAGTGTGTGTCATAGTGACCAGTCATTCCCAGTCCTTCTGCTGTTAGGGTCAGTTTGCATATTACCCTTTTACTATATAGGATAGAGGCCTGGTGCACAGGTGGGGACCGGCTGGTTTACCCTGAAGGGTGTCCCGGATCAGGGTGAGGGTCCCACTTGGGTGCCTGGCCAGCCTGGATGAGGGGATGATGGCTGTTTGCAGCTGGTCACACCCCCTTCAGGATGGGGGTCCCCACTGGGGTGCCTGGCCAGTCTGGGTGAGGGGCTGAGGGCCGTTTTCAGGCTGGCAGGCGACTGAAGCTCCCAACCTCTCCTTTTGTTCTTTTTTTTTAAATTATTATTCTGGGATTTATTTACCTTCTATGGCTGTCATTGGAGCTGAGAGCCGGCTTTAGCTCTGAGGCTCAGCTCCAGTTCTGAGATCTCAGCTGCTGAAAGCAGGTATCTGGGTTTGTTTGGCTTCTATAATTGAAACACTGTTGCAACTCCAGCTCTGAGGCCCGGCTGGCTGAAAGCAGGTTTCTGGGGTTTGTTTAGCTTCTATAATTGCAACATTGTTTCTTAGAGTGCAGCTCAGAGGCCGGCAGCGGCAGGCGGGGAACCTTGGCTTCCTCCATTGCTGGAGCAAGCAAGCCTCCTGTTCACTTTAGCTGCCTGGCTGCCAGCCACCATCTTGATTGGCAGTTAATTTGCATATCGCCCTGATTAGCCAATGGGAAGCATGTCAGAGGTACCATTAATTACCATGTTTGTCTATTATTAGATAGGATATTGCTGTTAATGACCATAATACATGCGGGGCAATGAAACTTAAATGGGAACTGAAACTTGAAATGTTTTCACTTGGTGGACTTTTGGAAATTGACTAAACACCACCTTTCATCAGATGTAATGGTTTGCTTTATATTATTGAAACAGAGGAGCATTTGTGAACTCCACAATATTTAACCCCTAATATTTTCCATGTTCATTTGTGATTAAAACCAAAGTTGAAACTAATATATCTTAAATGGAAACCATCATTAATGTATAAAAATTATTTAAAGAAATCTTATTTGTGTATAGTACTTACTAAGTAAGCTTTATCATTGGGTTGTATATGATATACAACCTGCTTGTTTACTTTAAACAGTTTAAGAGAGATTTTTAGCCATTAATTGTCTTTCAAAATAAAGCATCTATAAGCTTAAGATTCTTGCCCTGCTGGTGTGGTTCAGTTGGTTGGAGCATCCTCAGGCCCATCAAAGGATTGTGAGTTCGATTCCCGGTTAGGGCACATACCAGGTTATGAGTTAGATCTCTGGTTGGGGCACGTGTGAAAGGCAACTGATCGATATTTCTCTCTCACATTTATGTTTCTCCGTATTTCTCTAAAATCAACATTTTTAAAAAAACATCCTTATACTGGTACTTGCAAGAAAATTGTAAAGGGGGATAGTTTTGTTGCCATTGTAATTAGTTATTAATATTAATTATAGGAAGCAAAAGGAGGCCAGACATTATAAGCATGGTCATCTGGGCATCTTCACTAGGAAGCTGCAATTTCACTCTCCCCAGGGAACCAAGGGCCCATTCCCTGCAAATCAATAGGGGAAGGGACTGGACAAAGGGGAAGATGGGTGCATACAAAGTAAAGTTGGACTGATGCAGGGAAAATACGTGTCTGTCAGTCTAACCTGGGAGCAAAGGTCATTGGCTAGAAGGGTGGGGGCCCATGAAAATTTGGGAATACATAATCCCTAGACAAAGGAATTCTCTCTCTCTTGTTCATCTGGCTTTGCTCCTGCTTCCATGCTCTCACCTATGTACCCTTCATAGTCCTAGAGGATGTATGGCCCATGGCCATGTGGACCCCACATGCAATGACCACATCTGGGAACATAAGTTAACCTAGCCAGATGCTGGACAGGACTGGGTTAGGACTATAGGGCAGTATGATCCTTAGTCACCATTTGTAGCTTCCCACCACAGGAGAACAAAGACCAGAAATCAGACCATATAAAGAATTAAACTGTCCTAAAGACACCTGATTGCACACCTGCATTCCATCCACACCAAGCTCACCGACTCAGCCTCCCGCCATTGACTGCATATAAGGATGAAACTCCAGCTCCTATCATCAACCCAGTGTTCCCTTGGCTCTGTGCTGTTCAGCCCTTCCCTTCGGGCATCCTATCCCCCATCCCCTTTTCCTTAAATTCAATTTTTCTTAAATCACCGTCTGAGATGGCTATATAGCCTACCCATGCACCACCATGTTAAACCTTTCATACCGTGCAAATATGGGATGGAAACTCTGGGCAATGGCTTTAATCCTAGCTTTGCTAAAGACAAAATGGGACTTTTTCCTTGGCAGGACAGAGACATGAGATCTTGGAGACTCAGAGATTTAATTCCATGTATATAAATATCACTCATTCTCTCATGCAAGTCTCAAAAAATTCCTCGTTACATTGCAAGAAGCCCACTTCCATCAGCAACAGGTGGGGACACAGAGAGTTTCATCACTTTTTACATTTTTTAAAAATTTATTGATTTTATAAATCAAATCAGAGAGGAAGAGAGAGAGAGAAACATTAATTTGTTATTCCACGTATTTACACATTTGATTGCTTCTTGTATGTGCTATGACTGGAGATCAAGCCCACAACCTTGGTGTATCAGGACAACGCTCTAACCAACTGAGCTACCTGGCCAGGGCCTAAGCTTTTCTATTTATAGAAATGTATTTCTTCTAGAGAAAGCCTATATATACACACACACACACATTACCTGGGAAATAACATGTGCATGTGTACATATGTGTATGTACTAGTGTATATATATGTACACTCATGCTCACATACATTCATACTTTGAATAGTCAAATAACTTTAGTCCCAATTTTCTGTATATCATTTAAATCCCTGACTGAGGAGGTGAGGTTTTGGCTCTGGGTGATCGTTCTCCATCTGCTGTATAGTGGCTGCTGGCCTCGCAGGGAACAGTGGCCATGAACAGCTGGGGCACTTTGCTCTCCTTCCAGCTGGAGAGGGATGTGGTGGGTCCTCCAGGGTGAAATTCCGATTTCCCTGGGTCTTCCGGTAGGAGCTGTGATCAACTGTGCTGACAACAATTTGTATATTATTTGTATATTATTTCTGTGAAGGGGATCAAGGGACGACTGAACAGACTTCCTGCTGCCGGTGTGGGTGGCATGGTGATGGCCACAGTCAAAAAAGGCAAACCAGAGCTCAGAAAGGGGGTACATCCAGTGGTGGTAATTCAACAACGAAAGTCATACCGGAGAAAAAATGGCGTGTTTCTTTATTTTGAAGATAATGCGGGGGTCATAGTAAACAATAAAGAGGAAATGAAAGGTTCTGCCAACACAGGACCAGTTGCAAAGAAGTGTGCAGATTTGTGGCCCAGGATTGCATCCATTGGTGGCAGCATTGCATGATTCTCTGGTGTATTTGTAAAGGAAAAACCAATTAAAAATTGGTGATATGAAAAAATAAATTATAAATATTTCTCTCTTTTCCACGACCAGCACAGCTAGAGAGCAGACAGGAGTCCTGAGTAGGGGCAACTCAGGATTGAGAAAATGAAAGAGACAGACACAAAGACAGTAGGGAAAGCTGGGACCAGGTGGGACAGCTGTCCTCTGATGGAGAGACAGGGACCCAGAGCCGATACAGCATGTTTATTTTATACAATAAGATGCCAGGAAGTTTCACTAAAGTTTAAGATAAAGAAAATATGTGCATTCTTGTGGCTCCTTTGTAATAGTCACTTCTGGGTGGGCCCGGATAATTGTGTTTGTTCCTGGTGCCTGGCTGGATTTAGATAATGAAATCCACGCCCTGGCACCTGAGCTAAAGGTCAGACTGACAACACACCTCCCTCTGGCAAGGTATGTTTCCAGGGCATGGCTCTGCCAGGCGCCACTGGATTCAGACGACAGTCAGCTCAGGGGCCTTTCCCAGGTGCTCTTTACAATCCTATCTAATAATAGAGAAACATGGTAATTAACCATAACTTCGCTACCCTTCCCATTGGCTAATCAGCGAGATATGCAAATTAACTGCAAATCAAGATGGCGGCCGGCAGCCAGGCAGCTGAAGTGAACAGGAGGCTTGCTTGCTCCAGTGAAGGAGGAAGCCAAGGTTCCCCGCCTGCCACTGCTGGCCTCTGAGCTTGCACTCTAAGCAACTATGTTGCAATTATAGAAGGTAAACAAACTCCAGAAACCTGCTTTCAGCCATCAGAGCTGGAGCCAGCAGGACCGCAACAGTGTTACAATTATAGAACCCAAACAAACCCAGATACCTGCTTTCAGCAGCTGAGGTCTCAGAGCTGGAGCCGAGCCTCAGAGCTAAAGCCGGCTCTCAGCTCCAATGACAGCCATAGAAGGTAAATAAATCCCAGAATAAAAAAAAAAAGAAAAAAAGGAGAGGTTGGGAGCTTCAGTCACCCGCCAGCCTGAAAACGGCCCTCAGCCCCTCACCCAGACTGGCCAGGCACCCCAGTGGGGACCCCCATCCTGAAGGGGGTGTGACCAGCTGCAAACAGCCATCATCCCCTCATCCAGGCTGGCCAGGCACCCAAGCGGGACCCCCACCCTGATCCAGGACACCCTTCAGGGCAAACCAGCTGGTCCCCACCCGTGCACCAGGCCTCTATCCTATATAATAAAAGGATAATATGCAAACTGACCCTAACAGCAGAAGGACTGGGAATGACTGGTCACTATGACACACACTGACCACCAGGGGGCAGACTCTCAATGCAGGAGCTGCCCTCTGGTGGTCAGGTTTCTCTCACACTGGAGGAGCTCTACTCAGCCACAAGCCAGGTTGATGGCTGCCAGTACAGCGGTGGTGGTGGGTGCCTCTCCTGCCTCCTCAGCAGTGCTAAGAATGTCCAACTGCAGTTTAGGCCTGCTCCCTGCTGGCAAGTGGACATCCCCGGAGGGCTCCCGGGCTGCCAGACTGCCAGAGGGATGTCTGATTGCCATCTTAGGCCCAATCCCCTGGGGAGCGGGCCTAAGCCAGCAGGTGGTCATCCCCTGAGGGCTCCCAAACTCAGGGGTCATCCCCTAAGAGGGCACAGGCCGGGCTGAGGGACGCCCGCCCCCCCCCCCCCCCCCCCCCCCCCGAGTGCACAAATTCTTGTGCACCGGGCCTCTAGTGAAAAATAAAAAATAAAAAAATCCCTGACTGAAGTTAAAGTAAAATCACTTTGAAAACTGTGTCATTTTAAATGGTTTTTAGAGCTAACTTAGAAGGCTTTGTACACACATACATTAACCTTAATAGTTAATTTTTTTAATTTTAAAACTTTATGCTTCAAAAGACAGTACATCAAGAAGATGAAAGATCCTCTGAATGAAATAAAACACTTGAAAATAATATATGTGATAAGGGTCAAGTATCTAGAACAGCAATTTTCAACCTTTTTCATCTCGTGGCACACATAAGCTAATTACTAAAATTATGCAGCACAATAGTTAATGTTTTTTGCTTATAAAAGTCTGCTTTAAAATCTTAAAACGAAGTCCCTTGTGCTCTCAACAAAATTACAGAACAACTAAAAACCAGGTGTAGCATATGCTGAATTTTTCAGATTGCAGAAATTGAGTTTTATCATTTACTTTGCTTCTTTTGATTTCGAATTTTTGACCTCTTAAGTGCATAAAATATTGTGGTGTTGAAGGTTCCATGTCATGAAGGGCATTTATTTTTTTGGTGTCAGTGATATCAGTGGATCAGATAAGTACACCATGCCTTAGTTTATGGTTATGTTTTTACTTGTTTTGTTTTTCAATAAAAGTTATTCTAAATCTTTCTCTTGACTTCTTTGTTTAGGATGGTGATCCTGAACCTGTTTGTTGCTTCCACCTAATTGATAGAGGAGAGTCCCAAGTTTGACATTTCCACATTCCACACCTAGATATTCTGTAGGAGGTTATGTAGACAATAACAGCTATATATATTGTGAGCATTATCTTATATTCTAATTGATAAGGTGGTTGGTAATCTTTGGTTTAGAGGCATTACATTTACATAACCTCTACTGAAAGCTATTTTGCAAAATGGATTACTTAAAATAATTTAAAATGCTTAGAAATATATAAAAAACATTTTAATCTATAAGACAGGTATGTGTATAAATTGAATAACTTAAAATAAAAATCCACGTGATCAAGAACAAATCCCAAATGATATGGATGACACATTTGATTGTCTGTGTCCTTTATCAGTATGCTAGAGGCTCGGTGCACGAATTTATGCACGGGTGGGGTTCCTCAGCCTGGCCGGCAATGGGGGCCGATAGGGGCCAACTTGCCCAGTCCCCATCAGGGCTAATCGGGGCCTGCCAGCTGGGGGAGGAACCACAGGAGGTTGGCCAGCTGTGGGAGGTTGGCTGTGGGAGTGCACTGATCACCAGGGAGCAGCTCCTGTGTTGAGCGTCTCCTCCTTGATGGTCAGTGTGCGTCATAGTGGCCCAGTCAACCAGTCATTCAGATGACTGTTCATAATGGTTGCTTAGGCTTTTATATATATAGATAAACGAAATTGGTATTCAAGTTATGTTCAATATTGTATCCTTTAAGAGCTTAAAGGATAAGATCTCTGTGTCCTACACATGTTCTGGAGGATAAGATGAAAATAAATTGCTTGAGGCTTTATTTGTATCCTAAACACGAAAGACAAAGTACATGCATGCAAAGGTTGTAAATTAGACTATTCTTAAAGAATGTTGTAAAACCTGTCTGATGGAAAGTTGCCTATTGAGAATTTAACTACCAGTGGTACACAATGACAAAAGACTACATTTGAATTTTCCTTTAGAGCTAAGTGTTAGTTACTTTTCTTTATTCTGCCCTGAATACTAAATATTTGAATCCAGAAGTTCCTCCTTTCCACCACCAGCATAGAAGTATGCACATTTGATAACAGTGTAGAATTAATGCTGATGTTACATTATTCATATTTTTTTGCCATTGAGACCAAAGCATATTTCCTAGTCTGCGCATAATTTAAGAAATGCGTTCTTTTGATAAATTGATGTGTTTTATAAAAAAATTGCAAATGGTGTAAATATTTCTTCAATTTAATATGATAAAAATAACTGCACTTATGGCCATATTCTGGTATCTATATATATAAAAGTCCAGCGACTGTTATGGCAGAATGACTAGAAAGACCAGTCCACCATTTGCTATGGTGTGCACTGACCACCAGGGGGCAGACGCTCAATGTAGGAACTGCCCCCTGGTGGTCAGTGTGCTCCCACAGGGGAGCTCACTCAACCAGAAGCCGGGCTCATGGCTGGTGATCCACCGCAGCACTACCAAGTGGCGGCAGAAGGCTCAGCGGCCAGAATGAGCGTGAGATGCTTGGCGCCCAGCCCCGGTTTGGGCTCTTCCCTGGCTGCCTGCCATTTGGCACACTGCTACATCCCCTTGGGGGATGTCCAACTGGCGGTTTAGGCCTGATCCCCACAATCGGGCCTAAACTGGTAGTCGGACATCCCCCGAGGGGTCACAGACTGTGAGAGGGCTTAGGCCAGGCTGACGCTCAACACAGGAGGAGGGGGACGGGGACGCACTGAGGCCTGGATGCCCACGCTATGGCCCAGGGATCCCAGGATCCGCAAGCCCAGAGCTTGCTTTCTATTAAAAAGGAATTTAAAAAAGTGGCTGGATGCCGCAGCCCTGGGAAGAGTGGCTCCAGGAGGGAAAAGCCGCCCCAGGCTCCGCCCAGCCCGGCTGGCATGCTGTGAAGAACCAGGCACCGACCATGGTAGTGCCCCCCACCCCACTGCCCCTTGGTCCTGAGGCTCATGGTGACTCCAAAGCCAGTCGTGCCAACAGCTGTTCCCCATCCTTCTCCATGGCTGACTCAATGCTGCCTGGCCAAGCCAGGTCAGCTCCGGCTTCCGGCTTCCGGCTTCCAGCTTCCTGCCCGCCCCTTTGTATACTATGTGCGCTCGGGGGCATGGCTTCGGCCTTTCCGGCCAATAGCACCACAGCACAGCCAGAGAGTGGCAGGACACAGCCACCAGGGCTGGCTGGGCATTGATTTGGCCACGTGACTGACATCCATGTCCAGTTACACTGTTTACATTTGTAGGGAAGTAGGGCAGCCCGCTCCTGCCCCCCGCCTCACCTTCTAGGCTAAGAAAGGCCTGCTGATCTCCGTGTTTCTCCTCCCGTCCAGGGATCAAAACCTCTTGGGGATGAATAATCCCAGCAATGGCCCCAACACACACTTGGTGTCACTGTCACAGACATTCCCAGTCATTACAGCCTGTTCCTCAGCCCACAGTGCCCTGCTCCACCCACTGCCACTCCTCACCTGTCACCCCCTGAGGACCACCTTACCTTATCCTATTTGAAATGTGAGCAAGATCTCAAATGCCACCTCCTGTCTTTTTTCCCCCCAATAGCTCCCTTGCTCTATCTTTCTTCCTCTAAAAACCTTGCATTTTAAAAATATATATTTGATTGATTTTGGAAGGCAGCTATGCTTACCACTACACCACCAATGCCGCACTATTTGATTGATTTTGAAGAGGGCTATAGAGATAGAAACATCAATGATGATAGAGAATCATTGATCGGCTACTTCCTGCACATACCAAACTGGGGATGAAAACCTCCCATGGCCCCTCCCCCTGGCCTGCAGGCCTGATTAGTGGTGAGGGAAGGAGGGGGGTAGGTGGGGAGGCAGGGAACCTGATTGGCCCTGATCACCGGCCTGGCCTAGAGACCCAACCCGTGCACAAATTTTGTGCACTGGGCCTCTAGTAGCTTAATAATCAGGTACATATGAAGTATTCAGGACAAGTACTGATTTTATTTTAAGAACTGTAGAAAATATGGCTTAGGGGCAAAATAAATAAAGGAAGAATGTTTATAGCCAACTGTTCACCTGTTTTACCTTGCTCTTTTCCAGTTTCAGAAGACAAGAGCTTATATCTCAATTGCTATGAATATTCCAGTGAAATTTATCTTTATTGTTGAGAGTATTACAAATGTCCCCCTACTTTCCCCCATAGCCCCTCTCCACCTGGCTCCCACTCCGCCCCAAGATCTTTTAGATTTTAGGGCTAGTAGCCATCTATGGTTTCCTTACTGTGCGTGGAATGCCTAGAGAAAGTGATATCTGTAGCTAAATTAATAAAACATATGTCAATGTAAGAAATGTTCAAACCTGTAGAGAATTTTTATGAGTTTATTTGAGCCAAATTGATGAAAATTGTTGGGAAACAAAATCTCAATGGATTGAGAAAATGCTCTGAAAAATGGCAGTTTTTACCACTTATTTTATACATTACAATCAAAGAGGAAGACATAAGGGAGTTACAAGAAATTCATTGGTGATAGATTAGGGAAGCAGAAGAAAGCAAAGGGAGAGGGTGGAATCTCTGGGACTGGATAAAAAGCAAAATGGATAGCCACATAATTATTTTACAATTGTGATTTTAGGATAGTTAACAGTCAATAATTAACATGATAACAATAACAGTGAGGGGATTTGTGGTCTCTGCCCTGGTGTGTAGTTGTGCCAGAAGGGTCTGGAAAAAAAAGGGAAATTACCCTGAAATTCCAAAGATGCAAAAAGATTATAGACAGGATCAGTTAAGGTACAGATTGACCTTTGTCAGGAAAAATACTGGCCCACGACATGACTCTCTGCCATGCCCTGCCTTTAGTTATAAAGTTTTAATTTCAGACCATCCTATGTGGTTACTTTCAGTCTCTGAGTTTGTAAGGCCACCATGCAGGCCTCCCTGAGATTGTCAGGTTTAGTATGCAGAGTCCCTTTTTCACCCTCAGGAGAAAAATGCTTAGGCAAATTTATTCACGTCCCTCTGATATTAAGTCTATAATTGATAACTATGTAGATGTTAGGGATTTGTTGAGCAACTAACCCAATTTTAAAATGGGATCCAGTTATTCTTAATCTTTTTGGTTTCAGAAGCCTCTAAACATTCTTAAAATTATTGAGGAGACCAGAAACTTTTATAGGAATTATATCTGTTGATCTGTATTAGAGAATAAAGCAAATTTTGAAAATATTTATCAAGTCATGTAAAAATAAATTACATAAATATTATTTTTATAAAAATAGCTATTTTCTTTAAAAAGCAAGAAGAGTAGGATTATTTTACATTTTTGCAAAATTTCCTTAATATCTGACTTATGGAAGATAGCTGGATCCTCCCATCTCATAATTAATGAAAAATGCTTACTGAAATTGGCAAATTATAGAGTCAGTGGTGATCTATGTCAAAACAATTTTGGAGATAGTCATTTGAAGACTAGGTCCATGTCTCCTGCATATCATTTTATCCTATGAGTGTGATCTAGTACTTGGCATATAGTAGGGACCAGATGATATTGTTATCAGAGAAAGTGGGGGATCCTTTTCCTTTGAATTTGGAGATCCTGGCTGATAGAATGTTTTAAGAGAGATTTTTTTCTACTATCAATTAGTATTCTTTTCTACTAAGTGGATATTTTATGAAAATTGCTTCACTAGAACCCTGGCCGGTGTGGTTTAGTTGGTTGAGTGTCATCCCATGCACTGAAAAGTCAGCAGTTCAATTCTTGGTCAGGGCACCTAGCTGGGTTGCAGGGTTTGATCTCCAGCTGCAGTGTGTATGGTAGGCAAACGATTGATGTTTCTACCTCACATCAATGTTTCTCTCTTTCTCTCAAAATTCAATAACAAACATATTAAAGCCCTAACCAGTTTGGCTCAGTGGATAGAGTGTCAGCCTGCAGACTGAATGGAGGGTCCCCGGTTCGATTCCAGTCAAGGGCATGTACTTTGGTTGCAGGCTTGATCCCAGGCTTGATCCCCTGCTAGGCTGCAGGAGGCAGCTGATCAATGAGATGTTTACTCACTGATGTGTCTAACTCTCTATCCCTCTCCCTTCCTCTCTGTAAAATCAATAAAAATATATTAAAAAAAACATTAAAAATTGCTTTACTAGAAAACATCTGGCCTTGGTAATTTAGAATTTCAGTGTTCTTACAGTCTTGATTGATAGCACGATACTGAGATTGTAGTGGTTCTACAAAAACAAAAGACATTATTCGGATCTCTATGAATTATCTAACTGTCATTGCTTCATGAACAAAGCTCAGACCTTGGTTTTAGACATGGCTTGATTTTGGCTCTGACTCTGAGTGATCTTGGGCAAACTATTAACACTTTACATAAAAGCACTCTCTGGCAGGTTTTTTGGTGAGAGTTATAAATGTAGTACATAAAAGCCAGCATGCAAAAATGGTAAATGCAATTATCGCAATCACCCCAAGAGTGCAATAAGCTGTATTGAACATAATTTCAAAGTTTGTTTCATGAATCATCAGATTCACCCAATTTTCTAAGGAATTTAAATAGCAAGATGTAATGAATAGATTCCATTTCATTTCCATGCACAAGGGAACTGGGCATATTTTTTCTGTAACTCAGAAATGGTTTAACTTTTTAAAAGTCTCAAAATAGCTGAAGTTAGCAGACTGCAATTTAGCAAGGATGATTGGAATTTTCATGTTTCCTTTAATAATACCATACCAAAGCATACTACTTATTAGAAAAACATTTTTATCTGAATCATCTACTCTTGGGGGATAAGATTGCTGTTGTTTCTTTTATTGCTATGTTTATACAATCTAAATAACTGAGAGATTATTTTAGCATTTCAAGTTATTATTTCTATTCATGCTTCATTTACAACTACTTGAATTTTGATTAATTTCAGTATGGTGCTAGAGTGGCAAAACAAGGTCAGGTAATTTCAATATATGGTTATGGTATAAACCTATTTTAATTTTTATTACAACTTCTATGAAGAAAATTAGGACATACAATATTTCTACTTAAAAGGCATATATATATATATATATATATATATATATATATATATATATATATATATTTCAGAGAGGAAGGAAGAGGGAGAGAGAGAAAGAAACATCAATGATGAGAGAGAATCATCGATCGGCTGCCTCCTGCATGCCCCACACTGGGAATCGAGACTGAGCATGTGCCCTGACCAGAAATCAAATTGTGACCTCCTGGTTCATAGGTCGATGCTCAACCACTGAGTCACGCTGGCCGGGCAATATTTCTATTTTTTAAAAAAATATGTTTTTATTGATTCTAGAAAGAGAGAAAGGGAGGGAGAGAGAAAGAGAGAAACATTGATTGGCTGCCTGCTGCACACCCCCTACTGGGGATTGAGCCCTCAACCTGGGCATGTGCCCTGACTGGGAATCGAACCAGTGACCTCTCCATTCATGGAATTATTCTCAACCAACTGACCCACACCGGTCAGGGCACAATATACCTACTTTTTACAGTTGGATTTCCTATGCTGAGAACAGACCTCTGAGTTCTGGAAAGTGGAGGCAACTGATCAGTGCTCATGTCTGGGCATGTGTGGGCTGGGAGGGAGCCAGCAGCACAAAAGATAATAGTTCTTTGACTACTATATTGTTGCTTTGAAAGCAATAATCTCTCCATGTGGCTTTCTTCAAGAACATATGCATATAAAAAAGAATGTAGGTAGCAGGTTAAGAAGTAAATTAAGACATAATTGAAATCCACTTTGCAGAGTATCCCCAGGCATATGTAACTCCAGTGGAGATGAAATTAAGTCCATTTTGCAGAGTATCCTCAGGCATACTTAACTTGAACTTATATTGTCAGTAGCCTCAATATGAAAAATATTTAGCCCCCTCTTATCAATTTTGTAATCATTAGGATTAGAGGTCTCTTGCACTGTAGAATATGCCTGAGTGATGGAGGATACTAAGAGAGCATAAGGCTACCAGTCAACATCAAGAAGACAAACATCCCAATTAAAAAAATGGGCAAAGGACCTGAATAAACACTTCTTCAAAGAGGACATATTTCAGGCCAATAAACATGAAAACATTTTCAGTGTCACTAATCATCAAAGAGATGCTAATTAAAACCACAAAGAGCCAGGCCAGAGTGGCTCAGATGGTTGAGCATCATCCTGTACACCAAAAGGTTGTCGCTTTGATTCCGGTCAGGGCACATACCTGGGTTTGGGTTCCATCCCTGGTTGGGGCATGTACAGAAGGCAACTGAACAGTGTTTCTCTCTAACATCAATGTTTCTCTCTCTCCCTCTCTCTTCCTCTCTCTCTAAAATCAATAAAAAATATATTAAAACAAACAAACAAACACACACACACACACACACACACACAAAACAATGAGACATCACCTCACACCTGTCGGAATGTCCACTACTACCATAAGCCTATGCTTTGAATATAACTATTTCTGGAATCTGAGCAAAAAAGTTAAACCCTTTGCAGGTATATCCAGCTTGCTGCCTTTCTGCCCTCCATCTGCCCTGCTGTCATTTGTTGGAGAGAGCACCTTTTATACATTGTTCACAGGGCCTATCTGTACCCTGCTTTAACAACATTGCACTCACTGCCTACAGGAGTTGGTTTCACTCTAGGACTTACTAGATACCCTTAGACACAAGAATGCACACAGTAGTTCATTTTCCCAGTCTGAGTTATGGGAGAAGTGGTGGGAATGGGGGCACATATGTATAGCAGAACAATACAGGAAGTAAACATGACTTTTCTTAGTTTTCTTTCTTTTTTAAAAAAATATTTTATTGATTTTTTACAGAGAGGAAGGGAGAGAGATAGAGAGTTAGAAACATCGATGAGAGAGAAACATCGATCAGCTGCCTCCTGCACATTCCCCACTGGAGATGTGCCCACAACCAAGGTACATGCCCTTGACTGGAATCGAACCCGGGACCTTTCAGTCCGCAGGCCGACGCTCTATTCACTGAGCCAAACCGGCTACGGCTCTTAGTTTTCTTAATGTCTGTTGATCTCCTCTGGGTGCCTTAGATAAAACACACAATCACAGAAGATCTCTCAAGGTCAAACAATTATTCTCAGGTATTGGGCAGTCTGAAATCCACATTAAGGGAAGGAAACAAGTCTTTAAAGCCAGAATACCTTCCAAATACTGTTCCCTGTTCACAACGAATAGCCTTTTATATTTTACAGAAGAAAGTTTCAGGTCTTATCCACCCCCCCCCCCCCCCCCCCACACACACACACACACACAACATTCTTCTCATTATCTAGACTTGGCTCTGAGGTCTTTCTCTGCAAAAATAAAATGGAGCTTATTTGTGGAGAGCAGCTACAGTGTTTGGACAGGTTCAAGCCTCAGACTAATGAGAGGGCATAGTTCTCTCATGGCCACGTGCAAGTCCCAGCTTGGAGGGCAAAAGCCCTCCCAACTCAGTTATAGCGAAAGGCTATAATTGTAAGCTTGAACCTATGGTCCGAACCTGTGGTCCCGCGTGGCTAAGTGCTATGGGCTGCAGGAGGTGCAGCAAGTAAACAAAGCTTGATCAGGTGCATGTAATTGAGTAGATTTGAAACCCACGGGAACATTGTAACCATGCCCTTACTTTGCCTCGTGGAATCTGGCTATAAAATAAAGAGACGGTTTACAGGCCATGGCGCTATCGCTAGCTCTCCATCATAGAGGACAGCCTCCCAACCAGACCAAGCTTTTATTCTCTTGTCTGTCTTTTCTCAATCCTTCACCATCCCCTCTCAGGCTCACGGACCCTGGCTGAGCTGGCTCAGCACATATGGTGCCCAACGTGGGGCTGAGTATGCCATGGCCGTGCCGCCTCGCCACACTGATTATAATACTTCTTCAAATAACACAGCCAGGTAGCCCTAACTATAAAGAGCCAACAAAAGAAGAGATTTGTGTGTGTGTAATGTGTAATGTGTGTGTGTGTGTGTGTGTGTGTGTGTGTGTGTGAGTGTAGCCTTGATCCTTGTTGAAGCAAAATCGAATAGTAGTAGGTAGATGTCTTCTCTCTCTGTCCTGAGATGGTCCCAATATCGTGGATTAAAAAAAAGAAAATTTAGTTACATAGGATTGAATTGGTTTGGCCGGACGGGTCTATTTCTGTCCACAAGGATTAAAGAAGTTTAGAGTGGAGTCATGGATGGGGCATTCTTAGTGCAAGAACTCCTGGGAGACTTTGATGGTTTACCTCAGAGACCATCTGGTTTTGTTCATGATCCTTGTGAGCATTCTGAACTGATGCCCACGTTCAAGGAAATGCCATTGCCTTGTTTCATACAGAACTTTTGGCTGGGCTGGGTCCAAGGCTGGCCTCTCTTGGGATTATTTCCAAGCGTGCGGGGAGCACCAGACCCGTGTCTGACGATAGAGATGGTGTGGCCATGCTGGGCTCTGAAGAACAGCCAAGGCTTCATTCCGTGGCTGTCTGTAAGGCTTCCTCATTCTGCATGAAGGTGAAAGTGAGGCTTGTTAGGGGGAAACCTAGCAGTAAACCTAGGAGCACAGCTGGGGTCCTTTGTTTCCAGTCCATTTTGTAGTTTTTGAATCCCTTTCTTTATTTTTTAAAAATATATTTTTTCTTTATTTCAGAGAGGAAGAGAGAAGGAGAGAGAGATAGAAACATCAATGATGAGAGAGAATCATTGATCGGCTGCCTCCTGCACGCCCCACACTGGGGATTGAGCCCCAACACCCTACCGAGAATCTAACTGTGACTCCTCCTGGTTCATAGCTTGATGCTCAACCACTGAGCCATGCCAACCAGGAGAATCCTTTCCTTGTTGAAGCTAATATACGGGGGTGGGAAAAAGCAGTCTAATAATGATAATGAACAATGCAGTACTAAATAATAATAATACAAGAATAAATGCTGTGTTTTGCACACTCAGAACTGTCAACCTACTTTTGCCCATCCCTGTATTATCAGCACCATCCAATATCCACAGAATAGGAAGGAATAATGAAGGGTTACTTAGAAAAACATGTGCTTTTAACTTTTAGAAGCTTCCTATAATGGATGGGCTTTTTCTTCTCTGGGCCCAGTTTCAAAATGTAAACAAAAATGGCTGTTACAGTTGTAAAGTATTAAGAAGACAGTAAACGACACTGTGTTTAATTTCTTTTTCTGCTATTTTTAGCGGAGCAATTTGAACAGATAGTAAGGTTGTTGCTTCTTTCAAGTAAACTTAATGAGAGGTCAGGTAGAATTTTTGTCCCCAAACAGAAAAGCCAGAAGAAAAGAATTAAAAGTTTTAAAGAAGTCCGAACCTGACTATTATTATCTTTGATTATCATTACTAAAGATATCCTTTGAGGGAAAGGACAGTTTATTTTACTCATTTCACTGGGCTTTAGGGAGAGAAGGTTACTAAACACACATTCTCTCCTTTCCCGGAAGCCCCAGTCGTTTACTTTAAAGCTAATTCTAGGGTGAGTCCCTTTGATCTCATTGCTATCACTTAAAGAATTATAATGTAGTTTTGCAATTCTGGCTAGAATGCAGGACTTTACAAAAAAAAAAAAAAAAAAAGGACTTAGGTTTTATGTTAAATAATTTGAGTTCAATGGTAGGAAACTCTTCTACTTTTAAAAAAACAAAACAAAACCAAACAAAACAAAACAAAAAAACCATCCAAAACCTTTAAAATTTTTGCAGTAGGAAGAAAATAACCAACTGCCATTCAAATTATGGGGTTGGTGCATGTTTTGAAAGTTACCATCTCAGATGATCTCATAATGAGATGTCTGAGCACACAGGGGGATGGTCGATAAGAACCAAGGGCTTCTTGTCTACCCCTTCTTGGTTAACCATCCAGAGGATTCATCCACTGAGCAAAGCACTCATCATCCCAAGATTGTACTGAACTGTCCTCGACGTTTGTCTGCCTCTTGGGGGAGTGGTAAAACATGGATTCACCTTGTTTTCATTCCCCTTCTGCTTTCTGGATCATCTGCATACCCCACTCCTAGCTTCGTTTTTTTAATCATTACATGTAACATTTTTGGCTTCTTTTTTCTCTGGCTTCCACTTCCAAATATATAATTGAATCTACCTGGTTGAATATCATTATGTAAGGACTGAGAATGGCATAATCCTCTAATTACTAACACTGAAGGATCTATCTTTGCAAATAGAGATGGAATAATTAGGACTTTATTATTATACTAGAGGCCTGGTGCATGAAATTCATGCACGGGTGGGGTCCCTCTGCCTGGCCGGCGATCAGGGCCGATCAGGGCCATCTCACCCAGTCCCGATCATTGCTGATCAGGGCTGGTGGCCAGGGAGGGACCGCAGAAGGGCTTCAGGGCATGTCTGGCCCTCTCTCTCCCGTCTTGCCCAGTCCTGATTGGCCAGACCCCAGCAGCAAGCTAACCTACTGGTTGGAGCATCGGCCCCCTGGTGGTCAGTGCACGTCATAGCGACTGGTTGAGCTGTCAAACTCCTAGCGGAACTCCAGTTGAGGGGGCAATTTGCATATTAGGCTTTTATTATATAGGATATGTGTATTCTTTTTCGTTTACATGAATTTTTATTTTTTTCAGCTTTAGTGAGATATAATTGACATAATTTGTAAGTTTAAGGTGTATAATGATTGCTACAATAAGGTTAGTTAACACTTCCATCACATCACTTAATTACCAGTTTTTCTTTTTTTTGCAGTGATAACACTGAACATCTACTGTTTTAGTAACTTTCAAGTATATCATGCAGTATTGTTAACTACAGTCACCATTCTCTGCATTAGATCCCCAGAATTTATCTTATACCTGAAAGTTTGTACCCTTTGACCAATGTCTCTTCATTTCCCCCCACCCGCTAGACCCTGGTAACCACCATTCCATTTCTATTTCTACAAGTTTGGCTTTTTTATATCCCACATATAAATTGGAATATACACGATTTGTCGTTCTTTGTGTGACTTATTTCACTTCATAATTCTCTCAAAGTCCATCAATACTGTCTACATTTCCTTCTTTTTGTAATGGCTAAATAATACTTGAGTGTGTGTGTGTGTCACTTTAAAAAAAAAATAAATTCCTCTGTTGTTGTATGTTTAAATTGTTTCCATGTCTCAGCTACTGTAAACAATGCTACAATGAACATGAGATTGCAGATATCTTTTCAAGACAGTAACTTCATTTCCTTTGGGTACGTACCCAGAGGTGAAATTGCTGGATCATATGGTAGTTTCATTTTTAAAATTTTGAGGACCCTGCATACTGTTTTCAATAGTGGCTGTACCAACTTACATCCCCACCAACAGTGCACAAAGGTTCCCTTTTCTCCACATCCTCACCAGCGGCTGTAATCTCCTGTCTTTTTGATAATAGCCATTTTAACAGGTATAAGGTGGTATCCCATTGTGGTTTTGATTTGCATTTCCTTGGTGATGGGTGATGTTGAACACTTTTTCACACACTGTTGGCCATTCAAATGTCTTCTTTGGAAACATGTCTATTCATGTCCTTTGCCCATTTTAAAATCGGGTAGTTGTTTTGCTATTGGTATATATCTATGTATATATAATTTTATACTTTAACCCCTTATCAGGTAGGTGATTTGCAAATATTTTCTCCTATTCTGTAGGTTTTCTTTTTATTTTGTGGATTCTTTGGCTGTACAGAAGCTTTTTAGTGTGATGTAACCCTACTTGTTTATTTTTGCTTTTGTTGCCTGTGCTTCAGGAGTCATATCTAAAAAATTATTGCCAGGGGGAAACTAAGATGGCGGCATAGGTAAACACCGGGAAATTGCCGCCTCACACAACAATTGAAAATTACCGCAAAGGACAGAGCAAACATCATCCAGAACAACAGGAAGGCTGGCTGAGTGTAAATTCTACAACTAGAAGGAAAGAAAAGCATGCTGAGAGCCAGAGGAGCTGCAGAGGTGAAGTGCAGATGTACGGCGGCTCGAGCGCGTGCGAGGAAAGGGGGTGGCACCTGAGGACGCGGCTGTCTTTTTGAATCACAAGCTCCCGACTGCTCTGAACTCCGGTTCCGGGAAGTCTCTGGGGATCCAGGACTCATACGGGGAGAAGCTGGTCTGTCCGGCAGCAGGCGAACTTGAAGGCGGCTTTCCCTCAGAGGTGCTTGCAGCAATTAGCAGGTCACTGAGACGCGCGACTCCGGGCAGAGAATCAGCCATAGCTCCTTGATCCGCCCTTTGATTCCCTGAGACCCCGCCCCACCCAGGCTGCGGCAGAGGCTTTTGCATGTGAATGTACCTAACTGCAGCCGAGCCAGGCAGACCCGGAACTTCCAAGAGAAGGCCCAAGGCCCCGCAGCGGCTTGCATTGCTTCACAGCTGAGCCTCTTCGTGGCTCCTGCTGTGTGGCCTCAGGCAGAGGCTGAATTAGCACCTCCTTAGATCCAGGAGCCACTGTACCCAGTGGTCAGAGGGGGACCATCCAGATTGCAACTCCTCAGATCCATAAGGGACACACTCAGGGAGCAGACTCAGTGAGCACCAAAGCCCCACTGAAGCAAGTCTTGCCCCAGAAGGGTGTCTTTAGCACAGAAGTTCTCCCACTTTAGACACAGCTGATTCTCACAGCCAATTGGCCTGGAGGTCAATTCCTCCCAGTGATCCTACAACAACCAAGGCACCAAGAGTGCACCAAGAGTGTCCACCCCAGGTAACTGGGGAGGCTGAGCTACTGGGCCCTACAGGACACCTGGCGCGCAGGGCCACTCTATCAACACAGGGAAGCTGCCAAAATGCGGAGACAAAGAAACAGGTCACAAATGGCAGAAATGGAGGAAAGCAAACGATTGGATATAGAGTTTAAGGCCACGTTTATAAGGTTTTTCAAGAATTTTATGGAAACCGCCGATAAATTTAATGAATCCCTCAATAAGTATAGTGAGACCATGGAGGACATGAAAAAGGACCAACTAGAAATTAAGCATACACTGACTGAAATAAAGAATAATTTACAGAGATCCAGCAGCAGAAAAGAGGATCCCAAGAATCAAGTCAAAGATTTGAAATACAAAGAAACAAAAAATACCCAACCGAAAAAGAAAAAAGAAAAGAGATTCCAAAAATATGAAGATAGTGTAAGGAACCTCTGGGACAACTTCAAGCGTACCAACATCAGAATTATAGGGGTACCAGAAGGAGAAAGAGGGCAAGATATTGAAAACCTTTTTGAAGAAATAATGACAGAAAACTTCCCCTACCTGGTGAAAGAAATGGACTTACAAGTCCAAGAAGCGCAGAGAACCCCAAACAAAAGGAATCCAAAGAGGACCACACCAAGACACATCATAATTAAAATGCCAAGAGCAAAAGACAAAGAGAGAATCTTAAAAGCAGCAAGAGAAAGACAGTCAGTTACCTACAAGGGAGTACCCATACGACTGTCAGCTGATTTCTCAACAGAAACCATGCAGGCCAGAAGAGAGTGGCAAGAAATATTCAAAGTGATGAATAGCAAGAACCTGCAACCAAGATTACTTTATCCAGCAAAGCTATCATTCAGAATAGAAGGTCAGATAAAGAGCTTCACGGATAAGAAAAAGCTAAAGGAGTTCATCACCACCAAACCAGCATTATATGAAATGCTGAAAGGTATTCTTTAAGAAGAGGAAGAAGAAAAAGGAACTCTTACCATTTGCCACAGCATGGATGGAACTGGAGAGCGGATAAATACCACATGATCTCACTCATTTGTGGAATATAATGAACAACATAAGCTGATGAACAAGGACTGATCCAGAGACGGAGAGGCATTGATTGGACTGTCGGGACTTGGAGGGAAGGTAGGGGAGGGTGGGGGTAAGGGGGAAAGATCAACCAAAGGACTTATATGCAAGCATATAGGCCTAATCAATGGACATGGACAACGGGGGGGTGAGGGCATGAGCGGGGGGTGGGGTGGGGGGGTAGAGGGTAACGTGGGGACAAGGACACATATGTAATATCTTAATCAATAAAAAATATATTAAAAAAAAATTATTGCCAGGACTGATGTCAAGGAGGTTTTCCCTGTGTTATCTTTTAGGAGTTTTACTGTTTCAGGTATTAATCCATTTCAGGTTAAATTTTGTGAGTGGTGTAAAATAGGGGCTCAATGTCTTTCTTTTGCGTGTGAATATCTAGTTTCCCCGACACTATTTATTGAATAAGCTATCCTTTTCCAAATGACTATTCTTGGATCACTTTTCAAATATTAGTGGACCATATATATTTGAGTTTATTTCTGGGCTTTGGATTCTGTCCCATTGGTCTATGTATCTGTTTTTATTCCTGTACCCTTTTGATTACTATAGCTTTGTACTACAGTTTGTAATCAGGAAGTGTGATGCCTCCACCTTTGTTCGTTCTTAAGATTGTTTTGGCTTTTGTAGTTCCATATGAATTCTAGGATTGTTTGCTTTGTTTCTGTAAACAATGCCATTTAGCAGGGATTGGGCTGAATCTGTAGATCTCTTTGGGTAGTATGGACATTTTAACAATATTAATTTTTCCAATTTAAGAACATGGAATATTTTTTATTTATTAGTGTCTTCTTCAATTTCTTTCATCAATGTGTTAGAGTTTTCATTGTACAGGCCTTTTACCTCCTTGGTTAAATTTATTCATACATTTTTATTTTGTTAACGCTATTATAAAAGGGAATTTTAAAATATTTTATTTTAAGATAATTGTTAGGGTATAGAAATGCAACTTATTTTCGTATGTTGATTTTGTATCCTGCAACTTTGCTAAATTCTTGTTTAGTTTTAAGTTTTTTTGTGAGGTCTTGAGAATTTTCTCTACATAAGATCATATCATCTACAAACCAAGACAATTTTCATTATATTTAATATTTTTCCCCTCTACCTTCTGGAGTAATTCTTCCTATTAATACATTTATTATATAACATGAGACATATACATGCAATTCAGATATTGGCTATCTTTGAACTCAAAAAGGCTGACACTGTTATGAACCATTACCAACCATAGTGAAAAATTTCAGTTCTTTTATTAGAAGAACTAGAGGCCCCGTACACGAAATTCATGCACTGGGGGGAGGGGGAGGGAAGGGGTCCCTCAGCCCAGCCTGCACCCTCTCGCAGTCCAGAAGCCCTCTGGGGATGTCCGACTGACAGCTTAGGCAGTCCATCCTTAGCGCTGCCTCAGAGGCGGGAGGCTCCCGCCACCACCACTGCACTCACCAGCCATGAGCCCTGCTTCTGGCTGAGGGGAGCTCCCCCTGTGGGAGCACACTGACCACCAGGGGACAGCTACTGTGTTGAGTGTCTGCCTTCTGGTGGTCAGTGCATGTCATAGCAACTGGTCATTCCAGCTTTCGGTAGATTTGCATATTAGCCTTTTATTATATAGGATTCCCAGTATTCCTGTGTCTTCTTCCAATTCTTTTCAGCTACCAGGTCCCTTCTTTCTTATAATCTGCCCCAGTCATCATCCAGCCCACTTCTCTTCTGCCCCTTCCTCCTTTATAATACAGAATAGCCCTCCCTGCCCCCCAGTTCATGGTTACTCCTCTCTGTTGTACTTTACACACTTGCTTCAAAGAAAACTCCAGCCTGAATTACACTTTTACTATACCAGTGGTCGGCAAACTCATTAGTCAACAGAGCCAAATATCAATAGTACAACGATTGAAATTTCTTTTGAGAGCCAAAATTTTTAAACTTAAACTATAAAGGTAGGTGCATTATTATTAACTTAATTAGGGTACTCCTAAGGCTTAGGAAGAGCCACACTGAAGGGGCCAAAGAGCCACATGTGGCTCGCGAGCCGCAGTTTGCCGACCACAGTACTATACCAAAGCATGAACTAACAAAACCAGTCTCTCCCTGTAGAGCAGTGGTTCTTAAACTGGGAGTGATTTTTGCCCTCCACTCCCAACATGTCTGAACACATATTTGTTTGTCACATTTATAGAAGTGCTACCAGCATCTAGTGAGTGGAGGCCTGGGATTATGCTACACATCCCTCAATGCACAAGACAATTTTCCATAACAAAAAATTATCGGCCCAAATTGATAATAGTTTATCAACTTCTATTAAGAAACCCTGCTAAAAAGAAATTCTTGTATTAGCTGCAGTAGACAATATTTTTACTTTGTTACTATCAATGTTTTCTTACTTCTCTGCATTGAATTATAAGTTTTGTATACTCACACACTCCACAGTCAATAAACAATTGTTGAACATCAGTTATGTGTCAGGCACTGAACCAGGCACTCCTAAGTCGCTCATAGTTCAAGGAGGAAGACAGATGATCTTATACCTTGTGAAAGGGGCTATAACTGCATAAAGAAGAGATACCTAATCTAGCCCACGATAATCTGTAAGATTTCTTTGAAGCATTCTGTGAAGAGGCCTGAGTTGAGCATGGAAAAATACACAGGAGAAAGCCAGATAAAGAAAGGAAGAGAAGCACATTTCCTACAAAAGGAAAAACATGTGTCAAGGTACATGGTTAGAGGAGTGGACTGCTGGCAACCATCAGCTAGTCCAGACAGGCACCATGAGCCATGAACGAGGAGTAAATTTTGGGGGGATGTGTTGGTAGCATGGCAAGATTTACATTTTAGAAAGGTCATATGATTTCTGAAATCAAGGTGAGAGCTAATGAGGGCCTTAACTAAGGCAGTTGAAATAGGGATGGGGAAGAAGGGCCAATTGGAGAGATATTTAGGAGATAAAAGTGGACAGAACTAGAAATAGGGAGATATGGGAATGAGAAATGAGGAAGCCCAGCATGACCTCCCAATTTCAGGTGTGGTACCATTTACTAAATCAGAAAAGAGGGTGAAGTTGGCAGGACAATATAGAAATCAAATTTGGACATATCTTTGTGTCATACAAAAATGTTTTCACTTATAAAAGCAATATACATGTCTTTTGCAAACAAAATAAAACAAAACAACCCCCCTCCAAAACAACAACAACAAAAAACCCCACTTGTTAGAGAAGTACAAAATCTCCATTTGGAAATAGCCAGTACAAAATCTGGGGGAAGTTTTCCCCCCAATTTGTTCTATGTAGAAAATTATGCATTTTAAAAATACAATCATAAATTAGGGTGCTTTATACACTTTTTTCAATATATTTGAAACATCTCCTGGTGTCATTAAATATTGTTTTATTATTTATTTATCTATTTATTATTATTTTTTAATCCTCACCAGAGGACACTTTTTCCCACTGACTTTTAGAGAGAGTAGAAGGGAGGGGGGGAGAGGGCAAAAAGAGAGAGAGAGAGAGAGAGAGAGAGAGAGAGATCGATTGGTTGCCTCCCATACTTGCCTCAAGCCAGTTGGGATTGAACCTGCAACCCAGATACCTACCCTTGAATGGGAATGGAACCAGTGATCCTTCAGTGCTCTTACCACTGAGCAACACTGGCCAGGGCTATTGTTTTATATTTTTAATGACTGCACAGTTTTTTTTTGCTTTTTGGAAAAACCATAACTTACTCCACCATCTCTATTGTTGGAGGTTTAGATTGCTTTGGGATTCTTATTTGTAATAAATCCTGCTCAATGCCATCACTGATGAGTCCTCCAGAGACAGCATATGGTGTTTGAAGTGTTAGGTATTTATTAAGGATCAATCCCAGTGGACCGGAGAGGGAGGAAGCAGAAATGGGCCAGGAAGAAGCTGAACTGTGACACAGGCCTATAGCCTTCACAGAAGCCATCTCTATGGAGAGGGCCCATCACAGTTGTCCTGCTTTGGGTGGGAATGTCTTTTGTGTCACTCAGTCACCGCATGGGGGCTCTGGGGCTGTGAGGCTGCGCTCTGCAGCTGAGGCAGACCTCACAGGTGCTGACAGGTGGAGGCTGTCTGCTGACCACGCTCCCCCTGTAAAGGGAGGTTTAGCTATTGCATCTCAATGCCCAAACCACAGATGTTCATTCTGTACATATATCTTTGCTCATAGCCTTAGGGTAAGTTCCCAGAAGTGAGATTGCTGCAATAGAGCATGGGCTTTTAAAACCTTTTTTTTTGTTCTTAAATATATTTTTATTGATTTCACAGAGGAAGGGAGAGGTAGAGAGAGATAGAAACATCAATGGTGAGAGAGAATCATTGATTGGCTGCCTCCTGCATGACCCCCACGGGCGCTTTAAAAAACTTTTAATATGTATTGCCAAATTACCTTAGAGAAAGATTGTAATGCTCAGCCGGCGTGGCGTGGTTCAGTGGTTGAGTGTTGACCCATGAACCCAGGAGGTTCCATCCCTAGTCAGGGCACAGGCCTGGGTTGCTGGCTCGACTCCTAGTAGTGGCCGTGCGGGAGGCAGCTGATCAATGATTCTGTCTCATCATTGATGTTTCTATCTCTCTCTCCCTCTCCTTTCTTCTCTCTGAAATATATATATATATATGTGTGTGTGTGTGTGTGTGTGTGTGTGTGTGTGTGTGTATATACATATTTAAAGATTGTACCACTTTCTCCCACCAACAGCTCATTTCATCACTTATGAATAAGAACATGACAACTGTACTGTTTTTATTTTTATTTTTTTCAATCTTTCTTTATTGATTAAGGTATTACATATGTGACCTCATATGTACTGTTTTTAAATGTTGAAAAATACCTTACATTTCTTTGGAAAATAAATGATATTCATCATGTTTCATTATTGTGAATTTTATTTTAAACTTCCAAGGCAGGTTACCTTTCTCTATAGGTCTCTATATACAAGTTTCCAGAAGGATAAAACACTCTAATGATTGATGCTAGGAGGCAAAGAATTGACTTGAAACAGAATCTGCAGTGCCTTGCAGCTCTTTCCATGTGAGTATCTGAGAAAACAAAAGAAATTCCCATTTATTAGGAAAAAATCCATATTTGACACATTACTATGAGAGAGAGAGAGAGAGAGAGAGAGAGAGAGAGAGAGAGAGAGAGAGAGACACTAATGGGAAATAACCATCATTTCTTGAGAGTCTATTCCATAGCAGCAATTCCCTGAGCTTTTACATATACCGTGATATTTAATTCTCATAAGAACCCTTTGAAGTAGATATTATTTCCCACATTTTTCAGATGAGGAAACTAAAGCTCAGAGAGTCTGGAAACTTATTAACCTTAGTCAGTCAGACTCCCAAGCCCAGGCACTTCCTGTGGTTCTGGGTTGCTGTCCCCAAAGCTATCAATCAAGTCACAGAGCAGCAGCTTTAAACAGTGTAATATACCTGTAGAGTAGCTGTCATAACGACACTCATGAAGATTGAGGAATGTCTGTCTTCCTACTAGACTGGAAGTACATGAAGTTCAGTGTCTAAATTTTTAAAAAAATTTTTATATCACTTATGACATCTAGCCCTTTACATACATAAAGTGGTCACTAAATAGATTCAACAGAATAGATGTTGAATAGCCAGAAAGAGAAAAATATTTTCTGTTATCCTTTATCCTTTCATTCTCATTTTTGGTTTGGTCTGATCACAGTATAGCCAGGAGGCAAAGAGATGGCCCAGTCAATGGCCTCCCACTTCAGCAAGAACAATTCTCAGCTCTGCTAAAAAAAATCCATTGATTACAGAGTGCCAATGAAAAAATGGTTGAACAAAATAAACAAAAATAAACCTACAAATAAAAATCATTCTCAAGAAGTCACCCCAGCCCTAACTGGTTTGGCTCAGTGGACAGAGTGTCAGTCTGTCCCAGGTTCGATTCCGGGCAAGGGCATGTACCTTGATTGCGGGCACATCCCCAGTAGCGGGTGTGCAGGAGGCAGCTGATTGATGTTTTCCTCTCATCGATGTTTCTAACTCTCTATCCCTCTCCCTTCCTCTCTGTAAAATATCAATGAAATATATTAAAAAAAAATAAAATTAACCCAGAATTTATGTAACTTATTAAAAAAAAAAGTCACCCCAAACAGGAACAATGTGGGTGAAATCTTTATTCAGAAGAGTAAATAGGTTGTAATCCAGCCTTTAGAGCAGTGGTTCTCAACTCTCCTAATGCCGCGACCCTTTAATACAGTTCCTCATGTTGTGGTGACCCCAATTTCATTGTTACAAATTGAACATAATTAAAGCATAGTGATTAATCACAAAACAATATGTAATTATATATGTGTTTTCTGATGGTCTTAGGTGACCCCTGTGAAAGGGTCGTTCGACCCCCAAAGGGGTCGCGACCCACAAGTTGAGAACCGCTGCTTTAGAGCTAACTTCCAGGTAACAGGAAATACAGAGGAAATAGAATTATGTTGAAGGCACCACAAAGACACCATAACATAAATCCAGAAGGCTACCTCTGTTTCTTTTATGACAACATCATTCTAAAAATAGATGGCAGGGAGATGGGGGAGGCTAGTCTGGGTTAAAAAAAGATGTAAACAAATGCAATGTGTGGTCATTGTTTGGAGCCTGGTCTGAGGTAGTCAGCTGTTAAAGACATAGTGGGATCAGCAGGGGGAATTTGAGTCTGGATTGGCTATAAATTGTAAAACCGAGGGTCCGTATGAGTTTGATTAACTTTAAATCCTAACGCTAGAAATCATCTCTCTGTCTCCCTTTCTCTTTCCTCTCCTTCCCCTTCTTCAGAGACCTAGCCTTCCCCCAGATAATCAGCGACCCTCCAGGCAGAAGACAGCAGCTGGGACCCGACTAAAGGTCCAAAGGTCTGGACCTCTGCCAGGCTAAAGGTAACATCTTTAGGTTTCACTTCCTAAGCTGGAACGACCACCCTGCCTACTTTCCCATGAGACCTGACAGGGACACTGGAAACAGACCTCAGAGCTGTCCTCCAGACCTGAAGAAATAATTCATTACCTTTACCTCACCTCACACCAATCAGCTCCCCACTCAATGGAACCCCCACAACCCATGGTGTGTTGTGGTTTTGCCCTATATAATCTGTAACCTACACTCCATCCGGCTTTTGAGCATTAGCTTCCCTAACAAAATAGCCAACAGTGCCTGACTGGTGTGGCTAAGTGGTTGAGCACAGACCCATGAACCAAGAGGTTGCTGGTTTGATTTCAGTCAGGGTACATGCCCAGGTTTTGGGCTCGATCCCCAGTAGGGGGCTGGCAGGAAGTAGCTGATCCATGTTTCTACCTCTCTCTCCCCTCCTCTCTCTCTAAAAATCAATAAAAGCATATTTTTAAAAAAGGTAACATTTCTTCACTTCAATTCTTAGTGTCTAGTGTTTGGCTCAGCTAGTAGGTGGACACTTTCCGTTCTATAACAATTGATACTAGGTAATTATTTTTAGCTTTAGTTAATTGTGAAAATGGTAATATGGTTATGTAGAAAGTGTTCTTTTAAAATTGAGATGTATATTGAGGAGTGAAATATCACAATATCTTTGCTTTAAAACTTCAGCAGAGCCAAACCGGTTTGGCTCAGTGGATGGAGCGAGGGCCTGCGGACTGAAGGGTCCCAGGTTCGATTCCGGTCAAGGGCATGTACCTGGGTTGCGGGCACATCCCCAGTGGGGGGCGTGCAGGAGGCGGCTGATCGATGTTTCTCTCTCATCGATGTTTCTAAGTATCTCTCTCCCTTCCTCTCTGTAAAAAATCAATAAAATATATTTTAAAAAAAACTTCAGCAGAAAAGGTGATGAATAAGGCAAAGTGTAAACAATCGTTAAATATTTGAGGTCGTATTTCATCATAAAGAGTAAATAGTCAACCAGGAGAAAGAAAAAGGGTTTAAAAGAGGAAGAATCCATTCTTACATTCCTCCAAGGTTGCTGCCATTACCCTTTGGTTGCTGCCATTACCGGGTTTCAGCAGCATCTGAGTGCGGTCCCACGGGAGTCAAGACAGGTGAGCAGGCTCCTTTAGGATCGGATTTGTGTGTGAAAAGAACCCAAGCGAGCCAACCCTCCAGCACTGTGCACCTACCCAGGGACGCTGGGGATACGTCAGCTCATGGCCCCTGAGTGTACCCAAACCACCACGCGTAGACGGACGGACGCTCAGGGTGAGGGCGGTCCTAGGATCCGAACCGGGAGGAGAGGGCAAGGGGCGGGAGAAAAGCCGGATCCCCCCACTCCAACCCGCTGCGCGCGGGCAGGTACCCCCCTCACCCACCTGGAAGCAGGGCGGAGCGCGCTAGGCTGGGGGAAATGGGCGGCGTGCGCCCAGGCCACTACCCTCACCTGCCGCCAGGAGGGCCTGGGAAGCTGGGGTGGGGACCACCGCGCACCTGGCCGCGGGGCCGCAGCCGTGACCGCGGGCTCGGCTGGAGCGGGAGCCGCGCGCCGCGGGTCAGGCCGCAGGTGCGGGCGGCGGGCTGGGCGGGGTCGCGCTGCCCGCGGGGGAAGTTTCTTGGCCGGGAAAGGTGCAATTGTGTGCAGCTATTCCTGGTATTCAGGCGGCCTCGAGCCGCGGGGGCGCCGTTTCCAGCGGCCCCGGGAGAGGGAAGGCGGCCGGGCGGGCGGAGGCGGGAGGGATGCGGGCGCGGGGGCGCATCCCCTCGGGGTGGAGCTGCGGTCCAGGCGGGCAGCGCGAGCGGGAGCTTGGCCCGGACCCGGGTCCCTGGCTGCCCGTGGCATCCCCGGGCCCAGACAGGCTGACCACAAAGGCAGTGGCGGCCGGGGAGCCCGGGGGAGCCGCAGGGGGGCGGGCGGAAGCGGAGACTGGGCGGCCCGGGGTGGGCTGGGGCGGGGCCATTGGGGAGGGCAGTGGCGCCCAGCGACTTGCAGCGACTTTTGAAGTCCGAACAGTTGTCGGAGCCGCGCGCCGCCACGGGTCGCCCTCCCCGCTGCTTGTGTCCCGGCGGAACCGGGGTAGTTTTCCAGAGTCCGGAGAGAGCCACGTCTTCAAGTTCTTGTAGGTTCGAGACCTTACCGATCTGCGGAGCGCAACAAAGGGAGGGAGGACCCGAGCGCCTCGCAGCCGGAGCCGCGGCTGGGGGGGCGGCCGAGACCGCGAGCGACCCCGGCCCCTCCCCGCGCCCACGCGCCTCTCTCCCCCTGTCGCCCCGGTCCTGGCAGCGATGCAGGAGGACGAGGCCGGCTGCGCCGTGGCGTTCGCCGAAGCCCAGAGATGGGTGGAGGTGAGTGCCTTTACTCCCGTCCCGGGGCCAGGGCGCTTCAGCCTCTTCCCGGGACCTTCCCGGGCGCTTGGCTGCGGGCTGGTTTGCGCATGCAGCTGGGGGACTTTG
Organism: Myotis myotis; assembly: GCF_014108235.1. Classification (NCBI taxonomy): domain Eukaryota; kingdom Metazoa; phylum Chordata; class Mammalia; order Chiroptera; family Vespertilionidae; genus Myotis; species Myotis myotis. The sequence goes on along the minus strand of NW_023416335.1, from coordinate 57,719,201 downwards.
GAAGTTCTGCTTCTCCGATTCTTTAACGTCCAGCGAAGCTTAACTCTGCCCTCCCCCGCGACGGTCTCGCCGAGGTGCCCAGAGCTCCTCTGCCAGGGCACGTCCCGGCGCCGACCCACCCGGGTGCCGGGACTGCGCATCCCTGTGGACCAGCCCAGGAAGGCTCCGGGCCCCCGGGGTGTCTCCCTGAGGGACGGAGCCGGCCCCGGGTCCTGCGGTGCTTTTCTGTGGAAGATGTGGAGGTGCCCGACGCACGCTTGCACGGCGCGTGTGTTGGGTGGGAGGGCTGGTGGGGGAGTGTAGCTCTGGGGCGGTGCGTTCTCTGAGGAATCCAGAGCCCTGGGGACGGGGATGGGCGTGGGGGTGGGGGGTGGGGGGTGGAGGTGGGGTGGGTGAAAGTCAGGGCTTGTATTTATTCAGAGTCTGCATTGATGAGATGAGCTATCCTGGGGTTCCTCACTAAAGGGTTGTTACTTTCCCAGCTGTGCCCCAGAGGCAAGATCTTCCATCCCCTTCTCTCCCATTAAAAAAAGAAGACGGCCTTTTAGAGGCTTCTTCATCAACATCTTAGGGTTAACATGTGTTGAAGGTTAACTCCAGGCTTCTGGCCATTATTCTGGATGAAAAAGGTGACTTTCTAAATGACGCTAAAGAAGTCTTCCCAGTAGACGTGAATCAAGAACAATTGCAATCGTTGCCTGCACCTGCCTTGAAGTCATTGAGGAGTTATTGATGTCAGGTGTTAGCTTATTCTTAGTTCAAATTTAATACATATTCAGTTCATTTATATTTCAATGTCTTAAAGTATTTAAAAATGAAAATTAGGTTTAAAGATTATGCTATGGAAAATACCATATTCAAGAATTCCAAAGCAAAGGGCTGAAAAATAATTCATTTATCCTTAAATAAATATACTTACGTTGAAAAAATAAAGAAAATAACTTTCAACATTAGACTTTTTACTCTAAATAAAGGAATGTGAAATGTGAGTAGCATTATCCATTAGACAGTAGGGGAAGTCTAAGAAATTAACTTTTGGTGTCTTTTCTGGACTGAAACTTTGAGCATCTGAAGGTGACTTAGAAAGATGTGAAGGGGGGGGGGGGGTGTATGAGGAGGTTGGGAGGAGAATAAACACGGTATTTTGAATTGAATTGAGAGTGGAAAAATTCCAGTAATGTAGTTAAGAGAAGTAACTTACCTCATTCATCAACTTGGAAAAGTCAGGGCTACTAAAGGTAATTTCCCATTAGTAGTGTTTGTGTTGCATAATTTTAGAAGAGAAATTAAATGCCCCTTTTTGTATTTGAGTGTTGGGGATGGAGGGAGGGAGAAGGGAAGACATATGGGGACATTTTTTTGGTCACACATGGCTCTCGTGTGGAGTTTGTATCTGCATGTTGTGTATTTGCTTCAGGAAATCTGTGGCTATGCATGATTTCACACATTTTCTTTTTAGTATGCATACTTTTGAAATCTGGAAATTCCTGGTTTATTGTAGCTTGCTCATAATTGTGTAGGACTTCTGTGAGAAAGTTATGTTTAAAAAAGTTGGGGAAGTGTTTTGTGATAAAAGATATAGTGCATGGTAAATGTGCTCATCTTCCCACTCCCATCCCACCCCGTCTAAAAGTGTTTTTCAGCAATGATGTGGCAACTCTAGTATTTTGTTCATCATTAGCAGAGAGCCAAATCTTTTTAAAGGTTTTGGTATATGATTTTAATGTAATTAATCAAGCTAAAATAAGCGATTTTTTTCCTGGTGCCACAGGGAGGAAGGCAGTGTGTTTATTGCAGATATGTGAATAAATGGATTTATATATTTACATACTCTTTGCTCTGCTGTGGGCACTTGAAGCGACAGCAGTGTGTTCACTTTTAGGTTTATTTTCAGTGTCCAGATTTACTTGTCTCCTTAGCTTTGCCTTTACAACCAAAACACATAATTTAAAGTATTGTTTTTGCCAAAAGAAGCCGAATGAATGACTCTCTCATGGCCACAACCTCTTTAACTCTGAGAACCCCTAATTTGAAGATAAAATATTGGTTCCAAAGCCTATTTTATAAAGTATTTTGGAAAGTGAGGAAGATTATAGTGTAAATTTTTCTCTTGCTTGCTAATATTCTTGCTCCATTTTTCCTTTCTGCTATACTTTACATATATTGAAACATAAGTGGGTCATTCATATGTGTGTGTGTGTATGTATATAGACATATATGCATTATAATAGAACATTATATAATATGTACATTATCTATACTATGATCTTCTATCTTTATTCTTAGCTGCTGCTTTGAATAACCCAAGGTCAGGAAACTCCAATAACCTTGTAAAACTTTGGTGACCCGAGTCCATGTCAGTATGTCCTTGCCATTTCCACTCTCCATCTGTGATTTTTACATAGCTAATGTATTATTGCCACATCAGAGTTAAAGTTTTATTTGTTTTATCTTGGGAGGGAAGGCAAAGGAGTGAGGAAAGGGCTAGTGGTTGTTATTCTGCCAGTTACTATCATTCGATGACTCTTGCTTTTATTCATTTCAAATTGTACATAGATACTTTATAGTGTATTTATACCTAACCTCAGGTTAGTTTTCAATTCTAAACAAATGTAGGAATGCTTCTCTTTGAGGTAATTCAGCATAATTCTGTTGGATAGTATCTGGTTGGAAATGCTGTTTGGAATATTAATAATGTTGCAGAGCTGGTTTATGATTAAACACTAGTTTAAAACCAAATATGTGGTGGTTTGAAGGCAAAGGCAGAGGGGAAGCTTGATTTCAGGAAGGTCATGGAGTGGGTGATGCAGTGGTGGGAAATGCAGCGCGAACCCTCTAATTTTAGTCCTTCTCTGCAGCACCTTTTCATTTTCTGTGCCTAATAGTTTCCTCTGCCCCTCTGTTTTGAGGCATTAACATGCCTTGTAGTAATCAGTCAAAATACCAGTGAGATTGGACACTGGGTATATGGCTCATTGCATTGGTTGGTCGCCTGTTTCCGGTGTGTGAGTTAACGTACCTGTCTAGGTTGAGGTTTAAATACAGTAATAATATTTATGGCTAGAGCAGAAGAGGCTAACTTACTTCACCACCTCCCTGCTCACCTGCTCTTCCTGTTATCTCTGGGTTTGATTCTTTAGTATCACTGTCACCCTGCAGAAGGACTGAAGGGATGCCAACAGAGCTCATTGCCATGCCTGGCAACCGAATATGAATCCTTCCCTAGTGCTTCCGGCTGGTCTGTTTCTCCACCAGCCCCCATTTTTATCCTCCAGGGATGTTCTAGTTACCACCTATGTTTAACTTTGGTGCTGAATCATGAAAGAATTGCACTGTGCAGGTACCCCATTGATATAGGCAAAATCCTTCCGAGTGGTTTTCCTCTTTCCTGTAAACTGCTTCCCTTCTCCTAGTGTCTGGTCTGAAAGGGTTTGCCTGGTGCACATGAATCCTTGTGCATGCCAGTGTTGTCTGTAGATGCAGCTCTCATGGTTTTGTACTGTTGCTTTCCAGATGTATGGAGAGTGACAAACATTCATTGGAAAATGTTACTGAATTCATAGAACTTTTTTGGGTAATTACAATAGAATTTCAACTAACGGAAATTAAAGTGGAAAATCCTATGATGGTAAATATTTGTTAAACATTTTAAATTTTAGAAAGCAATTCTTTCCCTAGCCAGTTTGGCTCAGTGGATAGAGCATTGGCCCGTGGACTGAAGGGTCCCGGGTTTGATCATGGCCAAGGGCATGTACCTCAGTTGCAGGCTCAATCCCCATGTGGGAGGCAACCAATCCATGTGTCTTTCTCACATTGGTGTTTCTCTCTCTCTCTCTCTCTCTCTCTCTCTCTTTCTCTCTCTCTCTCTCTCTTTCTCTGTTTCTCCGCCTCCATTCTCTCAATAAAATCAATGGAAAAATGTGTATGCATGCATATAAGCATAACCAATGGACATAAGACACTGGGGGATAGGGGAGGCTAGGGGACTGTCAAGGCGGCGGGGGGTGGGGGGGGGGGAAGGACACATATGTAATACCCTTTATAATACTTTAAGCAATAAAAAAAAAAACAATGGAAAAATATCCTCAGGAGAGGATGAACCAAAGAAAACCAAAAAACAAACAAAAAAACCCCCAACCAATTTTTATACTATCTGTTGCTGTCAAAATTATGTTTTCAGAATAAAAACCTGATTTTGTTATCCTTGTTTTTTGGGGAATCATGAGAAGATTTTTAAAGTCAGGAATCTATATATATGAAAGCCTAAGCAAACAAGTGACCAGTCGATTGGTAGCTATGATGTGCACTGACCACAAGGGGGCAGACGCTCAATGCAGGAGTTGCCCCCTAGTGGTCAGTGTGCCCCCACAGCCAACCTCCTGCAGTCCCTTCTCAGGGCCGGCTGGCCCCCTGATCAACCCCAATCGCTGGCCATGCCAAGGGACCCCACCCCTGAACGAATTAATGCACCGGGCCTCTAGTCCTTACATAATGCCATAAAGTGTAGCATTCACAACCCTTTATAATCTAGTCTCTGCTCACATATCTAGCTTTATTTTGAAGCCAGTTTATCCATAACTATTTGTGTAGTTGCAAGATAGCATAGAGATTAAGAGAACAGTTTTGTATATTACAGCCCAGTACTAATCTTTTTTTTTTTTTTTTTACAGTTTTCATTTTATTTTTATTGTTTAAAGTATTACATATGTCTCCCTTTTCACCCATCGACCCTTCCCCGGCCACTCCCACCCCCCAGGACAAGCCCCCATCGTCCCAGTGTCCCTGTCCATTGGTTATGCTAATATGCATGCATACAAGTCTTTTGGTTGATCTCTTAATCCCCCTCCCCCCCGGCCTTCCCTCTGAGGTTTGACTTTTCGTTCAGTGTTTCTCTGTCTCTGGATCTATTTTTGTTCATCAGTTTATGTTGTTCATTATATTCCACAAATGAGTAAGATCATGTGCTATTTATCTTTCTCTGACTGGTTCATTTCACTTAGCATAATGCTCTCCAGGTCCATCCATGCTGTTGCAAATGGTAAAAGTTCCTTCTTTTTATAGCAGTGTAGTATTCTATTGTATAGATGTACCACGGTTTTCTAATCCACTCATCTGCTGATAGGCATTTAGGCTGTTTCCAAATCTTAGCTATTGTACCAGTAAATTGTGCTGCTATGAACATAGGGGTGAATATGTTCTTTCTGATTGGCGTTTCTGATTTCTTGGCATATATTCTTAAAAGTGGGATTACTGGGTCAAATGGGAATTCCATTTTTAACATTTTGAGGAAATTCCATACTGTTCTCCATAGTGGCTACACTAGTTTGCATTCCCACCAGCAGTGCAGAAGGGTTCCTTTTTCTCCGCATCCTGGCCAGCCCTTGTTGTTTGTTGATTTGTTGATGATAGCCATTCTGACAGGTGTGAGATGGTACCTCATTGTTTTAATTTGCATCTCTTGGATGATTAGTGACTCTGAGCATGTTTTCATATGTCTCTTGGCTTTCTGTATGTTCTTTTTCAGAAAGTGTCTACGTCCTTTGCCCATTCTTTGACTGGATTGTTTATCTTCCTTTTGTTAAGTTGTATGGGTTCCCTGTAAATTTTGGAGATTGAGCCCTTCTCTGAGATAACTTTGGCAAATATGTTCTCCCATGCAGTGGCCTTTCTTGTTGTTTATTGATGGATTTCCTTTTTTTAAAAAACAATCCAATAAATCAATATGTTTTTATTGGTTTGTAGTGAGAGAGGGTGTGAGAGGATGAGAGAGAGAGAGAGAGGGAGGGAGAGAGAACATTGATCAGTATTAGTTTCTTCCCATACGAGCCCCAACCAGGGACTGAATCTGTAACCCAGGTATGTGCCCTTTTGGGGTACAGGACAGTACTCCAACCAACTGAGCTACCCAGCCCAGGCCCCTGTACTAATTTATCTTTTAACTGGAAGTTTGTATCTTTTGACTACTTTCAGCCAATTTAGGGTGACCACAGTTAACACTGCTGTATATATATTTGAAAGGTGCTAAGAGAGTAGGTCCTAAAAGTTTGCATCACAAGGAAAAAAATGTTTTTTGTGCGTAACTACATGAGGAGATGGATGTTAACTGAACTTACTATGGTATTCATTTCTCTATATACTGGTATGTAAGTCAAGTCATTATGCTGAACTCCTTAGACTTAGAGCTGTATGTCAATTACCTCAATAACTGGGGAAAAAAAGTAAGGAGGAAGCACAGTTTGGAATCAAATCACTGTGCAGGTCCTGGCTCTGCTATTGCTCCTGCGGGCCTCAGTTTTCTTCTTTGAGCCTCCCCCGGCGGTCCTGCCGTGAAACGCAGTTCGTGCTCCCCAGTCCTTGCGTGGGTTCCTCACGCCAGGATGCCCTTTCCCCCCCTCCAGCCTGCTGTGACCCCACTGCTCCTGATTCCTCGTTTACCTAATACCCATTACTCGCTCTCATTCCTCCAAACTTGGGTTGAAATCAACCTTTATGTGAGGCCTTTTCTGAACCACCAAACCTTCACCCCACCCATTGTTCCTCTTCTTTGTTGCTTGTGTAAATCTATCTTTTTGCATACTGTGGTATAATTCTATCCATCTCTCCATTTTAGATTATAAACTCACCGAGGGCAGGAACAGTATCTTATCTCTCGCAGGAGGCTTTGGCATGGTGTCTGATAAAAAGACTGCAGCTTTAACACAATTTAAAAATGGGGCTTTAAGGACAGTTGGTATAATGAAAGTTTACCCAGTGTGTAGTGAAGGCATTTAGGAGGCAGCCTGAGTCGGCCTGGTGAGCCAGGCAGGCTCACAGAAGAGGTAGCATTTGAGATGAGGCTGGAGTGGGGCTAACACATTTGCCCACTGGGCTCGGACTTTGTGGCTTTATAACTAGTTGCGAGATCTTGAAGTTGCATTCAGCACAACTTTTAGCAATTGCTCAGGGTACTTTATTTTTACTTAGATTATGTTTCCATGCAGTGGAATGCATATATTTTAAGTGTGCTTTTGCAGGAGTTTTGTCAAATATATATACTCATGTACCCAGCACCCCAATCTGAACATAAAACATTTTGGCCCTGGCCAGGCAGCTCAGTTGGTTAGAGCATCGTCCTGATACACTATGGTTGCAGGTTTGATCCTGATCAGGGCACATAAGAGACCAATCAGTGAATGCATTAACAAGTGGAAAAATAGATGCGCGTTTTCTCTCTCTGTCTCCCTTTCTCTCTCTCAAATCAATAAAAAAATTTCTTATCCCTTAAGAAATTCCCTTCCAGAAGGAGTCAGTCTCTACCTCACATACAGACAACCACTCTCCTGATTTCTTTCTAATAGCTTTCTTAGGATAGTTTTTTTTAAAAAAAATTATTTATTTTTTGGTTAATCCTCCTCTGAGGATATTTTTCCATTGATTTTTAGAGAGAGTGAAAGGGAGAGGGAGAGAGAGAGAGAAACATTGATGTGACAGTGATACATCCATTGGTTGCCTCCTGCACATACCCCGACCATGCCCGGGGAACCTGCAACCCAGGTACATGCCCTTGACTGGAATTGAACCCAGGACCCTTCAGTCCACAGGCTGACACTTTATCCACTGAGCCAGACTGGCTAGGGTATCTCTCATTGTAGTTTTGAACAGCCATACAATGTCTTGATATCAGTTTGTTCCTTTTTTACTTTAGCAGCATTTTACTATCACTTAAACACCTCTTTGGTTGGCAAACATGGAAGAAAGGATCCTAGGACAGGAAGGGTGGTGGAAGAGGGAGTTCAAAAAATCCTCTTGGGAAGGAACTGATTCACACAAATAGGAACCAGGGTAGGGATGCCTTTAAAATAGTCTGACTACAGGAAGTATAAACAGATAAGTCAAGATATTTCCTGAGGAACTGGGAGGATTCCAGCACAGTGTCAGTCATTCTGGATCCTCCCAGTGTGCTGGTGCACTGAGAGCTGAAAGTGGACCTGTTTTAAAGGACGGTGTCTTTAATGAAACAGTGTCCCTGAACCCATTAGAGAGGTGGGCTTATTGGGTTTCCCCAGTGAGGAAGGATGAAGCTGATACAAGGTGTGTTCTGTCCCCTCTAAAGGAGATCACAAAAGGCTCAGAGTCTGTCCTGGTGTCCAAGTCTCCAAGGTCATGGATATGGGAGGGCCATTAAGGAAGTGTCCCTGGGTTGTCTTGCTTTTCGTTTGGGTTTTTTGGAGATGGATCTTTGGAATTCTCAACAAAATGATGAGATGAAGAATGGAACAGTTGACCGTTTTGAGGAAGCAGAGCACCTTGATGTTTCTTCATCCGTTTGTAAGGCCTAGAAATTCTTAAAGCTTCTCCCAGGCTGAGAGGAATCATGCCCTGATGTGTGGCAGGGCGTGTGCTGACTTACTCAGCCCATCTGGTTCCTGCCCTTCCATGCAGTGCTTGAGTGCAGTCTCCCTCTGCATGCCAGGGTGCTTTGGCCCCTAAGGAACTGCTTTGGGACTAACTGGTTCCTTTGACCTCCCCCTTCCTTTCTAAACTCCTTCTCAGCATAACAGCATTTGAGTTCTAGAAAAGCACTTGTTTCGAGAATGTTAAGAAATACACAACTTCAACCAATTTGCCCGACTCTTCTAATTTGGAGAAACTAGACTTTGGAGGGTGAACTGCTTCATCTGTTACCATCTGCAGATGGAGCTGTTTGCATTGCTCCCCTGTCCTACAGAAAGTTCTTGTTGAAGGAATGAACGTTTTGTGTCCAGTCAAAAAGCTTGGCTTATTTAACTGATGTTTGCAGATCGTATTAAGTCTGTTAAGTGTCTGTCACAAATGTATTTGAGTCCAAGGAACAATAAATTATGCGTACCTGTGCTTACTCTTTAGTTTCTGAAGGTAATTATTGGGTGTGTTTCTTTAAAAGTACCTTGGATGTACCCAAAGCTCTTAATCAGGGTAAGAGCTGTCACATGTGCACAACTTGGAGAACAGAGATTTAATGCTGTCAGTCTGCCCCTCTGCTCTAAGGAGATGGACATTAGCAAATTCTGTAAATGAATCTGAACACAGCCCCATAAGCAGCCTTCCCAGATTGTAACTTCTTCCCCGATGGGGTGCTTGAAGACTGGCTCTAATTTCTGGGTACAGTATGCTCAGTTTGGTGCTTGAGTGAATTTACTAGTAGATGATGTTGCACAGCACCAGGCATTATGCCTTTTTTTTTTTTTTAAATATATTTTATTGACTTTTTTTACAGAGAGGAAGGGAGAGAGATAGAGAGTTAGAAACATCGATGAGAGAGAAACATCATTCAGCTGCCTCCTGCACACCCCCTACTGGGGATGTGCCCGCAACCCAGGTACATGCCCTTGACTGGAATCGAACCTGGGACCTTTCAGTCCGCAGGCCGATGCTCTATCCACTGAGCCAAACCGGTTTTGGCCAGGCATTATGCCTTTAAATAGAGTGGCATTTTCTTAAGGAGAGAAGTTAGAAAAATGTGTGCGTTCAAAGGGCAGAACTGGTCATCACTGATTGGTTACAGTGAGACTTTTTATTTGGCTCAAGTATTTTCAAGACCCTTCTGCTAATAAGGAGCTGCCCTACACCAGCATGGGCTGATTTGAATAGTGAGATACCTACTAGTGAAGGTTTTACAAGAGAAGGTGAGTAACTGACAATTGGAGCAACCGGTGTTGCTTTTATTTCCCCCGCCATGTGCAGAATAGGTGGTGGCCAGTGTGTTAGACATGCACACCCTTAGAACCAAGGGCCATTATTACCTCAGGGCATTTTTTCCAGATGAGGCAAAAGCAGAGTGAGAGGTAAAATAAGTTGTTCAAGGAACGCTAGAACTAGTAAGTGGTAGTTGGGGATTTGAACCCAGACGGTTTGATTCCATAGCCTCACTTCTTAATCCCTACATTCTTAACTGCCTGGGCGAGTGACACTGATCAGTAATCCTGGTAAACGATTTCTAAGTCAGGAAGAGAATGGGCTCCTGGTCTTCATTCCACCTAAAGTGGTAAGACCAGCTATTTTCCATTTTTGACTAGTCCTGCACACAACAGGTTCTATCTTGTGATGTTAGTGCCTGGAGTGCACGTGATGAGCAATTACAGTATTATATAAGCTACAGAGCTGCTGATAGACACTCTGAGCAATTGCAAGCTTTAGAAGTATGTGTTATGTGTCTAAGTCAGTGGTTGGCAAACTGCGGCTTACGAGCCACATGCGGCTCTTGGGCCCCTTGAGTGTGGCTCTCCCACAAAATACCACGTGCGGGCACACACGTACAGTGCGATTGAAACTTCGTGGCCCATGCGCAGAAGGCAGAAGTCAGTATTTTGTGGAAGAGCCACACTCAAGGGGCCAAAGAGCCGCATGTGGCTTGTGAGCCGCAGTTTGCTGACCACTGGTCTAAGTGAATGGATTAGTAATCAGTAAACTATTTAAAGTGTTATAAAAGAGAAATGTTTTTATATGGTGCTACTGAGTTATATTTTGAGCTGGAGTAGGAGATAAATTTTATGTAACTAGTTTCTTCTATATTATTACCATTTACAAAAGTACTAGAGGCCTGGTGCATGAAAATTCATGCACTGGAGAGGGGTCCTTCAGCCCAGCCTGCCCCCCTCACAGTCTGGGAGCCCTCAGGGGCGGGAGGCGACCTGGTGATCAGGGGAAGGTGATGCCCCATCACACCTCTGCTGCTGCCACTGCCTCAGCGCAAGCCTCAACCGGCCCTGGTTACCTGAGCCTTGGGCGGCCCTGGGCAGCTGCCATCAGAGACTTGCCTGCGCCTTGGGCCGGCCCTGGGTGGCTGTGGGGCTGAAGGGACTGGGGGAATCTGGAGGCAGGTGTGTGGCAAGGTCCTGGCAGGGCTGAGGGGACTGGGCACCACCATCTTGTGGCTGTGGGCGCCACCATCTTTGAGGGCGGGGCAGTCAATTAGAATATTCCCTCCTTATTGGCTGTGGGCACTTCCATCTTTGAGGGTGGGGCATTCATTAGCATATTCCCTCCTTACTGGCTGTGGGCGCTGCCATCTTTGAGGGCGGGGCAGTCAATTAGCATATTCTCTCCTTATTGGCTGTGGGTGCCACCATCTTTGAGGGTGGGACAGTCAATTAGCATATTCTCTCCTTATTGGCTGTGGGCACTGACATCTTTGCAATGGCTTGAGGGTCAATTAGCATATTCCCTCTTTCTTCTTTTATATGATCTAGTAGTCCATGGCTTAGCACAAGTACTACAGACTTTTATTGCACAGTGTTTTCAAAATATATGCCATGTTTTGATGAGGATACTTTCTAGTTAGTGTTTTAGTCATGTAAGTACTGAAGTAAAGACCATAATCAAAGGTTTTGCCTTCTTGACTGGATTGATATTTGACCTAGATGTCTGAGCTGGGAAGAAAATAACTGAATTATTTTTTACACCACCAATTTATAATATCCAAAGGAAGGGCAGTCATTGCCAATCTCATTATAAACTTTGATTCTGGAATTCTTTCTCATTAGACTTTAGAGCCTTTCATTCTATCCGGGGAAGGAAAAAATAAACATTTAACCTTTACTTCTTGAGTGGTGTGCAATCAGTTTGGAACTTTTGTCCAAACAAATATTGTCAATCTATCAACAGCATCAGACACAGTTGACACCTCCCTTCTGGAAACATGTCCTTCAGTTGTCCTCTGGATTTTTCTTCCTTTTTACCCCTGTGATAGGACTGTCTTGCGGGCTGTGCTTCATTCAACAAGAGAAGTTGGTTTTGATTTATTAGGGTTTCTACTTCAAGTTCAGTTCTAGATCGTTTAAAGCATGTTGTTTAACAAAGGGAGTTTAAACTATGAGAAATGGGCGTTGTTCATCCAATTGTAAAGATTCCCAAGGTAAACAAGTATCATGAGACTAGACGTCCAGTGCATGAAATTCGTGCACTTGTGTGTGTGTGTGTGGGGGGGGGTGGGGGTGGGGGGGGGGAGGCGTCCCTCAGCCCAGCCTGTGCCCTCTTGCAGTTTGGGAGCCCTTGGGGGATATCCGACTGATGACTTAGGCCTGCTCCCTGCTCAACCACTCAACCCTGCAGGGAGTGGGCCTAAGCCGTCAGTTGGACAACCTTAGTGCTGCTGCGGAGGCAGGAGAGACTCCCGCCACTGCTGCTGCACTTGCCTGTTTTGAACCTGTGGGAGCACACTGACCACCAGGGGGCAACTACTGTGTTGAGAGTTCGCCCCCCTGCTGGTCAGTGTGTGTCATAGAGACCAGTCATTCTGCTGTTGGGCCGAAACTGGCTCTCTGACATCGCCCGAGAGGTCCCGGATTGCGAGAGGGCACAGGCCAAGCTGAGGGACCCCACCAGTGCATGATTGGGGCCAGGGAGGGATGCAGGAGGTTGGCCAGCTGGGGAGGGACCACAAAAGGGCTCCAGGGCATGTCCGGCCTGTCTCGCTCAGTCCTGATTGGTCGGACCCCAGCAGCAAGCTAACCTACCAGTTGGAGCATCTGCCCCCTGGTGGTCAGTGCATGTCATAGTGAGTGGTTGAGTGGCCTTAGCATATCATTGGCATGTTAGGCTTTGATTGGTTGAACAGATGACTGGATGACCGGGCACTTAGCATATTAGGCTTTTATTATATAGGATAATAAACATCTCAGAAAATTTGAAGATGAGTCTTCTTAGCTGAGTATTCTGCACTAGGGACAATACACTGTCATGAAACTTTGAGGATTAGTCATAAAAGTATCTTACAACTCACTGATGAATGAGCTGTAGCTTGAGCATGGATTATACCTAGGTGCTAATTGGAGATAGAGAAGCAAGAAATAGCTTTACCTTGTTTAGAAATAGAAGAAAATAAGTTCAAATTTGAGAACAGGAACATTCCTTCCCTCTGCCCCAACTCGAACATCAGAGGCCTACCTCATGCTTCCAAAGTGCTGCTGTTTATTCCATTTTGTCAGGAATAGTGCTGAAATGGCACACGCAACTTGAGGAGAGGAGGCTGCCAAAGAGCTTTGTTCAGAAACGAGGGAAAAGGGAAGATAAAACTCCTTCTCTGTTATGATTAAAACCAATTTTCACTTAACTTTTTTAAAAAAAGTTACTCCTCTTAGCTGTCATATGAGTTAAGTGATATTGTTCTTTTTATAAACATATGTATTTTATATAGATGAGAAAAGAGTGGCTTAGAGAAGTTTTCTTTCCCAAACCCGCACAGCTGATACTGATAGACCAGTATTTGAAATTGGATTTTTCTAACACAAAAACTCAAGCTCTCAACCACTTTGTTTAGTTTCCTCTGTTTCCCTCCCTGTTCATGGTTGTACCTGCTGTTTCGGCACACACACTCTGTTGTGCCGTTAGCTATGCTACATGTTGCCTCTGTCTCTTTTCACGTCTCCCCCCTCCCCCACTTTTCTTATTTCACAATTAGGGCTTAGTTAAGAAGCATAGGAAAGTGCTTAGACCAGTGATGGCGAGCCTATGACACATGTGTCAGAGGTGCCACGCAAACTCATTTTTTTGGTTGATTTTTCTTTGTTAAATGGAATTTAAATATATAAAATAAATATCAAAAATATAAGTCTTTGTTTTACTATGGTTGTAAATATCAAAAAATTCCTGTATGTGACACGGCACCAGAGTTAAGTTAGGGTTTTTCAAAATGCTGACACGTGAGCTCAAAAAGTTCGCCATCACTGGCTTAGACTTTATATAAGGCACCGTATAAATTCACATGAAGATGTGAATTCATTGGAACCTGGGTTCTCGAACTTAATTAGTTCCAGAAGGCTGTCCCAGAAGCGATTTGTTTGAAAAATTAAGTGATTTTTCCCCATTAGAAAGAATGCAAATTTAATTAATCTGTTCAAGACCCACAAATGACTTCCTGTTTTAACCTTTCTATATACCATACATGTCTAATGTACTGTTTAATCTATAGATAAATACTTATTTTCTTAAATTTATCAAACCACCTCCTACTAGCATTAAACTAATCACTTTCAGCACTCATTCCTGGGGTGTCTTTCAGGTCAGCATGTGGCATTTTTGCTTGTTCATATATCACTGCCTCTGAAATGCTGTCACTGGCTAACTGCTTTTTCTTTATACAAATCAACAGCAGTTTTTCTACCTCTTCAATTACCTGTGATCCTTGTTTCTTTCATACCCTTAGCAACATTAGCACTCTTTTTGGAAAAATATTTTTTTATTGATTTCAGAGAGGAAGAGAGGGAGAGAGAGATAGAAGCATCAATGATGAGAGAATCCCTGATTGGCTGCCTCCTGCACGCCCCCTACTGGGGATTGAGCCTGCAACCCAGGCATGTACTCTGACCGGGAATGGAACCTTGACCTCCTGGTTCATGGGTCGACACTCAACCACTGAGTCTCACTGGTAGGGCACATTAGCACTCTTGATGGCCTTGTTATGTTTTAAAATTGAGTTAATCTTTGATTTTGCCAGCAACAAAAGCATTCTTTCCTTTGTTGACTGAGAGAAGCTTTCTGTCATGCCGAGGTATCAGCATGAAATGGTTGTCAGGTCGCAGACCTAAGTTTGATTTGACACCTAAGACATTTTCCCCATGAACAAATTGGTCAAGAACCAAATTGTTCTAGATGGGAGATGTTCGAGAACTGAGGTTTGACTGTAACTTCCTATTGTTGGGAAGCGATGAGCTTATCAGCAGTGCGTGTGTGGCAAGGAAGGGGACCCTCAGGACACTGGCTACGGTGGTTCTTTCTGAGGCTTGTCCTGACAGGGGTAGACTCTCCCAGGGCTGCATGGAATGAAAGTGGACATGTTGGACAGCGGATCTGCAGGAAGTCTGAGGATGGGAAAACCATTTGGAAGCTACTAGAGATGATCCTTTTTGAGCTGGACCAGGAAGACAATGGGTGGAACGTAATGTGGAGGGCAATTCAGTTGGGCAGTGGTAGTACTAGCACTAGCAAGGGTCCAATACGCTTTCCTGTTGCAGGACAATGAAGCTAGAAGTCTACTTAGTGTGGAAGGTGCTTATTTGAAGGTAATGAGAATTATAAGACCAAATTGTAGATAAAGATTTTTGATTGTTTTCTGTAATTGCCATAGCAGGTGATGTTGGAACCCATGGGACAGAATGGGTCGGTGGAGGGAAAAAGGCATATCACATAGAGAGAGGAACAAAGACTTAGCCTCGGGCTGTCTTCTATTAAGGGAGCAGGAAGAGGAAAGGGAGGTTATGGTCTAAAACAGCCATGGGCAAACTACGGCCCGTGGGCGGATCCCGCGGTTTGAAATGAATAAAACTAAAAAAAAAAAAAAAGACCGTACCCTTTTATGTAATGATGTTTACTTTGAATTTATATTAGTTCACACAAACACTCCATCCATGCTTTTGTTCCGGCCCTCCAGTCCAGTTTAAGAACCCATTGTGGCCCTCAAGTTAAAAAGTTTGCCCACCCCTGGTCTAAAAGCTAGGCAGATACCCAAGAATGTGTTAGGGATCCTAAAGGAACCCTTGGTTCATGAAAGACAGCGAGGAAGAGGATTGTCAACAGTGTTCAGGACTAGAAGAATTGATAAAGGGGGAAGGAACTAGGAACAAGGCCATTGAACTTGGAAAGATAGCAGTCTCTCACTTGTTTACAGTGCAGTTTTGGAGTGTTAGTTTGAAAGCCAAACCAAAGTTCAGAAAATTCGTCTGGAAAGCCTTCGTATAGGAGCAGGTGCCCCATGAGAGAACAGGTAAGACGAGTTACTAAGAAATCAATAGTCTCTTCATTTGGGTTAACAAAACCATTTCCTACCCCCCAGCCTACATTATTAGGTATCTTAGAAGTACAAAGCCATCATATTCAAGGGAAGAATACTTTAGGACAAGAGGTCTGAAAGAATCATTGTGGTCTGCTATATAAAGTACTAAAGTTGAAGCACTCTACTATATTTTAGAAATCTGTGACCTTGACATGCTAAAGATCATCTGGAAGTCACTTTAATCTTTTGGATTTATTTCCTCCTTTCTAAACAGGGAAAATGTTTCTTCTGTCCCCAGGGTTTTTACTTGATAATAATTTGGTGAAGAGATTTTTTTTTTTTAATGTTTAGCATACATGTATCTTAGCTTGATTTAATGACTCTATGAAGCTTCCAGTCCTATTAATCTGGAAACAGATACTAATAAGAAAAGAAATAAAACATTTCTAACTTTTAAATATAGGTACACATCGTTGCCATGAAAATGTACATTTTTGGCATGTTGTGTCTTTGTGTCTCTTCTGTGTTCTAGCATGGTGCAGTGGCAGGAGTGGCAGGGTTGGGGTCATGGTGCACAGGCACAGTTTGTACATGGCAGATCCCAGACTAAAATGTGTGACTGTGGACAAGGCATGTAGCATCCCAGGCCTAAATTCTTACACCTATACAGTGAAGATTGCAAAGTGGTGATAAGTTGTAGAAAAGAATCTGGGATGTATGTAGGTACTCGGCAAATAGTAAGTGCCATCATTATTCTGATTCTTATTAGTCTACTCAAATCTGTACATAATAAAAAAATGCACTATTAAGTGGTGAGTTTTTTTGTCTTTCCTAGAATGGCAGATTTTTAAGGTCCGGTGTATATGTGTGTGTGTGTGTGAATCCCTCAGTGCACTTAGATAACTTACTGTTTATCCTAACCTCTAATTTGTGATTGTGGGTTTTTGTTAAGTTCTTTCTATATTGTTCTTTTTTTTTTTTTTTTTTAAATATATTTTATTGATTTTTTACAGAGAGGAAGGGAGAGAGATAGAGAGTTAGAAACATCGATGAGAGAGAAACATCGACCAGCTGCCTCCTGCACATCTCCCACTGGGGATATGCCCGCAACCCAGGCACACGCCCTTGACCGGAATCGAACCTGGGACCCTTCAGTCCGCAGGCCGACGCTCTATCCACTGAGCCAAACCGGTTTCGGCAAGTTCTTTCTATATTGTTCTTAAACTGTAATAAAAATCTTTTAATCTGTGAGAAACTGAGGTTGGGATGAACAAATACTTTAAGAGTAATGGGTTCTATTTCTTGATGGCACTTCTGTCATCTTCTCTCTAGGGATCCTCATGGTCATTTTAGCACTTTTTTTGTTATTGATTCTTTTCTGTCAATGGACTTATAATGTAAATCTAAGGTTAGCTGACTTACCTGAGATTTCTTAAATTGAAGGAAAAGAATTCCATATTTATCACACTGTTGAAAACATTGTCATATGTTCTTGTACTCACTCCTCTCTTCTGTTTAGCTAGTATCTGTTTGAAGGTTCACATTAGAGAATAGGGGATGTGTAGATCAATGTGTTATGTTTCTTCTTTTCATTACATAAATAAGTAGATAAATAAATTATCTCAATTTTTTTTTGTTCATTATGCATCTTTTCTGTCCATTAAGTTACTTTTCATGTTTTGTGTGTCTTTGAGTCATCCTTTTAATTTAGCTCTTCTGCTGTATTCAATTTGGAAGGGGCAATTGTAAGATCTTTCCAAGAACATTTTTATGATGTCATACTAAAAATTAGCCTAATGAGCTATTTTAGAAAAGAGAAGCTTTTGTGGTTTCCATGAAAAAAAAGAAAAAAAAAGAAATGCATTTTAAAAAAATTTTGTTCAAAGGATGGTTTATACAACTGGCTGTTTTTAAGCCAATTTGCAAACATTTTTAGACTTGGAAAATGCTTGTAAGTCCTTAAAGGTATAACTTGCCAAATTGCTGATACTTTTGAAATGTGGCCTTAGTTCTGGTAAAAGAATGTGGTTGACAGCTACACTGCAATTTACAGTAATCCTTTTTTGTGTAAGGAAATGAATCTACTTTGCTTAATAAATTCCAGATGAGTTTCTGGCTCCTTGATTATTACCAAGTCATTTAAAATTCAGGTTTCATCATTCATTTTAGTTAACAGCAACCCTCTCTGTGCTTGTCATGACCAATGTGACATGAAAATCCTTTGCAAAACTGAAACACTTTGGGGGAGAATTGCATTTTGGGTGTGTCATTTTGGGGTACAAACTTATGATGTGGTATTCTCAGCATTTGGTGTAATGTGGGACTCAAAAGTACCAGTCATTTCTGGACTAGCTGTGGCTGGTCCAGGCTGGAAGAAGATCATTTCGAAGTCCTGCCAGTGCTGCAAAAGAGAACTTTTTTGTAAGTGCACCTATATATTTCTACTTTTCATTGGTCACCCTTATCTGCAAGGGGATCTAGAAAATGTTTTTAGCTGGACACATCACTGCTTCCAGCAATATTGGGGTTTTGTGACAAAGGAAGAAGATGTTGACAATGAAGTTTCTGCAATTATTTTCCAATTGTTCCTTTCTCATAGCATTTTGCTTTGTTATGATTGCAATCTAGTGTCTTAGCTCTCTGAGGATAGTATATTATGATTAAGTCTTTTGTTCCATGAATTGTCTGTGTTTCTTTCAAGGTTTTTTTTTTTGTTTTTTTTTGTTCTTTCTCTTTTGGCTTTGGTCTTTTGAAAGTTTCCTTTAAATCTCTGATGATCCTTGTCCTATTGGTCTCTAGATTTTCTGTCAATCTCTTTATATCCAGCCGTTTTCCTTATGACCCCTCTTCTACCCGAAGGACCTGTTGGCTCTAGGCCAGTGATGGCGAACCCATGACGCGTGTCAGAGGTGACATGCGAACTCATATTTTTGGTTGATTTTTCTTTGTTAAATGGCATTTAAATATATAAAATAAATATCAAATATATAAATCTTTGTTTTACTATGGTTGCAAATATCAAAAAATTTCTATATGTGACACGGCACCAGAGTTAAGTTATGGTTTTTCAAAATGCTGACACGCCGAGCTCAAAAGGTTCACCATCACTGCTTTAGACTCTGAGTCTTTTCTACCGGAACATCTGCTTTGCCTCTAAAGTATCCCTTTGCATGTTCTGAAGTTGAAATTTCCTTTCTTTTCCCAAAAGTTTTGGTTAAGTTTTCTTCTACTATTATCTCTTTTCTGATTCCCTTTGTTCTTGTGGATAAAGGCCTTAAATTTTCATGCTGTCATTTTGGTGGGGTTTTGGGAGGCAATGAAGAGAGATGTGTAGCCAGTTCATTGTGTTTAACCAGAAATACTATATGATAAAACCCTAATATGCAAATCGACCAAACTGCGGAATGACTGGTTGCTATGATGTGCACTGACCACCAGGGGGCAGATGCTCAATGCAGGAGCTGCCCCCTGGTGGTCAGTGTGCTCCACAGGGGGAGCACCGCTCAGCCAGAAGCCGGGCTCATGGCTGGTGAGTGCAGCGATGGTGCGGGAGCGTCTCCTGCCTTTGCTGCAGGTGGGCTGTAAGGAGCGGGGGGCCTGGAATGCGAGAGGGATGCCTGACTGCTGGCAGGCGGACATCCCCCAAGGGGCCCCAGACTGCGAGAGGATGCAGGTTGGGCTGAGGGACACCCCCCCCCCTCCCGCCCAGTTCACGAATCTATGAACCAGGCCTCTAATCTAATATATGTGTGTATATTTTAGTTGTGCATCATAAAATAAAAGAGTAGAAAAAATGTGGATTGAGTGAGAGTCACAATTATTGTCCAGTGTAATTTCACAGCCCACCCCAATGTATTCCCTAGCTTTTCCTAGATCTGATCATACTCCCTTCCTGTGCCACCTGCCACGGGGGCACCCCTGAGGTCTGCATCATCTTGGCTGTTTAGCCAATTAGCCTCTCTGTTGGATTTGACCATTAGGATGTGTCAGATGGAGATAGGAAGAAAAACAGAAGGATCAGAGGTTTCTTCCTCATTCCCTCCCACTGCCTCTCAAGAACCTTCACAACTAAAACTCCATCTGCCTGTCCTCAACGGCCAGATTTCTGTTCTGGTTTTCATTAATAGTATTTCTTTCTCTGACCTTCTCAGCCACTCAGGAAGATGCCTTCCCACTCTTGCTACCGTCTGTGTCTTGACATCCCTGGTTTGTTCCCTTCCTTCTTGATATGCATTTGTAAGAGCTTTCCTTCTGTAGCCTCTTCATTTAAATCCTGTGAAGTGTGATTGGTTTCCTGCTAGAATCCTGATTTATAGTCCAAATTTCTTTTCTCGGGGGAGGGCAGAGGATAGTGTATTGATGAAAATGAGGAAGGTGCATTTTTTATATGGAAGAAACTAGATTCAGTGTTGTCTTATGATTTCAATATTCGCCATGGAGAGATCCACTATGGTTGCAGAGAAAGAAAGGTACACAATGAATTTTAATAATTTGTGGTCACAATACATTAAGTGATTAGTGCAACCTGACCTAAGTTTATGTTTGAGTAGTATGTAAATATGGCTAATAGTAGAGGCCCGATGCACAAAAATTTGTGCACTGGGGCGGGGGGGCGGGGTTCCTCAGCCTGGCCTGTGCCCATTTGCAGTCCAGCACCCCTTGGGGGATGTCCACCTGTCGACTTAGGCCCACTTCCCGGGGAATCAGGCCTCAGCTTGCAGTCACACATCCTTCTATCAGTCAGGGAGCTCTTGGGGAATGTCCGACTAAAGGCTTAGGCCCCCAAGGGAGCTGTGATGAGGAAGCTGGGGTGACAGAGGAGCCATGCTGTCCCGCCCCGCCGCCCTAGGTTGGGTTGTGCACGGGATGCCCAGGCGGGCCGGCCGATCGCTGCTGCCCCATCCGGCCACCCTGGGTCGGGTTGCACACGGGACGCCCGCTGCCCTGGGGCGCAGATCGCAGGCCCGGATGGCAGCAGGGCAGACAGGATGGCACCATCCCACCCCATCATCCTGGGTGGCAAATAGCAAGCCCAGATGGTGGCGGGGCAGGCGGGATGGTGCTGACCCGCCCTGCCTGCAGTATGCAAATTAGCCACCATCTTTGTTGGTGGTTAATTTGCATATCGCGCTGATTAGCCAATGGGAGTTGTAGCGAAGGTACGGTTAATTACCATGTTTGTCTATTATTAGATAGGATTCCTAATGTCAAGTTGTGAATTACCTATTGATTAACAGAATTTCAGGTCTAAATTCACTAGGATAACACAAACTATTTATTGGGCTCTGTCAGAGACCTGGCGAATACCCCCTTAACCACAAAATACCAGGGGCCGTGGCAGACTGCTTCCAGTTGGGCTGATGGCTTTCCTTCTCTTACTCAGCATTTCTTTCCTCCAGATGCTACATGTCTAAGCCACTGAGGCTCAGCTCTCTTTCAATAAGAATTAATAGTACCAATATTACATGCAAAGCATGGAATTTGTTAATTCCCCCCCCCCCCCCCCCGGGAAAATTCAATTGAGTCTTCATCAAAGCTACTTACTAGTACGCCTGACAAAAACTTTAATAATAATTTTAAACTGGTAGAGGAACTATGGAAAACAGTATGGTGGTTTGTCAAAAAATTAAGAATAGAGTTACCATATGACCCAGCAATTCCTCTTCTAGGTATCTACCTGAAAAACTTGAAAACATTTATTCGCAAAGACATATGCACCCCTATGTTCATTGCAGCATTATTCGCAGTGGCCAGGACATGGAGACAACAAAGTGTCCTTCAGTAGAGGATTGGATAAAGAAGAGGTGGTACATATATATGATGTAAGAAATAGGAAAAGATGGAATACTGCCATTTGTGACAACATGGGTAGACCTTGAGAATGTAATGCTGAGCGAAGTTAGTCTGTCAGAAAAAGCTAAGAACCATATGATTTCACTCATCTGTGTGATATAAAATGGAAACTCATAGACACAGACTGCAGTATGGTACAGGGTAGTTAAGGGAAAAGGGGGCTAATTATATGGTGATGGAAGACGATGTAACTGTGGGTGATGGCCACACAACGCAATATACCGATCATGTATCGTAGAAATGTACACTTGAAACCTATGTAATTTTATTAACCAATGTCACCCCAATAATTTTAATAAAAATAACATATTTTCCAAATCAAAATCTGATCATTTAGTAAGCCTGCTGAATATTCTTTAATCACCTCTCATTGTTATTGAGATGAAAATAAAAATCTTTAGCAAGGTTTAAAGAAAGGACTATGGAGGACCCTTGTCTACACACCTATTGGGCCTTATTTATACCACTTTCCTGTAGTGTGCTCACAGGTGACCACAACATTCTTTTTTCAATTCCTTAAATGTGCTAGGCTTCTTTCTGGCTCAAAGCTTTTGCTGAATTTTGTTTCTTTTCCCCTGAAAGTCCCCTTCTCCCAGCCCAACTTCAACTTCACCTTGTATTCATTTTCCAAAATTCAGTATAAATGCCAATCTTTCATGGGAACCTTCACTGACCACCCAAATTATAATCCTATTAACTCTTTTAATAATGGATCCTGTGATTTATTGTTACTATTTAGGAGGTAATTGGAAATACGAGTCTATAGTTCTGGGAAGAAATCCAGGTTTTGAATATAAATCTGGAGTCATTAGTATTAATTTAAAACCAGGCGGCTAAATAAAAAATAATAATAACTTTAATCCCTAAGCAATCATGAGCTTCTGTGAGTTGGATATCATTTTTACTTTAAAAAAATTATACCTGCCTTCCAATACTTTTTGAAATCATTAGGGTACAAGTGATAATAGATTTGTTTTTCTCTAATGAAGGGGACAGACTTCAGAGGGACAAAGTCTGCAATCTAAAACTTCTGTAGCCAGACAAGCAATCATTCACCTATCAGGTAATAGGAAGATATTTTCAGATCTCAAAGATTCCAATAGTTTTTTTTATCCAAAGTGGGATCTAAGGAGAATATAAGAAATACATATAATGAAGCAGAAACAGAGGTTATGAGATAGAAGATGAAGGGAAGAAGAAACAATAATACACCAAGAGTAATGAAACAGATATGTAATACTAAATAAGGACTCTTTAACAAAAAAGCTTTTATTGATTTTAGAGAGAGAGGAAAGGTGGGGAGGGGAGAGAGAGAAACATCTAAGTGAGAGAGAAACATTGATCAGCTGCCTCCTGCACAACCCCCGTTTTGGGGAGCAAGCCAGCAATCTATGCATGTGCCCTGAATGGAACCGGCAACCTTTTGGTACATGGGTTGACAATCAGCTGAGCCACACCATTCAGGGCTAAATAAGGACTCTTAAGGTCAAAATCCTGCAAGGAAAATTCTCAATCTAGACCTAAAGTTGGGTTGGAGAAGAGAGAGAGAGAGGGATAAGTGTATTCTATGTTGGTTAATTCATTTGCTTTTACCGCAATGGTATATACTCAGGAATGGGATTGCTGGATCATAGGCTATGCACACATTTATTTTAACCATTAAATACTTGCCAGATTGCCCTCCAGGAGATACCCACAGCTACACACTATCTAGCACTGGATAAGTTTCTCTCTTCTTACCTCTTGTCCTTATTCTTAAGGGTTAAACTGTGTTTCCTAGAAAAGATATGCTGAAGTTTTTTTTTTTTTTTAATATATTTTTTTATTGATTTCAGAGAGGAAGGGGGAGGGAGAGAGATAGAAACATCAATGATGAGAGAGAATCATTGAACAGCTGCCTCCTGTAGGCCTCACACGGGGGTGTGCTGCCTTCAGTAACTGTGCAGGGTGACTCTCTGTGTCCTGCCCCTTCTCTCCTCTCAGGGTCTTCACTACTTTTGCTTTCTTCAGGTCCCTCTGCTCCCCGGTGGTGGTGGGGCACCTTGGTGTTAGGAGGCTGTAGAGTAGGCATGTGCTGTGCCATGAGTAGAAGGCATTTTCTCTCTTAAATATCTCTTGGTCTCTACCCTTAGAAACCCATCCTCTGGAGTTTTTTGAGATTTTATTTCTGAGTAGTAGAGATGCCTTATCCCTTGTCAGAAGTTTCAGGTATGAGGTAGGGTTGGATGAAAGGTACTTTGTTGGAAAACCAAGATGGCGGCGTAGGGAGTGGACCTGTGCGTGCTGCTCTCTCATAGCATCATTGAAACTACCAACTATGAGGCAAACAACCACCACTCAGAACCATGGGGAAGCTGGCCCAGTGGGAGTTCTACAACTGGAAGAAAAGAAAGAAGCGCAGTGAGACTGAGTGGGAGCTACGGAGGCGCCAAAAACAGAGGTATGCAGTCACACGCAAGGTGGGCTGCAACTGGATTCGCGGTTTTTTTTCAATCGGAAGCGGTTACGAACCCTCGAATCCTCTGGGCTTGCTCAGGGCGGGTCTCTGAGGCCCCCGTTTCCATGGGGAGAGGCGGCCATGGCCTTGCAGCGGTTGGAAAGCGAGGGAAGCTCTGACGCACGGCTACTCGCTGGCACTGAGGGACGCGAAGTCCTGGTGTCCTGGGGAGGCGAGGGGCACGGAGACGCCGCCATTGCTATTTCCTCTGTGCTGGCGACTCCCTGAGAACCCGCCCTACTCAATTTACATTCCCATCCAAGCTGTGCCAGAGGCACAAGAGGAAATGACTGTGTTTTTACAAACTCTCAAATCCACTGAGTTGGTTCGGGCGGGTCTCTGAGGCACCAGGCCCCACAGGGAGAGAGGGCACGGCCTTGCAGCAGTTGGAGAGCGAGGGAAGCTCTGACACGCGGCTGCTTGCCGGCACTGGGGGACGCGAAGTCCTGGTGTCCCGGAGAGGCGAGGGGCGCGGAGACGCAGCCAGTGCTCTTTGCTCCACCATGGCGACTCCCTGAGACCCAGCCCTAATCAATTTACATCCCCATCCAAGCTGTGCCAGGTGCACAAAAAGACCCACCTGCGCTTTTGCAGCCTAACCCAACAAATTGCAGACTTCAGCTGCTCGCAGCCATGGGAGACACACTTAAGAAGCAGACCCAGGAGAACCAAGATGGTGGCGTAAGGAAGAGACCTGTGCGTGCTGCCTCACACAACAACATTGAAACTACCAACTATAGGACAAACAGCAATCATACGGAACCATGGGAAAGTTGGCCCAGTGGAAGCTCTACAACTGGAAGGAAAGAAAGAACATTGAGACTGAGTAGGATGTGCAGAGTCACCAAGTACAGAGCCCAACCCAACAAACTGCAGATTTCAACTCCTCGCATAGAAAGAAGAGCATTGAGACTGAGTAGGATGTGCAGAGGCACCAAGTACAGAGCCCAACCCAGCAGGCTGCAGATTTCAGCTCCTCGAATCCGGGAGGGACACAGTCGGGGGACGGAGTCGGGTTCGGGGCAGGCCGGGGCTGGGCCTGGCTGGGCCGGCATTGTGGAACCGCTGTACCAGCAGGTGCACAAACATGCCCACCGGTTCCAGTCTCGCGTGGGGCGCTGGGGGACGGCAGATGGGCAGTCTGTGCACTTGGAGGAGGGCGTGGTCCGAGCAGGAGTGCTGGATGTTCAGCCACCAGGAACGCCTGGAGATTTTGTCTGGGGAGAGCTGCCCAGCAGGGGACAGAGGGCCAAACTTCGTGTTTCCCCGGTGAGGCTGGGACGGCCCCGGTGAGGTTGGGATGGCCCCGGTGAGGACGATACAGCCCCGGTGAGATCGGGACGACCCTAGTGAGGTCAGGATGGCCCCGGTGAGGTCGGGATGCCCCCAGAAAGATAGAGAAGGCCCTGGTGAGGTCGAGACTGCCCCGGTGAGGTCAGGATGGCCCTGGTGAGGTTGAAACAGCCCTGATGAGGTCGGGACGGCCCGGAGAGGTTGAAATGGCCCCGGTGAGGTCGGGACGGCCTCAGTTAGGTTGAAACGGCCCCGGTGAGGTCGGAATGACCCCGGTGAGGTAGGGACGGCCCTGGTGAGGTAGGGATGGCCCCGGTGAGGTTGAAACAGCCACGATGAGGTCGGGACGGCCCTGGTGAGGTTGAAACGGCCCCGGTGAGGTTGGAACGGTCCCAGTGAGGTAGGGACGGCCCCGATGAGGTTGAAACTGCCCTGGTGAGGTCGGGACGGCCCCAGTGAGGCTGAAATGGCCCCGGTGAGGTTGAAACGGCCCCAGTGAGGTCGGGACGGCCCCAGTGAGGTTGAAACGGCCCTGGTGAGGTTGGGACGGCCCCGGTGAGGTTGAAACGGCCCTGGTGAGGTAGGGACAGCCCCGGTGAGGTTGAAACTGCCCTAGTGAGGTCGGGACGGTCCCGGTTTGTTGCAACGGCCCCGGTGAGGTCGGGACGGCCCCGGTGAGGTTGAAACGGCCCTGGTGATGTAGGGATGGCCCCGGTGAGGTTGAAACTGCCCCGGTGAGGTCGGGACGGCCCCGGTGAGGTTGAAACGGCCCCGGTGAGGTAGGGATGGCCCGGATGAGGTTGAAACGGCCCCGGTGAGGTCGGGATGGCCCTGATGAGGTTGAAGCGGCCCTGGTGAGGTCGAGACGGCCCTGGTGAGGTTGAATTGACCCTGGTGAGGTTGGCATGGCCCCGGTGAGGTTGAAATGGCTCCGGTGAGGTTGAAATGGCCCCGGTGAGGTAGGGACGGCCCTGGTGAGGTTGAAACGGCCCCGGTGAGGCTGAGACGGCCCCTTTGAGGTTGGGACTGCTCCAGTGAGGTTGGGACAGATAATGGGGACCAGTATAGACTGATGAACAGTGGTAGATGCAGAGGCAGAGCAACATTGAACAGACTGTCAAACTACAGTGGGAAGCCTGGGGTGGGGGATTAAGAGATCAACCGAAGGACTTATATGCATGCATATAAGATTAACCAATGGACACAAGACACCGGGGGGTAGGGGCCGGGGAATGTCAAGGGAGGGAAAAAAAGGAGACATATGTAATATTCTTTGTAATACTTTACAAAATAAAAATTATAAAAACAAAAAAGAAAGGTACTTTGTTAATGGCATTTAAGAATGTTAGCAGGGAGTATGGAGTCTCCCTGAGTGATGTTAACACAAGGCCACAGACATTTTTGCAAACGTATTTTCACATTTAGTTTTTTCACTGTTCATGTTAAATCACTTATTCTAAGAAGTGTTGGTTATTTTCTCCAGCAATATTTTTTCCTTCTACGTATTATTTCAATATTTTAATTTTACCTGTAGTGTATATATACTAGTAACCATCTCTTTTAAAATAATGATTTTTGCTTAGCTTTATCTTCCATTTTCCCTGTTTTTTTTTCATCTTTGTGTTTCCAATAGTACTGTGTACATATAGTAGATGCCAAAATGGTTGAGGTGTATTGAACTAACTATTGTTAAATACTGATGTGAGGAAGAAATGGTAGCTTCTTGACACTGGACAGCCAAGAATAAAATTCACATGTCTGAAAGTGCTTTGTAAATGTGACCACGAGCAAGTGTCTGAACTTCTCTGTGCTTTAGTTTTCTTATTGCAAAATGGTAGTAGAACCTGCTTCATGGGGCTTGGGGGATGAGACAAGGCAAGTAAAGAGTTGTGGCCACCAGAAGTGAGGAACAGCACCACATTCCAGGAAGGTAACGAAGACCTTGGAGAGTGCACAAAGGAAGGACAGTGACTGGTAACCAGACACCCTTCCAACCACTGCCACCTGTTTCTAGTTTCTCTTCCTCCTCCTCTTGCTGGGGGAGTACAGCTGGCATGAGAAATGTCCTTGTGCTGCTACTGTCACATCCAGAGTGCGTCTCCACTTTCTCCTTCTGTACTTAATTTTTATTTTATTTATATTTTAACAACTTTATTGAAGTATAATTTACCTCCCATAAAAGTATTTAAAAATATTTTTATTGATTTCAGAGAGGAAGGGATAGGGAGAAAGAGCGATAGAAACATCAATGATGTGAGAGAATCATTGATTGGTTGCCTCCTGCACGGCCCCTAGTGAGGATCGAGCCCGAAACCTGGGCATGTGCCCCTATAGGGAATTGAACCATGACCTCCTGGTTCATAGGTCAACACTCAGCCACTGGGCCACACTGGCTGGGCTCTCAAAGAAGTCTTGTGCTTCAGTAAAGATTCTCAAGCATCCCACCTCCGCCCCCACCCCCTTTGTCATAATGGTGTAGGGTTACTTTTGCAGTTGAGCAATCTTTATTTAAATGGGTGTGCCTTTCTGCTGCTAAAGATTGTAAATGTTTTTTTCTTCTTTACCTGCCATTTTTAATTTTCTTCTTTTGTTACCAAAATTCTTTTTCACTTGCTATTTTAATAGTAAGTGAAAAGTGACACAGTTAAACTGAATGGCTACTCATGCCTGACTGTGCCTCACCCTTAATCATGTGTTAAACTAAATTTCTTAATGTTCCAAAGGTTCTTCTGTGTGGCACTCATGGAATTTTTAGAAACTGATCATTTAACAAGGGCTATAATTTTCAGCTGCCTTTTTGTTTTCTTATTTACCCTTTACATTTTTAAAGTGTTGGGCTATTTTCATAAGTACCCTGTGAGGACCAGTGAGGAGATAGTAATGAACCCTTAAAGAGGACTGTGTGAGCAAAGATGGTGATTTAGGTGTCCCAGGCTCACACCTCTCATATTGATGTTCGTGCTTTCCGGCTTTTAAGTACGTCCTTGTTATTCTCATCGAATCCTGGAAGGTTCTCCTTTAGGAGTAGCAAATGCAGTTCCCATTTTACAGATGAGGAAAGTGAAATCTACTTAAGGGATTTATATACATCTTCCAAATGGTGGAGCTAAGGGCCTCTGATCTGAACCCTAATATCATTTATAGGTTGAGTGTATTTTCCCATGGGTTATTCTACTTGTTAATTAAAAGTAGAGGCAAAGTTTTTAATATTCAGTTTTAACCAGTGAGTATTTATCTATTTTCTGGTATTTGCCTAGGAGAAAGGAGAACTTGTCCTTGTGAGGAAAGCATCCGGCCTTGTGGAATAAACCAAGCCCTGACCCTGGTCACAGAGGGGAACTTCTTACTAATTCTCTTTAATTACCTCACCACCCAGTTTTTCCCTTTTGGAAGTTTTCTGACTTTAATGCTGCGAGTTTAAAGGAGCACATGTAGCATGCGCTAGCTAAATAATGTCTTTAAAAGGACCAGTGCATCTAATTTTTGATGTGCTTTTGATGCTGACAGTAACTGAGATGAATTGTTATATGGGGACACGAATATTGAAGATTACTAATGAGCTTTTGAAATGTCCTTCATGACTGTGTATATAGTGTATTTGATCATAGCAAATATAGTACATTTGTTTTAATTGCTTAGTATAATACTTAGGTATCAAAGAATTTTCTGCTATATCTATATTACATTCAAGTTAAAAAACCTAGTCATACATTTTTTTTTCAAAGTTCAGGCATAAATTCCTGTTTATATTACATTCGTCTTTAATTTGATATAATTTCAGGTACAGTTCTGAATTAAAATTTCAGAGTTTTAATGTTTTAAAATATTAGCTTAAGAAATCTGAATGTAAAATAGTGTACATAATAATACTGAAGTTACTAAAATAAAGTGCTGATGTTTTTATTTACTTCCCTGTGGTAATGGTTTGGTGGAGCTAGTCCTACCAGTCTTAGCATGATTGGGGTAAATGTTAATTGTAATAGAAAATGGGTTTAGAGTTACCTTTAATTGTCTTTAAGCTAATCATTTACCAATTGTTATGCTGAGGGACACAGGATAAGGACATTGCATACTGCTGAAAGGTAAAAACAACAACAAACCTAAGTGCAACAACAAAATTCTTCTGTGGTGTGATGAAAAAAATGTGACATAAAATTCACTGTACTGTAAATTTAATTATTTTGCTTGTTTTATTTTTAAAAATCAAAATAGGACTTCCAAATGTTTATTTTTTTATTTTTATTTTATTAAAATATATTTTATTGATTTTTTACAGAGAGGAAGGGAGAGGGATAGAGAGTTAGAAAAATCAATGAGAGAGAAACATCGATCAGCTGCCTCCTGCACACCCCCCACTGGGGATGTGCCTGCAACCAAGGTACATGCCCTTGATCAGAATCGAAGCTGGGACCCTTGAGTCCACAGGCTGACGCTCTATCCACTGAGCCAAACCAGTTAGGGCAGGACTTCCAAATGTTTAAATCAAAATCTTTATAGTGTCAAAATCTTGTGCAGCATCAGCACTAATAGTGAATACTAGTATATTTTAGTTTTGGGGTTATTTCTAGTCTTCATGTCCAATGTTTAAGACGCAAAATACTTCTGTATCACTTTGCAGTGATACAGAAAAATTTGAAATATTTACATGAATATGATTTTTTATATAATAGAAATCAAGTAACATAATGACTAGGGAACAATTAATATCTTTGTCCCCATGTGTTCGTGTCTGTATTTGCCAAATAAAACATTGATTTTCCTTTTACTAACTCTTCATGATACCTTGGAATCCAATAACAAGGTTGATTTTAATTTAGATAACTTCTGGTCCTTGAAAGGATCTTTATAAATATCTCTGTAAGGCAACTATATATGTGTGTTCCCGCTCATAATTTCTTGGGAAAAATGTGTTTCATGGTTGAGGTTGATAGCTGAAAAGTAGAGTTTTCAATTAGAAAAATGATTTATGTGTCTCATTTTTATTTGATTACTGTTGTCAACCTAAATAAGAGGTAAACAAATGACCAGAAATTGAATTTACTTAGCAATAGCAGAGGAATTGTAATTTGGGAAATGCATGCGGTAGCAGCTACAGGAGAATCTGTTGAGGGTTTGGGATGGGCTGTATTTATGGTCAAGTGCAAAGGCGGAAGTCCAGCTGGAGTCCAAACAGTAAGTGCTTTGGCTTGAGGACGGCTGGGATTGCTGGCCGATGTTTCTTAGCCAAGAGATAGGTCAAGGTCTCCTGTAAACCAGGCACTTCCGGGAAACCAGTCTGTGGGTTCTTATGTTCTGTTCTGATAGTGCATGCATGAGATCTCTGTTTCATATCCTCCGGTTCCATTTTAGATAGAAATCCTTTCGCACTGTGAAAATGTAAAAGTAAATTTATGACTTTTAATTCTTGTTGAATTAAACACACTGGTAAAGTAAAATAAGTTTATTTTGAAAATGTTTATTGTTTAGGGTAAACTCCTTTCTGGACTTTTTTTTTTTTTTTTTAGGTAGTTTTTTTTCTAGAAATTCTCTTAATGCTCTACCCCTGTGCCAAATTTTTCCCCCCCAGTGTTATGTTCTGTGATATTTTCTCTTTGCTCTCCAATTTTTAAAAACATTTTTATATTCTGTAAATGGGGTTTTGGGATAAAGAAAGGTGGATATAAAGAAGTCTGCTGATGAATTCTTAAATATTGTGTTTTAATCTAAACACTGCCTTGAGCCCTGGCCAGTGTGGCTCAGTTAGTTGGGTCTTGTCATGTACACCTGGTTGCTGGTTTGATTCCCAGTCAGGCACATGTCTGAGCTGTGGGCTTGATTTCCAGTGGGGAAGCATGCAGGAGGCAGCTGATCAATGTTTCCCTCTCTTTCTCCCTTTCCCTTAACCCTCTCTCTAAAAAATTAATACAAAATCTTAAAAAAAAAAAAATAAAATAAAAGTTGCCTTGAGCCCTGGCTGATTCTGCTCAGTGGTTAGAATGTCTGCCCTCGAGGCATCAGAATCAGACTGTTGGGGAATGGTAAGGAATGCTTTTTGAAGAGGCAGTGCTCAATCCAAGTCTTGGGAATTAGTAGGTGTTAGCTGGGAATGTGGGACCAAAAGGCTTTTCATCTGATAGGGAGCAGGTTGTGTAGAACATGAGGAGGGAATGTGTTGTTCTCAGGGAGCTCCCTGAACTTTAGCTGGAGCTTAGAGAAGTGGCTGGGCACAGAGAATCAGCTCAACCGTCTGGTGGTGGTGGTGGTAGTAGGGGGTGGGGTGTCTAGAAGTTCAAAACAATACTAAGATTTTACTTGCCTTTTTCACCCTAATTTTCTCAAGCGCATGCTGAGAATTTTCCAGAGGCTATGTGTGATGACATCATTGCTCTCATGGTTAATGGGATGAGGACTTGTGGATTCTTGTGTTTGAAAACATTCTCACTTTAAATTTCTAAAACAGTAAATATTGATAGATAAGCCTCCATAAGCAAAAGCTCTTTGGGGCCGTCAATAGTTTTTAAAAGTCTAAAGGGGTCCTGAGACCGAGGGACTGAGAATGCAGCTCTAAGAGTTTGGGTTCTGAGTGACTTTTGCAAGAGGATGAGGTGAAGGGTGTTTTATTGAGCCTGGGTGGTAAAGGGAGACAGGCCAGCCTTAGGGGCCAGCCTGGGGCAGAGAGACTAGTTTGACAGCTCCAGCTGTCACTCAGGAGACACCCAAGGGCTCAAGCTGCTTTTTGTCTGCATAGATGTGGTGATACAAATAGATCTTGAATATCTAGGATCAGTAGTCCCGGAAGGAAGTTTTGTATGAGGAAGAAGGCGGCTGGCTCCCAGGTTTCTGACGTGGAATACTGGCAATCAGTGCTATCCTACCCGAGTGAACAGCTTTCTTCGCTGGCCCTTTGAAGGTGTGCTGCAGCTCCTGGCTTCCCTTGTTACTGATGGGAAGAGCTTGTCATTCCCATCAGTGCGCTCCTGGGTGCAATGTGTCATTTTTCTCTGGTTGCTTTCAAGATGTTCTGGTTCCACGTAGTTTTCAGCCGTCTGATATCATTTCTTTGTATTTCTTTGTTTATCTTAGTGATTTTGTTTTGTATTGAATTGCTAAATGCGTTCCCTAGTGTTTGAGGATATTTTTGCCATTGGCCAGGGCAGTGTTAGACGTTTTAATGTTTTTCCCCAGGTCCCTGAGATTCACTGTGTCAGTCTCTCATCTTTCTGTTTTTTCAGATTGAATAGTTTATATTGACCTGTCGTCTAAGAGTTCACTGACTCCTGTCAGCTTCTGCTGTTGTCAATCCCATCTCGTGAAGGGTTTATTCCAGATCCTTTATTTTTCAGTGCTCGAGTTTTCATCTGGCACGTTTGTTGTTGTTATTCAGGGTTACAGTTTACATTGCTGTGCTGAGGTTTCCTTTCATTGTGATGATGAGCATTCTTCCTCTCTGTACCCGAGTATTGGAATGACAGCCGCTTTGAAATCCTTGCCTGCTCATTAGAACGCCTGGAACACCGTGGTGTCTTGATTATCATTTTCCTTAGGCACGAGCCCCAGTTCCCTGCTTTTATCTGAAGTAATTTGGATTGTATCCTGGACATTATAAGGGACATGTTGTGGGAACGCTCAATTTTGTTACATTTTGCCAAAAAATTGTATTTTTGCTTGTTTACTTGGTTAAAGCAGGCACTCAATTTGGCTGGGTTCAGACTGCAAATTCTGTTTTTCCTGTAGTGGTGACTGCTTAGGTCTCAGTGCAGCTCATTTGCTGCAGCTAGAACGCTTGGAGACTGGCTGTCCATCTGCGCCTCAGGGGCCATCAGAGATTTGGGAGGAGTTTATACTTCCCCTCTCTACCTCTCTCTTGCCTGGAATTTTCCAGTGACTGCAGTTGTCCTGGACTCTGTCCTCTAGTTCTGAGTCTAGTGAGACATGTGTGTGTGTGTGTGTGTGTGTGTGTGTGTGTATGTTTTAACCAAAGTTTGAGCCACTTGCATGGCACAGGCTGGGGCTTGTCCTCAGGCTATAAACCTTAAAAAAACTGGAAACTCCTCTAGTGCAGTTCCTTCTTCTGCATGTTAACTCAGTAATGGCCTGCTTTCATTTGCTCTCCAGTGCTTTCCGAAATTAAAAAAAAATTGATAAGGCCCTGGCCGGGTAGTTCAGTTGGTTGGAGCATTGTCCCGATACACCAAGGTTCTGGGTTCGATCACTGGTTAGGGCACGAACAAGAATGAACCAATGAATGCCTAAATAAATGGAACAACAAGTCAGTGTTTCTCTCTCTCCCCCTTCTTCTGTTTCTAAAATCAATTAAAAATAAACAAAAACAAAAATATCTCTGAGTCCTGAGTTTATAGTCTTTATCTGTGGGAGAGTTGGTCTGATAGGAGGTACTTGGTCATCCTAGACATGGAATCATGACATTTTGTTGGCATTAGTAACTGAGAAAAAAGATGATAAAAACAACTTAATTAAGTGGGAGTGGTGGGGAAGTGAGGAGGAGGATGAATTCAATTTTGGTCATGTTGAGTATGCTCACAGCCCAGGTGGAGTTATCCAGCTGGTAGTAGTTGTGGTGTGTGAACCTTAGAGGTGCGATTTGGGCTGGAGATACAGATTTAGGAATTCTAAGCATGCTGCTAATGACTGAGACAGTGAGGAGGTGTGGAGGGGTGTTTTGAATGAAAGCATTGACCTGAATTCATATCCCAGGGGAGCAGCCATGTTTAAGAGGTAGGCCTAGGAAGCGGAAACCAATGAGGAAATTCAAAATCTAAGTGGAGTAATTTATAAAAGAAAGTTTGACAGAAACCAAGCTAGTGGTCAGCAGTGTTTTTTTTGTTTTTTTGTTTCGTTTTGTTCTTTTTTCAATTACAGTTGACATTCAATATTATTTTATATTAGGTTCAGGTGTGCAGCATAGAGTTTAGACTAGTGATGGTGAATCTATGACACGCGTGTCAGAGGTGACATGCGAACTTATTTTTTTGGTTGATTTTTCTTTGTTAAATGGCATTTAAATATATAAAATAAATATCAAAAATATAAGTCTTTGTTTTACTATGGTTGCAAATATCAAAACATTTCTCTATGTGACATGGCACCAGAGTTAAGTTAGGGTTTTTCAAAATGCTGACACACCAAGCTCAAAAGGTTCGCCATCACTGGGTTAGACATTTATATCATAGTGGTCAGCAGTTCTTAACTTGGGATCTACTGATCTAGTTGGGGCAGGAGAACTTATATGCATATTTACATAGCCCATGACACAGACGGTAGTGAGGTGAAGGCCTGAGGTGGGGCAGGAATGGGTGGAAGGGGAAAAGGGGGGAATTGGGGGGCATCTGTAACACTCTCAACAATAAAAATAAATTAGAAAAAAATCTCAGGGGGTTTCTGAACCCTCTACCGTGTGTGTGTGTGTGTGTGTGTGTGTGTGTGTGTGTATGTGGATGATTTTTCTGGGGTGAGGGTTCATACCATTCATTAAATTTCCAAAAAAGTTGTGTGACCTACAAATAGTTAAACCTTGAAATGAGCAGTATCAGATTGAAGTTCAGAAAAGTGACTGAAAAATCTCTAATCCGCAAATTTGTAGCTCACTAGTGGCTTAGAGCATTTCAGAGTGAAGGTGAAAGACAAGTTGGAGTCACTGAGAAGTAAATTGGAGATGCAGAGCAAGGATAGGGAGTATAGAGTTCTCTTTCAGGAAGTCTGGATGATAGGGGGGAGATTGCCTGATAGAGAGGAATAAGATTAAGGAAAGCATTGCTCTGCCCCGCCCGGCCTGGTCTGTCCAGGCCACTTGCCATTCTATCTCCTTTGTGCTTCTACTCGGAGTTTTCCAGTGCAGTTTGTGAAAGCTGCTCTATGGTGAAACTCTAGGGACTGCTCGTGTGGGCTGGCATGCGTGCGTTCATAGCTTTTGATCCCAAAGTGGTTATGAGCGCCATGACAACAGGACTTATTTTTCTTTTTATTAGGGTGTTCTTTTCCTATAGCACCTTTTATTGCATCTGCATGAAGTAAGGGCTTCATGGGGCTCCCTGGCAAAGGCTCCAGGACCTGGGATAGGTCCACGATCTGGTGGAAACAGGGGTCCCAGTGCCAAGGGTGTAGAGAACATCTCTGGTGCAAGGTTTCCCTTACAGCTATGCCTGGATAGTCCCAGTCCCTGGAGGGATTGCTGTTGTACACACCATAGGCTGGACTTCCTAAGGTGTATCCTTTATAGGCCAGAACTTTGTCCAGGAGAAGCAGGAAAATATAGAATGTATAATCCCTGTTAGGTCCATGCCAACAGGAGCCAGGCCAAGAGACACTGTGAGAGTTTAAGAAATTTTTATTACATACTCTCACAGTGGGCTGAGACCAGTGTGCTGGTGTCACCCCTGAGGGAGTGTTTATGTTCTCTTATATAGGGACTGGCTCAGGGTTGCTCCAGCCAGCTGGGGTAGCTGCCTGAACAGCAGGACGTCCTTGGAAGATAGGATGTCTGGTGGGCGCACAACTCAGGCAGAGGGGAGTGAGTGCCTGAGTCGGCTGGGGAGTGTCCTTATCTTCTGCATGTGCAGGCCGTTGCTTCAAGCTATGGAAAAAACTTATCACAGTGTATTTCAGAAAACAGGTCCGAACAGGAGAGGCCAGGGTTAGTGTATCCTAACAATCCCCTTTTTGGTTCTCTTTTCTTCATAGGAGAGAAGTGTGATTAGATGGGAAGATACTTGGCTGAAATAGTGTGGGAATCAGAAAGGTAACCTGAAGTAGGGGGGATTGAGATTCGGTATCTTTCTGGACTCAGCCTAATGTCCTTTAAGTTAAAGTTGCAAATGAGCTATTGTGGTTCATTCCTGCTTCTTTTATTTTCTACCACCGAGAAGTAGACATTTCCCTGCTTCCCAGTAGGCCCTCCTCACCCAAGTCAGCTAATTTAGCACAATTATTCTTTTTTTTTTTTTTTAATATATTTTATTGATTTTTCAAAGAGAGGAAGGGAGAGGGATAGAGAGCCAGAAACATCGATGAGAGAGAAACATTGATCAGCTGCCTCCTGCACACCTCCCACTGGGGATGTGCCTGCAACCAAGGCACATGCCCTTGACCGGAATCGAACCCGGGACCTTCCAGTCTGCAGGCCGATGCTCCATCCACTGAGCCAAACTGGTCAGGGCTAGCACAATTATTCTTGTCCTCCTTGCCTAATGAAGCTGTCAAGTGTCACTGTGCTTCTAATCCTATATAATAAAACCCTAATATGCAAATTGACCAAACCGCAGAATGACCTGCGGAATGACTGGTCGCTATGACGTGCATTGACTACCAGGGAGTAGACGCTCAACGCAGGAGCTGCCCTCTGGTGGTCAGTGCGCTCAGCCAGAAGCTGGGCTCATGGCTGGTGAGCACAGTGGTGGTGGTGGGAGCCTCTCCCGCCTCCAGCAGTGCTAAGGAGTAGCGAGCCAGGCTTCTGGCTGAGCGGCACTTCCATGGGGGAGCGCCGCTAAGACAAGCCAGGCTCATGGCGGATGAGTGCAGCGGCAGTGGTGGGAACCTCTCCCACCTCCACTGCAGGTGGGCGGTAAAGAGCGAGGGGTCCTAGACTGCGAGAGACCCAAACTGCGAGAGGGATGTCTGACTGCTGGTTTAGGCCCGATCCCCAACCTAAGCTGGCAGGCAGACATCCCCCAAGGGGTCCTGGACTGTGAGAGGGTGCAGGCTGGGCTGAGGGACCCTCCCTCAGTGCATGAATTTTGTGCACCGGGCCTCTGTACCAGATAATGGTGAAGATATTTCATCAAATATTAAATGGGAGCCAATTCTCCATCAATATCCAATTCTTATAATAGAAATTTGCTTAAAAATGGGTTGATAGTTGGTTAAATTTGTGGTAAAGGCATTTTGGACCCTACTCTGCTCAGCCTCTTTTCAAGGAGTAAAACGTATCTAGTAGGCTGTGGACTTACAGCTCCGTGGCCAGCCTGCAGCCTTGCTCTCCTCTGTGAGGGCTCCGCATCACGTTGCATTGGCCTTGCTCGGTGGGAAAGTGCAGGCTAACTGTGCCTCGTCAGTGACTCAAGTCTTCAAATGCTTCTGAGAAATCTGGGTGCCTTGGGTAGTCTGCTTATTTCATTCATTGCTTAAATTTTAAAAGTAAAAACAGAAACTTAGTATATATACTATTTTATTCCTTGGTTTTGGTACTTAACAGTATAGCTGGACTGCCCTGATATGTTGGCACATCAAAGGCTTTAAAAAGTTTTTCTTTTTACAGTTGCAATGTTTGTAATTATTGTGTTTCATTCAAGAGTTGAACTAGAATTTACCCAACCTGTCCTCTTTTGATAGATATTTAAGTTTGTTATTTTTTAAATTATAAACAATGTTTCAACGAATAACATTGGGCATAGGTTATTTTGCATGTGTGCAGTTATAACTGTAGGATGGTTTCCAGCTGCCAACTTGTTGGTTTTCCTCTCTAGAGGGTTATGTTCCCAGCAGCCAGTTAGGAGAGGATCCGTTACCTCTGTTTTTATTCTTGGTCAATCAGAAAGATAACGGTAGTATCTAGTAGTTTTGATTTTGTAATGGTCTAGTAAGTGAGATTGATAATCTGTTAATATGTTTAAGAACAATTTGTATCTTTTCTGTTAATTCTTCATCCCCTCTCCCACCTGCACCCCTGCTTTGTAGGAGCTCTTTATTAATTAAGGAAGTTGGCTCTTTGTCTAGCATATATGAAGTGCAAATTGCGTGTGTGTGTTGGTTTGTGTTTTGTTTTTCTGGGAAGAAATTCTTTTTATTGGTATGTAGTTGAGTTAATTATGCTTTTCTTTTATGGTGTCTGGGTTTTATATATAGAGACCTTTCTCATTCCCAGAGAACAAATGTCCCAGTTTCTTTAGGTTATTCTGTATTCTTGTGTGCCTTAAAGTCATTGATCAACCTGGAATTAATTTCATCTAAGGCAGCCGTGGGCAAACTACGGCCCGTTTGAAATGAATAAAACTGAAAAGAAAAAAGACCGTACCCTTTTATGTAATGATGTTTACTTTGAATTTATATTAGTTCACACAAACACTCCATCCATGCTTTTGTTCCGGCCCTCCGGTCCAGTTTAAGAACCCATTGTGGCCCTCGAGTCAAAAAGTTTGCCCACCCCTGCTCTAAGGCATGAACATTGGATACAATTTTATTTTTTCTCAGACAGCTGCCCAGGTGATTCCCTTTTTGCTGTTATTGAACACGATCTACCTTTGGCAGACATTAAAGGTTGCTCACTTGGTATCCATTCTTCTCTCTTCACCACCCTGACATTTATGAGAATGTTCGTAAATCAAGATAAAAAGTTTTGTCTTCTTAGACACCTTTGAGGTGGCCATGAGTCACCGAGGACCGGGATATGGAGCTTCCAGGAGCTAGTGCCTTGCAGGCCAAAAGGGACTGACTGATGGCATAACCCTTTGGTCTTACCCTGACTCTCTTTTCCAATTTGAATGAGGATATAAAGATGTCCAGCATTCGTGGGTCATCGTGGGAATTACTGTGGATTACACTTCAAGAAACATTTCTATGGATGCTGTGAAAATCGCACAGGTAATTGCGAAAACTGTAACAGAAGTACAAACACCTGTGGAAAAGTTCCAGGGTCTGGCAGCAGAGGTCAGAGTGCTTCTGTGCATGTGTATGTTGGCAGACTCCAAGCAGAGGGCAGTACACTGGGAGGATGCTACTGAATGGAAGGACTCGGTTCTCAGTTTTTATTCTCCAAATTGGACTTGAGAGTTGGGATATACACAAAGCTACACTGACATATGATGGCATCTCAAACCAATATATGCATTTTTTTTTCCCTCTCTCGCTGGGTTTTAGATGCGTTTTTGAAAGTCAGAGAAAGTCTGCCCAAAAGAAATGATCCATTTGGTTTCAGTGTATGGATAATATTCTGATTAGAGTAATGGGATAAGTAGTAGGCAGTCTTTTTTTTTTTTTTTTTTTAAATAGAGATTTAATTGTAAAGAAAATACAGGTAATAATTCATTGAAATTACTGAATTAAATCTGCCAGGCACAGCAAATAGTTTGTAGTGAGTATATGATTTCAGCGTCAATTTCAACTCCCTATTCCTGTTATTTATAATTTTATCTTCAGGTTAAATTTTAACAGAAGAAAGTTCAAATGTATTTGTACCCTGCATTTATTCCCCTCTTAGTTATAAAGTCTTTTGTAAACCAAATTTAAGTTAGGTTTCTTGATTATAAAACAAATCCTATTATAAAACAAATCTTAAATATGCAAATTAACCATCACTCTGCCACAAGATGGTGGCCCCAGTCCTCTCAGCCCCACTGGAGTCCTCCAGTCCCCGGGGCGGCCGCTGAGAGCGGGCAGTGTGAGCAGCCTGGTGAAATGCTTGCTTCGTTGCTTGGGCAAGTACAATAAAAGTTGGCTCCAAAACAGCCTGTTTCTTGGTGAGTCCAGGCAGGAGAGGGTCCTGAGAGCTCGTCTGCTGGCTGCTCAGGAAACAGCGCTGATGCCACTGAGGGAGTCATTGGGGAGAAGGTGGTAACCGCTGCTGTGGAGCCAGAGTGGAGGAGGTGGGGGTGGGGGGGGGCGGGAGTTGGGGGGGGAGGCTGCCTCTGCTCCCACAGTGGTGGCGGGTGAGCCGCAGTTCAGGAGCCTCTGGGAGTGGCAGTGCCAGGCCATCCAGTGCTGCATCCAGTCCCTGAGGCATGCCCACCAGGACTGCAACACCAACTGCCTGCAGCCATCCTGCCAGAAGATGAGGTGGTTTGTGCAGCACACCAGGGGCTGCCAGCGGAAGACCAATGGAGGTTGTGGAGTGTGCAAGCAGTTCATGGCCCTTTGCTGCTACCATGCCAAACATGGCCAAGAAAACATGCCCCATCCCTACTACCTCAACATCAGGCAGAAGCTCCGCCAGCAGAAGACACAGCACCGCCGGCAGCACATGTAGCTCATGTGCCAGCGGATGCCACCATCAACACCCGCACCGTGCCTCAGCTGAGTCTGCCTTCTCCTCCTTTAGCACCACCCCGCCCCCCACACTGCATCCCAGCACACCCTGGACACCACAGCCCCCAACTCTGCCCTGGCCCTCGCCTGTGAGCGTGTCACTAGCCAGCTTCTCCAGCGTCGCCAGAACTCAGACCCCCACCACTGAGAAGCCCACTAACCAGGTGCCAGCCCCACTGCCCCCCACCCAGGCCCACCTGCAGCAGTGGAGGTGCCTGGCTGATTGCACATGAGGCACAGTAGCAGCAGCATCTGTACTGGGTGAGCACCAACAACGGTTTGCCCCTGAGGCACAGTGACCCCCGAGAGCCAGATGGCCCCCATGGGCCTGAATGTGACCCACCAAGTCAGTGGGCCTGGTATTTTGCCCCCGCCCATCCCGAGCCCCGGCAGTGGCAGCTGGCACCCATCCCCCAGCAACAGCCAATGTGAGGCATGCCCAGACCCAAGCTGCAGCCACCTCAGAGCATCTCTCCAGGTGCCCTGCAGGACCTGCTGTGGACTCTGAAGTCTCCCAGCTCCCCTAGCAGCAGCACATTCTCAACATCCTCAAGTCAAACCCTCAGCTGATGGCAGCTCTCATCAAATAGCACACAGCCAAGTAGGTGGCCACCAGCTCGGCCTTCAGCTCTAGCCCAGCCTGCTGAACCTGAACGCCATGCAAGCCAGTGGGCCATGGCCTGCTGTTCCTCCGCAGCAGCAAGCAGTGGGAGGCCTGAACCCCCAGGGCCAGGCCTTGAACATCATGAACCCGGGGCGCAACCCCAGCATGGCGAGTATGAACCACAGTACAGAGAGATGCTACGTATCAACAGCAGCAGCAACAACATTGCGAGGGGCATGTCCGACTGTCGGTTGTGATGGGGCGTCACCTTCCCCTAATTGCAGGGTAGCCTCCTGCTCCTGATGGCTCCCGGACTATGAGAGGGGGCAGGCTGGCCTGAGGGACCCCCCCCCCCCACTCCAGTGTATGAATTTTCATGCACTGGGCCTCTAGTATTTTTCATAAAACAATATTTAAATAAACTTGTTTAGGAAATTAGGCTTCATCTTTTTTCAGATTGATACACCTTTTCCCCCATCCCAATCTTAGTAGTTTCTTTTAACTTCATAAATAAACAGGCTCTTTTGGCAGATATTCTTTCCTCTATTGTGTTGGTGGAAGTCTGACCCCACGAGGCAAATCCCAAGACAACTTTGTTGCTAGAGGCAAACTGAGGTTGTGGGTGAGCTCTCTGAGAGCTAGCTCTGTGTCTAAATGTTACCCAGCCATTCATTGCTGGAATGCTATTGTCTACTAAACAGACAAAGAATGGTTATTAACTTAGTTGAAGAAGGTGGTCAATGAGACATGATACTGGTTACATAAAATTGAAGAATATTTTATAAATTGATCTCCCTGTTCATAAATTTCTCCTCCTGGTAAAACACACACACACACACACACACACACACACACACACACACACACACTCACACACTTACTGGAAAATTTGCAAAGTTTTCCCTAACATTGCACACATTTGTGAAAGACTGTAAATACAAATCAAGTGACTATTAAATATGTATACACTGTTAGGTGCAGTCACATTCCTGTTAAAAGTATCCTTAGCATTCTGCTGCCTGGAGCATAGTAGACAGTTAGTAAATATTGATAGAATGGATCAATAAAATTATGCTGTCAAGTACAGCATATTAATTTTTAAGTATGTGAGCTTCTCCAGCCTGAATATTTGACTGACTTGTTGCTACTCATTAATCTCTACGATTGTTAGTGCAATTACAGTTAATAACAAAAATATTTTTCAGAACTTGCCTTGTATCTCAATTATGTACAAAGAAATCAAGCATTAGCAACTGACTTCTTTACATTACTGTGAATACCTACTTCCCCAGCGTCTCTGACTGCAGGGGTATATTTCATACCTGAAAGCAATGTAGCAGGTAAGGTAACACCAGGGCGGGGGAGCTAGACTTTGTTAGGTGTTGATTCTCTTGAATTCTGTGAATGTCCCTCTCTTTGTATCAGTCCACACCTGAAGATTAGGTTTGCTCTGCTGTGGATAAAACATTCCTTATTTAATGCATTCCACAGCAGCTACCAATTGAATGTGAAACTCAAGCCTTGTTTCTCTAGCTAACAAAGACGAGAAGGCATTGCATTATTAAAGCTTTTGGCTGCTAAGAGGGGTGCTCCGTAGGTAAATAACTTGAGGACAACCCTCCCCATTGTTTCTAAAACAAAAACAACTATTGGGGGTGCTCCTCAGTAACAAGGTGACAATTCTTTAATGATGGCACATAAAGTTTTCTTAAAAGGCTTTTAACCTATTAACTGTTTGAAACTATAACTTGGACTTACAACTTTAAGTTGAAATTTTTGATATGAAAGCTGTGAGATTTTTCTTTTGAATCAAATCCTTGGTAGTACAACTTCTATTTTTGTGCCTGAGATAAAAACAGCTTACCTTTTAAAAGAAAATACCTTTAAAGCCTTACTAACGGTATAGAAGGAGTCCAAGAATACTTTTGTCCTGGATTTGTTTTTCTGACTTCAATTGAGAAGCGACATAGCCAGTAATATAATTAAACACCAATAAGGATTGGCGCATTGGAGTGATAGCATGGCTGCTGGCGGATATAGACCATGGAAAGTCCTTTACAGAAATCTACTCTAATACTTTTAACTAATTAGAGCAGTGGTTCTCAACCTTCCTAATGCCGTGACCCTTTAATACAGTTCCTCATGTTGTGGTAACCCCCAACCATAAAATTATTTTCGTTGCTACTTCATAACTGTCATTTTGCTACTGTTATGAATCGTAATGTAAATATCTGATATGCAGGATGTATTTTCATTGTTACAGATTGAACATAATTAAAGCATAGTGATTAATCACAAAAACAATATGTACTTATATATGTGTTTTCCGATGGTCTTAGGCGACCCCTGTGAAAGGGTCATTCGACCCCCAAAGGGGTTGCGACCCACAGGTTGAGAACCACTGAATTAGAGGTTTATGTAATTAAGGTTTTTAAAAAATGCCTTCTTCCTTTGGGAGAATTAACCATTGTCATTCACTTCTTAACAATATCTGTAATCATATTTTGAATACACTGGGGTATGTTTTGTATTGATGCTTATAAGCTACTTTATATGTGTGTATGTATGTATGTATTTATTAAGCATACATATATTTAAATATATCTTTATTGATTTCAGAAAGGAAGAGAGAGACAGGAACATCAATGATGAGAGAGAATCATTGATTGGCTGCCTCCTGTATGACCCACACTGGGGATTGAGCCTGCAACCCAGGCATGTGACCTCATCAAGAATTGAACTGTGACCTCCTAGTTCAAGCATATCAAACTCAAAGGCTAACACGGGCCAAGTAAACTAGGGTTAAGTGTATGTGGGCCACAAAAAAACAAAAGCTTCAATTTTCATAGAAACGTAGGTTTATTTCAATAGAGACATGCTGAATACAAAGGGCTGAAATAAATGAGTAATCATTAACATAAAATAATAGAACATTTTAATAAAAATTAATGTTTTCTGGAACATTAACTTACCAGACACTGAGTAACTGCACAAATTAATAAGCGCAATGCAAATAAACCTATTTTTCTTGTTCTATGAAAGCGAAATATTTCCTGTTGTGCACACCAAACAAGTCCAAGACTGAAGACGTGGTAATTGGCTGCTAAAATATTCGCTGCTAGTATTAGTGGAGATAAATAGTGCTTCTGCGCATAAGGCGCGTAAGGGAAATGAATGCAACATGATTATAGTAATCAGCCATTAAAGAACATTGTAGTTTGTTATTAATAATTCTATATAATAAAAACGTAATATGCAAATAGACTGAATGGTGGAACGACCAGTTGGCAGCAGGTGGGGCCGGTGAGCAGGTGGCG
Source organism: Myotis myotis (assembly GCF_014108235.1). Lineage (NCBI taxonomy): Eukaryota > Metazoa > Chordata > Mammalia > Chiroptera > Vespertilionidae > Myotis > Myotis myotis. The sequence continues at coordinate 57,674,898 of NW_023416335.1, read as the reverse complement.
CCAGGCCAACCAAGGCGCCTGCCAGCAGGCAGAGGGAGGGAACAGCGATGGGGGTGGGGGGAGGCAGCAGCGACCAGCGGCGGCAGAGGGGCGATGCGGGGGTGGGGTTGTGCCAGCTGCCGCCATCCCGATCGCCCGTCCAGTTGCCTCCCGCAGAGGGAGGCCGTCAGTAGGACATCCCCTGAGGGCTCCTGGACTGTGAGAGGGCGCAGGCTAGGCTGAGGGTCCCCCCCACCTGAGTGCATGAATTTTCGTGCACCAGGCCTCTAGTTATGTATAACAGGATATTGTAAAATTAAGTTACGAAACTTTTATTAAAACGTTTCTTACATACCGTTATATTGACTAGGCCACAAAAATATTCATTGTGGGCCGCATGTAGCCCACGGGCCACGAGTTTGACATGCTTGTCCTAGTTCACATGCTCCACCCCTGAGCTATGCCGGTTGGGCAGCTGCTTTATGTTTAGATATTCATTCATTCAATATATATTTGAGTACTGACTATGGGTCAGTGACTTTTTTAGGTGTCTGGGATATAGAATAGCTACTGTGCTCCTGTTATTACATAATTCAGCCAAATGTACTGAATTTGCTGAAAATCGTATAGTGGAAACGAGCTAGGTTTCTTGTGAGTCCTAACAGAAGGCAGTGCATTTATCCCTGCAACCTCATTTTTGTGTGTGTGTGGAATGTGGGGCCCTGCAGGGCAGAGCTCTCCATGCTGACCTGCAGGAAGTGAGATAGAGATGGGATTTACGGGCTATATGGCTTTTCAGTGATGTTCAGAAACTAATGCCATCCTACTCCCCACCCCATACCCTTTTTATTAGACCAGCTCTGTTCCCTTCAGTTTACACATGGGAATTCAGCATGGTATTTCTTTAAAAATAAATGTACTACTCTGGGTTATAAAGAAGTGGATCAATATTAGAAAATAATTATTTTTCTCTTTGAAATTTGCCTTAACCATGGTGGCTTAGATGTTCTGTGATTAACCTCTGTTGTCATATTAATCTGTGCTCATCTATGAGTTTAATTTCTTTCTTGTCTTGCCAGCTTGATAAAAGGGTTCAGGACACTAAACAGATGATTATCAGAAATCCATAGCTCTCCTAGAACTGAAAGCTGGGAAAAGTCCTTATGCAGCGGCTGGTATTTGATCATATTTATGATGCCCACTCCCTCCAAGGAGTAGTAGGCCCTGCTGTCTCTGCTCACAGCTGTTTCTGTCTTTGTAACAGAACAGCAAGAGGTGCTGAGCCTTGGAAAGGAGCAAGACTTACCCAGATGAGGGGCACTTGTGCCATGATAACGCTGCAAAACACCCTCAAAGTGTAGTTTTTGGACCACCTGAATTAAAATAATCTAGGATGGTTGTTACAGCTGGAGATTCCCAACTCCCATGGACTGCACCATGGACTCATGAATGCAGGAGGAGGGGGAATCTGAAATATTAGCAGTTGGTCCTGTTTAATCCCTAATTCTCAGTTCAGTTTAAGAATCACTATTTTAGACACTTTTTGAAAGAGGACATACAGAAGGCCGAGAGACATATGAAAACATGCTCAAAGTCACTAATCATCTGAGAGATGCAAATCAAAACAACAATGAGGTACCATCTCACACCTGTCAGAATGGCTATCATCAACAAATCAATTAACGACAAGTGCTGAAGAGGTGCGGTGAAAAAGGAACCCTCTTGCACTGCTGGTGGGAATGCAGACTGGTGCAGCCACTGTGGAAAACAGTATGGAGTTTCCTCAAAAAATTAACAATGGAACTCCCATTCGATCCAATAACCCCACTTCTGGGAATATATCCCAAGAAACCATAAACACTAGAAAGGATATATGCACCCCTATGTTCATAGCAGCACGATTTACCATAGCCAAGATTTGGAAACAGCCTAAGTGCCATCAGCAGATGAGTGGATTAGAAAACTGTGGTACATCTACACAATGGAATACTATGCTGCTATAATAAAGAAGAAACTCTTACCATTTGCAACAGCATGGATGGACCTGGAGAGCATTAGACTAAGTGAAATAAGCCAGTCAGAGAAAGATAAATACCACATGATCTTTTTCATATGTGGGATACAATGAACGATATAAACTGATGAAAATAGATCCAGAGACTAAGAAACACTGAACAGACCGTCCAACCTCAAAGAGGAAGGTTGGGGGGGTGTGGTGTGGTAAGTGATCAACCAAAGGACTTGTAGCATGCATATTAACATAACCAGTGGACACAGACACTGGGGTGGTGTGGGCTTGTTCTGGGAGGAGGGAGTGGCAGTGGGGAGGGTCAATCGGGGAAAAAGGAGACATATGTAATACTTTAAACAATAAAAAAGAAAAAGAAAAAAAAAGAATCTCTATTTTAAACCTTCTTTAATATCTGTTCATATAATGGCGACCTGTCTGTTATGTTTCATGTTCTCTCTTTTCTTTTTATTAGAATCGTACTATGTGTAGACTTTAGACTCTCTGGCTTCTTTTACTAAACATATGCATTTGAAACTCGTCAGTGTTGTTAGCATCAGTACTTCGTTCCTTTCTACTGCTGGGTAGTATTCCTGGAATGGACACACCATGGTTTATTGATACTCATTTGAAGGGCATTTGTGTTGTTTCTAGTTTCTGGCAACTATGAAGCCACTATGAACATTTATGATTGGTTTTTTATTTCACCTGAGTAAATGCTGAGGAGTGCAATTGATGGGTCCGATGGTCAGTATATGTTTAAATTTATCAGAAATTGACAAATCGTGTTCCACATTGGCCACACCATTTTGCATTCCTATCAGCAGTGTAGGAGCGTTCAGGTTCTTTTGCACACTTGGCAACACTTGTTATAGGGAGTTCTTAAAATTTTAGCCATTCTAAAATGTAGTTGTGGTATGTTTGTAGGTGCAGTAGTGTTATCAGTGGGGTGCCCTCTGTGTCTCTGCCTGTTACTGGTGGGAGTGGAGTTCTTGGGGTGCCACAGGGAAAAGAATTCCCTGAGGCTCCCACAGGAGGATGAGGTATTGTGGGAAGCTTTATTGATGATGTAAAATTATGGGGGTTTCCTTCCAAGGTCCCATCTCCCTCTGTCTCGCCATGGAAAAAGTCCAATCTTGTCTTCAGCAGTGCAAGAGTTAAGGCCACTGCCCAGAGTTTCTGCTCCATATTAAAGTTCAGTCCAGTCCAGCACCTGGCTAGCTTACCTTGTGCTCCCAGGTGCATTCCATTGTGTGTGGGGTCCACATGTCCATGGGTCATGCGGCTGCTAAGGTCACATGGCAGGCTAGGGCACGGGTGAGTGTAGGTCAAGGGGCAAGAGAGTGCAAGGGAGCAGGGGCGAAGGAAGAGGCCAGAGTGAGAGAACTCTTTGGCGTTATAACCAGGAGCTTAACCAATTAGCCGGTGAGGATTTCACACGCTTGCAGTGACTGCGTCTTCCTAGCTAATTACCTTTGTTCCCAGGTTACACTGACAGGCAAGGACCTTCACGGCACAGGCACCCTTACCCCCATTGTTTGATCCCTTTCCCCCATGATTTGCAGGGAATGGACCCGAGTGTAAAGTTGCAGCTTCCTGATGAAAGCTTCCGGATGACCATGCTAATAATGTCTGGCCTCCCCTTTGCTTTCTTTCTGTTATTAACTAGAGGCCCGATGCACAAAATTTGTGCAAGGGGCTCGGCCTCCTCCTTGGCAGCGGCTGCCTCTACCTCAGCCCCTGCCTGCCATGGTGGCCTCATCCCCCGCCACCGCAGCTTTGTCCAGAAGGTTGTCCGGAGGTCGTCCAGAAGGACATCCGATCCCATTAGCATATGATGCTTTTATTATTATAGATATTAATAATGAGATAATTATGACAATAACAGTAGTACCTCCTACTGATTTTAATTGGCATTTTCCTAATGACTGGTTTATTTGAGTACTTAGCATTCTCTGGTGGACACCAGGTGATAGCCCTTCCCTCCCTAAGAACAGTATGCAGGTCAGGAGAAATGACACACAGGAACTAAGGGATGTGAAATGATGTTTATTACTCACATAGTAAGTAGCAAAAGGATTCATCAGGAAGCAGGGCCTAAGGAAGAGGCAAGAGTGAGAGGACTCTTTGGCGTTATAACCAGGAGCTGAAATGAAGCATAGTAAGGAAGGGGTCAGTGATTTGGGATTGTTATTGTGGTTTATGGATGGAGCCTGGATGGGCCCTTTTGTCAGCTAGGCTTGTGTGGTTTGAAATTTCCATTGGTGCCAAGGGACTGATGGTGCACATGGACTTACTTATCCTGTTGACCAGATGTGGGGCAAAGAGGAGAGGGGAGGGCTGGGAGCTTGAAAGCTGTCAGAGTGCTAACACCAAAACTAGAGTCTTTCTCTTAATGCATTCATAATGTTGAGCACCCTTGTGTGCCCTTATTTGCCATCCATTTATCTTCATCGATGAAGTGGTTGTTCAGATGATTTGTCCATCTTTTAATTTGGGTCGTTTGTTTTCTAGAGTTCTATATTCCAGATACAAGTCCTTTGCCAGTTATTGTTGCAAACAATATAAAAGAATGTTTTGCAAAACTTTCTTCCAGGGATTTGATTTTTTTAAATTCACTTAACTGTTTTTCAAAGAGTAGTTGTATCCCAGCACTAATTATTGTCGCAATCATTTACTTCTATTTTCTTAACAGATCCCTGCTGAACTATGCCATTCTTCCCCAGTACTTCTAAACCCATGGGCAGTATGTTAAATACATCCATTAGAAGTATGGAGTAGTGGAAAAGAATATTTCCCATGTATCCAAACCATGACACTTTGAAATATCTTAGTTTTTTAAAATTTTTTTTACAATGGAAGGCAGAAAGTCTAGTGGAAAGGACATAGGAGTTGTCCAACCTTATTAAAATTCGGTTCAATAAAATTAAAAATAGGGACTTGGAAATCTGTAGCCTAGCTAGAGAGCGGCAGAGCCGGAACGGACAGCAGGGGTGTCCCACCCAAAGCTTGTGCTTGTTACTGTATCCTGTCCATTCTTCACGAACCCTTTTACTTTTCTTTGTCTCTTTCAGAGAGTTTTTGTTTCCTCATCTTATATATAATGATTTACAGTTTACCGAGAGCTTCAGATATCAGCTGTTAGGTAACTTTCAAGGCTTGATTTTCTCTGATGTTGTGATTTATTGGCTGAACTCTGGTAAATTCCACTTATCTTCAGCTATTTGTAAATTATTACATAAAAGCAGTGATATTAGAAATTTTAAGCATGCGTTCCATTCCTTAATCGTGCAGGTAATTTCTTCAGAATTTGTTAGATGAGAAGAAAAGGTTTCGCCTCTGAGTGTCCTTTGGTTTAGAGGCCATGGAATTTGCCATTTCATTTTGCACAGACTTAGTAAACATCCTGAAAAAGGCGTCATGACCCGGGAGGAACCTGGTTCACAGCCTCTCTGGACCCTGGTGGTCACTGGGAATGAAGCTGCATGTGAGAGTGTCTAACACCCCCCCCCCCCCCCCCCCCCCCCCGCCCCAGTTGACTCCTGTTTGTGTGAAGTGGAAGGAAACTAAAGCTTCATCCCACGCTATTGTCTTCCAAAAGAATGCCAAGGAAAGAAACCAATTAACAGATGAAAGCCTGGCAGTGCGTTTTAATCTTCACATCTGCCCATTCTGCGTGGCCTCCAGGCCCTGTCAGAGAGGAAGCCGAGGAGCCTGTGGAATATTTACTTGGATTTGTCCTATGGAAACTGACTCAGTACTCAGCTGTTCAGAGTTTGTACCAAATGGCTCATGAAGAACACGTTGAAAGGAAACCCAGGCTTTCAGCCTCACCTGTGAATGCATAGCCCTCAGAGGCCTGTGTTGGTGTTGACAGATCCAAACATTTGCGAATGGGAAAAGATGGAGGAAGCTTTTAGCAGCTTGAATATAGAGGAAGTATCTGTGGACTGGGTCCAATGGAAAAAAACAACACCCCACAAACAATTTAGTAATGAGTTTGATAGCCTTTATTCAAGGGAAAACAGTCTGTGGGTTGGGACAAACAGCACCCCACAAGCAGTGGTTCCTGAGGGACTTGGGGGGGAGAGCGAGTGGAGCCTTAGAGGAGGCATCCTGGGAATGGGGCATGGTTGACAGGAGGCCGGGTAGTTCCTTGTAAGGCCAGCCAGTGAGCTACAGAAAGTGATCTTGGAGGATTGTGATCGGGAGGAGTTTCCTGTAAGTGCAGGCTGACTTACATAGATTTGGGCTACTGGGGTGGCTTCTGTTTTGTGGTTCCCAATATACAAATTAACTGTCATCTATCATTATGTATATGAAATAAGGGGTGATGAATAGGGAGAAATGGCTACTCTGTTATATCAATTTACTGGGAAATGAGGCCCCATCAAGTCAAAATTTTCCCTCTTTTTGTAACCCCTATAATGGATAAAATGTATTGCAATTGGCTTTGTGGGTGGAGGTTTTAGGTGTGACAGGGGGTCTAGGCAGAATCTGTGGGAGCAGTGTCTGGAAACGAATCCTTACCGTGAAAGATCTGGGGGACCTGCGGGAGAAGGCAGATGCATGTGCAGTTAGTCACCGTGGGGCCTGCGGACACATACAGGCTGAGCCTGCTGAAGGCGTTGTTCCCGTTCCGGATATATTGGTAGTGTTTCCAGGCTGTTTCTACAAGGTGACTACCCGTTAGATGGGAGGGCTAAACCTGACTGCATGAGAGGCTGTTTGGTCAGAAATATTTGACTGTCATGTCAGAATAGACTATGGGCTGGTATTGAAGGACAAGGACTTGGGAAAGTTCTAGAACAACAAATACAATTTCGGTACAGGCATACCTTATTTTATTGCACTTCACATTGCACAGATATTGTGCTTTTCACAAACTGAAGGTAAGATCCTTCACTAACAAAATGATTGCAACTCAACTGAAGTCTTAGATGGTGGTTAGCATTTTTTAGCAGAAAAGTATTTTTAAATTAAGGTGTGTACATAGTTTTTTTAGACATGGTGCTTTTGAAAACTTAATAGGCTACAGCATAATGTAAACATTACTTTTATATGTACTGGAAAACCAAAAAATTTGGGCGACTTTCTTTGTCACAATATTCGCTTTCTTGTAGTGGTCTGGAACTGCACCTACAATAACTGAGCTATCCTTGTAATAAGGGAGACCGTGGGCAATGGCACTTCTGAGCCACCAGAGGGCAGTATTCAACAAATATTTACTGAACTCCATGTAGAGTATCTCTGAGAGAACTGTGGGAAAGGAGAGCAGCCAGCAGAGTGAAGACAATTTTGTGTTGATTTTATGCCCCCCCCCCCCCCCGCCACTTTCCTATACCTGGCTACCTCCAATAAATATCATTTTTCCTCTCAAACTTTTTCTTTCTCTTCCAGGCCGAGTTATTTCACAGCATTCAGTATATATTTTTATGTAGCACTTATATTTTCTTTGGGGATGCTTACATGTCTTGTACAAGGAACATAAATCTTCATTTCACTAGGATAAACTCCTTAGAAAAAAGATAGAAAAGATCTGATAATTGTCTCCCAAATATTATGCTTATTTCTTCTACTTCTGTCAATTTCCTGACACATTTAACACAAGCAGGAAAATCTTTTCCATAAATCGAGTACTTGGAGCTCACAAATATATACCAGCCAAGTTACATACATCCCAAATTGTTTTGGTTTCCCACCTATTTTTTTGCTTCAACCCCACACGTTTATTCTTTTCTCAAACAACCTGTGGATTTTCAGCATCCTTTTACAGAGTTGCTTCTGGCAAGAGCTTTGACACATTTTACACCAAGCTCCCTGGTTGACAGCTGGTTGCCACTTTCCTCCGAATTCTCCATCTTTCTGTTGTCCTGGTCTGTGCTCTCGAACACCTGATTTATTAAAAAATTTTTTTTTGTTTAAACCTATCACTGATTCAAATATTGAATACATTCCTTTCACTGGGCTTTATTTGAAGACTAGAGGCCTGGTGCACGAAAATTCATGTACTGAGTGGGGGGGTGGCCCTCAGCCTGGCGTGCCCCCTCTCACAGTCTGGGAGCCCTCAGGGGATGTCCTACTGACGGCTTGGCTTAGGCCCGCTCCCCGTGGGGAGCGGGAATAAGCCAAAGTCTGGTCTCCCTCTGTGGGAGGCGACCAGGCCAATCAGGGGAAGGCACTGCCCTCATCACCCCTCCGCTGCTGCTGCCTCTGGCCTCCTGCAGAGGGAGGCCAGACTGTTGCTTAGGCCTGCTCCCGCAGTTGCCAGTCCTCAGCCCTTGCAGCCGCCATGGCTTTGTCCGGTCTATCCAGTCTAATTATCATGTTATCCTTTTATTAGTATAGATTATTTCCTATGAAATGCCCATTCATTCTTTAGTGTATCTTTACTGGAGAATTTCTCTTTTCTCCACCCCCCCCCCCCCCCCGCCCCCATCCCCCAATCCCATCTTGAGGTTAGGGGTTTATGTTTGGAATGTTTTTCATGTAATTCTTGCATTTTCCCCCCCCACATATTTAAGGAAATTCCAGAAGGACACGCTTCACATGCATTTATATTTGCCTTTGTTTCAGTTTTTGGTCCATCTGTAGAGAAGTCTGAGATTTGTGTTTGTAATTATCCAATTTTTCACTTCCTGTGAATTTAGGTTTCACCTTCTGAGTTCAAAGCAACAGCACTTAGGCCAGGAGCAAGCAGTCCACTCCATATCTTTTCTTAAAGTTCAGGTCTTCGAGGCCGGGGAGGGTTGCGGGGCAGGAGGTAGGGGGGTAAGAGATCAACTAAAGGACTTGTATGCATGCATATAAGCATAACCAGTGGACATAAGACATTGGGGGATAGGGGAGGCTAGGGGACTGTCTAGGGCGGGGGGATAAAATGGACACATATGTAATACCCTTTGTAATACTTTAAGCAATAAAAAAAAAAAAAATCAAAAAAAAAAAAAAGAATCAGAGACTATCAGCTGAGCAATGGAGTTAGTCTTTCAAACACTGGAGCCAGCAATGGAGAGGAAAGGGAATGTGTTTGAGAGCTGGATACTGGATCAGTGCACTGTGGCCGATTAGAATTAAATCCAACCCCAAAATAGTTTATCAGCCCTCCCCTGTCTCTAGCCCTCACCCAGCTTCCAAGCTGGCCTATACCAGGCCCCTCAGTTCATGCTGAGCCAGGACCATGAGCTATCTCTGTTCCTCCCCTCTGCTTGGGACACATTCCCAGGGCTTTTCCTGTCTTCAACCAAGTCGCAGCTCAAATGTTGCCTGTTCAAGAGGGCTTCCCAGACCACAGAATCTAAAATGGACCCCTCAAAACCACTACCAGCCCCATTATCTTCCCTTGCAGTGTTGGTTAATTTCGTAAAGCTGGCAACAATCTGAAGTTCTGGATTCTTGATTGTAACTTAGGGTGGGGACCTTCCATGTCTTCTGCCTGCTGGACACTGCTGGGCCTCCAGGGTTTTGCAGATTTCCCAATAATAACAGGGGCTCAGTTAATAGTTGTCAAGGGAAAGAAAAATAAAAGGGATCAGGAGAAATCATGACCACCTGTTTGTCTCCTGCTCATCCAACACCTCCACTCAATCTCCCTTGGGAAGGCAAACATCTTGTTCTAGAAAGTAAAGAGCTACCTGAGTTTTCAGGTATTCGATGGGGGGGATGATTTCATTTTGGGGGTAACATAGGGAACAAGGCTAAATGGCATCAAATGGATTTAGTTTCCTAGTAAATAGCAGGGTAAAAAAAAAAAAAAAGAAGAAAAAAAAAAAAGTTCAGGTCTTCGAGAGGGTAGCTCTAGAAAGGCACCCCTTCTCCTGCCTGGGGCTCTGGGGCAGAGCTTCACCCCAGTCCCAGTGGCAAACATTCCCTTCTGAGCACAGGACTATGAGCTCAAGAACCAGGTAGGATTCTGGCCTGTTGACATTTCCATGAACTGTAGGTATTTTCCAGGCTACAGCAATTGCAAACACAGTCCATTTCCCTCTCACTTTGGTTGGTGTGGGACAGAGAAACCTCTTTTCACCAAAAAAACTGTGAAGATGCTGAGCTGTCCCTCCTGAGAAAAGTATGGGCCTGGCTGGGTCTTCTCTGACCCGATTCACCTTGCTGGGCCCCTGGCAGGCCCTCCAGACCAGGAGCCCAAGCCCATGTTTATTTTGTGTTTTGTCCTGTATTTTTGAGATTCTCCAGAGCAGGGTGTTCTGTGTCTATTTCTATCTATCTCAGCACTTGGCACTAATGTATTTGAATGAATATATGAAAGCACTTGATAATTCTTTAGTGACAACAGTTGGCAAACTTTTTCTGTATGGGGCCAGATAGTAAATTCTTGAGGCTTTATGGACCATGGAGTCTCTGTTAGGACTACTCACCTCTCTCTGACCATTGTAAGAAGAGCCTCATTGCAATCAATTAGAGTCTGTGTTCCCGTGAAACTTTATTTATAAAAACAAGTGCTAGGCCTGTGATTGTTCCATAGGCCCTAGTTGGCCCATGCCTGGTATGATTTTTAACTTAAAATTAGGTTTATAAGTTATTTTGTCTACCATATTGCTTTAACATTGCACTAAGCAAATGCATAAAGTACATGAATTTATGTAGAATGGATGAATGAATTGTTGTTTCCAAAGGCTGAATAATAATTACAGCTACTTTTTCTGATAATGCTTCAAGGAAGTTTTCAGAGGCCACGTAAGGGATCATGTATGTTGTACGTGTAAATATTTACTTAGTAGTTAAAACTGGAGGTTTGATTTTAGTAAATGAAAGTTTTGATAAGTCCATTTGGAATGTTTCTCTTCAAGCAAAACTGGCAGGTTTTTCTAAGCCAAATTGAGCTAAGAAGAGTGTTTTTAAAAAATGCTTTAAAGAAATGAGTTTTGCTTCAGGTAATGTGAATATAGCCAAAATATCTCAATGTTTATAGACCAATGATCTAATATTTGAAGTATTATTCATCCCATCAATCTTCTGGGTGTGTGTAGAGTAGAAGATGTTTGTTTAGTTTCACAACGCAGAAAGGTATTTATAATAGGAAAAAAGCGCAAGATTTGTATGGTCATCGCTGACTTAGTGTCACGACTTACTGTTAAGTGGAATGAGGAAATGTTTACTGTCATTTCTAAGTCATTCTTGGAGCCCTCTAACCTCATGTGTTCTTCCTGTCGGCCTACGTTACTGCCCACGATGGAGGAGTTTCGGTCATGGTGCTTACACTTGGCTTTCTGGCCAGTGCCCAGGCTTCTCCCAGAGCTTTCCACTCTGCCTTCTGGAGCACTTCTGTGGTGAACGCCCCAATGTTTACCCCTTTCCTAAACCTTCTCTTTGCCACTTTGCTGTTAGAAAAACCCAGTCCTCTTTTTTCTCCTGAAGTCTTCCCCAGTGGCGTTTGCTGTCTTTCCCATACCCTATAAACCTCAGAGCTGGAAGAAGTGCCACTTCCAGACAGTTAACCTGAAATGTTCATATAGAAATATCTGTGCCTTATACCACTTGGTTAAACTATCCAAGATATCTCCTCCCTATTGTTATTATTATTAATATGAATATTTTCATTGATTTTAAGGAGGAGGGGAGAGGGAAAAAGAGATAGAAACATCAATGATGAGAGAAAATCATTGATTGGCTTCCTCCTGCATGCCCCCTACTGGGGATTGAGCCTGCAACCCGGGCATGTGCCCTGACCGGGAATCTAACCGTGACCTCCTGGTTCATAGGTCGATGCTCAGCCACTGAGCCACACCAGCCAGGCTCTCATTCTTATTATTATTCTGACCTCTCATTTCTCTGCTTTATTCAGTGCAGACTTGAGCACCTGCCCCAGTGTTTTCTCCCCCCCGCCACACCCTGCCATCATGCTGGGAGAATACAGTGGAGACCAGGAGAGCCCATCAGCTTCTCTTCTCTTCCAATCCTTGACTTCCATTTCTACTCTTACCATTTTCTTTAACATCCTAACCCAGGATATACTTATTTCCTCTGAGGGCTTCACTTTTGCATTACGAAATCCCAACACCTCACTCTGCAGCTTGCCCAACATCTTACTTTGCAGCTTCAACTAAACCTGCTTAGTCAAAATATCTTTACTTTCTTCCTTCTTACCAGCCTCCTGTCATTGCTTCCTTCCTTGTGTAGTGTCATGTGCACAGTCTAATGTGAAGCCACTCTCTTGACAATATCCTCCAACTTGCTTTATTGTTCTTACACATCTACCTCAGAGAACCTGGCTGTTGACAGTCTGCTCAGGTCTTCTTGGTCTGCACTAGCTCCTGATCGCCCAGACTCTAGTTCTGTGGAGTGGGTCATCAGTCACCAGACCCAGCTAGTTTCAGGGTTGTTAGTCCTTCAGTGTCTGTTATTTAAGAGGTATCTCCCTAACACCTGTAGGTGTGCTGCATTCCCATAAATTCCCTTCCTGTGATCCCGTACAAATGATTACAGCTACTCGTGTTCCTTCCAGGTTATCTAGTCAAGTTTTAGCTCTTTCAACCAGTCATCACATGGCTGTGCTTCCTCAAACAGTGTCTTCCTGAAGAATACGTTCTCTCTAGGAGATTTAACTTATTTTGTCAAGGCTCTTATAGAAGGCACACAACACCAATGACTTCTAGTCTTATTTTGACTTTAATTGGGGAGCTAAAGATGAGCTTTTGGGCAAATGTGAAACAATTCAGAAGCATCTTGCCTAGCTTAGATAAGCTAGAGTTAATAAGGCACTGTGCATACTCTTGTATAAATCAGTCCGCTCATTTTGAGAATTAAGAATTTGTTGTTATAGAACAACTATATGCCAACAAATTGGACAATTTAGATGAAATGGATGAATTCCTAGAAACATACAATCTTCTGAAACCGAGTCAGGAAGAATCAGAAAATCTGAGTAGACAGATTACAACGAATGAAATTGAAGGAGTGATAAAAAAAACTCCCAACAAACAAATGTCCTGGACCAATGGCTTCACAGGTAAATTTTACCAAACATTCAGAGAAGAACTAATGCTTATAATTTTCAAATTATTCTAAATAATTCAAGAAGAGGAAAGACTCCCAAGTTGTTTTTACCAGGCCATCATTATCCTAATTTCAAAACCAGATAAAAACACTACAAAGAGTGAAAATTGTAGGCAAATATCCCTGATGAACACAGATGCTAAAATCCTCAACAAAATATTGGCAAACTGGATCCAGTAATACATCAAAAAGATCACTCAACATCATCAAGTGGGATTTACTCTGGAGATGCAAGGTTGGTACAATATTTGCAAATCAATAAATGCGATACACCACATAAACAAAAAGAAGGATAAAAATCACATGATCATATCAATAGATGCAGAAAACACATTTGATAAAATTCATCTCCCATTTATGGTAAAACCTCTTAGCAAAGGGGGATAGAGGGAACATACCTCAATGTAATAAAGGCCATATATGACAAACCCACAGCCAACATCATACTCAGTGGACAAAATCTAAAAGTGTTTCATTTAAGATCAGGAATAATACAGAGATGTCCACTTTCACCATTCTTATTCAATATAGTCTTGGAAAGTCCTAGCTACAGCAATCAAAGCAAGAAGAAGAAATAAAAGGCATCTAAATTGGAAAGGAGAAAGTTAAATTGTCATTATTTGCAGATGACATGATGCTGTAGATAGAGAACCTTAAAGATGCCACCGAAAACTACTAGAACTGATAAATGAATTCAGTAAAGTTGCAGGGTGCAAAATAACCAGAAATCTGTAGCAATTTTGTACACCAATAATGAACTATCAGAAAGGGAAACTAAGAAACAATCCCATTTACAATTGCATTAAAAAATACCTTGGAGTAAATGTAACTAAGGATGTTAAAGACCTGTACTCAGAAAATTATAAGATACTGAAGAAATAAACTGAAGAAGATACAAATAAGTGGAAGAGTATACCATGTTCATGGATAGGAAGAATTAACATAATTTAAATGTCCATATTACTCAAACTAATCTATAGATTCAATGCAATTCCAACCAAGATACTGATGGCATATTTCACAGAACTAGAAAAAATATTCCAAAAATTTATACAGAACCACAAACAACCCTGAATAGCCACAGCAATTTTGGGGAAAAAGAACAAAGTTGGAAGAATCATTCTACCTGATATCAAACTATATTACAAGGCCATAGTAATCAACACAGCATGATATTGACATAAGAACAACTAATGAAATTGGGTGGCATATAGATCAATGGAAAAGAATAGAGAGCACAGAAATGAATCCATGCCTTTATGGTAAATTAATACTGACAAAGAATGCAAGAGCATACAATGGGGTAAAGATAGTCTGTTTAATAAGTGATGGGAAAAATGGACACACGTGCACAAAAATGAAACTAGACCAACTTCTTACACCATACACAAGAATAAATTAAAAATAGATTAAAGACTTAAATGTTAGACTTGAAATCATAAAAATCCTGGAAGAAAACATAGGCAATAAAATCTCAGACATTTCTCATAGCAATATTTTTTTCTGATATATCTCCTTGGACAAGGGAAACAAAAGAAAACTAAACAAATGGGACTATATCAAACTAAAAGGTTTTTGCATAGCAAAGGAAACGATCAACAAAATGTAAAGACAATCCACAGAATGGGAGAACATATTTGCCAATGATACATCTGATAAGGGGTTAATATCCAAAATTTGTGAAGAACTTATAAAACTCAAGACCAGAAAACAAACAATCGAATTAAAAAATGTGCAAAGGATCTGAATAGATATTTCTTCAAAGAGGACACACAGAGAGACAATAGACTAGATGCTCAACTAACATCAAAGAAGTGCAAATTAAAACGACAATGAGCTATCACCTCACACCTGTCAGAGTGGCTCTCATCAATACATCAACAAGCAACAAGTGTTGGTGAAGATGTGGAGAAAAGGCAACCCTCAAGCACTGTTGGTGGGAATGCAGATTAGTACAGCCACTGTGGGAAGCAGTATGGAGTTTCCTCAAAAAATTAAAAATGGAACTGCGTATGACCCAGTGATTCTACTTCTGGGAATATAGTAAAAAAAATACGAAACACTAATTCAGACGAGACCGGGTGTGTTCAGGGTGGTATGGCTGTAGACCGAAACACTAATTCAAAAGAATATATTCACCCCTATGGTCATTGTAGCATTATTTACGATAGCCAAGATTTGGAAGCAGCTCAAGTGCCCATCAGTAGATGAGTGGATTTAAAAGCAGTAGTATAGCCTAGCTGGTGTGGCTCAGTGGATGAGCATCAGCCTTTGCACCAGGAGGTCACATTTCAATTCCTGGTCAGGGCACATCCCTGGGTTGTAGGCTCGATCCCCAGTAGCGGGGCGAGCAGGAGGCAGCCGATTGATAATTCTTTCTCATCATTGACGTTTCTATCTCTCTCTCCCTCACCCTCTCTCTGAAATCAATAAAAACATTTTTTAAAAAAAGGAATAGTACATTTACACAATGGAATACTACTCGTCTATAGAAAGTTACCTGGAGAGTAACATGCTAAGTGAAATAAGTCACTTAGAGAAAGACAGATACTATATGATTTCACTTATATGTGGTATCTAATGAACAAAATAAACTAACAAAGAAAATAGAAACAGACTCATAAATACAGAGAACAGACTAACCGCTGTCAGAGGAGGGTGGGGTTGGAGAGCTGGGTGAAAAAGGTGAAGGGATAGAGCAAAAAACCCTAAAAACAAACTATGACACAGACAGCAGTTTGGTAATTACCAGAGGGAAAGAGGTGTCAGGGGAGAGAAAAGGGGATAAAGGGTGATGGAAGGAGACTTGACTTGGGGTGGTGAACACACAATACAGATGATGGCTTATAGAACTATACACCTGAAACCTATATAGTTTTATTAGTGAGTGTCATCCTAATAAATTTAATTTAAAAAAGGCTAACAGTGTGCCTTAATTAAAATAAAAAGAATTTGTTGTTAGAGAAGCTGTTACTCTGCTTGATTTCTCAAGTTGAGATGCTGGGAAGTGGCATGTACACTTCTCCCTAATCCACGACTGTAGCTGTCATTTTGGGTCAAGCGTGTGGGTGGCTGTATTATCAGGCCTTTTGTGGTAATTCAATTAGCACAGTGGCTGGAACATCAGCTTAGGGCTCAAAAAAACATTATTCAGGACATGAACTATCATTGTTTTCATCAGTGAAAGCTCTTACTAAATAAACACATTTTGAAAAATGTACAATGAGCAAATAAAGAAGGCAATTTTAAGTATTTTTGTGTGATAGTGACCTTTTTTCTATTATTAGCTTGTTTCTGGAATATGGGCTTTCATTGTGTGGCCATTAAAGGACTCATCAAGATTTAATATCTTCGTGGGGCCCCGTGGTCCGTGGCTGCCATCTGGCTCTGCCTCAGGCTGGGTGATAATTATTTCATGTGCACTCCCAGGTCCTCCTCCCTACCTTTACTGACTCTGCTATTCCTTTCCTCCAGCTTTCTGTCTTCTGACTCTATTCTCTGGGCCAGGATGTGGAATACCTGAACTTATTCTGTTAGGGGAAGAAAATATTCATTAACACTGGTTTTTGGGTTTTCCCTTCCCCTTGACGACATTGGTTAGGTTTCAGAGCATTTTCCACGGTGTAGGTACCATCTGTCTAATCTGGGACTCCTATTTCTGACTCGTGGCTGGACAGGCAGGAGGCCTCTTGTGGATGTCAGGCAGCTTCCTAATCTGGTTCCACCACATCACACCTACGTGCTTTTTTTTTTTTTTTTTTTTTTTTTCAGGTCAAAATCTTTTTTCTGAGCTGTGCGCTTTGAGTCTCTGAATTGGAATTAAAACCTCTTTGAATACCTCAAGCCACAATTTCTCTTTTCTTTTAACCCCTTTGCCTTTCAAAGAAATGAAATAAGATTTTTTAAATTACTCACAAATACTTATTGTTATATATGTTACCCAGCAGGGGAGGGCAGGGGAAGATGTGTACACCCTTGATGGAGGTTCCTGACTTGATAAAGATTCAATCTAGGACAGAAGAGAAGAAGAACAAATAATGATGACCTTCAGCAGAATGGGGTAACTACTGAATTAGTGGCTCAGAAAGTCAGTGTCAGAGAAGATGTGGAGGGAGAAGGAAGCTTTTGGGGGCAGTGGTGTTTGGGGAACACAGTGGAGATGCATAGTTTAAGTTGCTAAGATGGAGAGAGGAGAGTATTGGAGGATATTGAGCTCTTGTGTTTAGGAGAATCAAGGACTCCTGTGTGAGAATCCAGGGCTGAAAGGCCTGATGGAACGGTGGAAGGCCCACTCTACTGCCCAAATGGACCTTCAGAAGAGCGCGGGAGAAAGCCTTTTTGATGTTTAAGGAACGATAGGTAGGCACTGAAATGCAGAGTAGATCAGAAGATTAAGGTGGAGCAATTAGGAGATTATTGAAGTGTTACATCTGCTAGGAGGGAATTCTAGAACTGGGGTAGAGAGAATTCTATAGATTTTCAGGGACAAGGAAAGTTCATTCTGATGCTTTGAGTCTGGACAGCGGGGAGAATGTTAGTATCAGGATTTCAATAGAGTGAGGTGTGGCAGTTCAGTCGTGGGTGAGAGGGTGAGGCCTGTTTTACATGCAGCTTTGTGGTGATGTGAGGTGCTCAAGAGGAAATGCTCAATGGCCAGCTGTAAATGTGAGGCTGGAGGAATGCCTGAGGGAAGGACCAGCAGGTTGTAAGTGTAGGGCTACCTGCTTGGAGTTTGTACTTAAATGGTTAAAGTTTAGAAGGTGGAGGAAGAGCACCAGATAGGTGAGCTCAGGGAGAGTTAGAAGAAGGGAGTGGTTGGTAGGTCAAGCTTCACAGTTTCGAGGAGGGTGAAGTCATCATCCTTGGGAAGCCTTCCAGATTAACCCATTTTCTCCTGCCTCCCACTCATTCTGTCACACCCAACTCTTCTCGGGTTTTGCCTAAACAAAGATTTTCAATGTGTTATGATTGGCTGCCTGCCCATGTTACCTCCCTCTGAACTACAGTTCTAGGTATGGAGAGCAGAATCCATGTATAACCCAAACTCAGGAGCCTCACAGAACCCAAACTCATGAGTCCCTGATGCTTGCTTTACTGGAGAGAAATGATCCAGAGTATTGAGAGGAATCTTAGAAATCTAACCCAATCAAGGCAGATTACATATGTTTGGCCTGTGCCATTTTCTATACCAGGAGTTTTCTTTCTCCAAAAATGCAGATTATTTCATTTTGGAACTCTTTATTATGGTAGAAAGTTGTTTCATGTAGTGAGTCCCAAATCTACAATAAAACAAACTGTGTGTTTTAATGTGTAGACTGTTCCATAGAGAGTCTCAAGATCTATTTGTGTGATGTATTTAGGAAAACCAGTTTTGTAGGAAAATAGCAGAAGCTCTTGTAGCATTAATAAAGTGACAGTCTGGTGGTATTATATTACTTTCAGTCAAAAAAAAATTCAGCTTTGTTGAGGTAGAGTTGACAAGTAAAATGGTAAGATATTTGTTTTTTCTTCTTGCCAAATGTAGCTTGATGTGCTTTTAAGCTTTTTTGTTGTATTTTTGATGTATCTGGTTCTAAACATTAAAAAATAGAGCGCAGTAGTCCCAGGGTTGCAGTTTATCCATCTGCAATATCAAGAACATGCCAGCAGGTCCATCCATGCTGTCTCAAAAGGTAATATTTTCTTCCTCTTCATGGCCGAATAGTATTCCATTGTGTAAATGTATCATAGCTGTTTTGTCCACTCATCTACTGATGGACACTGAGCTGCTTCCAGATCTTGTAAGTGAAATCAGTCAATCAGAGAAAGACAAGTACCATATGATTTCACTCACAGGTGGAATTTAATGAACAAACTGAATTAACAAGAAAAATCGAGACAGACTCATAGAGAGTAGGCAGATAGCTCTGGTGGTGGTAGGGGGGTGTTGGGTGGGGTTGAGATTGAGCAAAAAGGAAAAAAAAATAGAAGAAAGAATGCATGGCCTTGGTGAACAGCATGGTGATTGGGGGAGGGAGGTGGGTGGAGGTGGAACAGGGTATGGGGGGATAAATGGTGATGAAAAAAATAAAATAAATAATAATAAAAAAGAACATATCAACAGGCTGGGTGCAGGTGGGCAAGGGGGAGATGGGGACATCTGTAGCAGTGTCAACAACAACAATAATAAAGAAAAGAACCAAAGTATTTAGAGCTGTGAGGAGATGAGTGATTATTTAATCTAAATTCTTTTTTCTTGTGAGGAAATCAAGACTCATAAGATTCCTAGGTAGTTAACACTAGGACAGTAGTTTACCTGAGACCATCCTTAGCAAGGCTCAGTAGGGGCGCTTCTGGAAAATGTGGACTTCCAGGTGCCAATCTAGCAGATGAATCAGGATCTCTTAGACTCAGAGGGAGGCTTGGAACCTTAATTGTTTACAAGCATTGCAGGTGACTCTTCTACACTCTAAATTCTGAGTCAACAAGAGAGAGTCCTTCCTGAGGGCAGGAGTTGTGCTGGGCCTTGAGGATACAAGGAAGAAACTCCCATAGTTTCAAACTGGCATGCCTACTGGGTCAGTCAGGTGGGTGGAAGCCGATGGGTTTGTCACTATATGGAGAGGGTGTTACTTCAGAGCGGCCAGTTGTCTACTCAAGGGCAGGCAGCTGTGCTATGAGGTAATGCATACCCAGCCAGCATTGCCAGAGTATTTCTTTTTTTAAAGAGAAGCTAGCAGTCTAGATCTTTGTTTTCTATTTCCCAACTTCAGCATACTGTGTGGACCAAACAAAACAGGCCTACAGGTTGGAGTCAGCCTTTAAACTGGATCTCTCCTTTAGGAATGTAGGCCACTAGGGTAGCCAGGAATGAGAAAACACGTTTGCCATACAGTGCTGGGGACGTCATGGGTAGACAAGAGTAGAAGGTGCAGCAGGGGCAGAGAGAGACATCAACACTGCTTGAGCGAGGTCAGGTGGACTTTCTGAAGGTCACCAATATTTATTTGGGGGAAAATAAACTCATTCATTCAATGGGCAGAGTCCTTCCCCTGTTATCCCGAGAATACGCATATCTGTGTTTTTATGTCTCAAAATTAGAAAGTTTGTTATACTAAGTTGTTTTAGGAAAACTGATTTCTTAACCATTCAGCTATAGGGACTGCAGTTAATTTACAGCAGGAGTTAATGTGGGGGTGTTGTAAGCCTGTCTCCCAGGACCCGCTTTGTTACACTTGAAGTGTGTTTTCTGCTTTGAAACCATTTAAGGAAAGTTATTTTGAAAAAAAGGCCATAAATACACTTTAGAAAACGTAGTGTTGTGGAATTATTTAGATATGATGCAAAGATGACACATTTAAAACAAAAATAGATGCAAATATATAAAAGAAATACTATAATTTAATAGCAAAACTTTCTGTGTGTGAGGTAGAGGGGCTGGAAATTCCATTTGCCAAATTTAGACCAATCCCTATAAAGTGATGTATAACTTTTTAGGGGGGTAGGCACACTGAGTACAGAAATTACTTTAATAGCTTAACTTATATTGAACTACCTTTCTGTATGAGGTATGAAATGCTATTGCAGGCCTTTGTGGCTTTTAAAAGGCATCTGTATTGAATTTGAATAAAATGCATACAATTCTCCTCTAACCAGTTTGGCTCGCGGACTCAGGGGTCCCAGGTTTGATTCCGGTCAAGGGCATGTACCTTGGTTGCGGGCACATACCCAGTGGGGAGTGTGCAGGAGGCAGCTGATCGATGTTTCTCTCTCATTGATGTTTCTAACTCTATCCCTCTCCCTTCCTCTCTGTAAAGAATCAATAAAATATATATATTTTAAAATGCATACAATTCTAAGTTTACAATTTTTTGAGATTTTTAGAACATGTTTATTGAGATATGACTCACATACCACTTAATTCACTCTTTTAAAGTGTACAATTCATTGGTTTTAGTATATTCACATAGTTGTGCAACCATCACTGCTGTCTAATTTCAATACATTTTCATCACCTCAAAAGAAACTCTATAGCCATTAGCAGTCACTCCCCATTCTTGCCTTTCCCTAACCCCTGGAAAGCAGAAATCTGCCTTCAGTTTCTACGGATTTGCC
Source organism: Myotis myotis (assembly GCF_014108235.1). Taxonomy (NCBI): domain Eukaryota; kingdom Metazoa; phylum Chordata; class Mammalia; order Chiroptera; family Vespertilionidae; genus Myotis; species Myotis myotis. The sequence continues at coordinate 57,653,804 of NW_023416335.1, read as the reverse complement.
TATTCTGGGCATTTCACATAAATGGAATTTTATAATATGTGGTCTTCTGTGTCAGGCTTCTTTCACTTAGCCTCATGTTTTCAAGGTTCATCCATGTTGTAGCATGTATTATTATTTTCATTTTATGTCTGAATGGTATTCCATTGTATAGTTATACCACATTTTGTTTATCAGTGGATGAACTTTGGGTTGTTTTTATTTTTTTGATTAATATGAGTAATGCTGCTATGAACATTCATGTATAAATTTTTGTGTGGGTGTATGTTTTTACTTCTCTTGGTTATATACCTAAGATTAGAATTGTAACTCTTCTTTGCTACCTAGAAATTCATTGTTGAATGAAAGGAAGGCTGATGAGTGGTTATCAACAGGAATGCATTGTCAGCTTGCAGTAGAAATCCATCAAGAATCATTTAGGGCACTCCTGTGTTATAGGTTGCCTCAACTTCATTCCTTAGTACCAAACTTAGACTGGAGGGTTAAACATATCTGAGGTATCAGGGTTGTAACTATCAATTTGGAGTTCATATGAAATAAGTAGTGGCTCTCACTTGTAATATAGACATGCTGTTTCCCAAAATGAATGTTTCCCATAGTGATGACTCTCACAGTAATTCACAGAGAGATAAGCAGGTAATTGTTGAGACTTGCTAATCTGTGTGAGACATTTCTGCAAAAAACAATGACACCTCTTGACTCTTGAGAACCCATGATTATGTTAAGCATTTGAACTATATTTAAAGTATCCTGATAATGGGTGTTCACATCTATGTGTGCCTTGTGTGCTCGTTATTTAAAAACTTCTTGATCTAGAAAAAAAATAATAATTTATGCCCAGATTAGGCCTTTGTTACACTGTTTTCCCTTGGAATATTTTCCCTGTTGTCTGCAACAGCATATGCTGGAGTATGAACCCGTATTTATTGTCTATAAATGTGCGTTAGATTTCACCTTGTATAAGTAGTTTTTGTGATTGTTAGCCGAACAAAGTGTAGCTTAACACTTGAGTACATTTTTGAGTGTGATGTTTTCAGTGAACTTAACTAGCTTCCAATAGGGCTCAGGTTGTCTTGGATTTCATGTCTCGATGAAACCTGGCACGTACATTATAACCCTGGAGCAAATCTTCCTTTCTTCCCTTTGTTTTATTTAGTTCTTTCCAGTTTTTCATTCCTGGCTTATTAATAATTGTGGTTTAGCAAAAATAATTTGAGACTGGAAGCTAAAAGTTGGTAATGGTATAGGGAAGTGGCCACTTCTGGACCAGAAGTTATGTTTAAACTCTGTGTTTTGTGTGTGTGTCCCCTCTCTCAAATCTGAGTGTGGTTGACATTTGAGCTAATGATGATTGAGCGAGAATTTTGAATGTTTATGAAGATAGTTGGCTTATAATTATCCAGGTATACAACTGAGAGCTTTGCATTTTGCTCTTTGTTTTTCCTTCCTGGCTGTGTAAGGACTTGCATGCCCTTCCCAAGAGAAGGTGAAGTGGGAGATGTAATTTACACTAGACATTGAGATGAAGGGCTCGGTGGTGCTGGAAGGGGGGTGGTGGTGCAGGAAGAATGTTTAGATTTTCCACCACTGTGAGACTTTTGGGATTCCATTTAGAATTCAGCGATCTGTGCAATTCTGATGACCACTATCTTGGAATCTGTGAGTTGGCTTTGGTTAGCTATCAAGTGATATTAGTATTGGCAAACATAGTCCTGGTGTACTCTGTGGTATTATGTAGTACAATGCCAAATTTTAAGAGAGGCCAGTGACTTGAGAATTCTGCCACTTAGAGCAATGTTATTTGCTGATTATACACTAATTTGCTGATTATAAGGTAACCAAGAACATGCTATAATTCAGAGGGTTAACCATATTTTTGAGAGATGCTTAGGCTTAAAATGCCATTTTGACCAAACATTTCAAAACAGGGTTAGACTTTTAAAGAGGAATTTTTAAGTATTGTTAAATCTTTTTATATTCCAGTTGCCAAATATCATACCAGGTACGGGCATAGCAGTTTTCATTACATTATTTTGGAATGAATGAATAAATGAATACTTCCTTAATGTCTTCTATAAAAGTAGGACAGATTATTTAAAAGGAAAGTTGAATTTTAGCATATTCCTTAGCCTGGAAAAACTTGCATGTAGCAATCAATAGTAGTGACAAGCTCTTAACTTTAAAGATTTTGTCTAAGAATATTCCCTTTCAAAAAGGTGTATAACTAGAGTAACATGTTTCCACAAACTCTTGTCTGTTTTTGTTGTTGAGCTATGGACAAAGCTAGGATGATTTCACTCCTGTGCAGTAGAAGGCTAATAAAGTGATTTCAGGAACTGAGGGAGGTTCTTCCATCAGAACACAATCAATCCTCCCTCCCCTCTTACCCCTGAAATTTAACCATCATTTTGGTCTTTATTTTAGTTTTGTGTTTCCTTGGTTAGATATTTGTAGTGCAAATGTTCATAGGAAGAGTAATTAGATTTAACATACGTGATTAGTATGTGTAAACCACATTTCAGCCCATGAGAAGTTGGGTAAAACGTCCTGCCCACCCAGAGTAAGCAGTGTAGACTCAGATGCCCAGAGCATAGGGAGGTAGGTTGCTAATTTCATTGTAGAGTTCACTCTGTGCTTTCACAGACACTTTCATTTGATCAATACTTGTATGTAGGGAGCTACTAGTAGTTACTGACATGGTTTTAGCTCAAGCAACTGTATTGCAATTCAGTTTCCTCCTGTATAAATGGGTAAGAGCTCCTACCACATGGGATTGCTATGAAAATTAAGATAGATTCTGCACAAGTAAAGAGTAAGTGTTGGTTGTCATAATCTGGGTTTCTGTTTTATAGTTGAGGAAGCTGAGGCCTGGAGAAGTTGGGAGACTTTGTGTCTATTACCCAAGGAAGGAGTCTGATACTTTTGTTTTAGCTTTTCTGACTCCAAGTTCCTTTAAAAAAGTAAATATATTGTTATTGATTTCTGAGGAGAAGGAAGAGGGAGAGAGAGAGAGAGATAGAAACATAAATGATGAGAGAGAATCATTGATTAGCTGCCTCCTGCACGCCCCACATTGGGGGTCGAACCCGCAACCCAGGCATATGCCTTGACTGGGAATTAAACCTTGACCTTCTGATTGTAAGGTTGATGCTCAACCACTGAGCCATACTGGCCAGGCCAACTTCCTGTTTTTATTTTTTATTTTTAGCCCATTCCTGTGGGAGGAACTGGCTTCTCTACCATCATGAATGACTTTTTCAATAATTTCACTCTGGGAAAGGAAAGAGCTAGGAGGTAGACATTTGTTCTATTTAAATTATGTTTAGTTTTTACTTGGTGTTTTTGACTGTGTGCCATAATCCTTGCATTTGTAAGTTTTTGGCATGAGTGCTCAAGGAGATCTGTCAGAGATATTGCAGTATAAATAGTGACAGAGACGTTTCACGGAATTCACTGTAAAAATTGGTCCTGTTTTGTGGAATCATAGTGATCATATAATGGTTGCTTCAAAAATGAGGTTTAATGGAGGAAAGGAGAAAGGGGTGTTTTAAATTCATTGCCAGTTTTAGAGACTGCCTGAAAAGACCCAGCATCTTGAAGTGTGTGGGCCCCCGACTCCTCGCTACAGAAACAATGCCTCTTTCATTTATTACCGGTTAATAATGGTGGATTTTGTAATCAGAAAAAAACCTGATAATTTCAAGAGAAACGTCAAAAGTGCTTTATTCAAAGTAATGTCCATTGCTAGCTACATATTTCCCCATCTTTCAGGTAATTTGTGGATACCGTCCCAATAGAACTTTTCTTGTTTTGAGGCAAACCATTCAGAGACACAATTTTCCACTTCTTCGTATGTTTTGAAGTGCTGCTCAGAAAGTGCGTGTACCATCGATGGGAAAAAGTGGTAACCTGAAGGAGCAAGGTCTGGTGAATATGGCAGGTGGGTTAATACTTCCCAGGCAGGATCTTTTAATGTCTCTTTAACTAGTTTTGAAGTGTGTGATGGTGCGTCATCATGAAGCAAAATTACTTTGCCGTGTCTTCTGGCACTTTCTGGTCATTTTAGGATCAAAGCGTGGTTCAAATTGATTATTTGTTGGTAGCGATCAGTATTAACGGTTTCACCTGGTTTTAGAAGCTCATAATACACCACACCTTCCTGATCCCACCAAATGCAGAGCATTGTCTTCTTTCCGAAGCGATTTGGCCTTGCAGTCAATGTTGGTGGTTGACCTGGATCAACCCATAATTTTGTGCATCTGGTATTCTCAAAATAAATCCACTTTTCATCACCAGTCATAATTTGATGCAAAAAAGACTTTCTCTCATGCCATTGAAGCAACATTTTATTGATGACTTTTCGGTTTTCCATTTGTCTTTCATTCAGTTGATGTGGCACCCATTTTCCTTCCTTTAAAATCTTTCCCATTGCTTGTAAATGATCGGAAATTGTTTGCTGAGCAACGTTTAATCTTTCTGCAAATTGTTTTTGAGTTTGATACCCATCTTTATCCAGTACTAGTAATGCTTGTAATTATTGGTCTTCAGACTTTTTCGGTTGACCTGGGAGTTCTTTGTCTTTCACATTGAAATCATCACTTTTAAAGCGTTTAAACCAGCGTTCACAAATATGAGATGGAGCATGTTCACCATAAGTTTCCTGAAGTATATGACAACTTTTTCTTCAAAATAAAGTAATGAATTAAAACTTCCTGCAAATGTTCTTTCTTTTTTTTGGCACGAAATTCGACATTTTTAAGCGTTAAAATATCTATGATGTTAACATCTTCAGCAAATTTGACATATGAAGTTTTGAAGCTTGCTGTCAATACAACAAAATAGCATACATATCAAATCGCATATATATATCAACATATGTGTAACGCCATATATTGAAAAACATCCACATTATTACCTAGTAAATGCTGACACCTTGAATGGAAAATTAAGCCAAAGCCAGTTTTGGGGAATTGTTTAATGAAGGGGTACCTGTGTTCCATAGTGGCTTCTGATGGTAAATGTTCTTTGTGTTTTGTGTTTGTTTTGTGTTGCATTACTTATGTTGAAATAAATGATAGGCAAGATGATGATGGTATGCACGTGTCTTAAATATCATGGTCCAGTAGCTGATCAATCAATAAGTAACTTAATTTGGAACCAACTTAGAGCCCGGCGGAAGCTCATAGCCTACTTTTTGTTGGCAAACATCTCCTCTCTTTTGAAACAGTTCAAATGGGCACTGGTTTTGCACTGTGATTCCCACAAAAATATGGTAGAGAGTGCTTTTGGGATTCTAGATGTCTTTAAAATGACTGCTTAACAGGAATTGAAAAATTTAAACAAGATGAGTGCCTGCTGACTTGCATTAGTGGGTGTTTTGCTGATAACCCGTCTGGTATGAAGTGGTCTTCGAGATGTTCCCAGAATGTCTGGGATTTAAATCATGTTGATTATGTGGTCAGAATTGGAACTGAGAGATGCAGCTTTAGAGAAACTTGCTGCTTATATTGGTGGGAAATCTCATCCAGCGAGAGGATTAAAATAAAACCATTAACAAAAAAGGGTGTGATGCTAATTCCCATTTGTTTACTAAATTAATACTTCTCATAGGAGAAGCAATGGCTATTTTGAAATTTGTGGTCTTGGCACGTATTGCCTATATATTTATGTAGCTGATATTTTCTTTCACAAAATATGCCCTTTAAAAGCTTCGTATCAAGGGCTTCTCCAGAGGCTACAGGTGGTAGGACAGGTTTGGCAGCCGTGATTGTGTAAGGTGTGTTTTCCGCATGCTGCTCCGCCCTTAATATGCTTGGGAGAGTAATTACAGCTTCCCAGGAAGAGTCCTTGGCCCTGTAAGTTTCTTAGCTTTCTTTCCAACAGGACGACTCATCAGCACCCAGAGCTGCATGGCTGGAAGAAGCAGTAGCCCTGACTATAGTGCAGTGATGGCGAACCTATGACACGCGTGTCAGAGGTGACACGCGAACTCATTTTTTTTTTGGTTGATTTTTCTTTGTTAAATGGCATTTATACATATAAAATAAAGATCAAAAATATAAATCTTTGTTTTACTATGGTTGCAAATATCAAAAAATTTCTATATGTGACACGGCACCAGAGTTAAGTTAGGGTTTTTCAAAATGCTGACACGCTGAGCTCAAAAGGTTCGCCATCACTGCGTATAGTGTGTAGTCTTCTTCATCTTCTTTTTTTTGAAAGGGTCAAATGTTTTCATGTATCATTTGTGTAATGTGAAGTGGGTTGGGCAAATATTTCTTTCCCTTTAAAAGTAGGGGATGGAGCAGTGACTTATCAGAAGTTTGTAGCCCAACTGGCGTGGCTCAGTGGTTGAGCATCGACCTATGAACCAGGAGGTCACAGCACATGCTCAGGTTGCGGGCTTGATCCCCAATGTGGGGTGTGCAGGAGGCAGCCGATCAATGATTCTCTCTCATCATTTATGTTTCTATCTCTCTCCTTCTCCCTTCCTCTCTGGGAAAAAAAAGTCTGTCAATACCTGTTCAGGATTGAATCGCAGGTATCATCTGATGTACGTCTCAGGTGGTAATGATTTCACTTAATTGTATTAAAAACTATGGAAAGGGACAAGGAAGAGGAAAATAGGCAAGTTTTTTTTTTAAATAGCCAAGTTTTTATAGAAGGCAAGGTGTGGATCTTGACTACATAGTGATTATTCCTGTTGGTGTTGACTTTTGATAACTCAAGTGGGAAACGCGTGGCCTAGAGTTCCTGTGACTCACCTCATTACATAAAATGTGTCACACCTCAAATAACATTCTAATGAGTAAGGCTCAGAATTATTGAAAACGCAGTGAGTAATTGTTAGGTTAGAACTACTAGACAAACACTTGTTCTTTGAAAATTCTTAAATTTCGTTCAGTATTTTGAATTCTTAAAATAAAGATGGGTTCACATTTTAAAGCATGATTTAATTTTTTTGGAGCAAACTGTCTTCGCTATATTTTGAGGTCCTTTATAGATCTCTATAATTTTTACAGTTTCCAGGACACAGAAGGTAGTCTAGTGGATTTTTATCCTTTAGCTATAAGAGACACAGAAAATTGACCTAAATCTGATGGATTCTGATCTCTCTTGCCTGTTGTTTTAAAAAATATTAATTGTATATCTATGACACAGGAAACACCTGTGGTTGTTACAGAATATTAATAATAAAAAATAAACATTGATATTAGCTATAATTCTACCACTTAGAAATAATTATTTAATATTTATTTATATAATGCATACTTACAGAGTTATAGTAATTGGGATCCTACTCATGTATTATTTAATGAATTGCTTTATAACTAATGCATTAAGGGTTCTTTACAAGTAAATCTACTTTCATAACATGAGCTTAAATTTCATGCAAACTTCTGTTTTACAGTTATATCGTAATGTGATCAGCTTCTTATTGTTGGGCATTCAGGCAGTTTGTAATTGTTGCTATTATACTCAGTGTTGTGAAGCCGTCCTTCTTATGTCTTGTTCTCTTGTTGTCATGGTGTACATTCCTAGATCTGGACATAATATGTCTGGAAGAAGCATATTCAATACTTCAGATGCATATCACAAATTGCCTTCTAGAATTGTGGTATCATTTTATATCACCTTTGCTATTGTACAGAACATGCCAGATTCCCATAAACTCACAATATAGGCTGTTATTTAAAAATCTTTGTTTACTTTTTATCGTCTTCTTTATAAACAGTATAAATTGGTCTGGTATTATAGCATAATTATTTAGATTTGGTAAGTATAAGTGTACAAGAGTACATTAATATTTTGATATCTGGAGGAGGGTGGTCTAAATCTACTATGGCTTTGACTTTCTAGAGTTTTTTTGGGGAAAATGAAACTTTCTGGATAGTTGGGTTTTCTGAATAGCTCTGTAAATTCCATTATTTCTGTCTTATCAATTAATATTCTGATTATATGGTACAGAGGTATTCCTTTGAGGGTTAATTATTGGAGTGTGTTGTCAGAGTGTTACCTTGAAGGTCAATACATGTAATGACGTTAAGCATATACTGCAGTTAACTACCCTCAGCTATTTGATTGCACAGTATCTTGATCTTTACAAGCTAATAAGTAGGTGATATTTTCCTTGTTTCAGATCAGTAGACTGGAGTTCAGAGAGGTTATTTAACTTGCTTAAGACCACACAGCTATTAGGTAATGAAAGTGGGATTTGAATATACTTTTGCCTGAGGTGAGCCCTTTCTCTTTCCATTTCGTCACTTGCTACACTTTTCCCTCTGGATTGGACCATTGTTTGCAGGACATAGCTCTTTTTATCTTCTAAACCACTGCTTCTAATCTACATTGATTTGGAAAAATAACTGCTAGATCCTTTCAGAGTAGGACAATTAAGTATTGGTGGCTCTCAGTGGCTTTCCTATGACTAGAGAAAATGGACTTTGATGTTCCTGGGCCCTTTTATGCTTTTTTGGCTTGTATAGGAGTTCCCAGAAAGATTAGATATCACTGTTTTCACTGGTTGGGATCAATGCTCATCCTGAGTTTGTATTGGGTCTATTTGGGGAAAATTAGAGTTTGTGCTGCACAGATTACCTGAGATAATCCATGGGCCACTCAAGGTTATCTCCCCCACAGACGTACCATTCTGTTTGCATTTACTGTGCTTTTAAACTTTGTCTTTTACTTACGCGGCTGTGAACTTCTTGAGGGAAGAATCCCCCGCCATGTACAGGATGCTCCTGTTTTTCTGTGTGTCACCTCCTAGCCTTGGCTTTTGTCCATATTTATAGAACCATCTCGTGAGAAACTAACTTTAATTCTAAAATTACCCATTGTTTTGTCAGTTAACAGGTAGTATGTCTAGCTTAAAGCTATGTTGGGCATTGTGGAAAAGATGCAGAAGACATAATAGGGATTCTAGGTGGACAGTAAAGCTAGCAGTGGTGAATAAGAACAGAGGGGCACTGTGGCTCACCTAGGATTTAAGATGAATTACTTCCAAAACAATCCCCAAGATTATATTTCTTCCTGAAGTGGCAGGTGGAACAAGGACTCCTGCTAGCAGATGGTGGTTCTCTTGCCCACACCCTTAGCTGGGGATCCAGTCCCAAGAGTTGCTCTTGGAGCAGTCCCCCCCCCCCCCCCCACTGTTTTCTCTGCTACTGCTTCCCCTATGGAACTCCCTTCCCTCTCATCTCCGCTATCCTCAAGAAACAGAATCTGGAGAGATTTTCCCAGCAGTTTTACTAAGAACATTGATGGTGGTAACCTTAGGTGGCGTGCTCATATATAAGAGTCTTAAGTGGTGCATCATCTGCTTGAAATTCTTACCGTCTACCCTCTCTCAATCTTTTGTTTCTCTGTGTTAGGATTTAACAGTCTTCTCCCTCGGATTTTAAGTAAATAGCTCTTTACACAGACCATTTCATGAATACATTTAAGGAGCGTCAGGCCCTCTGCTATTTATCTTTGTAATGAAATGCGAGGAATTTAAGGATGGAATTGAAATTAATTATGTGCATATATAGTTGGTGTTTCAAGTTTATTTACTGTTTTTATTTACTTTTAGTAAAATAGATCACCCATAGATTTTTAAATACAAAATATGCTCAAAATTTAGCTTCCAACTTTTATTATCCATAAAATGGTTACATTACAGAAAATGCTCATTGTGGGTTTTTTTTTCCCTGTTTATATTTTTTCATACTGAAGTGGTTAACCTCTCTCTTTGTAACATGGAGCCTCATATAATTTCTTTTGTGGAACAGCTTTTGATATATGCACATCCTTCAGTGATAATATTAGAATCATATCACTTAATCTGAATTTGACTTGTGTCTTATTCTTGGTTAAAAGAAAATTAATACCCAAATCTGTCTTTCAGGCAGTAACAGAGAAGAATTTTGAAACAAAGGATTTTCGAGCCTCTCTAGAGAATGGTGTTCTGTTGTGTGAGTAAGTATTTAAAGCATTTACAAACAATTTAAAAGCAAAGGTGTGTGTGTGTGTGTGTGTGTGTGTGTGTGTGTGTGCATGTTATGAAGAATGTCTACTTTCACTTCCTTCTCCATGGCTAGCTACAATAGTCACAGATATGTTTTCTTGGTAACAAGTGAGATTTGATCCCTGCAAATTGACACCCCATAGTTCCAGACAGTAAGAAGGGGTTATCACTCTCTGTATCTAAAGATAGCATTGATGAAATATATATTATTTTAAATTAGTAAACAAGAAAGATTCTATTATTGTTTGATGGGCCAGTAGGGGTGGGTGGTTGAGGAGAAAGCCTTATTACATTGTACCACCTGTCACTTACGCAGATTATTTTAATGTATGGAATTGCCTGTATTAGAAGTTTATATAAAACTTTTTTCTTTTATCCATAAATAGTAATGATTGTAGAACAAACTTAGGCAGTAGCAAATGTTTCTTCTAAGCTGTAAGTGGAGTCATTACATTACCACAATCAATTGGAGTCATGGGCCATTCATTTAATTAACATATATTGAGAATCACATCCTAGGCTTTGGTTGTCTTTAAGTAAAATAGTCTTGTGCCATGATAGATGGTATGAAGCCTACATTGTGTGTTTAGCGTAGTGGTTTGTTCCTCAATGGATGTGTAGTACAGTTAGCTAGGTATGTGACCTTTGGGGGTAAAGGGCAGGTCGGCCTATGGGATGTAAGGATGAACGTGTGAGGGTACAGGTTGCAGAAGTGAGTCAATAAATTATAAGAATGTACTTGAGTACAGCTTTGAAAGCATTTAAGTGTTTCAATGTAGACACTTACTGCATAGGTATTGATGGAATCTGTCCACAAATAAGCATTGGGAGTGTATGTGTTTTCACTTAGATGATTTTGATTATTCTTCTAAAGGAAGGTTGTTTGCAGCAAACAGAAGGAGTCAAAGGGTGTAGGTTTGATTCCTTGCTCCATTACTTTTGGACATTTGAGCAAGTAACTTAACATCCGAGCCTTATTTTCTCACCTGTAAAGTGGAGGTCAGGATATCTAATCTGCCTACTTTACAGGGTTGCAAAGTTCCGTAAGATATATGGAACTTTATAGGTTTTTGTAAACTATCAAACTGTGTAGAAATACATAGGTTGGTGGACATGTAGATAACAATCTGATTTTATCAGCTCTGTTGATGGGTGTTTGAACTTCTGTAGAGCAATATTATTGTTAAGCCATATCAAGTTTTTGCTATTCAACCATCTGTGACCTATAGAAATGTCACTTTCATGTGGTTCCAGCTGATATGTTGTAGGATAGGCACATGAAGAAGGGCCACAGGAAGGTTTCAGGGATGCATCTGAACCTCTTCTGATGTCACATTCTGAATTGTTGCTAAATAGTGTTAAACTAATTTTAGTAGGTGATATGGTCAGCCCAATTGGTCACAGATTGGAAATTACTTTGTTTGGATTTGAAAACTATATGATTTAAACTAGAGCCCTAGTGCACGAAAATTGTGCACAGGGAGTGTGTGTCCCTCAGCCCAGCCTGCACCCTCTCCAATCTGGGACCCCTCTCACAATCCAGGACTGCTGGCTCCCAACCGCTTGCCTGCCTGCCTGACTGCCTGCCTAATTGCCCCTAACCACTTCTGCCTGCCAGCCTAATAACCCCCTAACCCAGGGGTGGGCAAACTTTTTGACTCCAGGGCCACAGTGGGTTCTTAAACTGGACCGTAGGGCCGGAACAAAAGCATGGATGGAGTGTTTGTGTGAACTAATATAAATTCAAAGTAAACATCATTACATAAAAGGGTACGGTCTTTTTTTTTTTTAGTTTTATTCATTTCAAACAGGCCGGATCCGACCCGTGGGCCGTAGTTTGCCCATGGCTGCCCTAACCACTCCCCTGTCAGCCTAATTGACGCCTAACTGCTCCCATGAAAGCCTGATTGCCCCTAACTGCCCTCCCCTGCCAGCCTTGTCATCCCTAACTGCCCTCCCCTGCCGGCCTGGTCACCCCCAACTGCCCTCCCCTGCTGGCCTGGTCACCCCCACTGCCCTCTTCTGTTGGCCTGGTTCCCCCCAACTACCCTCCCCTGCAGGCCTTGTCCCTCCCAACTGCCCTCCCCTGCCGGCCTGGTCACCCCTAACTGCCCTCCCCTGCAGGCCTGATCGCCCACAACTGCCCTCCTCAGCTGGCCTTCTTGTGGTGGCTATTTTGTGTCCACATGGGGGTGGCCATCTTTGACCACATGGGGTGGCCATCTTGTGTGTTGGAGTGATGGTCAATTTGCATATTAACTCTTTATTATATGGGATGCGTTCTATTGTGTTCAGAACATGAAAGGACAAAAATGATTGTTAGAAAGTCGCCTGTGATCTGAAAACTACTTTGCTATGAGTATAGACTAGTGATTTTCAACCTTTTTCATTTCAGGGCACATACATACTAATGACTAAAATTCTGCAGCACAACAAAAAAATACTTTTGCTGACCTGACCAAAAAATAAGTATAATTTTGATTCATTCACACTGTATGGCTATTGTGTTGGTTTTTGTCATTTTCTCATTTGACAATCTAAGGGAAAAGAGGTCAGTGCCCCTGACTAAAAAGTCAGGTATTGTATGTGTTTTTTTTTTTTTTTTAAATATATTTTATTGATTTTTTACAGAGAGGAAGGGAGAGAGATAGAGAGCTAGAAACATCGATGAGAGAGAAACATCGATCAGCTGCCTCCTGCACATCTCCCACTGGGGATGTGCTCACAACCCAGGTACATGCCCTTGACCGGAATCGAACCCGGGACCCTTCAGTCTGCAGGCTGACGCTCTATCCACTGAGCCAAACCGGTTTCGGCGTATTGTATGTTTTAAAAATTATTGTGGCACACCGATATTGAAAATCACTGGTATAGACTATTTAGTGGTTCACAGCTAAATAACTTTGATGTCAATTGTAAGCCCCACAGACAGGATAGGAATTAGGCAGGTTTATGTAGGAAGTGTGCTTATGAGTTATGGAATTGTTTTCAGACGTATGACAGCATATAGTCCAAATAGGTGATGTTTTCAAAGAAGTCACTTTGTGGTTATATACTTCCAGTGATGAACTATTATTCAAAATATTTTTTAGAGAGTTCCCCCCATTTGGGGCATTGCTTCCATAACTAGGTCATTAAGCATACTTGATAGTGATGCTGTTTTTTTTTATTTTTTTTATTTAAAATGCAATTTAGGCACCAGCCTGGGGTCTGAGTGACTTGAGGTAATTTCTGAAAACTATATCCAACCTATTTCTAGTGAGAATATTCAGAGTTGATGGAAAACTATTTTGACCACAAGCAGTACTTTTAGAATAAATATATAAGTTCTACTTTAATGATCACAGCAAACATTCTAACATTCTGATGAATGTTTAGAGACATAATGGCTTTTGACCTGGAGAGCATTATGTTAAGTGAAAGACAAGTACCATGTGATTTCACTCAGATGTGGAATCTAAGGAACAAAATGAACTAACAAGCAACACAGAGACTCAGATATAGAGCAGGCTGACAGCTGGGGGTGGGGTGTTTGGAGGGCTGAGGTTTGTGGTGGAGGGAATGAGCAAAAAAAAAAAAGAAAAGAGCAACAACTCATAGACACAGACAACAGTGTGGTGATTGCTGGGGTAGGGTGAGTGGGAAAATGTGGAGGAGGGTTTAGGCGCGATAAATGGTCATGGAAGGAGACTTGACTTGGGGTGGTGAACACACAATACAGTATATAGATAATGTGTTGTGGAATTATGCACCTGTAAACTGTACAATTTTGTTAACCAATACCACCCCAATAAATTAAATAAAAATGAAAAAAAGTCACTTTAATTCACAACTTCCAAAAGCTCATTCTTAGATTGTCTCCTAATTGAAATAACACCAGTTTGAGGTATGGTGCATTACCATGTAAGCCTAATCAATCTGTTTAGTACCTAGTATTCTTCAAATGAATGTTTTTCAAAAGGCGCCTAAGTAAACATTCAGCTGCGATAATCAGCAATTGTAGTTTCTGTGGGACACTGCATGATATTTGTATTAAAATAATCTTTCTCTTAATTGTGAGTCACATGTATAGCCATTGGTTAATGGAGATAATATTAATCTAAAAGGTGTAGTGTTGGGAAAAAAGTCCAGGTGACTATTCTGTATAAATCCAAAACTGAAGAAAACTTACCTGGTTGGCCTGTTAGCAGGCATTCCTCTGTTTGATCACAGCTATACCTGAGTTATAATGCCTACAAGGAAAGCAAAATCAGTTGTTCAGAAGCCAGATATTAAAAGCCCAGACTTTTAAATAAATGGTAAATCTTGTAAGCTGTATGTCTTTGAGGGCTTTTTATTAGAGCTCTTTCTGGCATTGAATTTCCTGGGAATAGTTGCTTCCATATGGCTCTCCAGCATAAATATTGACCCTGATCCATATGACAGCCATTGAAATTTAAGTAATAAAAACTATTTTTTCTTAAAGTAATATAAACTTTGATGTTTTCCATATTATTTGATAACCTAACAGTACATAAACAAAGATACAAGTGTTCAATTTCATATAGATAATTAAAAAATTTAAACTTTTTTTTTCATGGCAGTATTTTATGGTTATCATCTGTATGCTTTCTTTTTCAGCTTCATGGTCAATATCCCCACCCCACCCCCGCCCCCATAATTTTATATCTATATGTAGCAAGAACATCATTCAAAAAAGAGTAGTATAAAAGTTGAAGGTGAGCTTGGAAAACATTAATTTTAAAAATTACTTCTGCTAAGGCAATCGCACTGTACAGGCTCATTGCTAATTTTGTAGAAGTCTTTTATATTGTGGCCTCAAACTTGAAGGTAGAAAGCTTATGTATGTTTTATGAACCTGCATGTACCGTCTACAGGGCTTTCTCACCCTAAACGTAAGTTACCAAAAGGAGAACTTAAAAGATTTCAGTGGTGGGGCCTCTGAGAAATAGATGAGAATGATGGTGTATTAAAAATAAGAGATAGAAATGGATGTACTCAGTTTATGTGATATAAATAAATTATATTAAAGTTGATCAGCGGAAAGTTATTGAAGTAGGTTTTTGATGTAATGAAGGCTCTCATGTGGACATGTGGATAACACTGTGTTGGCCGTAAAATGATGAAAGTATGGGGATTCTGTTCAGTGCAATGAGAAAGAAATTAAATAAGGGGAATGAATACTGTAAAAAGGAGAAATATGCTGTATCACATAAATTAAAAGTAGAGTAATTGCCTTATATGAAACTTAGTCTCTAGAATTCTGATTAGTAACACTAACCAGAATATTAGCTGGATAAAAGTAATAATATATAGCAGAAAATCATTAAAAAAGTACTATATCAATTTGATAAAGTTTATCAAGTGATAAAGTTTAGAACATTGTTTACTTTAGAGAAACATGTTGGGCTTTTATTTGTATATGTAGGAAAAATGGTTAGTTCCAAGATTTAAGAAATAGGATAATAAACTACATTTCTGTATAAGGTAATAGATATAAAAATTAATTTATAGTTTCAATCTAATATCTATATAAAATGTCAAATTTTCTTAGAAAAAGAATTAACATTTATGTAGAATAATAGACAAATGAGAATAAGAAAAATTCTAAAAATACAATTTTGTAGAATGACTCTAATATTAGAACATATGATAAAGTACAACAAAACACAGTATTTAATAATTATGAGTTGCTTTATAAATGTACATATGAATGTGAGAGCAAGGTCCAGAAATACATTATATTACATAAGAGTTTGTGATAAAAGATATGAGAAAATGGAGAAGAGATAAAACATTCAGTTCATTGTATTGGGATAAATAATTGGGTAAGAATTAATTTTAAAACTCATCATATATCAGAATATAGTCTAAATTAAATTAATGAGCTGAAAAATATAATCGAAGAGTTAAAAATGTTTGGAGGCAGTTTAAAAATCTTTTAGAAGGAATAGGAAAAATAGATTTGAATATATATATATATACACACATATATACACATATATACATATATACACATATATACACACACACACATATATGTATATATGTATATATATACACACACACATACACACACATACACACACATATATACACATATATATACACATACATATATATATATATATATATATATATATATATACACACACACACACTGGCAAATAACATTCTGAAGAAAATATTTTAAACAAAAATGACTTAAAGATCATCCAGAGTTCAAATAAATTGATAAGATACACATTTCAAAATTTCAGTAGACAAGTGAGCAAAGGATAAGACCAAATAATTCACAAATAAAATACTACTAGAAATAAACAGTAAATTCTTCACTTTTATTATTAAGAACTAGAGGCCTGATGCATGAAATTTGTGCAAAGGCCTTGGCCCCCGCCTGCTGCCACCTTGGCCGGGGGGCCTCTGCTACAGACCCCGTCTGCTGCGGCTTTGTCTGGAAAAAGGACGTCTGGTCTAATTATCATATTATGCTTTTATTATTATAGACTAGAGGCCTGATACACGAAATTTGTGCAAGAGTAGGCCTTCCTTCCCCTGCTGCTGGCACTGGCTTCCCTCAGGCTGCCAGCAGGCACCCGAGACCCGGGGTTCCCTTGCAGTCCCGGCTTCACCCAGAAGGTTGTCTGGAAAAACATCTGGTCTAATTAGCATATTATGCTTTTATTATTATAGATTATGCTAGAACCAGATACTATTTACTTTTATTTATTTTATTTTTTAACCACAGTTTGCATTCAGTACCATTCAGTATCAGTTTCAGATGTATAGCAAAGTGGCCAGAAAACCATGCATTCTAATCCTCCCTCTGCCCCAAGTACCACCTGGCCTCGTACCCCATTATCTCAGCATTATTGCCTATATTCTCCATACTGCTATCTGTATCTCTGTGGCTATTCTGCATCTACCAATTCGTACTGCTTAATCCCTTTGCCTTCTTCATACAGCTCCCTGACCCCACTCCCCTCTGACAGCTGTCAGTCTGTTCTCTGCAGATACTATTTTTTAATTGAAACTAGTAAATAATTTAAAATCTGTTATAAAATATTGGTTATATCGAGGCAACATATTCTGTAATATTCTCAAAATGACCAATTGAATATAAGCTGGTACATTAATAAATAACTAATTTATTTATTACTATAAACCTATATTTATTTATTATAAAAATGACAAGACTTCCCAATAATTGTTCTTTTGGGAATCTAAGAAAAGACTAAAAATGGGCAAAAGATATGTATAAAGCATTTCATATATTAAAAACAACCTAAATATCTAAAATGTGATAGGTAAAATTGGTGAAAATGTTTACATCCCTTAAGAGTGGTGGTTATAAAAGCTGCAGCACCATGGAAGGTCGTGCAGTAAATAGGTGGCTGACAGGTAGAGGGAAACAGTGTTGCTGCTACTGAAAGTGTGAAGTGCCGCTGCTATATCATGCCAGGAGGTGGGTGGGGGAATGCTGCCCCAGGGTGCAAAAGCAAGTTGATTAATATTGCCACATCCCTTTCCTAAGAATTATCAAGAACTGAACACTGATGATTTTATCTCTAGAAATAAAATATAAGAAATGGTAAATGTAGTCAGTAATATTGTGATAAGTTTGCACCGTGACAGATCATTACTAGAATTACTGGGGTAATCACATTTAAGGTCTAAAAATGTCAAATCACTGAATTGTACACCCGAAACTAATATAATTAATACAATATCGTATGCCAACTATCCTATCTAATAAAAGAGAAACATGGTAATTAGCATACGACCACTACCCTTCCCATTGGCTAATCAGGGTGATATGCAAATTAACTGCCAGCCAAGATGGCGGCCGGCAGCCAGGCAGCTTAAACTGAACATGAGGCTTGCTTGCTTCAGTGACGGAGGACTGCAACGTTCCCCGCCTGCCTTGCCGGCCTCTGAGCCTGCAGTTTAAGAAACATTGTAACAAATATAGAAGCTAAACAAAACCCCAGAAACCAGCTTTCAGCGAGCTGGGATCTCAGAGCTGGAGTTGATACAGAGTTTCGATTATAGAACCTAAACAAACCAGATACCTGCTTTCAGTAGCTGAGGCCTCAGAGCTGGAGCCAGGCTAAAGCTGGCCCAGAATAAAAAAAGAAAAAGAAAAAAAGGAGCAGTTGGGAGCTTCAGTCCCAGACTGAAAACAGTCCTCAGCCCCTCACCCAGACTGGCCAGGCACCCCAGTGGGGACCCCCACCCTGATCCAGGACACCCTTCACGGCAAACCAGCCAGCCCCCACTCATGCACCAGGCTTCTATTCTATATAGTAAAAGGGTAATATGCTTCCCAGCACCGGGATCAGCGGAGCCGCGAGGCCTCCTGGCACGGGGATCAGCGTGACAGGGGGGAGTGCCCAAACCCCCTGATCGCCCTGCAGCTCTGTGTGTGACAGGGGGTGGGGCCCCAAACTCCCTATCGGCCCTGCTCTGTTCCTGACAGGGGAAGGTGCCCCAACCTCCTGATCAGCCCTGCTCTGTGCCTGATAGGGGGGAGCTCCCCAATCCCCTGATCGCCCTGCGGCTCTGTGTGTGACAGGGTGCAGCGCCCCAACCCCCCCACCCCACGGGCCCTGCTTTGTGTGTGACGGGGTAGAGCCATAACCTCCCCATCGGCCCTGCCCTGAGTGTGAAAGTGGTGGCGCCCCAACCCCTGATCGGCCCTGCTCTGTGTGTGACAGGGGGCGGTGCCCCAACTCCCCTATCGGCCCTACTCTGTGAGGGACAGGGGGGAGCTCCTCAACCCCCTGATGGGCCCTGCTGTGTGCGTGACAGGGGGGAGCTCCCCAACCCCCTGATGGGCCCTGCTGTGTGCGTGACAGGGGGGAGCTCCCCAACCCCCTGATGGGCCCTGCTGTGTGCGTGACAGGGGGGAGCTCCCCAACCCCCTGATGGGCCCTGCTCTGTGCGTGACAGGGGTCAGCGCCCCAACCCCCTGATTGGCCCTGCTCTGTGGGTGACAGGGGGTGGCGCCCCAACTCCCCAATCGGCCCTGCTCTGAGCCCGACCAGGGGCTGCACCTAGGGTTTGGGCCTGCCCTCCCACCCGGGAGCAGGCCTAAGCCAGCAGGTCGTTATCTCCCAAGGGGTCCCAGACTGCGAGAGGGCACAGGCTGAGCTGAGGGACCTCCCCTCCCCCCGAGTGCACAAATTTTTGTGCACCGGGCCTCTAGTACTTAAATAAAAATAAAGAAAGAAATGGTGAGGAGCATGGATAAAGATATACATACAAACATACATCAAAGCATTTTTGCCCGGCTGGTGTGGCTCAGTGGTTAAGTGTTGACCTATGAAGCAGGAGGTCATGGTTCAATTCCTGGTCGGGGCATATGCCCAGGTTGCAGGCTCGATCCCCAGCATGGGACGTGCAGGAGGCAGCCAATCAATAATTCTTTCTCATCATTGATGTTTCAATCTCTCTCTCTCTCTCCTTCCCTCCCTCTCTGAAATAATAAAAAATATATGTATTTAAAAAAAAGCACATTTTGACAGTGGCAAAAATTGGAGAGAACCTAAGTCTAACTATAAGGGAATGACATATCACTCTCGTTTCCATGAAGGGATGGAGAGGAATTTAGCGATGTGATGTTACTTAACAGTAAAAAGCAGAATCAGGACAGGAACCTGAGCCCCTCTGCTAGATGCCCTTTATTATTGTTATGTATTGGGAAATTTCTGGCTATTCAGCAAGATCCATTAGTACTTTAACTATTGAGGTTGCTCGAAATAGGAAACCTGCTGTCAGATGCCTAAAGTTTTGCTGGATTCACTGCAGGATGGATGCTTCAGGCATAACAGTGAGGCAAGATAAGGAAGTCCAGTCATAATAAAGTGATGATTATAAATTTTATTGGTACTGACTTGGTGCTGTTTCGCCCGTTTCCCCATTTTAGCATGCAGTAACTATGTATTTGTGTGGTAAGTAATCCAGCAGTATCCAGAATTACTACCACAAGAATTCTACAAATTGAAATTACATTAATTTTACTACTTGTCTTAAAAATTATCATAAATATGTATACCAAATGCTTTTACACTTTGAAATTTAAAATTAATCTGCTTGTTACTTTATCCATGGGAACGTCATCACTAACTACTGTTATTCTTTTATTATTACTTCCCATCACCACTCATCTCCCATTCATCTTCCATCTCTACCCACAATGATGTTGTTATTATTATTTTTTATTGATTCCAGGTAAAAGGAGGAAGGAAGGGAGAGAGGGAAGAAAAGAGAGAGGGGGAGAGAGAAAGAAACATCGAGGGGGATCTGTGCCCTTGACTGGGAATCAAACCCGTGACCCTTTGGTCTGAGGACCAACGCTCTAACCAGGGCCTGCTACCTTTCGGTGCATGGGATGATGCTTCCGCCAACTGAGTCACACCAGCCAGGGCCTCCCCCAACAATATTATTTAAAAAATATTACAGCTTAAGAATTTAGAAGGAAGTAATTAATTTAAAATCTTAGTAAGGAATTTATTTAAGATAATCAGTCCAACAGTTATAGAACATTTTAATGTACATTCTGATTCATCCACAGAAGGGACTATATGCAGGTCACGAAAATTTATGCTATAGATGTATATTATTTCTGTGGACAATATAATAAAGTAAAAAGCAGCTTACATGATAAAAAAAGATAACCAATCCAGTTAATATATCTGATAAAGAGTTTACTCTCTTGATCAACATTTGACAATTAGGAGAGAACACTGAAGTTCCTCTGTCTGCCAACAGAAAAATGAGAGGTGTCCTTGTTGGGAGAAGCAAAAAAATCATTCCTAGCATTTGAATGAAACCAGTGGTAAGGTTTTTTAGTAAAGTTGTTTCTATAAAGAAGATAGAGGTTTTGAATTATTAACAGAAAAAATTCTGCATTAAAAGTTAGTGGACTTTAGCTAGTATTTTTAAAGCACCTGCTAAATGCCAGGCAGCTTGCTGGGTGCTAGGAGGTGCTGTTTGCGTTGGGAGGACAGGCCTGTGTGTGCGTAGCACTGTCACCGTCTGGCTGCTCTGTGGCTGACCACTGTTTAGAATCTTTTGGAAGCATTCAAAGTCTTGTTGAGCAAAGTTGGCATCTAGAAGAAAACTGGACAAATGAGAAAATGTCAAATAATGGGTAAAACAAGTATTGTAAGGAAATGGGTAATCTCTTAGTTATATCTTTAAAAAGTTTAGTTACCAATAGGAAAAGTTTGACTACTGTGGGGGTATATATATGTAAAAAACATGGCTGACAGAAAGATATTAGTAATGTATGTGTGAATGACTAACCAAATAATTTATAGTTTAAAAGTTCACTCTCAGTGGATTGACGTGCTCTTTGATGTCAGTCTCTCTGGTGCATTTGGAAAATCTTTGGAAATAGGAAGTCAAAAGATGTCCCTACATTTTGCACTTCTGCTGAGGAGCTTCCCGATAAGAGGGGAAATGAGTTTGGGCATTTTAACTAATTTCCGGAGACTAACAGACCGAGCATCAAATTCTGATTAAAACCTATACCTGAGCTGGACATCACATTGAGCTTCATGGGCAGTTCTGAGTCTCTCTTCTGAGTTTCATTACAGGTCAATGTCACATTCACCGGCGACAAGGGTTTGGAACAGAGCCCCTTTCTCGCATCTGTTGTTGTGCAACTGAACTCCCTTGTAGGAGTGTTTTGGGGAAGAGAGGAAAAGGAAGTAGACTACAACTGGAACGATGAGCTGAAGGAGAGGTTTGCAGGCCGAATTGTGAGAGCGATCTACTGTGGGGGGTACCAAATGACTCAGCGTTTTCCGTTCTGGTTTTAATCTCACCAAATGAGCAGGCCTCTGAGAGCTATCAGAGCACAGCACCAGGTTCCTGCCATGGCCTGAGAGAAGGCTTGCCACGGTGGCTGTGTAATGTTACATGGGGTTAGAGGGATGGGATATGGGGGTGCAAGAGGAGGAAATGGTCCCTTGTGCTCAGAGGAATCTGGGAGGTTATCATGTTAGCTCATTCATCAATAGAGCCAGTCACCTGAAGTCAGTATTGCCTTTAGAAACATATATAATCGAAGAACACTTATTATACAAAGAAGTTTTATTTGCAAAAGAGAACAGTATTTCTCTTGCATGATACTTGTATTTTATTTGACATAAGACTATGCCCCATTCCTTTAGATATATTTAAATGTCACAGAAATTTAAATTTTCTGAAACCTATTTTTCTTCCTAGAAGGTCTTCCTTTAATTGTATATGAAAATAATTGTTTATGGATGGTCAGCATTTGCTCAAACTGCATTTTCTCCATATCCTAGTGCTTAGAACTGATGTCGTTTTAACAGTTGACAGATAAAACAGCCTTTTTCTCTAGTGATACACTTTTTAGAGGGTAGTTTGTGTGTTATCCAGAGTGTTGGTTTGTCCCCATGGTTATTTCTGAGTTTGTACCTGTACTAGGAGGCTCAGGAGTGGAGAGGGGCTCCAGTCCACTGTGCATTTGTTGTTTCTAAGTAATAGCTCTGGAACCTTCTGATGAGGGAGGAGTCAACTCATTACAGGGAGACAATATTTATCCGGCTGTTTTCTTTACCTCAATTCCTTACTTCCTCTGGCTGACTTAATTGAGAGTATTATCCATCCCAGAAACTGTCTTTTTAAAAAGTGCTCTTGATATTACCAACACTGTAATACAAAAATAATCAGTGAAGTAAACAGGTAAGTGGAATGATCTGGACAAAGTCCCCAGTGACTCAAATGGGTGGAGGCGGGATGTATGACACTCTTCCTCTAATAAGGACCATGAATGTTAGCCTTCCCTGACATTCTATCTCTGCGTTGCCCTGTCTCATATTGGTCTTCAACATTTAATGTCAATGGAAGGTTATATTTTAAGATCCAAGTTAACTGTTGGAAAGTCACTGCCAAGCTAGGGGTCAACTGCCACAGGTTTCTTGACTTATATTGTGCAGAATATGTTCCTGTTAAGTAAAGTTTCAGTTGTTACTTCTATGCATTGTAAGAATGCCACCTTTAATGGAATTTAGAAATACCTGGTTAATAAGGAACAGCTAGAATAGTTAATTTGGAACTCTCATTTCTTATAAGCCTGTTCAATTCCCACATGGCTTTTAGTGAATAAATAAGAAATTAGGAATCAAGGAGTTAACACTACTAGAAAATGCTTAAAGTCGAGGAGATGGTTTTATTAAATTTTCTAAAGATCTTTGTGTCAAGAAACTATGAAAACAGAAAAACATCTTTTGTTCACCAGACTAAGTCTTCATAATCCACCCTTTTGAATCCAGTTGAACGACATTCTGAAGGTCATTAAATTGAGACTTTTGTCTTTTTTATTTTTAGCACACTCAAGTGTGTATATAAATCTCTGGAATGTTGAACGAGTGACATTCCACAAGTGTCAGATTTTTTTTTTTCTTCTGTCGTTTATTGTGGAGAGGAGACCAGTGAATTAATAATGTTTGATTTTTTTTCTCCTTTCTTTGCTTTCCTAGTGGAGCTCAGTTAGAGAATAAATAATTTTTATTTATTTTTTGTGGGTGGAAAGTCATTGTTTCAAGTTACTGCTTTATGGCAGTAATTAATGATTAATTAAACACGCTAGAACTAATAGAAAAGCATTCTTTTAGTATTAAATTTCTCTGTGGCCTGGCACTGTACTAGTGAACCACAAAAAAATAGAATTCACAATAATCTAGATTTAGAACCAAAAATTGTACTCCAAGTTGTAGTCATCAAAGCTGTGTTCTATTTTGGTATTCTAGAGCGTGGAGACATATATCTTTATAGATTGTCATAGCAGTTTAAATTTGTTCAATGTTAGAGTTTGAGGTAACTTTCAGGTTATTTTGGGGAGTTCTGGCACAGTTAATTTAATTTTTCATTCAGTCATTTTGCTATGATAACAAAGCAATCAATCATGGACTTGAATGAGTTACTCATAAGAACTAGTTGGCTATGAGGATGAGTTCCCACTGCACCCTTTAAATATGACAGAATAGTATATAGCGTTGAAATTAACTTTTAAAATAGGGATCTGTTTACATTCAGACATTCAAATGTTTACATAAGTATATATATATATCGATATACATATCGATTATATATATATATATATATAGTATATTGAACTCTAAGAAAGAGCCTATGAACATTATTAATTACTTATTACTTCATTAATTTTGTTTTTTATTTTTCATATAAAAGGGTAAATAGGAATAAATAGTACTGTCAATCTTCATACAAATAAAATTAAAAAAGGGTTGGTTTGAGAAAAGAATCAATGAAAATGGTTCATAGAAAACAGTATTCTTAGGACCAAGTGAATTAAATTATATTGAAGCAATTCTTAAACTGGCAGTTTGCAACAATCAAATATTACCTTTCTTTAATAGATGGGGAGCTCACTATTTTAAGGACTTGGCCTTGGATGGAGAAGTATGTCTCTGGTCTAAGAGGACAACTCACCATTGTTGGTAGACTGTTCTGACTCTGGAATTGTTTTCTCAGCTGTTTGCGTTCTGTGGGGCTCTTAGCTCCGAATAACATATTGGGGATGGAATAGTGACATATATGATTTTTGAGAATGTTAAAAAGAACATTAAATTGATATTGGCACTCTTGTAATTGCTTATCTTGTTTCTTTATTCACTTTCAGTTTGATTAATAAGCTTAAACCTGGTGTCATAAAGAAGATCAATAGACTGTCCACGCCAATAGCAGGTTTGGTAAGTAATAAATTGTCTTCAAAACTAGATTTCTTTGTTTTTGAAATGACAGGTTCTCTTATCTGGAATTATTATAGAAATTAGGTTTGGGATTTTTTGCTCAAAAAAAGCATGTTTTGTGATGTCCTCCGCATACCTTTAGTACCTCTCTCTGTTTCCCTTCAGCTAGAAGATTTTATTTAATTTATTTTTTGTTTGTTTTGATTTTTGTGCCCTAAAACCTCATATATCCCCTTTCTTGGCTTATTTCTTCTACAAATTGCATTTGTTTGTGATCACATTCCTTTGAAGCTCAGCCTGCATACATTGTTTGCTAGTTGACCACAGTTTAGGGAAACTGTCCAATGTTTACCCTTTGTTCCGTTTCTGG
Source organism: Myotis myotis (assembly GCF_014108235.1). Lineage (NCBI taxonomy): Eukaryota > Metazoa > Chordata > Mammalia > Chiroptera > Vespertilionidae > Myotis > Myotis myotis. The sequence goes on along the minus strand of NW_023416335.1, from coordinate 57,628,678 downwards.
TACTTCCTGCTTATGCATTACCCTCACCCAGCACAGGGGTCTTGGAATGTATTTATAAAATGCCCAAGACCTCCTGGCTCGTTTACTTTATGTAATAGTAAATCCTGTGTGATGTTGGACATGTCTTTTTTCCCCTCAGTAATATTATCCATAGCTATGGATGATTCTCTAGATTTTTAGCTTTAAATTTAGAATTTTGCATATGAAAAATACCCCACACTGTCATTATATAAATATTTTGGTGGGTCAAGACACTGAAGAGAGAAATCAAGATGGTGGCATAGGTAAACACCTGAAATTGCTGCCTCACACAACCACTTCAAAAATACAACTAAAAGACAAAACGGACATCATCTAGAACCACAGGAATTCTGGCTGAGTGGAAATTCTACAACTAGAAGTAAAGAGAAAAGCACACTGAGACTCAGAGGAGGTGTGGAAGTAAAGTGCAGCGGTACGGAGGCGCACGTGGAAAGGGCTGGCAACTGAGGACACAGTTGTCTTTTTCAATTGGGAGGGAGACACAAGCTCCCAATGGCCCTGACTCCAGTTCCGGGTGAGTCTCTGGGGACCCAGACTCATATGGGGAGAAACTGGACTGTCTGGCAGTGGGCAGAACTTGAGGGTGGCTTTCTCTCAGAGGTGCTTGCAGCAGTTACCTTGGCCACTGAGACCCGGGACCTCTTAGGGCAGGGCTGAGGATCAGCCATAGCTGTTTGCTCCGCCCTGTTGATTCCCTGAGACCCTGCCCCACCCAAGCTGTGCGCAGAGGCTTTTGCATATGAATGGGCTGGCCCTTTGCAATCTAAAATTACCTAACAAACTGCAGCTGGGTCAGAGAGACCCAGATCATCCAAAAGAAGGCCCAAGGCCCCACAGCAGCTTGCATTGCTTCACAGCTGGGCCTCATCTGGGCACCTCCAAACCCCAAACAAAGAAGAGGATTCTGCAGATCTCTCTGTAGCTCCTGCTGGGTAGCCCCAGGCAGAGGCTAAATTAGCACCTCCTTAGAGATCCAACAGCCAGTGTACCCAGTGGTCAGAGTGGACTATCCAGATTACAACTCCTCAGATCCATAAGGGACACACTCAGGGGGAAGACTCAGTGAGCACCAAAGCCCCACTGAAGCAAGTCTTGCCCCAGAAGGGTGTCTCTAGCACAGAAGTTCTCCCACCGTAGACACAGCTGAATCTCACAGCCAATTGGCCTGGAGGTCAATTCCTCCCAGTGATACCAACTACAATCAAGGCTTAACTACAACAAGACTGTGCACACAGCCCACAAGAGTGTCCACCTCAGGTAATTGGGGAGGCTGAGCCACTGGGCCCTATAGGACACCTGGCACAGAAAACCACTCTATCAATACAAGAAAGCAGCCCAAATGCGGAGACAAAGAAACTGGTCACAAATGACAGAAACGGAGGAAAGCAAACTATTGGATATAGAGTTCAAAACCACGGTTTTAAGGTTTTTCAAGAATTTTCTAGAAACCGCCGATAAATTTAGTAAGACCCTCAATAAGTCTAGTGAGACCCTTGAGGATATGAAAAAGCACCAACTAGAAATTAAGCATACACTGACTGAAATAAAGAATATTATACAGAGATCCAACAGCAGACTAGAGGATCCCAAGAATCAAGTCAAAGATTTGAAATATGAAGAAGCAAAAAACACCCAACCGGAACAACAAAAATATGAAGAAGCAAAAAACACCCAACTGGAACAACAAAAATATGAAGATAGTGTAAGGAGCCTCTGGGACAACTTCAAGCGTACCAACATCTGAATTATAGGGGTGCCAGAAGAAGAGAGAGAGAAGATATTGAAAACCTATTTGAAGAAATAATGACAGAAAACTTCCCCTACCTGGTGAAAGAAATAGACTTACAAGTCCAGGAAGCAAAGAGAACCCCAAACAAAAGGAATCTAAAGAGGACCACACCAAGACACATCATAATTAAAATGCCAAGAGCAAAAGACAAAGAGAGAATCCTAAAAGCAGCAAGAGAAAAAGAGCTAGTTACCTACAAGGGAGTACCCATACGATTGTCAGCTGATTTCTCAATAGAAACTATGCAGGCCAGAAGGAAGTGACAAGAGATATTCAAAGTGATGAATAGCAAGAACCTACAACCAAGATTAGTCTACCCAGCAAAGCTATCATTCAGAATTGAAGGTCAGATAAAGAGCTTCACAGATAAGAAAAAGCTAAAGGAGTTCATCACCACCAAAGGTATTCTTTAAGAAGAGGAAGAAGAAGAAAAAGGTAAAGATAAACATTATGAACAACAAATACATATCTATCAACAAGTGAATCTAAAAATCAAGTGAATAAAAAATCTGATGAACAGAATAAACTGGTGAATATAATAGAGTCAGGGGCATAGAAAGGGAGTGGACTAACAATTCTCGGGGGGGAAGGGGTGTGGGGGTGTGGGAAGACACTGGACAAAAATCGTACACTTATGGATGAGGACAGTGGCGGGGGTGGGGGTCGGGGGGGAGAGGGCGGGGTAAGGGCAGAGGGTGGGGTGGGAACCCGGTGGAGAGGAGCTATGGGGGGGGGAAAAAGAGGAACAACTGTAATAATCTGAACAATAAAATTAAAAAAAAAAAAGAAAGGAGGGAAGGCTATAGGAGGGATGGATGGTGATGAAAGCAGACTTGACTTGGTGTGGTGAACACACAATACAGTGTACAGATGATGTGTTGTGGAATTTTGCACCTGAAACCTGTATAATTTTCTTAACCATTGTCACTCCAATAAGTTCAATTAAAAATAAAGAAAGGGGGAAAAAAAAAAAGAAAACACTGAAGAGACCAATAATCAGGTGGGTTCATGTCTTTGGAAGTAAGTAATTTATAATTAAAATGCAAATGATGGATAATATTGAAAATGTTAGCAATACCTAAAAATCAAGGTTGATGTTAGAATTCCGTTAAGAAATTTAATTTCAAAAAACTAAGTTTAAGAGCTAATAATTAGAATGTAAAGGAAAAAATATTCTTTAGAATAGTTAAGTTGTGCTTATAATATTCTCAGAAACCTTCTGTTTGGCTATGATGTGTATGCAGATGTTAAAGGCATGAAGAATTAAATGTACCAATACCAAAATATTTGGGTTTGCAGTTGTCATAAAAATTGAGTCAGGGGGGTGGGGAGGTCGTAAAGGGGAAAAGGGGTCAAATATATGGTGATGGAAGAAGATTTGACTTTGGGTGGTGGGCACACAATGCAATATACAGATCATGTATCATAGACTTATACACTTGAAGCTTGTATAATTTTATTAACCAATGTCACCCCAATAAATTTAATTTTAAAAATAACTAAAATAAAATCTCATCATAATTTTGACAGAGATGAATTATTTGCAGAGTTTTTTTTATTAGAAAATATCTGTCTAGCTATATATGAATGTATCATATGAATATATATGAATTACTTCTAGTAATAGAGTACATTGCAAGGTATTAAGGAATAAATTAAAGAAATTTGGTTTTTGAAATCTTTCTAAGAATATTCATTTAATAAACTAAATATACTTTATATTAAAATAACTTCTGTGAAAATTAAAAGTTCAAACTGTATTGAAAGTATTCTCTGTCTTCTCCAATGGCTTAAGCTAGTCTTAGTTTAATGCTTAGACTTTAAATCATTTCTTGGGTTAATTACATGCATTTTAAATGAAATTAGCTTTTGATCTCAAACACCCTGCCTATTTGGAATGCTTGAATTGTGGTGGTTTGTTGTTGGTCCCAGAGGTTTTATTCAATCTCCTGATTCTGTGATGAGATGAAATCACAAATGTAATTTTAAATCCAAAGATCTCTCCAAATACTTCTATTTCAAGCATCAGAAATTCTATCTGGTTTGGATTTTATCTCTAGAAACTAAAATGAAATGCATTTCCAGCATATTAAATTGGATGATTTCCTAAATACAGGACAATGAGCATTTTCAACTGAATGTAGGAGTAGAAGTGTGACCATAGCCTCAGAAGTGGACTAAGCTCAATTGATTTGAAGTTGTTATCATGCCTCATTTGATTCCTTCCTCTGATGCTTGTGTGGAATAATGGTTGTGGCAAACCCCAAAGCCTTAATTTCAAGTGTGAATTAGAGCTCTAGTTATCTATCTAGTAGGGTTGTTATGAGGATGGGAATGGATGATATATAGATGGTCTGACACACAGATATTCAATGAATGTTCTTTGGTAGCACATTCATTCTTTTAATAAATAATGGAGTGCCTATTGGGGCATTTTTCTAGTTTATAGGGATGCATTGGAGGAACAAAAACAAGTAAGGACCTTACCTGCAAAGTGCTTATAGGGAATAGGGATCAAGCAAATTAATTGACAAATGAGCAAGAAAGCATCAGATAATAAATGTTCTACAGAGAATTACAGTAGACTGTGACTTTGACTTCCATGAGCAGTTATAGTGGGACTATGAAGATTGACCTCGAAGAATTCTTTAAGAAGGAGTATGTCAGCCCTGGCTGGTGTCGCTTAGTTGGTTGGAGTGTTGTCCCATATGCTGAAAGGTGGCAGTTTGGATTCCCAGTCAGAGCACATACTCAGATTGTGGGTTTGATCCCCAGTTGATTGATGTTTCTCACATCGATGCTTCTCTCTCTCTCTTTCCCTCTCTCTCTCTCCCTCCCTCCCCCTTCCTCCCTCTAAAATCAATCATTTTTTAAAAAAGGAGTAAGTCAGAAGGCTTAGATTTTGACATTTATAGAAAAGAAAGTTGAAGAAGCTGAGCCAGGCTTCATATTAGTAATTTTTGTGTTCACAGCATATAACATAGTGACTGGTACATATAGGAGATCAAAGATTTTTAAATTAATGAGTAAATATGATTTCCATTGTGAAAAATGATAGGCCCTAAAATTAGTTGTTTTTTTTTTTTAATGGGATAGTGTGGTAAGTTGAATTGTGCCCCCTGTACTCTGTCTCCAAAGATATAATATATTGAAGTTCTAAAACCCACTACCTCAAAATGTGATCTTTTTTTCGAATAAGGTTGTTGCAGATGATGTAACTAGTTAAGATGAGGTCATACTGAAGTGGGGTGGGCACCTAATCTAATATGACTGGTGTTTTTATGATAAGATGGCCATATGAAGACAGATACATAGGAAGAGTGCGGTGTGACAACTGACGATTGCAATGATGTATCTACAGGCTAAGGAACACCAAAGATTGACAGCAAACCACCAACAGCAAGGAAGAATTTCCCAACAGGTTTCCTCAGGAGCCTGGCTTTGGGGATACCTTGATTTTGGGACTTCTTGCTCCAGAATTGTGAGACAATATATCTCTGTTGTTTGAAGCCACCAATTTTGTGGTACTTTGTTATGGCAGTCCTAGGAAACTAATACAGACAGGTAAATGTCTCAGTTAACACATGCTTTAAAAAAACTTTTTATTTTGAAATAAATGTAGACTCACAGAAAGTTGCAAACAAAACAAAAAAACCAAACAACCAGTACCCTTCACCTATTTCCCCCCAGATGGTAACCTCTTGCTTAACTATGGGTATAGTAGTAAAACCAGGAATAATGGAGTGCCTATTGGGACAAGCATTTTTCTAGTTTATAGGGATGTATTGGAGGAACAAAGACAGGTAAGGACATTGGAGGAATAAAGACAGGAAGTTGACATTGATACATCCAAAGGCATTGATCAAAATTTACCAGTTTTGCATGCAGTTAATGCTTTTTTAGTAATGCTGTCAAGCTAAGTGAGATGTAGAGTGTTCTATTGTAAGGATTTGGGGAGAATTCTCCTGTTACTCCAGTGCTCAGCATAAACATGGCAACTGCGTTCCACATGGTTACCTTTTTCCTGTTGGGAATGGTGTCTCCTAGTTGAGATTCTCAAGAGAGAAATCTGAATAGATCAGGTTACTTTTTCATTTCGGGCTACCGATATCATGGCCAGCCTGTGCACGACCAGTTCCTTGAGAAGAGAAGTCGTCTTAGCCAAATGGGCTGTGATCAGGAGTGTTGGTTCCCTTTGGCCCACTTAGTTCATGTGTGTGGATTGACATGGGTTCTGTGAATGAGGCTTGTGTGGGGTAGATACATCAAGTTACGTCAAATACAGTAAGAATTACACAATTTCTGTGTAAGTTTGTTAACCTGAGTGATTGTAGTACTCCAATCCCCCTCTTCTATTTCTCCTTTCTTATTTTCTTTCCTGGAGCTATATATAATGTGTCCATTTTATGTCAGTTACCATGTATATTTGGCTTGGCAGCCAAGGCAATGGATTTACCTGTGCACATGGGCCTGTGTGAAAAACATAAGCAATGACAATACAGGAAGAGATGTTTAGATAATTTAGAAATATATTGACTGCGTTGCTTGAAGTATTCATGATTATTATTATTTTTTTATTTGGAAAGACAGTAACCATGTTACCAAAGAGATGTAGTTCTTCTTGAGTGAGTTTTATATTATAAATACACTGGTGTCCCTTGGCTTGGCCTGCACCCTCTTGCAAACAGTCTGACCCCTCGGGGGATGTCAGACTGCCAGTTTTGGCTGGATCCCCCCCAGCGAATATGTGCCTTTAGTATGCATATAAGATCTTTGGTTAATCTCTTCCCACTCCCTCCCCTCCCCGCTTCCCTCTGAGATACATCAGTCTGTTTCATGTTTCCATGCCTGTGCATTGAGTATCCCCCCCCCCCCCCCCCCCCCCCCCCCCGTCAGTGCATGCCATAGCGAACGGTCCAACGGTTGAACGGTCGCTTAGGCGCGTATATATATTTTCCCTTATCTTTTCTGTCCTTCCTATTCTATACAAAGTCATACTAGAAAAAAAAAATTCTAACTCAGGAGTTTGAGTCTTCCAAAAACGTAGCTGGTGTTAATGGTGGGTATGTTTAAATCATTGAAACTCAAAATGATAATTTTATTTGGGAATAAAAAGATTCAAGCTCAATACAAAACCACGAGAAGCAGGCAAGATAATTCTTTTATTTTTAATTTTTTTCAATTACACTTTACATTAGTATTATTTTGTGCAAACAAGATATTCTGATGGTGAAAACTGTTGAACCAGAATAATGTTTGCCATCTGATGTGTTAGTGTGCATAAAATATAATATGAATTATAGTCAATTGACTATATGACTTATAGTCAATTGACTGCAATGACTTATTTGTATTTAGCTAAAGCAAGATTTTTCAGCCTTGGTCCTAATGACTTTTGATGTTTGGGTCAGATAACTCTTTGTTGTGGATGTCTGCCTTGGGCATTATAGAATGTTTAGCAGCATCCTGGGCCTCTACTCACTAGATAACAGTAGCATCATGCCCCACCCCCCCTCCCATTTGTGACAGCTGAAAATATCTCATCATTGCCAATGACCCTATAGGGTAAAATCATCCCTGGGTGAGAACCACTGAGCTAAAGAATCAAGAAAGTAAACACTACCCCTTTACTAGTACATGGACTAGTTTGCTGAATGACTATAGATTTCATTGACCTCATGCTTGTCATTCCCTTTGAAAAGCAATGGTATTTCAGAAAACTTGGTTTGAGCCATTCATTTGTGTGAATGTTTGTGTCTTATCCGTGGGCTCAATAGAAAAATCCTCAGTATACCCACACTTGCATCAAAAATATGGGCTGAATTTGAACATCTTTGCCCTGCCTAAAGGGTTCCTCTTTCAGATTACTGTGGAGAGTGGAATGTGTAAGGTGTGACTGTAGAGGCTGGGCAGGTTGTCTCCTCACTCAGGAATGCAGGAAATGCAAAGATACCAGCCAGCGTCAGTGGCTGGATTTGTCAGTTTATAAGGCAAGTTTATGGGTCCATTCTAACTGCCCTTTCTCACAAGGTTATTAGTGGTTAACGTTCTTGTACCTGTGCTGGGTGTCAGCAGGTAGTGCGAGCTAGTCTGTGTCAAGGTCACTGTTGAAACATCTAGTGTTTCCCTTGCAGCACTGATAGAAAATTCACCTGAGGAATCAGCTATGTAATTTAAACATTCTTATCAAGATTTTATCATGTGATTTAAAAAAAGACATTTTCAGGCAGGGACTCTATCCCATTCCTTTCCTCAGGGGTAGAGGAGCCGAGGGGGTGGGAAGAGGAGAGGTTTGTTGGACGCTGAGCTTGTGAGCTCTTTCTATAAATAAAATCAAATAAACACAAATAAGAAAATAAAATGTGAGACCTCAAGACAGAGAGTTTTTAGGGGGGAAAGAAAGCCCACTTTTGTTTCCTCTTCTTTCTCATCCAAGTTGAAATAATATAAGAAATACAAATATAATTACTATTTTCATTTAAGGGTAGCACTTTTCTGGGTAGGAGGCAGAAATAGATTCTGTATGGTTAGGAGAAAATACTCAAGGAATAAGAATGGAATATAAAATTGGATGAGCAGCCAATATATGCTTTGCTTACCATTGTGGTAATTTGAGAGTTATTCTCTGTTGGGCCAAACCCAGCATGTGTCTCAGAGAGAATATAGTTGATAATAAGCAAGATATTTCTGTGAATGTATTTGGATGTTCATGTATAGAAAATACTGATAACAAGTGACAGCATGGGAAGATGGTATTGTAGAGCTAGTTTAGAATAACCATTTAATGGTAAGATCAGTAGTATTTTCTCTGTTTTTGAATTTTATTGCTGATTTTATACATTTGCTTGAAGAGATCTTTCACATAGCAAATTTGGGAAGGGCTTTCACCAAGCAAATTCTTTTTGATCCATTCATCCTTGCCTGTTTGATTGCTTAGCCCGCAAGAGTAGCGTCCATACAGAGCTGATTCTGGCTGCCATGATCCCCATCTCCAAATGGATGGGGAACAAACCTGGAGGTCCCCTCTCATCACACTACTCTGCCTCAACTCTGACTTAGTTTTCATGTTCTTGATTTCCTCACAACTGATACATAATGAAAGCTAGTTGTTTCTATAAATTACCATTCTCTTTAACGCTTATTCATTTCATACATATCACCGTATTGGGACAATTTATATGTGTTGGATCAGATCTTGGTATTTTGTTGAATTAAAAGATGCTTTGTTTCCTTTTCTTCTATTTTCTAATGGAGATAGTAAAGGTTAAACGATATCAATGAACTAGATTACAACTGCTCAATTGTAGTTTCATGATTAAAACTATGCTAAAGAAATGTTTTTATTTCAAAGGAAAGCTAAACCATTGTGACAACTTATGTAATTATGCCTCAAACACTAAAATGTAAACCACTCTTAAGTCAATTTCATTATTTTCTTTATAAAGAAAACACCAGTAACAATAAACAGGGAGTACTTTTTCTTCTTAATTAAGATATAGGAGAGTCCTATAGTATTGCCATTATTAATGTGTTGTTTACACTTGTGCAAGAAATTATATTTATAAATTAGGCATTTACTAAAAATAAGGCCACTCTACACTATGCAAATGACATTTTCCATGGTTGTATTTTAATAATCTTTTTTCTAATGTATATTTTACTGAAATTTCTGTGGATTACCACCTGTATTTTGAAATAGTTTGGTGTTATCCAATAATTACTAGTAAGTCTGAGAAAATAGATGGAATGGGGAGTGTGCATTGGCTGTCTTCAAAGTAACCAATATTAGATGTTAAATATCCAAATGTCTAACACCTCCACATAAGTGGCATATAAATGAGTCAATAATGGTGAAGTTATTTATAAAGCATTTTTAGGAGATTTCTTCCCGAGTCTCCTTGTCTCTCTACTTCTCTCCAACTCCCAATTACAGATAAGTATCACCAAGGGTGTAAACTTAAAAGCTTAATGCCAACTTTGAAGTTGTTTCCAATGCCCACATAATGATGCAGCACAGTAGATCAGGAAACTCCTGTTTTATTTCCAGCCACAATCTCTTAGTCATGGCATTGACACAAGTGTAGAGCTCTTCCCTAGAGTGCCAAAACTTACTTGTTTTTAAATCTAAGATGAACATTTATATGCCAACTTTCAGCCTTGAGGGCAATCTTGTTTTTAAACATTAATGAATTAGAATTCTTAAAGCAGCACTATAATTAACTTGTGGAGTATTTTTTTAAAAAAATGATTCAGAATAGGAGTATATCGTACATAGGATTATATCTGGTTTTATGCAGATACAAAAACATTTGGAACATTTCTCTTTAGGCACCTTTTTGTTATGTAGAAATTAGAAAGGAAAAAGCAAATGAGGTAATAAGAAGTAGAACCCAGTGTAAGACTGGTATGAGGACCTTGGTTACTTGATGGTTTTTAGGCCCACGACTATCTCTCCCTTCCTAAAAGTGTTTATTGAACACTGACTGTGTGCCAGGTGCTGTTCTAGGAATTTGGGACACGCCCACAAATAAGGCAGAGAAAGTTCCTCTCTAATGGAGCACAGTCAATAAGTCAATAATAATCTGTTAGATGTCAATCACTACAGTGAGCAATATGTAATACCTGTCATTACCAATAATTACACTGAAAAAATAAGTCAATGGATAGAGATTGATTGAGTGCATGTATGATAAGTATTTTAGAGAAGGTGCTCAGGGACATCTCATTTCTGGAGTTGACATTTATCAGGGTGTGAATGAAGTGAGGGAGCGGGAAGATATGGGAATGGGTGGGAATTTTCCAGTCAGAAGGAAGAGAGGGGTATCAAGGCAGGATGAAGTTGGGCCAGCGAGGAGAACTGTGGGTCTGAAACAGAGTGAGGTGGAGAGGTAGTCCTCAAGGTTTTATAAGGCTTCATGGACTTTGTAGTAGATTGCATTTAAAATGTAAAAAAAAAAAAAGTAAATGAATCACTAGTTGGTGTGTGAAGAATAGACTAAAGCAAATCAAGAAGAGAAATAGGAGAGCCAGTTAAAGAACACTTTCAGTGGTTGTGATGATTAATTTTATGTGTCAACTGGACTGGGCCACGGGGTGTCCAGATATTTTGTCAAGCATCACTTTGAGTGTGTCAGTGAGGGTTAATATTTGAAGTGGTAGACTAAGTAAAGCAGATTTCCCTCCCTCATGTGGGTGGGCCGTAACTTATTAGTTGAAGGCCTGGCTAGAACAAAAAGGTGACCCTCCTTGTGTAAGAGGAAACTACTGTGCCTGAGGGGATGAGCTGGGATATTGGTCTTTTCTTGCCTCCAGATTTGAACTGAAGCACCAGCTCTTCTTGAGTGTTGAGCCTGCTGGCTTTTGAATGGAAACTTACACCATTACATCGACTCTGCTGGTTCTCAGGCTCTGGATGAGGACTGGAACTAGACCATCAGCTCTCCTGGGTGTCCAGCTTGCTGATGGGCAGACTGGGATTTCTCAGCCTCCATATCACCTAGACTTGGGGACAATGTCTTACAATTACAGTGAGGGAATTTCGGAACCTTCTTGACATAGAAAGGACAAAAAGTGAGTCAGCCTCATAAAGTAGGGATTCCCTGAGGCTGAAAAAGCTTAATCTGATGATCCAGATGCATCACTTGTAAAAGCGATTCTCTGAAGGGGGGTGGGAGCCGCTGTATGAAAGAACGCGAATTCTCAGTGAGCTAGTTTTACTATGTTGTTTTTCTTCATTAGACATGCTTTATTGCCTCATAAACTATGCCTGTTAGTGTCATTATGACATATTTCTTTAAGCAATTATTTATTTGTTTTACTTTGGAACATAAAACATGAATAATTTGAGGTCAGAACTCTTTTCTCTTTTATTCCCATTCCTTTCTCCCCCCCCCACCCCTCCACCTCTGGCAGCCACCAGTCTGTGCTCAGTCAGAATTTCTTAAGCATCGATTTCAGCATATTTTAAAAGTGTGACTACGTTTTAGAATTCACTTTTGATATAAAGTTTAATTTGAATAATATGCAAGACTGTGCCATATTTCATGCTGCAATTTGACAAAGCCTGTTATTGCTTCTGTGTAGTTAATTGTCACCTGAGTTGATTAAGCATTTGAATAGCTAGCATTTAACCAGAACCCTCAGCCCTCATTCCTTTGCTGCCCTATCTTGCCAATCTTAATTCTGTCTCTCTTGGTCTGGTTTTTGCTCCTGGTCTGCCAAGCAGTGCTGGAGGAAAATCAAATCACCAAGCTTCTGGCATAATTATCATGGATAATCTCCTGGGTGTCACTTGGCAATTCCTTTTAAGCATTCCTGGTTGGTTCCTATTCCTGTTTTCACATGTGACAAAAGCTTACCGCTCTCCTTAGGCTCAGTGTGTCTTTGTAGAGAAATAAGGACCCAAGGAAAACCTTCAAAAGCAAACAAACAAGCCAACCCCAAAAACGTACTAGCTGCTTATTTTTCTCACAAATAACTATTGAAGTTAGATCTCTGAGTGTTGGCCTATATAACATAGTTATAAAATGTAGGTGTTACTTCACAGCTTACATTTATTAGCTAAGCCATAAAATAGAGGATGAATTCTCCAAAAGAGTAAAAAAACTAGTGTCAGCTGATCAAAATTGTGACTACCGTGCTTTCTTAATGGGAAACTGTGTAATTAAAATGCAAATTTGGATGTATTGTAGTTATTACACTGCTGCTAGGGAGTTGTTAATTTTGAGTGATCACCTTCAGTGTATCCTAAGAACCAAATTCAAGTACTTCTGATGATGGCCTAATGGGAACTCTCTAACACCTAGGTGATTCACTTTCACACTAAGGAGAAGCACTGCTTTAAGTTATATTTGGAAATATTTTTTCTTATATTGTTCTTTACCAGAAAACTTATGCGTACAGAGACTCAAATCACCTGGAGGATCTTCTTAGAATTATGGGTTCTAATTCAGCAGGTCTGGGCTGGGGCTGGATAGTCTGCGTTGTTTTTTATGTGACCTTTCCTCCATTTTAATTATTCTGCCTATTTTCTGTTATAAGGAAAAGAAAGCTTATTGCACGGTGTCATGTATTTTCAAAGCTCAAAATAACTTTAGTTGTATCCTAATGACCTATTATTTGCAATAGCAGGACCTATCTTTTCAGCTCATGCCAGCTTTTGCAATAATAATAATAATAATAATAATAATAATAATACTCCCTCCATCAATTGTTTCACATCTGTGAACCAATGTCAAGCCATCATAGATCTTCTCAATAATTTAACACAGATGCAACAGCTTCTGTGTGGATTCTTTGTTCATTGTTCAAATCATTCACATAGAATGGGATAAAATTTTATTCTTTTAAGTTCCACACATAAACAAGACGCTGAGAAAGCCTTTGTCTTCTCTGACAGAGAAGCAGAGAGCTCTGGCTCATGAATGACAGTATAATGAAAGCTAAAATAAAAATTTGGGGAAAGTCCCTTTTTTGGTCCACTCTCAAATAAAGCAAGAAAGATAAACAACCCTACCCGATTTGGCTCAGTGGATAGAGCATCGGCCTGCGGACTGAAGGGTCCTGGGTACGATCTTGGTCAAGGGCACATGTCCAGGTTGCTGGCTCGATCCCTAGTGGGGGGCGTGCAGCCGATCAATGATTCTTTCTCATCATTGATGTTTCTCTCTCTCTTCCTCTCTGAAATCAATAAAGATATAGTTTTTAAAAAAGAAAGATAAATAATAGTTTCTTTTCCTGCTAGCCAGAAAAAGTGTTTCTATTTAATTGGGCTTGGAAGTTCAGTGTATCTCCACATGTGTGTGTATACATGTGTAGTTACATGTATATAATCTATGCAGTGTAGTAGTCCCCAGTCTTTTCAACTAGTTTGTCTAATCATTAAGCCACTTAACCAATTGAGATACTAATATATCACATTGAACAAGTTAACATAATTGCCTCTTTGAAGTACTAGGAATATTTACACATTTATTTGGCTTGTAAAGGACTGAAATATTCCAATAATATATTAACAAGCTTTTTATTTTAAAGAGTGTGGCTCTTAATAAATTGATTTTTTTGAGTCCCAGAGAAAAAGTCCCTTTTAAAACACTTCTGAAGCGGCTTGAAACAGGAAGAATGTCTTCTGATTTGGCCAAAAGTATGATGTGTATTTTATATCATATAAAATTTGGAGGTAAGTCTATAGGGAACACTTTGTTAATTGTTCCAGCCAAACTCTCATGAAGTGTTTGTTGAAGTATCTCTACTTAACCAGCAGAGAGCACTTTACACGCCTTACATTGCTTAAGGGAGAAACACAGATGATGCTGAAACAGTTTTCACCCAGTTATCAGGAAAGAGCCCTGAAGATTTCTTTTTGAAATTCACAAAAATATAGAAAATATGGGCTCCAGCCAGGTAGCTCAGGTGATTAGAGTGTCTTCCTGATATGCCAAGGTTGTGGTTTCGATCTCTGGTCAGGGCACATACAAGAAGCAACCAATAAATGCATAAATAAGTGCACCAATAAATTGTTCTCTCTCTCTCTCTCTCTCTCTCTCTCTCTCTCTCTCTCTCTCTCCCTCCCTCCCTCCCTCCCTCTCTCCTCCCTCCCTCCCTCTCTCTTTCCTCCTCTCCTCACACTCTCCTTCTATTCCTCTCTTCCTCTCTGTCTCCCTTTCTCTCTCTCTCTCTCTCTCTATCTCTCTCTCAGATCAATTATATAATTGGACTGTACCACAGGGGTTCATGTAGAATGCTATTAGTATGTGTGAAGTTAAATAGGGAGGGGTATACATTTTATTGATCTTTGACTCACTTCCCCTTTCCTAGCTCAAGAATGGGATTAGTCTGAATCTACATGTAGTACAGAATCCATTTTCAGACCGTTTGGTTGAGTTTTATCTTTCCTGTTCTGTATTTACTCTTCTGTTCAAAACTCTGGGGCACCTGATGCAAGGATATCTCATCTCAGTTAAGAGTAGAAATTGCAGTTTACTGATCAGAGATGCTCTGCGATGGAGCTGCCCCTTCGGCACTGAGCTGCATTGTTTTCATCCTCCCAGCAAGAACCTTGGAAAAATATTGGCCCGTTTGGTTTTGGCGCAGTCACTAGCCTGAGGCGTGCTGCGAAGGGAAAAACACCAGCCTTTCTTAGTTGAAATATAGTTGTTTACATCTGTTTTCGTAAGAGATGATTAAGACATCTTTTTTGATGGGGGCTACAAGTACTAACCTTCCTTTCAAAGGCTTTAATTTTTGCAACAGCATTAATGCCCTAGACATACACCTTGTGCCTCTTCCATGTTTTTCTATTCTGTTGGCTCTAGTTTAGTGTCAGAAAGATTAGAAAGGATTGTGTATGCTTGTGCTCACAGTTTCTTAAGAAAACTTCTTTCATTCTTAGAGAAATGTAACACTTAGTACATACTTTTCCTACAGTGTCAATAGCCTTTGTTTTCTGTCTCCCTCCCTCTCTCTGTATCTGGCTCACTTTTGCTCTCATTTGCCCTAAAGTTGACAGGTAAAGAGGGAACGGGGTCTTCTAGCAGCGGTCCGTTGAGATAGAGGTGCACTCAGTGAGTCCTCACCCCAAAAAAGGTCATAGGCTTACTGGGTTACATCAGCCTAATTATCCCTAAGCGGCCTTGGGTTTTGTGTTTGCTCATATGTTTTGTTTTGTTTTGTTGCAGCTGCACCCTATGTGTGATTCCTTGGGCCATTTTCTTCTGTCTATTGTTTTTCTTGCTGACCCTGACCTATGGCTTCCTCCTCAGTTCCCACACTATCCCTTTTTCGTGGTTTTCCCCAGTTGCCCACGTGGGCCTCAAAGAACTGGCCGGAGAGCACAAGGTAGCTGAGGCCCAGGAGTGAGGACCAGAAGATGTTCTGAAAGTGAGAGAGACAGTGGTCATGCTGTACCCAGTAAAAGTTAGTGACTCAGCTTGTTCGCATCTGGGTGATCTGGAACAAGGTGATGAACATGGCAAATTTCCGGGGGACTCGGAAACCCATTACTCGCAGGCCTAGTGAGAGACTATCACGGCGTCATGACACAGCCACCCCGGCAACCATGTCCTTGCAGGAGTCCAGGCGAACAGGGGCACAGTGATGTGGTGGCACCAGTGCAGGAAGATCAGCTCCTGCTTCCTCAGAATGATGACTATTGTATCTCCTAATTCGGGAGCTTTGCTTAGCCCAAATGCACAAGCCCAGAATTAGCCGTCAGGCCCATTGTAAAAAGTCTGGTCGCAAACTGACTGCTTCAGGCCTTTGGTCATCAAAGTGTACACCATGTAGACAGCAGTCAAGAGCATTGAATGTGCCCAAGACTGCGAGGGTCAGAGGCCAGAGCACTAATGGCTTCCTCAGTTCAAATGTGGCTCCTTTGTTCATTAGGTGCCAACTACCCATGATAAAGGCAGCATCCAGAGCAGAAAACAGGAAAGATTTCTTCCAGTTTTCCTGCATCCATTGGATGGCTTCGTTCTCATTGAACTGCTTTTCGCACTCAGATTCTTGTACAGTCAGCACTGATTCATCGGGGCTGATCGGGGCTGATCTTCAGAGTCTTTTTGTGTTTTCTGTGCTCCACCCCCAGGGCTCCTCCTCCCAACTTCCGCCTCCACCCAAGGAGGAAATGAGTCTGGAGAGTCTGCATGTCCAACAGCTCTCTCGTGATGCTAGTGCTCCTGGTGCGTGGACCACACGTTGTGTAGCAAGAGGCCAGGGCAGCTGTTCTCCACTTTTTGCATCAGCATCACCTGAGTGCTGACTCTGTACGCTCCCTCTGGTGATTCTGGTATGGCTGACCAGACCGTTATTCTAAAGCAGTGGTTCTCAACCTTCTGGCCCTTTAAATACAGTTCCTCATGTTGTGACCCAACCATAAGATTATTTTCGTTGCTACTTCATAACTGTAATGTTGCTACTGTTATAAATCGTAATGTAAATATCTGATATGCAGGATGGTCTTAGGTGACCCCTGTGAAAGGGTCGTTCGACCGCCAAAGGGGTCGCGACCCACAGGTTGAGAACCGCTGTTCTAAAGCATGAACTTGGTTCAGTTTCTCTGCCTCGAACAATGGTGACAACCGCTTGATTGCTGGCACATATTTGCTAACTTTTTGGCACTTTCCATTCCAGAGGGAGAGGAGGTAGGGGCTTTGGTGTCCTATCATAAATAGAAAAGGAACTGAGGTCAGCAAGTCTCTTGGCCTCGGGATAAATTGATCTGTGCTCAGATTCAGAGGACCTGGGCATAACGCACTCCCTTTTTTAATTGAAAACATCTGAAGTGGGCATGGAACATAGGACCTCACTGGGAATAACAGGCCAAAGTGGGTGCAGGAAGAACGTGGGATTCATTGACGGGGAGCACTTCCTGGAGATGCTCTGGCAACTTTGGTTTAAGGTGTTGCCTGCATGGCCCTCAGGTCACAGCCCTGAGCACAGCTTTGCTGTTTTTCAGAATTGGTTAGGATTTGATCATAATGAAGCCATTTTTTGTTTATGATAGCTCTTGACCTGTACATGCAGGAAACTTTTGCATAAGTGGGTCTCATTGGTTTGATCTCACAAGTAGAGAGTTCCTTGTTTGTTGGAAGTCATCACACTTCCTTCTAGTAAAAATGAAAGTGACCTTGGGTTGAGTAAGAGCCGCAGGTGGTGTAGTATACACTTTAATGAGGATTTAGTCTTTTGTGTAACAAAATGATTTAATGTGGAAGAGAAAAATGTAGACTGTAATGCCATTTATGTAAATTAGATTACATACATAAATTGACACTGTAAAGGACATTTACATTTTAAGAACATTAGAGAAGTCACCTTTTATTTATTTATTTATTTATTTTTTAAAAATATATTTTATTGATTTTTTACAGAGAGGAAGGGAGAGGGATAGAGAGTTAGAAACATCGATGAGAGAGAAATATCGATCAGCTGCCTCCTGCACACCTCCTGCTGGGGATGTGCCCGCAACCAAGGTACATGCCCTTGACCGGGATCGAACCCGGGACCTTTCGGTCCGCAGGCCGACGCTCTATCCACTGAGCCAAACCTGTTAGGGCAAGAAGGCACCTTTTAAAAAATAATGTATGGAGATAAAACATACAGCATAAATTTAACCATTTTAAGGTGAATAACTCGGTGGCATTTAGAACATTCACAGTGTTCAACCACTAAACATTTCCATCACTCCCAAGTAAAACTTCTTACCTATTACGTGGTTTCTCCCCATTTTATCCTCCCCCGTTCCCACCAACGCTGGCAACCACCAACCTGAATCCTGTCTCTATGAACTTACCTATTATGGATATCCCTCTGAGATTCGACATCAGCTTCATCTTTATATCCCATGTGACCTTTGTGTGTTTCGTTTATTTTGCTTAGTATAATGTTTTAGAGGGTCATCCATGATGTAGCATGTATCATTATTGCATTCTTTTCTATGGCTGAATAATATCCCATTATATAGATATATCACTCTTTATCCATTTATCTGTTAATGAACATCTTAGCTGTTACCTCTACCTTTTGACTATTGTGGATAGTGCTATCAATATGCATGTATATGCATGCCTTAGAGATATGGGTTCAGTTAGAGACCTCTATAATGAGAGCATCACAATAAAGTAAGTTGTGATCTTTTTGTTTGTGGAGGGCCTTGCCTTCAATTTGTAAAAAATGCAACATGTTTGAAGTACAATAAAGCAAAGTGCAATGAGATAATGTATGCCTGTGCATGTACTTGTTCAAACATCTCACTTTGATTCTTTAGGGGATATAGTTAGGGAGAAGGCATCTTTTCATGGAGAGAAGTGAGAGTGAATGAGGGTATGGAGTGAGGAAGAAAATATTTAAAAAAGAGAGAGAACCTTTATATTGATCGATAAGAGCTTGTTAAAAATATGATTAATTCGACTCTGGGCCCCTGACACTCTCAGCTACTTCCACTCCTGATAAAAGAGCAAGGAAACCTGCCTAGACGATGTGGGAATCCATTACTGCATAAGTGCTTTGGGAAGGAAAGTGGAATGAAAGGCTCTGATAGGGGAAGTGTTACCGGACACCTATTTTACCTATGAATCTAGTGTTAGAATATTTGTGTTGGCCTCATGTTGTCCTTCTCACAACTTTCTTTTCAAGATTTACAATGGAGATAGGAGTTAAGACTCCCTAGAAATGTATAATTTTGTTCATGTTTAAAACTAGAAAATGCTGGGAGGAAGTAGAACATATTCCTACATTTGGGGTTAGGAGAATGAGAGTGGGTGGTGCTCTCCCCACCTCCTCTCCACCTAGAAACGGAGCATTCTAGCACCAGAGGGAGATGGTAGCTTTTGGAGAAGTGATGGGAAACTTGCGTGTGAGGCAAGACTATTAGGATGGCATTAAGAAGGAGATCTTCTGCATTGTGAGTGATTCTTGCTCCAATCTTCAATGTCACTTATTCGCGTCTTAACCCCTTGAAGTTCATGCTCCCTAAGGATTTGCATTAGATTGTCAAATTCTTTGGACTGTTTTTATTCTTGCCTTGTTGGAACTCTTTGTAGCATCTGACTCTCCCATCTTGAAACTCTCTTTTCCCTTGTTTTCCATGAACCTATTCACTTCTGCTTTTTCTCGAATTCCTCTGGTTGCTGGGTATGTTTGTTTTCTTTCTTTCTTTCTTTCTTTCTTTCTTTCTTTCTTTCTTTCTTTCTTTCTTTCTTTCTTTCTTTTCTTCTTCTTCTTCTTCTTCTTCTTCTTCTTCTTCTTCTTCTTCTTCTTCTTCTTCTTCTCTCTCTCTCTCTCTCTCTCTCTCTCTCTCTCTCTCTCTCTCTCTCTCTCTCATTGCCTCTTAAATATTGGAGTCTGTGCATCCTTCTCTAGCTTTGCTTTTCCTTAGAGAGCTCATTCACATCCTTCATTTCAAATACTACCAATGAGTTTTTGATTCCCCAAACCATATTTTAAGATCAGATACTTTTCATGGGCTCTAAACCCAATGTACCAGTACTATTAGCTGGACATCTCAGTATGGATGTCTGAAACTCAACATCTCTAAAACAGTTTGTTTTCTACAAATTAATGACTGTTGTGTATTCTTTATTGTATAAGTATTGTAGCCAGCTTCTAAAGTGGTCCCAATGATTCTCACCTGATATTTATTCCCTTTTACCTATAAATTGTGCCTAATAAACTAGGTAATCTGAAAAGATTTCCACGTGGAATGTCAAAGTGCTGCCTGGCCTCCTCCTGCTGATTACAGTAAAGTGCAGGAGAGTGAAGGTTAGGATGATAAATATGACAGGCATAGGAGTTGCTGGTTTTGAGAATTATCAGCCTCCTTGGTCAGTTGATGCTAGAACTGAGACATGGCTTTCTGGCAAAGATCAAATTCAGAGCTCTGCCTGGAAAATAAGGTCTAAAGATGAAGCTGATGTGGAATCTCAGAGGGAAGGCAGGGATGGGTGGGTGGGAAGAGATCAACCAAAGAACTTGTATGCATATATGCATAAACCCATGGGCACAGACAATAGGGTGGTGGAGGCCTCGGGTAGGGTGTGGGCGAGGGCAATAAGGGGTCAATGGGAGAAAAAAGGGGACATATGTAATACTTTCAACAATAAAGATTTAAATTAAAGCTGAAGCTGAAGGTGTGGCTATAAAGTTCTTTTAAGATCTTAGAAAGATTCAAAGTGTTGCCTTACAAATTTATCTAGACCAGCAGTGGGACTTCTAAGAAGCTTAAGGGTGGTGTCCCTCAGTCATCTCTGCAGACCGAGATAGAAAAGGTGTTCTTTTGAAGGGATTTGTGGGTGTGGCTTTTTGGTGTATCCAATGAAGTTCAATACCATTCACAGAAGACAGGATATTTTTGAGAGAATTGTATTTTCAGAAACACCCAAACTTCAACTGAAAGGGAGAGAGGACTGTGAAACTAAGAGACTTATAGTTCCCCAAATTTTAATGGGGAGGAAGCCGACTGAGAAAGCTAACACTGATGCAAACAGAAGCTGCTTTTCAAAGAAATGGAAAAATGATATTCAAGGTGAACCAAGTGTTCAGAGGGTAAAGCAAAAAAGCATGAAGAAGTATTTCCTGGCCTGGAATTCTAATGAGTGGCTCACCCCACTAATCTATGCTTTGCAGGATTTCAGAATTTGAGTGGCATTCATTTCTCCACACTTGGAACTGGAGTTACCCTATACCTGTTGGGAGTGGGGGGCAGGTTAGGTAACTTGTTCTATTAGTTCACTGGCATTTAATTTGAGAGGAACTGTGCTCAAGGGCTATACTTAAGGAACTATACCTGAGGCACCGCATGAGTACCTGGATCTGATTTAGATGATGCAATTCCAGGTTGTGAGCTCACCTTATAAAGGGATGAGAGTTTTCTGCACCTTGGGTAGGGTTAGTGAGGACATGAATCATTGGAGCCAGAAAGTGAACTATGGTCTCTAGTCCCTAAGATGGTCCCCAATAATTCTCACCCCTTTCTATTTATATGCTTAGTCCTCCCTCCAATGAATAAGGCTGACCTGTGTAACCAGCAGGACATGAGGCAGTGATGGAGTGTGACTTTGAAAGCTAGGTAGGAGACATTGCAGCTTCTATCTTGTTTTCTCTTGGATGGTTCACTCTATCAAGCAGCCCTGTGGAGATCTCCATTTCCACAAAGAACCGAGGCTTCCTGCCAACAACCAGCCCTGATTTGCCAGCTGTCTGAGGCAGCCACCTTAGGAGCAGCTTCTTCAAGCCTCCAGTCAGCTTTCAGATGACTGCAGCCCCACCTGACATCTGTCCACAACCCAACAGACCCTCAAGCCACAGCCATCAAGTTTAGGCCGCTCCCAAATTCCTGACCTTCAGAAACTGTGTGCAATCATAATGTTTATTGTTTTAAGCTGCTGAGTTTTCCGACAACTTGCTCTGCAGCAGTAGATAATCTGTAGAGGTACTACAGCAGACTAATATGACTCTGGGAATCTGTAAATTTCTGTGGCTTCCTCCTCTTGCCTCAGTTGTTATAGCAAGTACTGTTCCTGACTCATTAATCTCTCTCTAATTTACCCTTCTGCCCTCCACCCCACACCTGTTCATGACTGCCCTCATAATTGATTCAAGGCCAAAGGGTGGAGAGGGGATTTGAGAGAATATGAAAATCTTCAGCCATCCTGCTATTTATGTAGTGTTTGTTTTTATACATAGTCATAGAAGAACTTAAACCTAAAAGGAGCTATATCAGATCTTCAGGGATCAGCTTTTTGGGGGGCTTATTTTTAAGAAGCCACCTTTGGTCCTCAAGGTGTAGGAATTACCGATGTTTAGAGCAGGCTTTTGACATGAAGTATTTTATGTAAGCTGGGCTATGAAACACAAATGTTTTTTTGTGTGGAGGGCTGGGCTAGGAGCGGCTGGGCTTCCCTGCCCTTGCAGACACAAGCGTGTGCTCTTGGTAACGGCTTACAGATCCACAAACTAATCACAGATGTGGAAAATGGGGCTAGAAAGGTTAATATTTCCGAAGCCGCATAGTTGGTTGCTGACAGAGCTAACTTGGAGTCCTGGCTACCTGTTCAGTGAGATAAGATTTGTTTCAGGTTTGTCCTTTGTTTTTACTTTGTCTTTGTGAGTTCCAAGTAAAAATGATTCCATTAGATGAGGACTACATGCTTCCCTTTTAATACGTTTAGCTGGGTGTGGTTTCTTGATGTTTCATCAGACATGAAAATGTTATAATTTTGTATCTCCCCTTAGGCAACTCTCTGAAATCGCATAAAATAAATTACCAATGGGCTCTAGTCCAGTAATCATGATTTAGGTTACAATTCTGATTCCAGTCCAACCTGTTCCTGCTGCCTAGGACATGGGTGACTTTGTTTATGAACTTTGTCTGTTTTATACCTGAGCATCATCAAATTGTTTAAAAGATTCTGCTTTTTACTGTACAGGCTTTATTTAAAATTAGAATTTATTCCTATTAATTGTATTTTTTCTTTGTCTCCAATCAAGTGTTGTCATGTTATATTTTAAGTGGTTCCTTCCTAATACTTTGGATGGGTTTTGAGGCATGTACACATTTATCAGCCTGTACATATTTGTCAACTGAATGAATGTGATTATATGTCTATAAAATATGTGAAGAATAATTTTGGCTGTCAGTTACATAAGTTTACTTTTAATTTAACTTTGTTTTAATGTTATATAACATTTAAAATTTTCAGAACCAAATTGAATTTGTGGGAAGACTTCTTATGGATTATTTTTCCTTGTTGGGTATGAGATTTGCATCACATAGGATTTGGGGTACTGGTATACCAAACCACTTACTCTTGTCTGCTTGTCTGAGGGTCAGTCGTAGAACCATGAATTTGAATCATTTGGTATACAAATAGTATGATTTCTAGAAATTATGTGAGCTTACCAACAAAATGGCCACTTTTGCTCCCCCTGTAATTTTGCCAAAACGTTATTTCCCTTTTTTCCCCCCACATAGGATCATATAAAATACCTTTAATTGAGCTATTTAACTTTTGACTTATACATTCCTTTAATCTTTGACCTCTTATTTAAAATGAATCATGGATTTGAGCTTTCCCCTGGTTAGCTCACACTGCCTTTTATTGATAGTACACTAGAATAAAGACTTTACAAAGCTTTTTAAAAAAAATGTGCCTGAGTTTCCTAGCAACCAGTATTGCTCTTCTCTTGCTATATATTTCCTTGCCTTTTCCCTAAATCCCCTCACTCTTGACGAATGCAAACCATTAAATTTAGTTCCTTCATCTTTCTCTCTTTATCATTCCCTCCCACTTTGCCATAACATCCTGCCTTTTTCCCCTCTGAGAATGAGCTTCTTACCATGGGAAAGGAGCAGTGGCCTTTCTTCAAGTGCAGCTTGTCTTCTGTCCCTACTTGTCTTGGCCGGCTGTTAGGGAAGGAGGTGAGGCTTCAGGGAGGCTCTGAGGCTCACACCGTAGACATGGAGTTGCCAGCACGTGTAAGTGGACAGACGTGTTGGCAAGCGAGGAGGCTGTTCTCTTGCCTGAGAACCCTAACAAAGTGAAGGTCAAGAGTTCACATGGGATCATCACAAGTTCAACCCCGTAAAGGGTTTTCTTAGGAAGAGTAGAGGTGGACGAAAGCTCATGCTAATTCTGCTCACCAAATATGTGTCTCTGAAATGCAGCCGACTGTAGCATAGAATATACTGTATGTAGTCAGTGTCTGTGTAGCAGTTCATGTAAATGGAAAGCATTCGCTTGTAAATGGATGGTTTGGGCTTTGAAATTAGACATGAGGACAACCTAGATTTTTATTTTTTTGGAGGCAGTTCCTGAGGCAGGTTGCAGGGCGTTGAGTAATGTGCCACACCCAAACTATGTGACTTAGCCAATGAAAGCTAGGCTTCTCCTGGGTCCTATAGTATGGTTTCCCTGTCTGTCAAGAGCCGGCTCAGCAACCAAACCCAGATTCCAGGTGTGGTATTCCACAGTCTTTCTGTAATTTGTAATCATAGAAACAGAATGTTCCTCCTCTTATTTCCTCCCTGCCAACAGTTTCTGGGTGGGTGAATGTCAGTAGCTGGAGTTATTTTTAAAGAGGAGAGGTGAGGCTTGTCGTGCAAAGCTGGGAAGAGGGCGTTTGTTTGCAGAGCAGAGCTGACATCAAAGTGTAGATTACTGCTCAGTGGCTAGGCACTTGTCCTGTACCAGGTAATGTTTAACGTGCCAGTCACAAAGATCACAGAAACGGCGTATGCCGGTGATAGCACCACCTTTTCTGCTCTGGAGGACTGAAAGGCTATACATGCCCGTGTATTTTTTTTTTAATACATGTATTCATCGGTCTTGCAGTCTCCTTTTTTTGCTGGCTGTCATTGGACTTTGAAGCTTGGAAGTTGTATCATAAAAATTTTGTAACCTTTGTCTGAGACGGAGCTCTGGGCTAAGCAATCACTTTCCACTTTTTTTCCACAGGATAATATAAACGTTTTTTTGAAAGCTTGTGAACAGATTGGATTGAAAGAAGCCCAGCTTTTCCATCCTGGGGATCTACAGGATTTATCAAATCGAGTCACTGTCAAGTAAGTTTCACCGGCTGCTTATATATTTTTTTAAACTTAGGGCTTTGTGGCTTAAGTGAAAAGGATTCCCGAGAGTTCCTGGTTACTGAAAGATCGTTTCTCTCTCTGTCTTCCTCTGTTCTCTTTCCAAAATAGGCTACTTAAAAAAATAGCGTGGGGACTGAGACTAGGAAGCTCTCTGTAATCGATAACAAGCCATGGTCTTATTTTAAATCTCTCTGCTAACCGAAATGGCAGTTTATATTTGAATGCTTGTCCAGCCTGGTGGTGTTCAGTTGCTAATGGTGACACTGCTTGTTATACTTATAAAGCTAATTTAAAAGTTATGTAAGAACTTGCAGAGTAAAAATACTTATTTAAAGATAGTTTTTATATGTTTGGAATCGAGACCTAACTGATAACATAAAAATGAGAGAGGGACAGTGATAAAGCAGAGGCGCTTAGGACCAGCAAGCAAAGCTTACCTTGTTAATTGTGGCTGGTTTCTAAAAAATGAACTGTTTTAATAGTATGGATGAGAAAGTGAAAGTGAGGGGCGGTGAAAACGTGTGCAGGTGATGCTGTTGGGTTTTAGGTGGAAAATGGTGTTCATATGATTTTGGGAAATCTGGTTTTGAGCTTCTTGTGAGATTTCTTTCCCTATAAATCTGCTTTCAGTGAATCAGAATAAACTCCTATTATCAGATAAATGTGACAGGAAAATGATTTAATTTTGTAATGATGACCACCTCTTTATAGTATGGCTCTTAAACCTAATAAACATTTTTTTCCCAAGGAAGAAAAATAGAATAAAGTATTTATCTATAGAAATAATAGAAATGGAAAAAAGTTAGTTTCTATGATTTCAAGCAAAGATTTAGTTTATGTGGTTAATATCCCTGTTGTAGTAGCTTCAATAATTATTAAAAAATTGACTGTAAAATCTTAAATGTGGACATTTTTTTCTAAAGAAAAGTAACCCTATATATACATATCTTTTAGAAGTATAACCTAAAATCCCAGGTAGGATTAATCTCTTCAGAGCCTAACAGTAAATATTTTTAAATGAACAAGCCATTTGAACCTATATGCTTTGAGTTCTGTTGAATACGCATTTCTAAGCTACAGAGCAATGATATGTGCATGGCAGGGATGCAATGGTCTGCATTTCTGATTAATTCTGACTCATTGAAGTAGTTGATTGATCCTAAGTTTCAGTGTCAGTGTGGTATTTTTACTTCTGCAGTATGTGGGGTCATGTTTAATTTCCTTGAACAATAACATTGGAAAAACTTGTTTTATTTTTCCTAATCGTCATTCTCTCATAAGACCTATCTGATGGGCAAAGAGATTTTTGACTTGGAAATTCTTTTTAAGCTGTCGCTGTTGAATGTCTTTTCCCCTTAAAATCATACTGTTTTGAAACTGGATAGCCGATGTTTGAGTAGGCTGGGGACGAGGCAAAACTTGTTTGTTGGCTCCTAGTTCCAAGGGTGCTCTGAGCAAATCTTGCCCTGGAGCCTTGTGGAATGTTGGGTCTAAAGTGTTTGGGAAAAATCATATCTGGGCCCAGGTATCAGTGAAGTTACTGACAAACTGAAACCAGAGGTCACAGTTACAGCTGTAGTAGGAAGTATGCAGAACAACTTGTTTCAGTTGAAACCACAAGGCCATAAAATGAAGGTGTGCCTGAGGAGTACGGGCCAGATCCCCTGAGGGAGAACAGTTCCCCTGACCACTCCATCTTGTTGGGACTGGCGCGGCACCGGCGTCCACCCTGGGTCTGCTGAGATGGAATCAGGGGGTTAGGAAACGCTGGCATTTGGCTTATTAAACAATGTTGGCCACAGATCTTATGCCCTGAGATAGCATTCTTACAAACAGGAAGCAGGTTTAAAGGAAAGCAAATGATTGCTTAACTAAATAGTAATGCATTTCTTTTTAGTTTTTGTTCTTATGTAATGTGGGGTCTCCAGTTGGTCAAATCCTGCCCTAGTCTTATTATAGATTAAAGGACTTGGAGTTGGTTAGACTGATGGTTCTCAGCTCAGGGCAGCTTTGTCCCCCATGGGATACTTGGCAAGACCTGGAGATACTTAGGGTTGATGTAGCTCCGGGGGGAGGTGTGTGTGTGTGTGTGTGTGTGTGCGTGCGTGCGCGCGCTACTGGCATTTAGTGTGTCAGGAATGCTACTAAATGTTCTTTAGTGAACAGAGCAGTCCCCATAACAAAATTTCTGGTCCCAAATATCAGTGGCGCTAAGGTTGACAAACCCTGACTTAGACTTGGAGTTCCTTACTTATTTCTAGTCTGCCAGCAAGATAATCATGTGCGCAGGAAGGATACTGATCGACAGTCTTCCTAAAATGTAACTTTTTATTTATTAACATATAATAATTTATATATTTCTGTGCTAGTATGTTCATCTAAAATGGAAGGATTACTATAATTTGCGTGCAGTTATGTGAGTACTTTGGCATTAGTTTGCTCATCTGTATACATTAAAATTAGCAAAGATGTGGCAAAATATTTGATTATTTTAAATGCTCTATAAAAACTCAATGTCTAAGACTGCATTAACAGTTCATAGACCTGCCGTTGACCTTGCTGCAAGTATCATCTAAGATACATATTGTGTGACATACTGAGAGGAAAGAGCAGTTTATACTCTCCACATTGGCACATGGGAGGCGTTTTTTGTTAATGGACAGGAGTGTTAAAAACATAGTGGCATATGGAGCCTAGGAGAGTTGTGTGTGGTGAGAATGAGTAGCAGGAGCAATCAATTTAAAGATCCTTTGCTAGTGAGTAATGTCGATAATCCAGACCCTAACCATAAACCCTAACTTTCCAACAATTTGAGATTTACAATTTAATTTGCAATAACAATGTTGTACCAGTCAAATCAAACTAGAGTATTCTTCATTTTTCTGTAAGTATACATATTAATACGTGACATAATTTTCTTTAAATATGCATAGTAACATGGGATCTAACTTTCTAAATGGATTATTTTACTTCTTGCAAGATGTAGTTTAAATTTTTCCAAATATGTTTGAATTATTGCATTTACTTTGGGATTCATGTATTCAAAAGTCAGTTGGTACTTTTAATTTTGACATCCCTGACTTTAATGGGTAGAATCCATCTTTACTACTTTTCTTCCCAAAAAGGCTAATACATAAATTTGTGACTCCATCTCCATGAATGGTACATTGAAGTTAAACTTTTCCTAGTGGTTTTTTGAGATGTTTACATCCAGATGGTTACTGAGGCCATGACATTTACCTTCTGTATGAATGAATAGCTGCATCATTATTATAAACCACACTGAACTCAGAAGCAAACACAACCCACAGAGAAGAGGTGGTGTGACTCCCACTTCGCTGTGCCTGCACACTCTCTATAGAAGGCCTCATGAGAGCAAACATGGTGACCCCAGTGGCAGGCACAGACACTGGACAGCTCCGATGGCCATGTCATGGTCTCTGTGGTGCTGCTGGCCATGAAGAGGCACACGGCAATTGCACGTTATAAAAGCAACCCAACAGAGTCGTCCAGACGTCCTGTATTGGAGGGAGGAAGTTGGCAGGAAGGTAGTGTTGAACATTAAATTTTTTAAAAATTCTTTAATGTTGAAAGTATTACATATGTCTGAACATTAAAGGTTTTGATTTTATGTACAGGAGCTTGACTCATAAACTAAGTCCTGTATTTAAACCATTGCTCTAAACAATTATATTGAAAATTTTAAGCTGAGAATTTGACATATTTTCAACATGTTTTTTTTTTTTCTGTCTACTTATCATTCCAATCCAGTTTTTAGCACTTCTTAGATACATTCTGTTCATGATGCAGTTACAGGATGGCAGTGTTTTTGAACACAATATTTCAGTCATGCAAAGAAAAATTCTTTTCTAGTACACTCTTTCATTATTTAGGGTATTAATATTAGGTTTAAAATGTAACTTTAAATGTTGGTATTGACTGAGTTTTTTAAAAAGATCTATTTATCAAATGGAGGGTCTATTTATCAAATGAAAAATCTTTTTATTTATTTTTTATTTTTACACATGCTGGTTGCCAAAGGAATAGTAATTGGAAACAAAACTAGTGTTAACATATTGCCTTCGTGAAAATAAGGGAGGCTCAAAATTATATTTTAAGGATTTAACTGTTCTCTAAAGCTTCAAAAAGGTGCTTGATTTTAAGGCAATACTGTAAGGTTATTTCTTAGGAATTGGGTTCCCAGATGGCACACTGTTAGCAGTCTGCCAAATTGGGCTTGAGATATTAATGTGTTTATGTGTATCGATTAAGATTTTTATTCTTGTAGGTAAAAATGCAGCTACTTTGATGTAATTTCTACTTTTTTCTGACTTAAACCTGGTTTTACATTTCTTTCATGTCTTTCAAAGGAGCTGCTCCACATCTTAATCTTTTTTTTTTTTAAAGTAAACTTCATAGTATCCAAACTTAGATCTGTAACTTGAGCATGGGAGCTTCCACCTGTCAATTCATGTTACTATTTTAGGACGTGCCCTTCCTCCCAAGCAATTGGGAGAGAGTAAAACAGAAAGGAAGTTTGCTGCACCACACACATCTCTATCCCACCCAGGCCTGGTGTTAGGTAGGTGCTGAAAGGGGAATGTTAACTCTTTTGGGTTGCCAAAGTCTCTGTTTAACGCCAGCAGTGCAAAGGGAAAGCCATGTTTTCAAATGTTCTTCAATTGCAAAGTTGGAATATCTAAGAGTCAGCTTAGATTCAGAGAAAGGTTGTGGGAGTGAGGCAGGCCTGTTGCTGGGACAGACTGTAGAATAAAGTTTTATCTGGTATTTGTTTCTCTCCATTTCTAGTTCTTAATTTGTTTCATGGACAGATAAACAAGTTTCTGGATACCAGCTCTCCTTCAGCTCTCTACTTTCTCCACGTTATGGACTTTCTGGGCAGGGTCTTTACCTTCACAAGGAACCCGACTTGTGCTTATAGCTCCAAAGGGTCTCACCTGGGGGCTCATCTGATTTAGAGTTATGAGTCAGGTCATGGGAGAATTTAGGATTTGCTTTTCCTGACCAGATAGCATTTGTTTTATAGCAACGCCTTTTAAAAAGGGTTAAACCGAACAGAGAGATGTTTTTGTTGTGAAGAGAGTCTTCTGTTTTTCAGATTTCCTGTAGGGATTCTTGTCTTTCTAGTCATCACCTAAAGGGCTGCCTATGTTGAATTACTCAAAGTTTTAATAATAACGTGCACTATAATATCTGTAATCCAGTCAGTCATTTTCGAAAATGACAGCTTCACCAGTGACTAGAGGTGCTAAGCATTGTTTTTCTGAGTGTCATGCTGTATTCTGGTCTGATGTAGTTGATTGTGTGAGGATATACGTGTGAGGTATGTGTCCTCACATCTATTTCCAGAGCCACAGAGTAGTAAATGGCACTTAATGCAGGAAGGGGAGATTTGGGTTTCAGAGAAATCGTTCACTTGTTTGTCGTGTGAGCATTGATTCAGCGTCTTCTCTGTGGCATATACTTACACAGACATACATGAGATGGGATCCTGCCTTTGGTGAGCTTTCCATTATAACTGAGGAAATGTCCCCATAAATTCACAGTTAGAATACATTGTGTTAAGATAAATGCACAGGTTCTCTGGGAATATGGAGTTGAACAAGCATTTCAACTTTTTAATCAGGGAGCACTTTCCATTGAAAGTGACATTGGTTTCTCCTCCGGACTTTGGAGCACTCACTGTGTTCACCTACATCTAATTCTTCCCTAGGCTTGAAACTAGCCAAGAACAAGGACAGTACATCATTCCCTTTATCTCCTTAGTCTCTGACACTTTAAGTGTTAAATGTGTATTTGAAAATTATATTTTCATTACAAAGATTTCCTGAGGTTTTAGAATAGGCTTTGAACATGAGCACTGATTTTTCCTTGCCAAGCCTTCCTCTTTCTATTCTCATCTTTCATAATTGCAAAGCGGATCTGGCAAAGCAGTCATTGAACTTTTGGTTTTGGTTGCCTTTCCCTTATCATTTCAGAATAATGATAGGGCGGGCAGACTGCAACATAATCTAAAATTTACACAATCTAAAAGAATGTGTGTCTCCTCTCAATGTGTGAGTAATAAATAAAATTGGAACTTTGGACCATGCCCTTCTCAAATGGTGCACATTTTAATCTTTATGTTGATATGCAAATGATAAATACTAAGAGTGTTTTAGAAACATTTGATTCTTTTTTAAAATTGATTTTTAGAGAGAGGAAGAGAGAGCACGTGAGTGAGCACGAGAGAGAGAGAGAGAGAGAGAGAGAGAGAGAGAGAGAGAGAGAAACATTGACCCATTGCCTCCCACACACACTCTGACTGGCATCAAACTTGCCACTTTTTGCTGTATAGGAGAATGCTCCAACCAGCTGAGCCACACTGGCTAGGGCTAGAAACATTTTAATGTTTTCATATCATCACCAATCACTTTTCATTTTGTGAAATTAATCTACATTCATGTTTAAGACTTTTGGGTGGAAAAATATAATGGTTATATAGGTAGTTGAAGTATCATGTAGAAACTCAAGGACAAGGAATAGAAAATTTTAATAGCAGGAACTTATAATAGAGGTGGCTTCTTAATGAGGAAACATTAAAATTTAATGAAATTTACCCACAAGTTTACAGTAAGCCTTCCAAGTTTACAGAAGTTCCTTCCAAAGTCAAGATACCTGCCTTGGTACCTCTTACCTTAGCCTAGCATTAAACATCAAAGCCCCGCCCCCTCCCCCCTCCCTCCAAAAAAGCCACAACTTACCTTTGACTTTGTCATGATAAGAACTATTTTAAGTGCCCTAGTCATTGTGGCTCAGTTGGTTGGAGCATCATCCTCTACACCGAAAAAGGTTGCAACTTTGATTCCAGGTCAGGCACATACCTAGGTTGCAGGTTCTATCCCTGGCCTGGGCACATGCGGGAGGCAACTGATGGATATTTTTCTCTCACATTGATGCTTGTCTCTCTCTTTCTCCCCCTCCCCCTAATCTAAAATCAACAAGCATATCCTCAGGTGAGGATTAAAAAAAAAAAAAAAAGAATATAACTGAGCAGATTTCTTAAGCATTCGTTTGAACTATTTGTCTACTCCCCAGGATGGAACAAGGAGTTTGGCTGGAGTTTAGTTGATGTGCATCAGTTGCCATAAACAGATAAGCATCTTGGATGAGAGCAGGGGTTGTAGGTGTCCGGGAACATGGGTTTACAACTCCCATCCCGTTCAGTCACGTGGTGGCTGAAAGGCTAAGAAAGGTTATTTTCCTCCCTGTGATCACTTTGCTTCTCAGTGAACAAAGCTGTAGTTGCTGCTCTCTTGGAGCTTGCAAATAATACCTTCCGGGGTATAGCCCTGCCTCACACGGATGTTGTAATGACTACACAAGGACAGGTATGTGAAGTGCATAGGCACTAGACATATAGTAGTGCTCAATAAATGATTTGAATTATCATTCTGATCATTTTCATAATTTGGCTTTCTCTTCTTGACCTTATAAAGATGTATTCCCTGTAGAAGAACATGTAAGAAAAGGATCTGGCCTCTGGCTACTTAAATTATGATGATGAACTATAGGCTCTTTATTTTTTAGGGGACTGTAGGCCATTTAAACTTCTCTCCATATAATTGGGAGCAGATACTAAAACAGATACATTTTTCTGACATTTTTCTGTTTAGTCAGCCTTTTGCAATTTACCTATTTTGTTAGCCTCGCAAAGCAGGAAACCAGAGAATAGACATTTAGGTTCTTTGCTCTTGCCCATGTGTATGTAGAACTAATACAGTTGTGTGTTTTTTTTGAGACCTCAACATGTTGTGTATTTTCTGACATATTATAAATATTTTAATGTGACTTGGATCTGTTTCTTTTAACAAGTTGTTTATTTCCATACTTAAAAAAGAGAAAACAACAAACAAAACCCCAAAACACTTTCATGAAACCACAACCAATCAGTCTACAACAAACCCAAATCTAAGACTTCACACGGTTTTTTAATGTATATATTTTATTATCCCATTTTCCTCCTGTCATTTCAGTCATGAGGAGGCTATATATATCCTGCAGGTAGGCAAGAGCACACACTCTTCTCTAAAAGGCTTTTGCAGGGCTTATGAATTATTCTTTTTGGAATAAGTGTTCGTAATCTGCCCTGACTGACCTCCAGTGCGCATTGCCGCCATGGTTTCTGGGCAGAAGACTTAGCTGCCCCTTCTGGGTGTCCCCATCTATTTTGTCCATCAAAAGACTACTACACAAATGACATAAAAATGTCTTTTAGATAATACTATCAACATCTGTGGTTTTTACCCAGGGCACTAAAAAGTTATAAATAGCAATAGGCACTGTTTGTGAGGTCAAAGGCTTGCTTGTTCTTTGTTTCCAGTTGTTCTTGTCTACAAGGAAAAAAATGTCAAACTAGGTAGTATACTTGTGTTAATGTGATTTGATATTACATTATAAATTTGATGTTTTTTTCCTTTGAAAAAGGTAAGCCTATCAGATGTTAAATAGACGATGTAAAAGTTTACTCACTATTTACTGCTTATTTTTAAAACTTTGGGTTAATGAAGTAGCTCTGTTTGGGGGTAATTGCCCTGGTATAATTCCTGTCTTGGTGAGTAGCATCCAAGGTGGAATTGGTTGCTGATGGACTTAGTCTCCATCCTCAGAGACATACCTTTCTGAGTATCCCTACTGAGCTGGATGGGTGGGGTGCTGTGTCATCACTTTTTTTCTTCTGAAACGCTTAGTACCATTGATTTAGACACAAAATATGTACAGTAAGCCCATGAAAACATGTTCCAATAGTGTTAGTGAAAGACCATTAATTTTAGGGACACATAAAAAGTAAATTTGCCATATAAATAACCCGCTTTAATGTTATTCTTAAATGTAAGTGATAGTGTTATAAAATTCCATTAAAAGGGAGTAGATTAAAAACATGCTTTGAATGAACTTCAGGTTAGCCAGTTTTTCATAAGTTAAAAAAGGAAAAAGGGGGGGATCCAGTCAGCTGGGCGAAGCAGCTGCTTTGAATTAAGCTCTGTTTACAGTAACCACTATCAACTTAACAAGGGTTTGCTCTGGGCTTTGAGCAATTTGGGGGAAAAATCCCTAAATAAATATTAAATATCACTGTTGACTCATTTCACTATTCCATTACATTATCATAGTAATGATGGCTGCTAGATTTTTTTGGAAAAGCTTTTGTTCTGCATTATTTTCTTTTCAATTTACTGAGATATGGGAATAATCTTCCACTTTTGGAGTCAGGAAAGGAGTAAGACAGTTAGTGTATCTGGGTAAACATTTTGGCTGACGTTACTAGAACTTCTTTTGGCTTAATATTGAAAAGGGAAAATCCCTGCCAGGTAGTTATTATCTCGTGCTTTATTTTGTGTTTAGTAGTGTGCATTCACCTTCAAAATATTGTCCAATAGAGAGCACACACGTTAAAAAAGAACATATGTGAAAATTTGTGTAAGGCACCAATTTTGTATTAGGCACCAATCTGAAGAGACCTTGGATCCTTGGTTATTTTGGTGAAGAACTCATTTCACCAAAGGGGTTTTGTTCTGCGACTTGGAGGGTAAATAGGAATAATACGATAATTAAATATGGGTGTCCAGAGCATGTCTTTCCCAGATTACTAAGAAATAGAGCTCTGTGTGTTTTCTCAGAATTTCCATTCTCCTTTCATTCTACTTACAAGAAAGAGGCAGGAAAAAAATCTGTTTAATTAAAGACTGACATCAATTGATGTAAACCTTGGGCTGCTGGGACCAGAAATGACTGCTTCGAGGGCAGATAGAAGCAACACAGTCCTGACGGTGGGGTTGGGCGTGGGCATGTGAAGCTAACTTAGGGGTATTGAATCATCTCCCCTGAAGACCTTTTCTTTAAAAAAATTTTTTTTAAATTGATTTCAGAGAGATGAAGGGAGAGGGAGAGAGATAGAAACATCAATGATGAGAGAGAATCATTGATCGGCTGCCTCCTGCACGCTCCCCACTGGGGATTGAGCCTGCAACCTGGGCATGTGCCCTGTCTGGGAATGAAACCCCAACCTCCTGATACATGGGTTGACGCCCAACCACTGAGCTACCCTGGCTGGGCACCTGTAGACCTTTTACCTTGTGGCTTATCAGTGAAATTCATTGGGTATTTAATATTCACCAGATATAGATCCTGAATCCTGGGTGGGTAGAAGAGAAATAAGACCTTCTCCTCTCCTGTCACCCAGTGGAGAAGATGAAAAGCTTTCTGGAGCTGTAATGTTTTATGTTTCAAGGAGCATCGTAATGATTTCTAGTTCACAACTCTAAGGAAATGCTGGAGTGATGACTAGCAGCGAGGTGGGAAAATCACTGGACTAGGTGCCGGAGTGTGTCGGAGGGACTCCTGTCACTGCTGTTCCATCAGGTTTAGACAACCTGGATGTAAGTGCTGGCAGGCACTGTCAGGGGTTTTACAGTACTTATTTCTGCCTTAGTAACAGCCCAGCCATGTTAGTTCCATTTTGCTGCAGATACTTGAAATGAAAAGAGAAGAGTAACTTGCCTTATATAATCTTGGGTGAGTAATAGAGCTAGGATTTTATTTTGGGTGGGTGGGGCTTAGCCTACAAAACTGGGACTCCTTCCACTGAATTGTCAAAGAGACTTAAGCAACCTTAAAAAAACTGACTGAAATTCTTTCTAGTGCGATGCAGCTGAAATTGTCATGAGTTGCTTTTAAATCAGGCCAGCTATACCCAAAATGGATGTGATTATAATTGATATTACCGCATTTGATACATAGCAAATATCTTTGCATTATGATTTTAAAATGTTTTTCCTACTTTGTGAACTAAGTAACTATAAATGAACATACAATATGCCTCCAAATCTAAGATCAGTGATTCCGAGACCTCCTAATTTTAGGAATGTTAAATGAACACATGTGTGCCTCAGAATAGAAATAGGCTACATGTGTGGTCTTATAACACTGGCTAGTTGAGAAATAACAGAGTACAGTATTTGGACTTTATTGCAATGTGTACATATGCCTTGATAGGTTTTATGACTGTCGTGCAGATATTTATAACTGCTCAATTATATTTGCCATGCTAATGGAGCATTCCTGTTAGATGACGAAGATTGCAAACCTTCCTAATCTAAATTGCCCAGAATCATACCACTACACTTTGCACTATATAGCATTGGCGTGGAACCTGTCTTTAAAAATAGAACTGGTGTCCTAGCCAGTTTGGCTCAGGGGTTAGAGTGTTGGCCTGTTGGGTTTGATTCCTGTCAAAGGGCATGTACCTCGGTTGCAGGCTCAGTCCCTGGGTGTGTGCGGGAGGCAACCAATTGATGTGTCTCTCTCATGTTGATGTTTCTCTTTCTCTGTTTCTCCCTATCCCTTTTATTCTTCCTAAAAAAAAATCAGTGGAAAAAATATCCTCAGGTGAGGATTAATAATAAAAAATATAACTGGTAAATATATTTTATATGGAATAATTTCTTATTTCCCAGCTTTTGATTCTCTATTTTACTTAATATTGTTAAAATCAAACTAAACCATGATTCTCTCCTCAAAATGTTGTTGGCTGGGAATAAGTACTTATTCAAAAAATACAAAATGGGTTATTATTTTTGTTACAATTTAGGTCATTGTATATTAAATTCCATACAAAGACTTAATGCTACTTTGAAATCTTGTTTGAAGCCCAAACTATAAGCAAAAAGATAAGTTGTAGTCATGTTGTTACATAGTATATTAAACAATAAAAATTAATTCAGTACATGGTGCAAAGTTCTGCAATCAGTGTAGTCATTGGAGGGTTTGAAACAGGTGGTAAGCATAGAGCATCCAGTGTAACAATAAATAGCATCGTCTAATTCCAGTAAGATGAAACTCCTCTTTCATTGCACATCTGATAGTGACTCAGAAAAGCAAAGTCCAAGAAATGACTCAAGCACAGAAACACTTTAAGAATTTCTTTACCAAGACTTACAATGAATGGAGTGATCATGTCTTCCCTTACCAAGTCATTGGAAATTATTTCCTGGTAGTGGCTAAATGTAGACCATCAGAAATGGTTGCCTTTCATTACAAGGAAGAGAAATGTATTAAAATTATGGATGTGTTGTTTAGAGAACCAAAGACACATGAAACTAATAGGAGCCCAAGATAGGAACATAGTGGAAGAACACAAACAAGGACAATGTTTTTAGATGCAATAACAGAACACAGTTGTTTTAAGGCTGTTAAATATGTAAAAGGAGGGAAAAATACTGCTTTTGAGAGTGGGAGTGGAGGAGAGTGGAAAGCAAATGACACTTGAATGGTTTGCTTACTGCCTTGTGTAATATTACAACCATGTTAGAAGATAGGGTGGTTGCCTGAATTTATAGATATGGAAACTGAAAGGCTCAGTGGTTTGCTCAAGGTCACATGCCTAGTGCAAGTGGGAACCCTTATTATGACCCCAAACCCAGTGTTCTTTTCGTTATAAAACTCAGCCTCTAAGTGTATCCTAATGAAAGATAACAAGATTGGATGAAGGAATTCTTTAACATGTTAATGTGTATCTGTCAGACCTGAGTTCCATGAAGTCGGTTGTGCATAATGTAAGTTCTGGAGATACAGAGGATTTTGTCATTTTTAGAAACTGTGGGTGAGAGATTATCCAAACTTTGAGAGTTAGAATTCTTTGAACAAGTGCCTCACAAACATTAATGTACACGTAAGGCTCCTTGGGATCTGGTTCAAATGGAGATTCACATTCATCAGGTCTGGGCAGGGCTGGGAGTGTGTATTTCCAGCAAGCTTCCCGGTCATGCCAGTGAGGACCACACTATGAGCTACAAGGATTTAAGCAATAAACAATAGTGATCATAAACTAAAGTAAAAGCATGTATTTCAAATATTTTTTAAATAAAGTTACTTGATCTATAGAAAGCACACAATAGTGATCACACACAGGAGTGAGGGTTTAACAAAGGGATTGGGGAAGATGTCAGGCTTGAGTGTGGATCTAAAAGCGGAGTAGGATTTGCGTGAGAAGCGGAAGACCTGTGCAGGAAGATTGGCACATCCAAAGGCACAGAGGCGCGAAGTTCTGGTCCCGTATTTTACAGATCCTCTTAGATGTAAAGCAATGAGTAAAGCCAGTAAGGTAGCCACTCTTGAGGACTACACTTTGTGTGTGTGGGTGGGGAGGGGAAACATAAGGCAGCAGCCTGTAGTCTAGTTTGTCAGCAGGATGGACAGGTAAGATGGGACCAGCTTGAGTATCCTGGCTGGGAGTTTAAACACTATCTCACAGGTAGTGGGATGATTACCAAAAGCTTTAGAGCAGGAAGTAAAAATGCTAAAAGTAGAGATTTAGAAAGATTGGGGTATTGAATAGTATATAAAGTGGATTGAATGAGAATCAGCTTGGGGGCTAGAGAGACGTTAGGAAATTGTAGCAGTTCCTGGGTGTTTGGATAAGGATGCCAACTGCTGAGAACAGTGAAAATGTAAATGAGGAGAAACACCAGAGGTGTTTGAAGTATGACAGGATGGGGGTTGATTAGAGTGAAGGAGCAAGAAGAGTCAGCTTCTGAGCTTGTGCCACTAGCAGAAGCAGGAAAGACCACTGACGGAGGCGGGGGGGGGGGGTGCAAGATGGGGATGAGGCTTTAACACAGTGGGTTGGACATGGCAGAGGGCATTCAAATGAAAATGTAGGAGTGGTCAGTGTATTTACTCAGAAATTGTGTCTGGGTACTACATTGGGGAGTCATCTGTGAGACGGTAATAGACATCTGTAGGAAAATGAAGCCCAGCTCAGAGAAAGAGAGGGTGGAGAGAGAAGTAGGTGGCTAAGAACTGCCCCCCCCCCCCCCCCCCCCGCTTTGATTGTCCATGTAAGCATTCATCTGTTTCTGACTGCTCTGTTCCATTCAGCCAGTACTGCTTACTGTTTTGATGAGCATAGCTTGGAACATGTCTTTCCCCCCCCTTCTTTTAAAGTGAGATAAAAATCCTCTCTTTTTGTTGAAGTTCAGATTCTGTTTCCTCTAGTGCCCTCTGGAAATGTTAGGGCTGATTCCTCCCGTAGAAACTACTATGAAGCTTTGGAATAACTAGTAGTGGGAATGTCACCCCTTCAAGGGAATCACCATGGGCTTGTCCTCTGGACCTAGCTGGGTGTTCAAATCAGCTTAGAGAATCCAACATCATCATATGTCCTAGCTTTGGGGTCCTTTGATCATAAATACCACTGTGTAGTATCTACAGCTCTGGCCACTGTTGGCCATGCCCAACCCCACTGTTTTGCTTTGTACATTCTCCTACAGCACAAGTAGGAGGATGTACAGCACAAGTAGGAGCTGTTGCTTGCTTTTCTCTCTTGTTGTCATTTTTAAGTCTAAATTCTGCATCTTTTGTAAACAAGTATTCAGACAAGAATACATACAGCTCCCCACAGAACAGACTATTTTAGGCAGACTATTTTGTTTGCTTCCAACAAAATGTATTATCTCTCTGTTTTTCCACCAGCCCTGCAAACCTACTCCCAAATAACACTAAAAACAAAGCTATGGACTGCAAAACAACACTAGATTCAGCTTGACACAATTTTATAACCAAAAATTGCTTCTACTTCTATCCATCAAGGTTGGGCAAATGACAGTATTTTAGGGCATGTGTGTCAGTAGGGATTTGATTCAATAAATGAATAGATAAATGGATGGACAAATGAATGAGTTTAACAAACATTTCTTGAGCTCCTGTGTGCCTAGTACTGTTCTAGGCATTGGGGATTCAGTTTTGTGGTGGAAAGGACATTCTTACCATTTTTAGGTATATATTCTGGTATTTGATCTCTTTCTTGTATTCCAAGAAGAAATGTGGGGTTACATCATTGGAAAATTTATTTTTTATTGTTTGAGAATTGTTTAATAACTCAGTAATTTCTGATACCATATATGAGGAGGTAAATACTATATTCAAAAAGTTGTCAGCCTTCAACTCTGGAGCACATCACCCCACAATGATAAAACCAAGTAATACATGGGAACATTATTTATATGAGTTTGGAATGCCTAGTCATGTGTTAAGTTGATGTGACTGCTGACTGTTTTATTGGTACTTAACCAGAGAGGCTCTCTAGGGAGACTCATAAAACTGTTGCCTTTCATATCAATCTTAAAATTGCAGTGGGAATATTTAACTTGAGAAACATACTTTTAGGGAATACTCCTTTATAAGATGTAAAAATCAGAACATTAGAGCTGAAAGGTACTAGAAAGAATCTCATCCCATGTAGTCCTTCCACAAAAGAGGATCAGTGGTCCGGTGGAGGTCAGGTGGCTATTGCGAGGCCACCCACTGAGCTGGGTGTAGTTTTTTCCACTGTATCTCCCTGCCAGCTCAACCAGAACAACAAAAGACTGAGAT
This sequence comes from Myotis myotis, assembly GCF_014108235.1. Lineage (NCBI taxonomy): Eukaryota > Metazoa > Chordata > Mammalia > Chiroptera > Vespertilionidae > Myotis > Myotis myotis. The sequence goes on along the minus strand of NW_023416335.1, from coordinate 57,588,329 downwards.
GAGGTTAATATTTCATTTTACCAGATTTAACCTCATCCTTTTTAAAAAAATATTTTCTTATTGATTTCAGAGAGAAAGAGAGAGGGAGAGAGAGATGGAAACATCAATGATGAGAGAGAATCATTGATTGGCTGCCTCCTGCACATTCCACACTGGGGATCAAGCCCGAAAACTGGGAATATGCCCTGACTGGGAATTGAACCGTGACCTCCTGGTTCATAGGTCAATGCTCAACCACTGAGCCACTCTGGCTGGGCTTAACCTCATTTCTTATATCAATAAGTGACATCTACAATATGGCTACTCTATCTACATTTAATTTATTGCTCTATTTCAGATTTAGTAACTTGAATAAAATAAGGGCAAGACTTAAATTCAAAGGCAACTACTACCTGTGTTACTCAGACCAGAATATCTTCACATTATTTCGCATTCCAGTATATAAAGAAGTTTACCAATGGTAATTTGTGCAGCCAGTGCACTTTTTCCTTTATCCATGACTTGTACTTGTTTTCAACAAGTTGGTCTGTGCTAATGTTTGCTAGGGGTGCCTTATAATTCTATTTATACACAACTATTTTTATGGAAGCAATTTTGGATTATAATTTTGTGTTTAGAATTTTCTAATAAGGTGGCCTGATATTCACGGTCATTTAATCTCTCACCACATTCAGATAAATTAGTCCAATGTTACTTAATTCAGACTTCCTTTTTAACTGGGCCAAACAAATTAGAGATTAGGTAATTCTCAAATATATCCAGGCTTAGTTTCTCACGAATTCTCCTTCTTCAAAGACCTAAAACAGGGTTGTACGATATTATGAGGAAATTGGAAGATGACTGCAACAAAATTAACTTAACATTTTGAAGAGCATTCCTTTAAAGCTGGCATTGGTTGACTTTTCAGAAAAATTACAGAAGAAATCACTTTTGTGCTCATGAAATATTTTGTTCTGTGGACTTCATGCATGTTTGTTTTTGTTAGGTGTTCTCTACGGGATCCCGTGGAGTGTTGGTGCTGGTGTAGTGTTAAGTAATGAACTTAGTGACCTTTCCTGTCCTTTAGATCTCTGGACCAAGACATCCTAAGTGTGCAGTGACAGCGGCAAGTTGAGTGCATTTGTGTGTGGTGCTCTCTTAATTATGCCCAAGTACAATGAAGCACACTGAGTTTTTTTAGTCAACACTTGAAAATTATTGACATTAGTTCCAGGCTTTTGCTTAACGTTGAGTTTCTTTGTGCTTTTTATTATGTGTTTTAGATTCTAATTGCGAAAGGCTAGAGGAATTATGTTTCAGTTTAACTTCCTTTTTCAAAGAAGCAGTTCCACTAGTTGAAGCTGTACTTTCCCTTAAGATGCTGTTTTAACTTGGGTATATTTCAGTGACTCTCAATTGTTAGCATGCATCAGAATCGCCTGGAAGGTGCACTGAGATGGTATTACTGGACCACTAACTCCTGAGTTGCTGATTCAGTAGGTATGGAGTAGAGCCTGAGAATTTTCATTTCTAATAAGTACTAAGGTACCGTGGATGCTGCTGATCTGGGAACCATGGTTTGAGAACCTATATTTTAGTAGGAGATAAATCAGTGGGACCAACTCAAATGTATTATCCTAAGAATATTTTTACTTCCGCTTACATAGATACTCAACAAAATCTCCAGTTTATGAATAATGTTTGAGAAAAGAAAATGAGATTAGTCCTCAAAGTTCCGTTGGAGGTGGTGAGACATCAGTAATGGACACGTATGGATGAGTAATGGTGCGGCTCCATATTTTGTTGAGTTATTGGGTCTCTAAAAGGGTGGTATTTCAGTTACATGCTGTTGTCTGTGGGAATTTCCTGGAAATTGACATTTGAGAGTTAAATGTGTGACAGATTCTGGCATTTTAGGTTCAAGGACTGGCACATTTGGCCCTGAAGTGAGAGTAAACAAGTTCTGTTGTGCTTGACTGCAGTCAGAGCAGGATGGGATGCAGTGGGAAATGGCTGAAAGATGGAAATGGGGGATATAACTGCAGTTAAATTTCAGGTTAAAGCCTGGGGAGCCCTGTAATTTAATGGCAACAAAAGGGAGTAAAAGACATGGTCAAAATGGCTCCTTAAAATGATTCTGGATGCTTGCTGGGTTAGATATTTAAAGAGAGGGGCTGAAGATTAATCTGTACATTCTTTTCAGTAGTATTTTAGTGCCTATGTTTTAAGTATTGAGCCAGAGATAAATGCATTCTATCTCTGAATCTGTGGAGTTCTCAGTCTAGGGGGAGAGGCTGGGAAGATATTCATGATGCATCATAATATGGTGGGATGCTTTAAAGCAGTCTGAGTTACCCAGGGGCTCATATGGGTGAGGCCTTGAGGAGAGGAAGGCTTCAGAGACTGGTGAGCTTAATATATATGAAAGGATGAAATAGTACAAAAGAGGGAGAGAACAGTTAAGAGCCTTCTGGGAAGAGAAAACCTCTTATGTCCCTTATATGAAGATGGGAGAGAACAGGGCTGTTGATAGAGTTTCAGGGACAGAGTTTTGGGTTTATACTGGGGCAGGTCAAGAAATGAGGTGACTAAGAGCGGTCAGATCATGAATGTGAATGCCACATTGTGGACTTTCCTCAAGGGCAGCGGTTCTCAACCTGTGGGTCGCCAAACTGTAGGTCGCGACCCCTTTGGGGTCGAACGACCCTTTCACAGGGGTCGCCTAAGACCATCAGAAAACACATATATCATTACATATTGTTTTTGTGATTAATCACTATGCTTTAATTATGTTCAATTTGTAACAATGAAAATACATCCTGCATGTCAGATATTTACATTATGATTCCTAACAGTAGCAAAATTACAGTTATGAAGTAGCAACAAAAATATTATATGGTTGGGGGTCACCACAACATGAGGAACTATATAAAGGGTCATGGCATTAGGAAGGTTGAGAACCACTGCTCAAGGGAAATAAGTGCCACAGAAGTCAGGATTTTAAGGGGGAAGCTATGGAGAGGATTCCATTTTAGGAAGGTTCTTGAAGCATCTCTGTGGAGGGAGGAAGGAGGCTGAGGTGTGGGAAAAGACTGAAGAAAGGAAATGAATTACCTCTGGGAAAGAAGATGTGAATTTAAGAGATATTTAAGAGCTAAAATTGATAGGATTTGGTTGGTGGGCAAATGAGAGTTTGAGGAAGTAGCTTTCAGGCCTTGAGACTTGAGGCCCTGAACCAGGCAGAGCATGTGGAAGGGTGAACAGGCTTGGAGATTAGATGATGCCTGCACTTACTAAATTTTAAATTTTCAACTGGGATATTCATAGTTGGAATGTAAAGGACCTTCCTGAGAAAAGTTGTCTGGGAAATATTAGTTGAGTTTGGTTTGGACTAAATATGGTAAAGGGGGGAGAGAGGAAAAAAACTCATTAGATTCATTAATCTCAGAAGTCTCAAAAAGGTATTCACAAATGAAATTGGAAAATTGTAATTGATTACAATAAATGTGAGTCTGAAGAATGTCCGGATTGAATGTGTATTGGATGTATATTAATTGAAAGGTGGGGAGATATATATTAATTTGAATTTGGAAGTCAATTATATTATTCTTTAGAAGCATGTGCATTTCTTCTCAAAGGTTTATACAGGGTGATTGGTGATGTTTTTGATAATGTTCAACATTTCCATTGTATATGGAAGGCCAAGTAGGAAATGGTAACTCTATCAAAGGTAGTACATGTAAATAGAAAATTATAAATAATGCATGGTGTTGACTTTCTAATGAAAGATAGGTAGCTTTATGCAAATTATAAGATTAGTCATTATTTGTTTTTTTCAGTCATTATTTGTTTTTAATTTAATATTTTATCTTTCTTAAGTAGTTAGCCAATTCTGCAGACTTCATTTATTTTGACTCATGAGATAGATTGGTCTTATTAATCTTGGGAGGTTGGAGAAATTATTCATGTGTTCATAAAGAAAGAAAAAGTTTTCATTATCTCATTCCTTTTTTAATGTCACCTGTACTGCTTACATATTTGTAATTCTGCTATGGGAAAGGTGCTATCTTTGTAGATTTTAAAAAACTTATTGGATTTATAAAAACTTGGAATTAAATAATTTCATATGAGAATTTAGTGACAAATTTCAGTTTTGCATTGAGTTAACACAAATTATATGCAGGTGGCTGGCTCTGGATGAAGGTTAAAATGGAGAATAAGCAGTAGATGTGCTTTTTTAGCCAAACATTCATCTTGCTATGACTAAGCTTTTAAGTGACATAGATTTGGGTTTAAGTTATAACTATAAGAAAGGTGACTTCTAGAAGATCGCTTCTCATTAACTTTTGGTGTTTCATCTGTAAAATGGGGACACCACTAAATATAGAGCTATGTTGGAGGTGAAGTTAAGCTTCATGTGAAATGTGTCATGCAATGCTGATATAGTGCTTCTGTTAGTTTCCTGTTGCCATTGTAACCAATTACCACAAGTTGTTGGTAGTGACTTAAAACAACACGAATTTATGGTCTTACAGTTCTGGAGGTCACATGTGTAAAATGAGTCTTAAGGGGCTAAATTCAAGGTGTCAGCAGGGCTGGTTCCTTCTTGAGCCTCCAGAGGGAGAATCAGTTCGTTGCCTTTTCCCTTCTAGAGGCAGCTGGCATTCCTTGGCTCCTGGTTGCATCACTGCAATCTCTGCCTCTGTGGTCACATCACTTTGTGTATAGTAGTTAAGTCTCCCTCTTCCTCTCCCTAATAAGGACGCTTGTAAATACATATAGAGCCCACCTTGGGAATCTAGGTCATATCCTCATCACAAGATTCTTAACTTAATCACATCTGCAAAGTTTCTTTTGCCACATAAGGTAACATTAGAAAATTCCAGGGATTAGGACATATGGACATTTTTGGGGGTGTGTGTTCAGTATTCAGCCTACCAGAAGATTCAATAAATTATCAATATTGTGAGCAGGTATAAAACATTAGAAATGGCATTGTTCTAATCTAAAAATTTATGGTAGTACAACATGAATGTTCCATATACCATATATTTTATATATAGACTAGAGGCCCATTGCAGGAGGATTCCTGCAAGAATAGGGCTTCCTCGGGCCGATCATGCCGCCAAGCCCCTCCACCCAGGGCTGCAGATGGGGGTCCCGCCCGGCCAGGGCTGCACACAGGGGTCCCGGCTGGGGGCGGGGCTTAGGCGGCCTGTGCACTCCGCCAAGCCCTGCCGCCCCAGGGCCGCACACAGGGATCTCGGCTGGGGGCGGGGCTTAGGCGGCCCATTTGCGCTGCCAAGCCCCTCTGCCCAGGGCTGCACACGGGGGTCCCGGCTGGGGGTGGGGCTTAGGCGGAACACAGGGGCCCGGTTGGCGGCTCACGCTGGCCCACCCTGCCTGCAGTATGCAAATTAGCCGCCATCTTTTTGGCGGTTAATTTGCATACCACACTGATTAGCCAATGGGAGGCATAGCGAAGGTACGGTCAATTACCATGTTTGTCTATTATTAGATTAGATGTATTTTAAAGACTGTTCTTAACCATTCTGGAGTACATGAATATGGAACCTAAAATGATAAATTTTAGATAATGGCTTAGATAAAGTCTAATTGGAGGAGCATCTGAGTTGGTCAGACTCTATAAGGGATATATTGCAGTACAGCTGTAATGGAAAAAAATGAAGCCCCAATGCATCATTTTGTACCACCTGAAGTCTGAGAGACACGCGGGCTTGCATACATTTTTCCTAAGGTAATGAGAATACTGAGCTCTTAGCTACACTAAGTTATAATTTGTTCAGCATTTAGTATATATTTACTGAATGTCAATTACAATTCAGGCACTGGGCTAGGTCTTGCCCTTGGATCTGATAATATGTTTTTCATTAACTTTTCAGATGTTTAGTAATTGCTTGGTTGTTTGCTTTGCTCTCATGTATTTGATACCTCTTTCTAGATTATAGTCATTAAATGACCTTTTCAGCTAATGTTAGGTCCATGGGAACCTTGAGTATGCTTTATTTGATTAAGGGGAGTTAGTTAAATTATTAGATCTCTAATACATGATTCTCAACCATGGGCACCCCTTATCCTTACCCCCACCTGGGGGATATTGGCAATGTCTGGATATTCTGAGTGTAATGACTTGCCCAGGTGGGGAGAGTGCTGCTGGTATCTAGTGGGTAAGGGCAGGAATGCTGCTTTCCATCCTGCAATGCACAGGATAATCCCCACAACAAAAAATTATAAGGTTCAAAATGACAGTATCACCAAGATCAAGAAACCGTATTCTAAATTCATATCGCCTATGAACCTTCAGATTACATAATGTGAAAAACTTAGTTTGATGTGTAATACTTTGACAATATGTACTCTACACCCACAGAGTACATTTTATATAAACTACACCCAAGGAATTGGTGTAATGATAACTGACTAATAATAATTTATGTCATCTTATGCTTTACAGAGAACTTTTGTGTGCAAAGAAATAAGTGCTTACATGCTAGGCACTTCAAATCTATTTTAATATTCACAAGCATAAAGGTATAGATAATAGTTTTTTTTTTAAGGTAAGAAAATATGCCTTCAGGAAACTAACCCAAAGATCTTCATATTTAATCTTATTCATGCTTAATTTATTATCTATTTGTTTATAATTGAAGGGTACTATACAGAAACTGTACTCATAAAAGCTTAGCAGTGGTTACGCACAGGAATTCTATATTTTGTGGTTCTCTCACTATGGAAATTATTGTGATTATTTCATTTAGATGTCTTTTTAAAAGAGCTTTGGCAATTTTCCATCTGGGGAATCCCATAATGGGTTATATGTTCAAGATAGTGGAACACATATCTAAAATTTGCCAGAAATGGTGGTAATGGGGAGCTTGTGTGTCATTGTCTTTTGGAGACAAATTTAAGCAGAAATTATTGTTGCCATAGACAGGTTTTGAGCCAACACTTTGAAAGAATATTCAGGGCTTATTTCAGAATATTACAGAGACAACTGTTTTTCAGGATTAAGAAGTTAATTATTTTAAAAATACATTAATGCTGAAAGCATGACTGCACTAATACTAAATCCAGGTCTTAGTCTATAGAGCTTAGTCTATGGAAAGTCTGAATCACATCAAGTCTTAATAGTTTCATGACCTTGGGAAAGTTTCTTAAGCTTTAGAGTTCCAGTTTCCTAATCTGTAAATCATTAGATCATTGTGTGAAGGAGCTAATGTTGAATAGTCAATGTAATGATTACTATAAAGTGCTTAATAAAGGCAATTATTCTTTTTTTTTTCCTTTTTTTTAAACCCTCACCCGAGGATATGTTTCCATTGATTTTAGAGAGAGAGAGGGAGAGGGAGAGGGAGGGGAGGGGAAGGGAGGGAGAAAAAGAGAGAGAGAGAGAGAGAGAGAGAGAGAGAAAGAGAGAGAGAGAACATTGACGTGAGAGAGATACATTGATTAGTTACCTCCTGCACATGCCCTTGACTGGTATGAGGGAATAGGAATCCTAAATTATTCTATACATTCAGACAACAATAGTTAACAAGTTGACGGCGATAAAGGATTGTAAAACTGGAGTTAAATGGAATGTAAGAAGGTGGATAGAGATGACCTGGAGGTTTACTTGTTCTTGGAGTTGATTGACTTTCTATTGAAGAAGCCTTTTCAGTAGTTCAACATTCCCTCATACCACTTCAGAAAGATGAAGCCTGGCCCTAGCCGGTTTGCTCAGTAGATAGAGCAATGGCCCATGGACTGAAGGGTCCCGGGTTAGATTCTAGTCAAGGGCACATACCTTGGTTGCAGGATCCCCAGCTGTGGTCGTGGTGTATGCAAGAGGCAACCAATCGATGTGTCTCTTACATCAGTGTTTCGTGTCTCCCTTGCCCTTCTACTCTCTCTGGAAATCAATGGAAAAATATCTTCAGGTGAGGAATAACCAAAAAAAAAAAAAAAGAAGCAGCAGCCTGTATTTTACATTATTTTTTCCAAAGCTCTTTTGAGGCATCCCCGGTATGTTTGTCCACAATTTTAAAAATGTGTATTTGTTAACAGTGACTGGTAGATTTTTTTGCCCCAAGATGGGAAATATTCTTATTTAAATAAACAGAAAATTTATATTGGTAAAAAAAAAAAAAAAAAAAAAGAAAGAAAAAAGTACCTCACCTGGCATGTCATTGTTGTTCCAAAATCATGATGTTAAGGACTAAAGATTTATTACTTGTAGTGAAATTTCATCCTGACTTTGCTGAGCATGGGCTCAAAAGTTCAGAAGGAGACATGAGATTTCTAGTGCAGTGTTCTCCTAAATTGCATCTTTAGGAATATCAGGGGTTCGACAAGATTTTTGTTGGTGTTAATATATTATTTTTCCTCCTTCGAGGAGACATAATTAGTAATTGTGTATATCTGTAAGATATTACAAGGGCTAAGAAAATAATCCAGTGGTCATTCCTCAGCCCTCACAGCCTTTTTATTTTATTTTTTTAATTGATTTCAGAGAGAGGAAGGGAGAGGGAGAGATAGAAACATCAATATTGAGAGAGAATCAGATTGGCTGCCTCCTGCACGCCCCCTACTGGGAATTGAGCCCGCAACTCAGACCTGTGCCTTTGACTGGAATTGAAGCCGGGACCCTTCAGTCCGCAGGCGGACGCTCTTTCCCTTGAGCCAAACCGGCTAGGGCCCTTGCAGCCTTTTTGACCCTTGCTCCCTCCGTCTTGCTTTCCTTTCCTCCAGCACCACTCCTATCACACTGGAGGTTCCTCTCTGCTTTTCCAACTTTTCCTCTACTTCTTAACCCCTTTGCGTTGGGCTCAATCCTTAGACCTCTTCTCTATCTACACTTCTTTGTTGGATGATCTTATTTTAGCTTTAGGATTTACCTTTCATCTGTATGCTGACAAGTCTCTAGTCAGCAATTTTCAACTGGTGTGCTGTAAGAATTTTTAAAACATGCATGAGGACCTGACTATTTAGTCACAAGCACTGACCTCTCTCCCCTTAAATTTTCAAATAAGAAAACGACAACAGCCAACACCATAGCCTTCTTGTGTGAGTGAACCAAAATTATACCTTTTTTTTTTTTTTGGTCAGATTGGCAAAAATATATTTTTGGTGCGCTGCAGAATTTTAGTAATTAGTTTATGTGTCCCATGAGATGGAAAAGGTTGAAAATCACTGCCCTAGCTTATATCTCCACCTAGATCTCCAGCTTGACCATCTTACTTTGTATGTCTAATGATCAATTACTTCACCTTTCCCACTTTGTCTGATAAGTGTCTCAAACGTAAAATGTCTGAAACCCAAACCCACTATTTTCAGTGCTGCTGCTCCCTAGCATTGTTACCTAGAGAAGGAAAATTATGGGTAAGTCTCTAATTGACATCCCCTGTAGCCTCTCCCCAACACATCTGATCGAAGTGAATGTCATAACTCCGTTTAGTACCCAGAGCATATAACGGATGCTAAATTCCGTATTCAGTGACTGTCTGTTTCTGGGTTGCAATCTCACAGGGGACGTACAGGTGTGAGTCTCAGTTGTGAAATCAGTTTTATGTAATAGCAAACGTTTTGCACAAAGTAGAAAAAAAGAAGTACAAAAAGAGCCTGGTTGAGAGTTAGAAAGAAAACCCACCCTCCAGCTCCCACAACAGCACTCTTCTTCATTATTTAAGTGGAACTGTGTGCCACCACCATCAAATCGAATGCCTGTGCTTATTTCCTTTCTCTTTAAGTAAAACAGCTATTTTTAGTAGTGTGTGGGAGGGGTGTGAAATTTAATGACAAATTATTTTTAACATGAGGGTACTTACTCATTTGTCATGTTTGTAATAAGCACTGTGTGTGTTACAAGGCAAAAGCTGTTGAATTTCCAATAGTTTTTTTCTTACATAATTAAGCACAGGAATCATCATGTTTATCTACTTCTGGTCACTGATTACCTCCAGATGTGGTATTATTTTCTCAAGTGTCTTTTTTTTAAATTTTTTTTTACAGTTTCCACAGGTAACAAAGGCAGATCAAAATCCATGAGTCACATATGTCTAACATGACTGGAAGATTGTCAATTAGAATAGAGTTTCATTTTCAGGGAGTGGGAGGAAAGGAAGAGTTTCCTTTTTCTTTTTTTTAAATGTATTTTGCTTTTTGAGAGAAGGAAGGAATAACTTCAGTTTTCTAACAATTCCTCTTTAGCTTTTTATTCACAAATCTCTTCTTTTTATAATTTGATAGTCATTAGAAAAAAGTGGTCATATTTGCTTTATTTTAAATAATGCATTAGATGAGCTTCATTATTAGAAAAATAGAACTTATGTTAATAGAAAAAGGAGTCATTACCTAATATATTCCTAATATCCTTCTTTGATTTCTGCATTTGGAATAAAAACAGGCCTTTTTCTCAGAGACATTAAGTAGTGTTAGAAATTTTCGCACAGTCTTTCTTAAAAATTCACTTAGTATCTTCCAGTTGCTTGGAATTCCTCCTTTCTGCCCATTTGGAAGCAGCCTGTCTTGTTTCATATGTACAAATGATGCCACTGCTGTCATGAGGAGGACATTGGCTTTGAATTGTCTCAGTGGTCTCCCACTGCCACATATACACCTCCACCCTTACCCCATACACATCTGACAGGTTATGAAATCATGAATCAGGACCCCATTTCTTAAAAAAATTTTTTTAAAGCTGTGAACAAGTGGCCAGACTTCATAAGCAACAACTGGAGGGGGGAGGTTACTTAGTGGCTTGGAGAAGGACCAAGGAACTTGTGAGCTCAACTTCTCTAACATCAACCTCGTTTCCCAAGAGGCAACATTCAGTTCAGCTAGTTGCTACCCAGGGCAGGGCAGGACAGGGCAGGACAGGGCAGGGGAGGGCAGGGCTGGGCAGGGCAGGGCTAGAACTAACTATAGATGGGGTGGGTCCCTAGGAAGAATCCATGCTTTACTCTGGGAAGTAGATGCCTGGGAACATAATCACCCAGTGAATCGCATGTATTTTTTCTGAGGAATAAAGATGGAGGCTTATTCTGGGTCAAGAAATAGGGACTATACGGACTGTAGGAGTTGAGGTAGAAGGAAGGATGACTGTGTGTGGCAGGGAGGAGACTGGGTGGAGTAGGAAGCTATACTGGGATCCCTTACAGCCTTCCAGATTCCTTGTTAGCCAGAGAGGCTTGGGGTGGTGGCAGGTGGAGCCAAACTTCTCATGGTACCTGGGGCGGAAATACTTCTCCTCTATCAGAAATTCCAGCATGAGTTTTTAATCATATGTTTCCTCAGATGGTGGTTTGATAAGATTGTTGTGTTTGATGTCTACAGAAGTTGGACTGGACAAGTTGGGAGTTGGGATTTGAGAAGGAAAGAGGCTTTTGGAGCACAGATATTTCCATTCTTTATTATGATATTGGGGCAGAACATGAGGAGACTGGACCCTGCAGAGTTGCAAATGAGGTGGTTGGTACTTTGAGGGAAAAAAGGGTATGTCAAAGTATGGGAGAGAAACATAAAAAGAGAAATAGGATTGTGTTTCAAACTCCATGAAGCTTTATCTTATTTTTGGGGAAATACCCTCCATCTTTCTCTGCCCTTGCTGTGCTGGACTAGCTCCATGAGTGGCTGTAGGCAACTTGTACATGAACATCTGAATGCTTGAATTCTGGGATGTAACCATGAGTCAGGTATGGTTCCAGCTCTTTGCAGTCCACCGGAGGAGACTCTAGGAACATCTGTTGTGGGTGCATGCATGTGGGCCCTGGGTTAGCTCTTCGATAAACAGAAGGTATTTGGAAATATTTTGATGAGGCCCTAGTACACAACTGGCTGTCCCAAACTATAATGAAACTATAATTCCATCCTTCAATACTTTGTCTTCAAACTATGCTCTCAGATATGAGGGAGATAGATTTTGGCAATGTATGCACATTATTCCCCCTCAGATTTTGAGCTTTTGGAAAATGTATGGTGTTGGCCAAGGAGCAGTCCCTGGTAGACAAAGGGTGGGTGAGGAGGGCTGGCTTGGTATCAACATGGATGTTTGGTCAATGACAGAAATATCACCCCAGTTTGCCTTGCCTTTTGTTTGCCCTTATTCTAGAAATAATTTCTTGTTCATAATCTTGCATAACAAGAGGGCAAGGAAAGCATAATATGAATGATGGATTGCGCTTCACAGAAATGTCTTTACTGCAGGGAATACTTTGTGCTGGGAAACCTGGCTGTCTTCTGGCTACTTCCCTTCCTCCATACTGTTGGTTGAGATGGGTAATTGGAGGATAGTCTTGAAACATCTCCTTTACTTGATCTGCCTGGGTTAAGCATGTTTTAAACTCACGTAAGCCCAGTGAGATCAGTATGTTGTTTCCAGGTGACACTATGGAGACATGGAGTTAAGAAAACATGAGCAAGTCCTCACAGCTTATCAGAGTGGATCCAGAATTCACACCCAGGAAGTCTGACCCCGGAGCCTGCCCTCTTAGCCAAGCTGTCATCTCAGGGAAGGGCCTGGCATGGGATCTCCTGCAGGGAGCCAGAGCACCTACATGGATTCTGTTTCCCTGGCCTTTGGTTAGCCGTGGTACTTCTTCATTAATATTTTGTACTGGTATTCTAAAATAGCTTTGAATACAGAAGGGATCAGACCCAGAGCTTTGTGGCTGTAAGTATACCTGACAGCTGTTAGGATAAGATGGTGACAGATGGTTATGTTTACTGATGGGCCCACTTGACAGTTAGTGGCTCTTTCTGACCTCTAACAGAGAGTTCTGAGGTCTATAATGGGAATATATATATATCTTCTGGGCTTTTTGTCAGGTAGTGAAGAAATTACCAGAGCTATTCCATTAACAGAGTGGAAGATTATGTTATACTTGCTATTTCTTGAATATCAAATACAATATTTTAAAATTAGTGTATGGAAACTACAGCATAGGGAATATAGTCAGTAATATTGTAATGATTATGTATGGTGCTAGGTCGGTACATGAAATATTGGGAGATTGCTTTGTAAATTATATGGTTGTCTAACCATTTTTCTGTATACCTAAAACTAATATAAAATAATATTGAATGTCAACTGTAATTGAAAAAAATAAAAATTAGTGTGTGATATGCAGGGAATACTAGCAACATACTGATCATAGTCATTTTTTTCAAACTATTAATGTTTTATCTCTGCACCTTTTTATGTTAGATTCGGGTTTCAAGGTAGGCTTGGATTCTTTAGCCTCTGTTTTTCAGAACTCTGCTGGGAAGTGTTTCTTTTTTTAAAACTTGATTTCAGAGAGGAAGGAAGAGGGAGAGGGGTAGGAACATCAATGATGACTGAGAATCATTGATTGGCTGCCTCCTGCATGCCCTCTACTAGGGATCGAGCCCACAACCTGACACGTGCCCTGACTGGGAATTGAACGGTGACCTCCTGGTACACGCTCAACTACTGAGCCACACCTGCCAGGATGCTGGGAAGTGTTTTTTCTGAGAGATTAGCAGTTAACCTTTTACTCAGTGCTTTGAAGTTGGTCTTTGTTTTTGAGTCTGTGCCCTTTTCTGGGTTACTGATGTATGATTATAAAGAATTCATTTTATTGCGATTTTCAAGATAGTAGCTTAAAAAAGAAACCCAATTGTGAATTTCAATATGATTTGAATCAAAATTGGATATATTTTATTTTATTTTGGGGGTATATTTTAATAAGCTAGTCCAATTTAACTGTTCTTTGACATCATATGAATAATTATTAGGAATCTTCCTGGCTTTTATTATTTCAAGGTATCTTTTGCTAAATTACATTTCTTTAAACTAAATAAATGTGTTCAGTCAGTGTTTGAGAGCCTCTGTGTGCCATGCACTGTGCTTGACTTTATTTATTTATTTATTTATTTATTTTAAAATATAAGTTTATTGATTTCAGAGAGGAAGGGGGAGAGAGAGATCAAAGATGAGAACGAATCATTGAGTGGCTGCCTCCTGCACGTCCCACACTAGGGACCGAGCCTGCAACCTGGGCATGTACCCTGATTGGGAACTGAACCGTCACCTCCTGGTCACGCTCAGCTACTGAGCCACACTGGCTGGGCTGTATTAGATATTTTTAATAGAATATTTTTATGTGCTTGCTAGGTGGTAGACTCTGTCTTAAAGACACTTGGGATATGCTAGTAAACAACACCACAAAAATTCTTTTGGATTTTGGTGGAGGAAAGAGTTAATAAATGAATGCCTGCAGAAGATGGTTATAAATACAAAAATAAAGCAGCGATGAGAGATGGGTGTGTCAGGCAGACTGGCTGCAGTTTTAAATACTGGGGTCCCACATGGCTTTGCTGGGAAGCCTTTGTGTGTAGCTTGGAGAATAAGATGGACTCTGTTCTCATGTTCTCACATAGCTTAGTGTTATTAACTGCTTCCTGATGAGCACCTGCCAGGAGGGTAGGGGCTCCGCTAAGTACCTGTGTACATTTCCTGCTACTCTGTTGAACTTGTGGTTCTCAACCTTCTGGCCCTTTAAATACAGTTCCTCATGTTGTGACCCAACCATAAAATTATTTTCGTTGCTACTTCATAACTGTAATGTTGCTACTGTTATGAAACGTAATGTAAATATCTGATATGCAGGATGGTCTTAGGCGACCCCTGTGAAAGGGTCGTTCGACTGCCAAAGGGGTCGTGACCCACAGGTTGAGAACTGCTGAACTAGAGGATCTTATCGCCAGTTTCTCCAGAATGGGAACTGAAGGTTTGAGAATCAAGTAAATTGCCAAGACAAACATGGCTAGTGGGACGCAGATCAGATCCAAGGCCTGCTCTTAAACAGTGTTTTTGCTAAGTCAACTCTCGAAATATTTGTTATGGAGGAGTTAGCCAACTTTGGAGATAAGGCTACCTTAATTTTGGTTCTGACTGGTTGGGCAGTGCTTGGCTGGCTCAGGGAGAGTGTTGTGTTATGAGCCTCCTCCCTGGTGCTTTTTCTATTTAAAAGGCCTTGAGCTCGTGCCCTGGCCCCAGTAGGCAGAGAGCTGCCTGGTTACCGACTTCCATGCAGAGGGATGAGTTTGTTGTGTGTCAGAAAGTGGCGTCTCATGACTCCAGCAAATCATTGACTACTTGAATTCCTGGTGCTGCAGTTCAGTGATAGGACACTAAGTTGGCTGGCCTATGTATCATTATGTCCAAGAGCACATTATAAATGCCCGTATTTAGAAGGGAACGTAGAGTGAAAGGTTGTAGTGCCAAGTTCACTGATTATTGTGCCTGTTTATGACAGAAGAGGCCATACCTTGTATTTACAGCGATTGCTTTATCATAATAAAAAGTAAATAGTAAATGAGTGTTTTGGATTAGAACCTTTATAGAGGGCTGTGGAAAGTCTGGGGTTCAAGAGAGCTCTGTTGTTTTTCTGCCCTCAGTGTGCTTATGATAACGTTCAACACAAAGCATCCCACTTTTAATAGGGTAGTGATTTTTCAGCCTAGTATATCCTTTGCATTGAGTATTGCTTATTCTTTTGTGCTTTGGCTAATTCCATATCTGAGGTGTGTATGTTGGTCATTAATCTAAAAAAGAAGCTATATATTTCACAACTCTATGTACTATTTTTTATTGGTAGTTTCTAGTGATTTTTGCCTCTATTACTTCCAAAATTAAATGTTGTTAATTTTTACAAGGTGATTTTCTTTTTTTATTCAAGAAGTAAACTGTGATTTGAGCACTTGGGCTGTGAAATTCTATTTATTGACTTTATTGAGTTACTGGAGGCCCGATGCACATCGTGCAAGGGGCTTGGCCCTTGCAGCTCTGGCTTCGTCCAGAAGGTTGTCGGGAAGGACACCTGGGAGGTCGTTCTATTGTCCAGCATAATTAGCATATTACACTTTTATTATTATAGATAATATACATACAGAAAGGATTTATAAGTGTACAATTCAAAGACTGTAGAGATGGAACACACTTAAGCACTCAGCTTCAAAATCAAAGTACAAGAAATTATCAGTGTCCTAGAAACCCCCACATTTTCAATCACTTGCACCATCTTCTCCCATCAGGGTAACCTCTGTTCTGACTTCTAACATCATATCTTTGTTTTGCCTATTCTTGTATTTGGCATGAATGATAGGTAACAATCTATATACTCTATGTGTCTGGATTCTTTTGTTTCCCATTTGTGAGGTTGAACCATATGGTTGAATGCAATTGTGGGTTATTTGTTCTAATTGTTATATAATATTTAATTGTGTGGATATTCCACAATTTATTCATTCTAATGTTAAAGAATTCTGTGTAGCTTACAGCTTATTCTAAGTGGTGCTTCTACAAACATTGTCATATATGACTTAAGGTGAATTTATGTAAGCATTTCTGTTGGGTATATGCCTAGGAGTGGAATTATTAGGTCATAGAATATGAATATATTCAGCTTGAATAGATACTTCTGAGTAGGCTAAAAGTTAAAGTAGTACCAATTTCTATTTTCACAGTAGTGTGAAAGCTTGTAAATGTTATTTTTGATATGATGTTTTGCGGGTAGATGGGAGGTGTAATGTTCTTAGGTTCATTTTATTTCAAGTTTTTTTTATGGAAAGGAATGGTCATAGCTGTCTCATTGAGTCTTTGAAAGCTAAATTAAATATCTGTGTGCTCATTTTCCCCCTCTTCTCTTTCTGTCTTCCTATATCTTATATGTGTTTTAAACATAGAATATGTGTGTGTATATATATTTTATCTTACAAATGTACCCCTTATAGACTCTTAGACTGAAAAGCCACCTAGAAGTCATCCAGCTCAGGCTTCTAAAGTCTCTCTGAATTCACATTGATCCTGCTGAAGTGTCTCTAACGACTGAAAGCACATTGTTTTAGGGCAACCTAAGTTCCTTTTATTAATTCATTCATATTGTTGCTTCTTCAGCATTGTGGTGACATCAGCCTATTTTTAACTTCACCCATAAATGTCATGTCCTGTTATAAGTAAAGGGAAAAACACACCCATGATTCTTGTAATAGAGCAAAATCTCTTCAGGGGGAGATTCATGGCTATTAAAAAAAAATTTATATATATATATGGATTTCAGAGAGGAAAGGAGAGGGAGAGAGATAGAAACATCAATGATGAGAGAGATTCATTGACTGGCTGCCTCCTGAATGCTCCCCACTGGGGACCGAGCCTCAAACGTGGGCATGGACCCTGACCAGGAGTCTAACCATGACCTCTTGGTTTATAGGTCGATGCTCAACCACTGAGCCATGCTGGCTAGGCTCACAGTTATTTTTTAAACGTTGCTTCCAACATCTGCAGGGTTGTGGGCTCAGCAGTTTGCTCTGGGGAATTTGGGTGAGAAAACTGATGTGGACGATGAAGATGAGAACTCAGTGCAAAATAGCTTTTCTTTCTCCTGTTTCTGATCCCTCTGCCATGAGCACATTTCCCCCCCTTTGATAGGGTTTAAGCATTGTTTAAAATAAATACAAAAAATGCAAATACTGCATTTTAGAAACCAGATTGTAATGAATAAAATGAGAAAATACAAGCTTTTTAACAGAAACTGATGCTTATATTTCATGAAATCAATGAATGCAGGAAATTTTTTTCTGAAATTTCTGAGCTTCCAGGTGGTATTAATATCCATAGAACTGAGCTTCAGTTAATAATTAATAATTTAAAGTTCTTAGATATTAATAGATATTTTCTCTTTTTTCTTTACAGGCAAGAAGAGACTGATAGGAGAGTGAAAAATGTAAGATATGTTTAAATGGAATATTATAGATTTTTTTACTTGTTATGTAATAAGGCAGTGGGATCTAAAAATAGCTGATATTCTCTGTTATCTTTTTTTTCAATGAAATTTTTGCTAGAAACCAACCAGTCACAAACTCTAAATATGTTAAAATATGGTTAAAACATATTGTCTGTCTTCATGGTAATAAGAGGATAGTTTAAACTTAGAAAGTTGTTTTTCATATGTTAGTAATGTGGTAAAGGCAAATAAACACATGTTAGGACTTTTAGGGGAGTAAGTCAGAAACCATCAAATCAGACTTTAAGGAACAACAATGAATGTTTAAGAATTCTACCTGATTATTCAATGTGGACTTATATAATATCTATAATATTCTAATGTATTAGAAGAATTTCTGATGTGACAGCTTATTAAACACATAAGAGCTCAGTACCTTTAGGAAAGCTGAGACATTGATTTTAAGTGTCCATTTACTAAGTTTGTTGGTTAGAAAAATATTTATTGCTTTAAAGGTTTAATTCGCCCCCCCCCCCTTCATATGTACTAGTAGAATGCATGAATGAATTCTACTATACATACGAAGTTGGGATCTGGGCTTTTGTCTGAGAATGTGCTCAGATAATGCCTGAATGCCCCCACCTGGGGGACTGAGCCTGAAACCTAGGCATGTACCCTGACCAGGAATCTAACTGTGCAATCTAGGAAGAATGAATCACATTTTTAATGACCCTTTTCCTTCCCATAATTTAAAAGAAAAATCTTTCAGCTATAGATAGATATGCTCTTTTATCCGGAATGCTCACATGCATTTGAGATTGCAGTTAGTTGCTATAAATAGACTGATCTTTTTGTTTTATGGACTTTTTTTAAAGGTTTTGATAACATTGTACTGGCTGGGAAGAAAAGCACAAAGTAACCCCTACTATAATGGTCCATATCTTAATTTGAAAGCATTTGAGAATCTTTTGGGACAAGCTCTCACCAAGGTAAGGAAACTATATCTGTATGAGATGATCACTATAACTAATACTATTTTCTCTTCTTCTCTCCCTCCCCCTTTCGGTTTTCCTTCCATTTCATTCTTCTCCTTCTCTATAGCAAATGTGGAAGGTCTGACTATCTTTGTTCTGGTCTAGATTGGGATGGGTAGAGAGGATTGTTACTCATTGACTGGCTTTGTATGCCACCACTAGGGACTGAGTGAGTCTATTTCACTACAGTGTCCAGGATATAGGCATTTATCTTTTAATTCTAGCTAACTCCACAATAGGCATTCGTTTCCTTTCTTAGATACTTTGTATACTTAAATCTTTCTATGTTCATTATGAATTCAACCTGTAGTAGAAAGGTTCTTCAGGGTTATTAAAATGTATGGAAGCTACGCAATTTTTAAAAATTTTTAGTATCTTTTAGTCATGGAGGAGTACCTCTAATGCCTATATTTCTATATCTCCACAATTCTACATACTGCTTCTGTTTCCTAAGGAGTAGTGAATGCTGTTACATGAAACATGATATGGCTTTTTAAAATTAGAATGCTTATTGTAATGCTTTTGATTGTTTAAGGACAGTTTGAGGAGAGTTGAGTGCCAGGTCTGACTGTAGTTCTGCCAAATCTTCATTTATAAGATCCAAATGGGAAAATTAACTTCTCTTAGGGGATATATGTCTAGGGGAGTTTGCAATGCTCAGAAGAAAATAGGTAGTCAAAATAATATATCACCGTCTAATTAATTGTAGTTGCTCCATTGGTTTTGATGGATGATGATGAAGTGATACTTTACCAAAAAGGCGTTTGGTATTAGTCTCGAGCACATTGTAAAGATGTAATAAATGTTAGTTGTCATGAATGGAAGATAGAAATTGTAGATCAGGATGAAAATAGTTATCATGAATGGAAGATAGTAATTTTAGACCAAGGTGAAAATGATTACCAGGCCTTATATGTACCCTAATCTTTAGTTTTGCCCGAGTTTAGCCATCTACATTATAGAAAGATGGGATTATATAATTTAGAAGGTCTTCCTTTTTGATGATGATGATTTTTAATCCTCATCTAAGGATATATATGTTTTTCATTGATTTTTAGAGAGAGTGGAAGGGAGTGGAGCGGGGTGGTGGGGGGTGGGAGAGAAAAGCATCAATGTGAGAGTGGTACATTGTTGCCTCCTGCATGAGCTGACCAGGGCTGGGGATTGAACCTGCAACCCAGGTACATCCCCTTGACCGGGAATTGAATCCAAGACCCTTTGGTGCATGGGCCAATGCTCTAACGATTGAGCACACCAGCCAGGGCTTATTTTTGTTATTTTTGAATTGTAAAGAGTTTATAGCACTCTATTCAAATTCTTGAAACAGTTAATTCAGGTAATATTTGAGATATTATCATGCACAAGCCTTGTAGCAGGTGTTGGGAAAACGCACAAGACAAAGAATCCATCCTTGTGCAGCACAGTTGTCTGTTGGAGACAGATGAGCAGATAAGTCACTGCAGTGGAAGAGGGTAGAGGAGGGTAAGACTGATGGAGGAACATGCAGGGGGCTTTGGGCATGATCATAGCTTTGTCTCAGTTATTTCAGCTAAGAAAACATCCAGTTCAAAACAATATGGGACTTTGGCCCCTGTGTTAGTGTTCTCAACAGCCCTTGGTCCTTTTTATGGCAGTCTGACTCAGGCTGAATAAGGCTGGTGCAGTGCATGTGCTGGGAATGCTCTATTACAGGCTGTTTCCTGTCACCAGACGTAGGTAAACATTTTTCGTCAGTTAAATTTTTTTTTGATACTTAAAAACTATAGTTGTGGTTTTATTCCATTATTATAGAGTGGGAATAGCCATAAGAGGTGTGTGGATCTGTAACCTGTTTGGCAACTGTTTTGTTAAAAATCAAAACCATTGTGTTCATCAAACTTTCCAACTTAAGTAGATAATGCTTAATGGCCAATCCAAGATATCAGTTAAAAAAACACTTGGGATAAGCTGTTGCACCTGAGTTACCCTATAAGTTGGAGGTGACTCAGGTGACTTGTCAGAGAGAAGTCCTACATAACCAGGCACCAGGGTCAGACTCAGGCTCTTTTATAACTGTGGTGGCCTGTTATAAATACTTTAACATTTATGAGGTCAAAAGTCATCTCGCTGTGTAGTGAGAGGACCCTATGTCTACAACAGTATGTCTATAGAAGCCTGATGGATCAAAAGATTTACTTACGCTCTACCTGGTTTGGCTCAGTGGATAGAGGGTTGGCCTTCAGACTGAAGGGTCCAGGGTTTGATTCCGGTCAAGGACACATGTCTGGGTTGCAGGCTTAATCCCCAGTGTAGGGTGTGCATGAGGAAGCTGATCAACGATTCTCTTTCACCATTGATGTTTCTATCTCTCTCTCCCTCTTCCTTCCTCTCTGAAATCAATTAAAAAAAAGATTTACTTAAAGTTTTTAATCATTTTATATTATGAGACATATCTAGGTGATACCAGCATTAGGCCCAGCTTCCCCATCTGCTTAGAAATAAGGTACAAGGTAGGTGCTTACATTTTCATGACAGGATGTTAATTCTAACACCAGTTTGTCTGGCATCCAAAGATGTAAAAATCTAGTTCTACTCGACTTTATTGGTTCTTCAAACACTTGTCCAAAAATTCAACTACAGATTGACAAATCCAGCCTTAGCCAAAAGTGTGCCTGACGGAGCTGCTGATTATTCATTGTAAATGTTCTTTTGTCGATTTTTTCTTATGTTGAGAATGTTTATAATATGCTCATAGTTAGAGTACAACAAATATGTCATCAGATTCAATTATTAAAAATTTCCCGTATTGACTTTATTTATGTATCTGTTCATCAATCTATGTTTTATTTACTTAATCATTTTAAAGTAAATTGCAAAGATCTCACCCCTAAATACTTAGTATGCGTGTCTTAAGAATAAGAGTTTTTATTTTTGGTATATGGAAATTCTTTCATATAGCCACAATATCTATTAAAATTAAGAAAATTCATAAATATGCCCCATTATTTAATATTCAGTCTGTATTCAAATCTTCCCAATTATCTCCCAGCTCTGTTTCATAGCTTTTTTTTGAGGATCATGATTTAATTAAGGCCCACATCTTACATTTGGTTGTTGGGAATCCCTAGGTTCTTTAAACCATCTCTGTTTTAGTGAAGTCACCTGAAGCTAACATTCCTGACTTTTACTATAATGACAGTTACATTCACCATATTAAAACATTAAGAGTTTATTACTCTGTATTAATTCATTAATTAATTAATTATTACTCTGTATCATGACTCTGCTAAGGGCTTTATACATTTACTTAAATCCTAATTTTAAAAAATCCAGTTGTATTTTGCTATGTACTTTCATAGAGAAATGCTAATTAGAAATACGGATTTTGTGTAAATGCTATGTGATTTATAAACCTATAGTTATTGACATTTGCCATGTTTTTGTGCACCTCTTACATGAGCCAAACAAATATTTAATTTAGATTCAGGGAAAATATTTTGTATGTCAGCCAACAAGTCTGCTTTTCTTGGTTCAGATCTAGGTTTCTTAATCAATGAAAGTGATAAATTCTGTGACGTGTATACCTGCTGTACTTGCTCCTCTCTGTTTTAAACTTTTTGTTAAAAAATTTAACTACTTTTTTTATTTAACATATATCTCCTCAACTATTTGCAGAACGTAGGATGGTTATGATTAATTTGTCTTCTTTTGGATATCAAAGTCCAGTTTGATTTTTCTATTTAACTCCGTATTTATTGCCAAATAACTCTAGATAATAATTGATTTTAGTATATTAATTTAGTTAGTAGCTTTTCGTATTAAAATGTCTCCCATCCCTTAATTTTATATAGATTGTACTACTTTATTAAATAATAATGAATACCTCTTTGTTGTTATATGAGGACCAACTATTAGTTGTGGGAATGCAGATTTATTTTCTGATTTTTTAAAATCAGATTTTTATGATTAACAGGAGACCTTGTTGCCTCACCTATCAAATGAAGCACAACTTGAGCTATGCAAACAAACAAGTAATGACTGACTACAGTTTGGGATTTTATGCTAACTTATTCTCTAAAAAATTTTTTTAGGCACTTGAAGACTCCAGCTGCCTGAAACGAAGTGGCAGGGACAGTGGATACGGAGACATCTGGTGTGCTGACCGGGGAGAGTTCCCTGTGCCCCCAGGCAGCCATAGGAGAGAAGATTCATTTGAAAGCTTGGACTCTCTGGGCTCTAGGTCCTTCACAAGCTGCTCCTCTGATATCACGCTGAGGGGTGGGCGTGAAGGTGAGTTGCATTTTTTTTTAGTTAATCCCCACCCGAGGATATTTTTCCATTGATTTTTAGGGAGAGTGAAAGAGAGAGGGAAAGACAGAGAAAGAGCCATGTGAGAGAAACACATAGATTGGTTGCCTCCTGCATGAGCTATGGCCAGGGCCCAGGTTGGGGAGGAGCCTGTAACCAAGGTACACACCCTGGTCCGGAATCAAATCCGGGGACCCTTTGGTCCGCAGGCCTATGCTCTATCCACTGAGCCAAAACTGCTAGGTAAAGTGAGTTGTATTTTTGACTGGCAGTTTATTTGAATTTGTTTGCATGTTAAGAAAAAATTGGGAATGGGAGAAAGTAGAAAATTGAGGTGAAAACTATTGAGGGCAAAAATTTCATCAAGAAAATAGAGATTAAATTGTAATTTTTAATTTAAAAAAATATGTTTTTATTGAATTTTTTAGAGAGGAAGAGAGAGGGGGAGAGAGAGAGAAACATCAATGATGAGAATCATTGATCGGCTGCCTCCTGCATGCCCCACACTGGGATCGAGCCTGCAACCCAGACATGTGCCCTGACTGGGAATTGAACCACGACCTCCTGGTTAATGTACTGACGTTCAACCACTGAGATACACTGGCTGGACTGAAGTGTAATTGAAAAAAAATTTTTTTCCTCCCTCACTGTATCATCACTAGAGGGGTAGTGGTTTCAATTTTTCTTTCTTCCCATTTTCAGAGGAGACAAGAGGAACCGTTAAACTGTGATCTGTTTTATCAGTGATAATATATTTTGATTATTTTCCCTCCAGATTCAGGGTTAATAATCTGTGCCTATGAGGCCTATTGACTGGTATATCTAAACATAAAAAAGGTCCTAAAAAGTTTGTTCTAATTCCTGAGTTAATTTCTTATTTCCCTTCTCTTACTCCCCCCAAAAAAAGATTTTAAAAAATTCTCAAGAAAAAGAACAAGACAGACATCTTTTTAATGATCTCTAAGAGAAGAAATGATTGATATCTATCATGATATAACATTGTGCTAAACTTTGATTAAATAACAATATAAGCATGGTGTTAAAAAAACATCTTTTGATTCTGTAAGGGTCAGAGCTAATCCAGGACAGAGTAAGTATGAAAGGAGCATGTTAATGAAAATCATCCTGTTTTGGGGAGGAGACTTCTTTAAAATGTCAGTGTCCTGGTCAGATCAGTTAATTAAATGCTAAGTCTTACTCCTGTGAATGTTGGGTGGTCTGAGAAATTTCTAAATGTATACCTCTAGCAATTCAAATTGGACTAGATTGGAACCATGAGTAAAGTTGCTTCAAGTATTTCTGTGTTTCTACCATTAATGTGAAAAAAATTGAGAGTTCGGGTTGTGAGTTTGTACTAGATTGTTAGGAATTTTACTGGTTCATTTTGATTATTATTTTAATATTAAGTGACTTTTCTAACATTTTTATTATAAAAAAATTTCAAACATCATCAAAGTTTGGAAGAATTTTCCAGTGAACACCCATGTACCCACCACATAATTCTACCATAACATTTTATTATATCTGCTTCATCACATACCTATCCTGCCTCTCCCTGCCTTAATTTATCCATCTTATTTTTTGGAGGCATTTCAGAGCATATTACGCTTGTCCTAAATACTTTAGCATGTAGGTCATTAACTAGAGTTTAATCTTTATTTGTTGTTCTTAGGTAAATTTACATAAATGCAAAGTACGATGAATTTGTCTTTCAAAAATAAAAATCAGCAAAGTGTCAAGCATGGTCACAAAAAATGGCATTTAAAAACTAACAGTAAAAAATGTGAATGGCTAGGGAAGAGTTAACCTTTATAATTACTGCTGCAGTTGTTGGCTGTTTGCTATTTAGGTGTGACACTTTTATAGTCTAGATGAGTATTATAATAGTTTTAAAGAAATGGAATCTGATTTTTAATTTAAAGCTGTAAAAACAGGCTGAAATTCTGAACTCATTATATTACTCTGTCCTGACCAGAGAAGTGAAAACATTTAAAGTTTAAATTTATATCTGGCCAGCAAACAGTGAGAGGGAGATTGAGGCACTGTGGGAATATGCAGCCTTGAGACAGTTCAGATGCAGTGGGCCTGTGGTGCGGACTCCAAGTCTTCTCCGATTCTCATTGGACTGGTGCCTGTCCGTGTGGCCAAGAGCAGAGGCCACTGTCTCACAGCTTCCTGATCTCGGAAAAGGGGTTACAGGCCTTGTTAAAGGGTGTGGAAGTGAAGACTTGGTAATTATAACTAGGGGTCATAAAAGAGCCTGGGGGCCACCAGCATGATAAACGTTTTTTTGTGTGTGATTAGTATATTAAAATTCTGCTACCCACCAGGTTATAGTCCAAAATTGATGATCACCACAACTTAGGATAATGTTTTTAGGTTAACAGAATTGCAAGGTCAAATTCCTTAGGTTTATATGAAACTCCCTATCTCAAGAATATTTGCCTACTCTATAGAGCAGTGATGGCGAACCATGGTGTGTCAGCATTTTGAAAAACCCTAACTTAACTCTGGTGCCGTGTCACATACAGAAATTTTTTGTTATTTGCAGCCCTAGTAAAACAAAGACTTATATTTTTGATATTTATTTTATGTATTTAAATGCCATTTAACAAAGAAAAATCAATAAAAAAAATGAGTTCATGTGTCACCTCTGACATGCGTGTCATTGGTTCGCCATCACTGCTATAGAGCATTGTACTAGACTCAAAAATAAAAAGATAACTTTAAAAATTCATAAAATGAACAACATGATGACTATAGTTAATTAACACTGTTATATACCTGAAAGTTGTTAAGAAAGTAGATCCTGCCCTAGCCGGTTAGGCTCAGTGGATAGAGCGCCGGCCTGTGGACTGAAGGGTTCCAGGTTTCGATTCCGGTCAAGGGCACATGCCAGGGTTGCAGGCTCTATCACCAGTAGAGGGTGTGCATGAGGCAGCTGATCAATGATTCTCTCTCATCATTGGTGTTTCTATCTCTCCCTCCCTCTCCCTTTCTCTCTGAAATCAATAAAAATATATTAAAAAAAAGAAAATAGATCCTAAGAGTTCTCATCACAAGAATTTTTTTTTTTGTCTTTTTTTGTATCTGTATAAGAATGATGGATAACTAAACTTATCCATCATTAACTAAACTTATTGTAGTAATTGTTTTATAATATATTTAAATCAAATCATACTGGATACCTTAAACACATACACTATTGACCGGCTGGCATGGCTCAGTGGTTGAGCATTGACCTATGAACCAGGAGGTCATGGTTCATTCCCCAGTCAGGGCACATGTCCAGTTTGTGGGCTCGATCCCCAGTGGGGGGTGTGAAGGAGGCAGCCAATCGATGATTCTCTCTCATCAGTGATGCTTCTCTCTCAATCTCTCTCTCTCTCTCTCTCTCTCTCTCTCTCTCTCTTCCTCTCTGAAATAAATAAAAATATATTAAAACAAAAACATATACACTATTATATGTCAATTATATCTCAATAAAGATGGGGAAAATATTTCCGAGTAGCACAATCTTTTGTGCATTTAAGATTTCACATGTACAAATTTTGGCAAGAATTAAGACATTTCTCTTATTTCCAAAAAATGTACTGTTTATGTAGGAGGTGGTAAAAGCAAACGGAGCACAGATGATTGACCGTGAATCCTCCTGGTGAGAGCTGGTTAAATGTCTCCCGTTTTGCTGTTCCTCCCCTTCACCCTGTTCAGGTCTCCTGCTTACATAGCTGTGTGTTAAACCGCTTCCTGTAGGCCAGTCTCCCTGTTATTTACTGTAGATTCCTGCCAGGCAGGAGGGAGGAGAGAAGACCGCCTGTAGCTCAGGTTAACCCTGCAGGCGCTCTGCTCTGTGTGCTGAGAGAGTGCAGTGCTCAGGGAGTGGGCCTGGGTGGGAAGCAAGCCACGTTAGCAAACTTCCTTTACTAGTAGAAATACGCAGAGGCAGGAAGGAAAAAAGGGCAGGAGCGGGCGACAACTTGGCCCGGATCTGTAGCAGTGTTCTGTACCTCTTCTCCTCCCGTCTTTAAAAGAGTACAGCTATTTAGTTAGTTTTAAAAGAGTGGATTGTATTTGTATGGATCTGACTTTGAGGTGTAGTCTTTTGAATTTGTGTTTAAATGACTTTGTATCAAAAATGTAATTCCCACGGCCACCCTTAGAAAAAGCCTGACTTCTGTGTTCTCATTAAGGTATGAGACTTGACATTCCTATGGGACGTTAGAAGACATTTGGTTCTGTCTCAGACCTAATGTGTGATTCTTGCTGATAGGGGTCTCAGAATGGTCTACCGACCCCCTTTAAGATCTTCTGTGCTTTCTACTTTTTCTGTGTCCTCCCTTATCTCTTACCTCACACAAATTTTAGATGGTTGCATGCTTTATTTTGAACTACTGTCTCTCAAGAATTATTTTTATATCTCATTTTAAGTGTGTTTTATGGACATGTATTCCATCAACAAATTTGATGAAAAAATTATATGGGCAAGGAGAGTCAAGAAGAAAAGGGTTTCAGCTGTAATTTGGGACTTTTTCTGCGTAGAATGTGCAACAGTGAAAGAATGTACCGCAGGCGCCTCCAGTATGCAAAGCCAGTTCCTCCTAATGGATCTTATCGCAACTTCATGACAAATTTCTAAAAATATTTCCCGCAGTTAGCAGTAGGGAAAGACGAAGCAGGCATGCCGTGTGGGTTTCAGCGAGACGAATAATCTGGAAAATAAAGCCAGTTCTTGTGCCTTTTTATTTTTACAGGTTGTGAAAGCGACACAGATTCTGAATTTACCTTCAAAATGCAAGAATATAATAAAGATGATATGTCCTATCGAAGGATTTCGGCCATTGAACCAAAGTCTGCTTTACCATTCAATCGTTTCTTACCCAACAAGAGTAGACAGCCTTCCTACGTGCCGGCGCCCTTGAGGAAGAAGAAGCCGGACAGACATGAGGATAACAGAAGAAGCTGGGCAAGCCCGGTCGGCACAGAAGCTGATGGGACCTTTCCAAGGTACTGGGATGCGATCTGATGATTGAGCTTTAAAATTTCCTGTGTTTGCAAATGTGCTGGGATATTTAAATGTGGTAAAAGGAATGGTCCTTAACCTGTATTTCATAGATAATATTTTAAACTTCATTAATGAAAATGTTTTCCCCCCCCCTATATTTTTAGTCATTCATATCTTGAAGCTATATCTTCCATTTAAAAATGTCAGCATATGATTTGCTGGTTCTTTTTTTAGATGCCTGCCTTTAGCATTATGGTATCTTGCAGCTTACTGGGTGACTTACATTATTCCTTGGGAGCTCAGCTGTGCAGCTGCTCCCACCCCCGCCCCCACCCCCTTTGTTGATTTCTCATCAGGTTAGCAGAGCAGAGTGTGACTTTTCAAATCCAGCTTCCTATCAGAAGGAGGCATTCGGTCCCCAAAGTAGATCGGATGCCGAGGATGAGCAAAGGTTGCCTTCCTGTAGTTTTTTTTTTTTTTTTTTTTTCCCCTTCCTGTAGTTTTGGATGACTTAGCCAACCCTAGATTCCAGGTGAGAAAGAGCCCAGAGAGTTTCATCTCAAAAACTCTCTCTCCTAACTCTAGTTCACACTTGTTTTCTCCTGCTGACCTCGTAGCCACCGGGCTATGCGAACTGATGAGGTCAGAAAAATTTCTCCTGGGGCCACGTGTCTATCCTGTTGATTGTGCTACATAAAGTAATCCCCCAAACTGTTTGCAGCTTGTCTCCTTTTAGCACCGATTGTTATCTTCGGCCCTCGGGTATCAAGCTATTGTCTAATTAAAATGAGGTGCTGTGATGCTGCCGTAACTTTGCTCTAGGAGCGATAATGATGAGAAGGGCAACTAATTTGCTTCATTCACAGTGGTATAGACTTTGTGAGCCAGGAAGCATGCCTTTTGTGTTCTCTGTCACACGTTGATCATGCAGTATCTTAATTGGTTGGATGTTTTGAACAGTAACGAGAGGAGAACTTGGGGCACACATGTGGAGAACTGGACAGCAGTACAAGAAACTTCAGACTCCTTCTGTTACTTGGAGGAGGAAGAAGAAAGGACAAGCATCCCCGACACTGTAAAGGATGACCTTTATGTGCGAAAGCTAAGCCCCATCATGCCAAACCCAGGGAACACTTTTGATCAGTTTCTTCCCAAATGTTGGATCCCAGAAGATGTGAACTGGAAAAGAATAAAAAGGGAAACTTATAAGCCATGGTATAAAGAATTTCAGGGATTCAGGTTTGTCTTTATGCCTGTTTCTGTCAGTCTAGTGTTCATTCAGTGCCCTGGCTGGGTGCGTTCTGTGTGTGCTTTTTATGAAAGAGACAGACTGATTTCCTTCCAACATCTATAGAACCTCTGTAACTGAAAAAAAAAAATCATTTAAATTTAAAAGTTGGGATCTGGATCCTAACACATCCTCCTCTATACATAGTCATAGCTTGACACTATTTAGTTATATTTTTCTCCAATTCTTTGTCTTCTTCCCTCTCTCCTTCCTTTCTCTGCCTCATTCCACAGTAGATGGAGCCCAGACTTTGAGGATGAGGATTCAGGCTCTGACAGAAGCTCTGCCATTCTTAGTAGGATGCAGAAAGCAGAGCGTAGGCTAGACGGCACCTGCCAAAGACGTTCACTCCTGATGGAAGTAGCCAGGAGCACATGGGACAGCCATGCAGCCAGGAGAACCAGTGGTGCTTCGGAGGAGCCAAGGTGTACCTGCCTGCATGAGCCTTCCTGCTTGGAGTCTAGCATGCCACACCCAGCCGGCTTCTGCTGCGCCATTAACCTCTGACCATGATGCGTTGAATCATGAAACTATACTTACTTAATATTTAGTATAAAAGCCTAATGTATAGCATATTGCTTTCTGTGTAGACCTGTAAGCTTGGAAGTCTATAGGATTAAGTATTCTTTAGCATAGTCATGTATAAAACAGTATGGAGTTACATGTGGCATAGACAGTTCTTTTGGAAAACCATTTCTAAAAGGCCTTTGGAAAAGTGGACCGCCCTAGCTGGTTTGGCTCAGTGGATAGAGCATCTGCCTGCAGACTGAAGGGTACCAGATTTGATTCCGGCCAAGGGCACATGCCTGGGTTGCGGGCCTGCTCCCCAGTAGGGGGCGTGCAGGAGGCAGCCAATCAATGATTTTCTCTCATCATTGATGTTTCTATCTCTCTCTCCCTCTCCCTTCCCCTCTGAAATCAATAAAAATATGTTAAAGAAAAAGAAAAGTGGACCTAGTTTTACAGTTGTGCTATGTGTGGAGATATAAAGGAAATAACTTTCAGATGGACAGGAGGACAGGCAAGTCTGGTGGGAAAATGCAAAGAGAAGAGTCATCAGGGTCTTTCGTACAGCTTCAGAGCATTGTCGTTTTTAAATGTCTGCTTCCTACCGGTGCCTATTGCATACAGTGCTTCATGACCAACTCTAAAACCTTTCAAGATCATTCCTGCATCTCTGGGATGAGAATGAGGTCATTGTGGCTCATGGAATGAGGAAGAGGTGACAGCAAGAGTTGCATTGTATCTCAAGGAGCTGTACTCTTCCCAGTTCGAGCCCTGTCACTTGGCCTGCTTGGTGCCCACCTTTCCTGAGCTGTATCCTCTGCTCTTGTTTCTTTAAGTG
Source organism: Myotis myotis (assembly GCF_014108235.1). Classification (NCBI taxonomy): domain Eukaryota; kingdom Metazoa; phylum Chordata; class Mammalia; order Chiroptera; family Vespertilionidae; genus Myotis; species Myotis myotis. The sequence goes on along the minus strand of NW_023416335.1, from coordinate 57,557,650 downwards.
GTACCCAGGAAAGGCACAGGTGGTGGCGTTCAATGCCAGTCTTTCTTCCACACAAGAGTCCTTCCCATGCCCCCTATAAATAAACAATAATGGCTAGTTGGTCTGCTACCTAATTACCTGTTCTCCTTAATGCACTTAATAAGATTCTCCCTTCCTTTTTCTTTTCTGTGCTTCAGTCCGTTTTTATTACTTCAGGCCCTCCAAACATATTCTGATGACATCTTATCTTCTGAAACAAATATCAAACTTGATCCCACTGCTGGCCCAAGGCTCATAACTCGCAGGAGGCATCTCTCTTATGCACCAGGGTATAGAAGAGGTGACCTTGAGATGTCAGCCCTCGATCCTGACTTAGAGAATGACGATTTCTTTGTCAGAAAGACTGGGGCTTTCCATGCCAATCCATGTGTCGTCCGAGCTTTCGAAGACTTCAGAAGGTTTTCTGGGCGAGATGATCCTGTAGAGCGAGATATAATTCTGCAGTGCAGAGAAGGTGAACTCGTACTTCCAGATCTAGAGAAAGATGATATGATTGTCCGCCGAATCCCAGCGCAGAAGAAAGAGGTGCCTCTCTCGGGGGCCCCAGATAGATACCAACCAATCCCTTTCCCCGAGCCCTGGACTCTTCCTCCAGAAATTCAAGCAAAGTTTCTCTGTGTACTTGAAAGGACGTGCCCATCCAAAGAGAAAAGTAATAGCTGTAGAGTACTAGTTCCTTCGTATCGGCGGAAGACAGATGACATGTTGACCCGTAAGATCCAGTGTTGGAAGCTGGGAACTTCTGTGCCTCCCATCAGCTTCATCCCTGGTCCCTGCAGTGAGGCGGACTTACGGAAGTGGGAGGCCATCCGGGAGGCCAGCAGGCTTAGGCACAGGAAACGGCTGATGGTTGAGAGGTCAGAGTGTGTTTCTGCAAGGACTTTGCTTGTACTGAATGGATGGTCTTGTGTTACTTTTCTTGTGTGAGAAAGTGGCATCATATTGCCCGACTGCATGCCCTGAGCCATTTTGAAGCATCCTCTAAACATTTATTTTGCTTTGAGAAACCTTTGCACATTTCCTGGAAAAAGTGCAATTCCATATTTGCACATCACTGAATCGCCTATTCGAGGCCTGTTTAAGAAAGTGTGTACACAGTCATTGCCTTGGGCCTTAAGGAGAGACTGTGGTACTGTTCTGAGACATGGTGTTTCATGAAAATGTTTTCTGATTACATTTACAGACTTTTATTCTCGTGTCCAGGTGTTTCTGAAATAGTCCGGTTGTAGTGTGGTTTTATGTGTTTCTCATTTTGGAGTGTGTGATTTTTGTGTAAAAATTTCCCTGAAAATATGGCATTGCAAATTTCATTTAACTTGCTTTTGACTTTTGTTTTTGACCTAGGTTTCTTGGACTATAAGTGTGTGAATTTCTAAATTTATAGTTTCAAAGTGTAGTGCAAACTTGATTAAAATGCATGAATATTATTTGCTGCCTGCTAAATTTTACATGTATGTAACTATGACCATTTTTAGAATAATGAACACATTTATGTGTTATGCAACTTGATGTTTGATGAATGAATGTTCAGTTTGTTGAACTTTGGGATGGGCAAATGTGATTAGGTTGAATAAACTTAGTAGATGCAAATCTAACTTTTTTATTAGTTCCTGGCAACTAATAAAGCTTTTTTTTTTGGATTTGTTAGTTCAAGCTAAATCCGGAAACTCTTGATCTTGCTTAATGTGAATTCCTTGAGATATGAGATCAATGAGAATTTGAGACATGATCAAGAATGTGACGGGAAAAGCAACCTTTTGAGATTTGTCCATCTCTTGTTAGACACAAGTTAAAAACGTCGAACATTTAAAAAATAACACACTGGAAGAAATGACTTTTAATTTTTGGTTTTCTGATTTCTTAGACTCTTTCAAAAGATTTATGGTGAGAATGGGTAAGTGTTGTGGTTTGCAGCAAAAAAGAAATCTCTGCACATTGTTTGTCCTTTGTGTAATGTGTCATTGCACTTCTATCCTGGCATGTTACTAAACGTGGATGCTGCGTGCTATGCATGAGATATTAAAATGGGATATTTTTCTTAATTTAGCAACCTAATGGTAGTGTGTCTGAGTGCTCAGTGCATGTACTGCTATCTCACAACAATAGAATTGTTTTAATGGTTCAAAATTCAGGAGTTTTTTTTTTTTTAAGGAGTTGATTAAAAGTAACAAAAGCACTTACCTGAGATTGGGTATATTTATTTTGGTATTTGATTATTAGATAGACCTAAATTCTCCTTTCTGGATGTGGGATACTGCATAATTGCATTTTAGAAAAATCTGTGATGGAAAGAGGATATTAGCATTTACTTTGAGGTTGGAATACATGTGGTTGGCATTGTCTAAATACTCCTACATATGGGGGCTTTCTTAGTTTGGTTGGTGAATGCCATTAATGTTCCCTTAGTAGGATTTGGAAACATTCTATGTTATAGAGTCAAATTAGCCTTCCAAAACTTGCACAAATTAAAATCTTGGTAGTTTCCACTATTATTGCAAAGACTGTATTTATAACTAATTCTTAATTTTTGTCTGTTTTTTTTAATTTTAGTCTCCTGATAGACATAAATATTATAAAAATAACTTTTGGAAATATTTTCCATTTCCAGAATAGTAGAGTTAAAAGTAAATATTACTTTTGCTTTTTACTACATACTAACTGTATAGAATCATTTATTCTTAGTAAAAAATAACCAGGTGGCACATATAAATATTTTCCATCAAACTTTCTTTGATGTTGTGAATCTAACTGCTAACATTTTTGAGCAAGAAGAAAAACTTAAATATTTTAATCTTAAATCAAGTATCTTAAATTTAAGGCCTAAGACTGAGTATCTAAGTATCTTTCCCTACTTAATTCATCTCTAAGATTTAATTCATCTCGAAGATTCTCTAGTTTTGATAATTTGATAGTGTAGAGGTCTTGAAAGTTGCTAAAATTGCTGTTTAAAGCAGTATAACCATTCTGGATGTCAAAGGTGTAACTGAACCACAGGCACATCATTGCAAGTACTTCTCAGTTGTTGATTTTAAAAATCAGGCTCCCAGCCTGTTTTGAATATGCCATGCAAGGACACGTCGTTCCCGCCCCAGCTCCTTAGGTGTTAAAGCCTTCTCATCAGTGAGGGTGAACACGGCAACTTCAACAAGATGCTTAAGCACCCGTTCATCTTGATTCATCAAGGCAAAGCTGTTGTAACTTGATGAAAAATCTTTTTTGCAGCTTCAAGCATTTTGAGTGATAATTTTCAGAAGAATTTTCATTGGTAAATAAGACTTTATAATGTAAATAGGTTGTTTTTCTTAAAGTGGATGCAAGTACCCTGAGTACAAGTCATGTGAGGGATGGAAACATGTACAGCTATTTCAAAGGATACGTTATATAACTGGGGTAAGAAAAGAGAGAAACCCAAATGCCAAGACTCAGAAAGCAAAGGATTTTTCTGGGCTGTCACTAGCAGGAGCGAATGCCTCCTGTAGATTATTTCAAGACTGCTGTTTGCCTGGTATAATGTTTGTTATAAAGGCAATTTAGTGGCAAGGGAACAGCACAAATAAAGATTGTCTGTAAATTGAGACTGATGAATACTAGTAATGCTTGCCTTGTCAAATAATGGAAAGTAACACAAATACAAATATGTTCTCACAAAACTCAAGTACATTTTGGGCCATTTGCAATAAAAAATCTATTATATGGTGTTTCCCCCCCCCCCCACCCCCATATTCTGTCAGTTACTGATATTTTTCTTAAATTGATCTGCAATGAAAACAAAAAATTGGATTGAATATAGGCTTTTAATCTGGAACTTATTTCATGTTTATAAAGATGTTCATAAGTGTTTATAAGGATAAAACAACTGATATTCCTGGGTGATATTTCTCTGGACATAATATATGTTACCTAGAAAATCATTATTGCTCAACATCCTATGGTTGAAAAATAATGAATGCTTTTTTTTTTTTTTTTTTTTTTTTTGGTAAGAACCAGGTTAAAGAGAAATGTGTATTAGATTTTGAAATCTTAGATTATTAATTTTTGGCTTGCTTTTTATTTGGCATTTAACACTTGTCACTTGTGTATTTTTAGTAAGACGCTTTGTGTGTGGCAGTCATTTCTCACATGTGTGCTTTTGTGTTGCATGGACTTATGCCCTTATGGTCTTGGTGGACGCTCTAAGGACAAATATGTAAGGATATACAGTTATAATTTTGCAATATGATTAAGCCATTGAATCTGCTGCCAATTATCTTTTTATTGTCAAGACAACAAAAAGGAAGGGAAAATAATGTTGATGTGAATTACTTTCTGGGGATTATGCTCCCAGGAAATATTTGACAATATCTGCAGACTTTTTGACGGTCATATTGGGTGAGCCTTTGGAGGGGCAGGGGAGGCAGGCATTGCTATTGGCATCTAGTTCCTTTACAGCAGGGATGCTGCTAAATGTCCTTCAGGAGGCAGGATAGCCGCCAACCACAGATAATTTTCTGGCCCCCAAATGTCAATAGTACTGCTGTGGAGAAACCCTGACTTAGACTATAAACCTATACATGAAAAGTTTCCTTTATATTGTTTATCAATCTAGTTTGTGGCAGCTCTAACGCCTCTTACCCTGGTTTTAGTATTGATTACCCTTTAGTTTAGTGAATTCCTGCAACATCTAATGGAGGTATACAGGGTAAGGCAAAAGTAGGTTTACAGTTGTTCATATGGAAAATAATACAATAATTAATAATAGTACAAGAATAAACTCTGTGCCTCACATACAACTACAGACCTACTTTCGCCCACTCTGTATTTGGAGGTGCATTAATAAGTATATTTATATCTTCCTCTGAAGGTTGGGGCCCCCTAACTTAGTATCATAGAAGTTCTATTTGCCCCATGAGGCTATCAGTGATTTTTATAGTAAGGAAATTTTGCTACATACTGGTCCTTTTTGATCCCTCACTCCTTAGATATTCATCTATAAGTTTTCTGACATTGAGTTCTAAAATAATATGCATCATAAAACTAGTCATAAAGTGCCAGGAGAGTAGCAGTTGATCAGTATCATGGGAGAAGAGAGTTAAGATTTTAGTAATACTGTTTTATAATCTATACCTTTTTCCTTTTCCTTTCCCTTTCTTTCTCTCTTCACCCCAAGTGCTGTTAAAGAAAAGTTGATTCAGCTAAAAATGCCACGTATTAGAACTGTATTTTCATTTTTGTAAAAAATCCAAAGCAGTTCCAAATGGAAGCCTCTCCAGATTTAAGGGCGGCAGATAAATGAATTTTAAGAATTGTGATTGGCTAGTGAACGTAGCGCGCGCAGCCTTTTATAGTTTCCCAAGCAATTTTCCTGAGACTATCTCTGGTGCTCATCTCATTTCTGTAAGGTAGACAGGTGGGTATTATATGCATTTTAGAAACATGGAGAAAGGGAAGCAGCTTTCCCAAGGTCGTCCAGCTAGTGAGTGGCAGAACCGGACTGAGGTTTTGTCTGATGAGATAATCCCGGTTAGGCTGCTTGGCTCACAGTAAGCCCTTAGAAGTTTATTATGCTGTCAACTCTGATAAGGAAAGAAAGAATTCTTCATGATCTGGCTAGAACACTCCCGCACTCCAAAAGTTCTAGATTTTATCAGTGTGGCCTGGGATGACCTCTCTAATTTGAAACTGCTTTGGGAGTTAGTTTTCAGAAGATCCCACACAGTTACATTTGCCTTCATAAGAAGAGTTGGTATATAGCACGAGATGGTTGTTGACATGCAGTCCACATAACCTACCCAAGCCTCATAAAAATCCCTTTCTTGAATGGGAAACTGAGGCTCAGAGAAGTGAAACGATGTTAGGATGGGGTGAAAATTGTTGCCACAGGCAGGCCCGGAGCCCCTACCTCCTGTCTCATTCCAGTGCCTGGCTCAGCCCGTATGGAAAGTGCTCAGGCTTATGTAGGAAACTTTATGCTCCCCAGGGAACAGAAGGCGCTCACATTCCTGCCCTGTGCAGGGACTTGTCAGCTCCTGGTAGTGTTTGGCTCACTTTGTTCACGTCGGGCACTGCCTGTGTGCCAGGTTCTGTGCGTGGGCTCTCAGGAGGCTGCCCTGCCCATGGTGAGTATGTTTTTTGAAAAGGCACAAGTTCAGGTTCTGCATTGCAGGAGGTGAGGTCTCAAAGAGCTCCGGTGTAGAAGTCTGGGCCAGTTGAGACCAGCCAGCTGTCCCCCCACCATAATGTTACTATCATATTTGCATTTCCATTTTTGTTCTGAAATTTTCGTAACCTTGCGTTTTAAGTACCCAGATTCCCTTCATGTCTTGATCGTGAACATTTTTCCTTGCCTCTTTTTGGTGAGTCTGTTATAGTATTAGCTGAAATAGCCTAATTCTTTGCAGTTTGTGAGTTAAGTAAATTTATATCCTCAAATTTTTACAGATCAGTTTTATATAGTCATACCTAGTTAAGTAATATTACATTCCTAGAGCAATATGTAATTTCATATGTAAATTCATGTATTTCCTCTATGTAATTCTTTAGTATTCCTTAATAAGTCCTATAAAGCTTTCTTTATAAAATTTTGGGGAGGAGTAATACATTCTTACAGAATATTAGAAACATTTCAAGTTTATTTTGCTTGATTAATGTGATAAAACATTACTTATTCTTATCACAGATGTTAAATGCATGTATCCTGCATGCCTTGTGCTATGTGTTCCTCCCAGGCAACGTATGAGCCTGTGAGGGAGCTAAGCCAAACATGCTTGTGCATGCTTGTGCACACACTATGCACATAATATGCTGATTGTTAGATACCATGAGAAAGGTAGAACTAAAGCACTAGAGAAGTTGGGAGAAGGGACAGACAGACCATTTTTGGCATAGAGGAGCTAGGAAGACTTTATCAAAGTGACAGAATATTATCTAGATCATTAATACATTTATGATCACATGCATGGGCTGGGCTCTCTTTGAGGCACAGGTGATATAGCCGTAAACAAACCGGATAAAACTCCTGCTTTGTAATCTTATAGGACAAGGCAGGTGATGTTGACATAAGCATACATTTCAGATGGCAATATATGCTATGGAGAAAGGTGGGCCAGGGGAGAGGGACATATGCTATTTTTGCAAGGAAACACTGAGATAACATTTAAGCAGGTGACTGGGAGTGAGAGGTAAGCCATATGGATATTTGGGTGAAGAGCTTATATGTGAGCATGAACAAGGAAGCCAGTTGGCAGTAGCCGAGTGAGTGGAGGAGAACATTTCAGGATGCAGAGATGTAGGTGGGGACCAGGCCATGGTTGGACCTTGTAATTCTTGGTAGGACCTGTTTTTAACTCGAGTGAGATGGGAATGAATTGGGGTGTTGAGTAGACGCATGATCTGAGTGCAATTTTGAGACTCCTCTGTCTGCTATGTTGAGAATACGCTGTTGGGCAGGAAGAGGTGGAAGTCGGGAGACAGATTATTGTGATAATACAGCAGGAGATATGATAGCCTGGAGCAAGGAGGTGATGATGAGTGGTTGTATCCTAGATATATTTAGAAGATAGAGTGACAGGTTTTACTAAGGAGATCAGTGACAAGTATGAGAGAAAGAGAGGAGTCTGGGATGACTCCAAGAGTTTTGGCCTACAATCTGGAATGTTGTGTTGACTTTTATTGGGATGAGAAAGATGGGTTTTGAGCAGATAGTAGAATGAACAATCATGGTTTTTGGTCTGTGACAACTTTGAGTAACCTGTTAGACTTCCAAGTGGACATCGCTTACACCCATCTGGAGTTTAGTCTAGCAGGATTCCTGAGGACAGAGGGGCATTTGAAAAGGCATATATACTGGGGAAGGGCTTTTGAGTGGAGGGAACAGTTCAGGAAAGACCATCATGGAATCTGGAGACTGGGTGATAATTTAAGAAGCTTTTTAAAAAGTCTCGTTAAGAGTTGACTGTGCTCTGATCTAGGGTGTTGGCAATAGAAATGGAAAGAAAAAGACACTGAATAAGAGGACTTGATAACTAATTGAAAGTAAGGAGAAGGGAGAGGCAAAGGTGAAAAATGGTTCTTTGGTTTCAGATGTGAACGATTGGAGGGCAGGTAACACTACTAACAGCTATAGGAAGAAAAGCAGGGTTGTGGACAGAATTGAGTTTCGCTGCATTAACAATAACCATGTGTTTAGTGAGTTACTGTTTACAGAATCCTTTTTGATATTATTTCATTTGGTCCTTTTACAATTTAGATGGTTAGGGAATGTCCATGCAGAGATATTTATTTAATGAGCAATTAGAATTGAGTCTAAGGAGAGGACTAGTCCTTGTCTGTGGATTTGGGAGTCATTTATATAGATTATAATTGAATTCCTGAGCTAAGTAATGTGGTGATGGCAAGATCTAGGGGAAGGCAAAGTTTATGGGCCCAAGAAGGAGGTGCTGTGTTACTTAAATGAATAAAGGTGGAGTCAGTTACAATGAAATAAAATCAGTAGTGCCATATGAAAGATTTGTAGGAGAGAGCATTTTGGGCACCCCACCTTCAAAAGCTCTGTCTCTCTCTCTCTTCACTCATTCCTACCTGCTATTCAATATTAGACCTGACTCCACTCTTTTGCCCTCCTCAGTTTCACCATCTCTGGGGGCAGTTTACCCCAACTTTTTATGGGTGTATGTATGTAGCACACATGTGCCTTGTGTCCGACACCCAACTTTGTTCATTGGTTTCTACTCTAGATTGAGCTCTGTGAGAGCTAACTCTCAGTGCATCCTCATGGCAGGGGGCACCCATGGAAGACATGAGAGCTGCCTTAATAAAAAGAAAGTTATGGAGGCTATCTTATAACTGCGTATTAGAAACTACCTGTGGTGCCTTGAGAACAAGTCCAGTGCAGTGGTGGGCAGGTGGTATACAATCTTTGAGAAAAGGCAGCACACTTATTCATGCTATTGAACTTGAGGAGAAAATATCAGGTAATCATTAAATTATTTAATAAGTGTCCAGAAAAGGCAGCCAAACCTTAAAAGATTATCTTGGGGAGAGATAGAAAAATAAAGACAAATGATTCTAGTGACTAATAATAATTACTGTTTTTCTGAAACAATTCTTTTATGCAGAGACCACTCTAAATATGAGCATTGGATTTTTTTTTCAGACTTAGGAGGTTTCATTTAGCCATTTTGTGAAAGAATTCACACTTGAGTTGCATGCAAGGCTCTTGTTTCTGCGTTTTGGAAAAACACCATTTATCTCTGTAGTGCTATTTCTGTGATATTATCTCTAAAGCATCTAGGTAGTACGGCAGAAATTTAGATGGAATTTCCAAGTCTAAGCCCAACCTCCCAGTTTTAACTCTACATCCAGTCATGTGAACCTTGGTTACCGTGGGTATTTTTGTTATAGGAGCAAGTCCATGAGCGATGTCAGCGCCGAGGATGTTCAGAACTTGCGGCAGCTGCGTTACGAGGAGATGCAGAAGATGAAATCCCAATTAAAAGAGCAAGATCAGAAATGGCAGGATGTGAGTATGCTTTGTATTGGGAGATGGGAAGACTGGGCAGGTGTGTGGGTTTGACTTTTCTTTGCTTCCCTGCAAAGCAAGTCAGTGTACTCAAGAGGTGATTTTCCTTGCTATGAAAGAATTCAGGCCTGTAGAAAATGTGACCATCTTCCTTTAAGAAGATTTTTAAACCTTCTTGGTCCATTACTGTTGTATATTTTAAAGGCCATTGTGCAAAACACAACAGGCTGTTTATCTTCTAATATTCTCTGAATTCTCCTATAGGAGAAGGTCCTTCCTGGCAGTGTTGCTAACTTGTTGACGTGCGTTGGTAGTTGAATTCGGGTGGGACTGTATCTGATGCTTGTGAAAGGAAGAAGCTTTGCTCAGGGTCTGGGAAGCGGAGGGGCAGGGGCTCAGCAGAGTCTGGGCATCAGCGTGGGAGATGAACTGGTTCTTAGAGTTAGTAGAGGAGATTTAAGAAGAAATAGTTTGGTTGAAAATGTAATCATATAATCTGAATCAAAGTTAGGTGTTTTCACAGAACTGTCATAGTTTTGTTCCTACAGAAAGGAGCTTGGCCTATTTTGAAAGGGGTAATTGTTATAAACCAAAGCAGTGTATAAAAGTATGATAAGCTATAGAAAGCAAACCCAAAGATGTTTGAGGACATCTTTATGGTGATAGAGTTGAGTGGTAGCATGAACAAAAGGCCCAGAGAGAGTAAATCTTAATTTTTCAAAGGAATTAAGGTCTAATTCATGAAGGAGAAACCCCCTGCTGTGGCCACATTTCAAAATTCCAGTGCCTCTTTGAGTTGGGGGACTCAGTTTAATTGTCAGGAAACAGGAATTCAATGTCATTTTGCCAATATACAGGGCAACTGTTTGGGTGTGAAAATAGTAAGTATTGAGGAGTTATCAATTAAGTTAGGTGAGATAAAAATGCATGCTTGTGATCCTATAGGACGAAATGCACACTGCTTTTGTTCTTTCTGCAAATAGTTCATATAGGTTTCAGGCTGTTTTTAAAGCAGAGTAGCTTGGTGTGCTCCCAGAGGGTTTAAACCAAACTTAACGTTGCACATCCTAGGGGTGAGATTCCATTTAGTCTGAGAACTTGGAGAGGCTCTTACTTGGGCTGGAATGACTAGCAGGTCTTAGTATGGGACTTCTCTGTTTGGGAGACATAGAAAAGGTTGTACCATTGAAAATGCCTTGAACCCCTGGGTGTCAGAACCAGCTTAGACTTCCAGGGCTAATGTCAAGGTGAACTAGGTTGATTGTCCTGGGCTCACCTGGCTGGGAGAGACTTCCCTTCCTAGGAATATGGGAACAGGTGTCCCCTTGTTCTGTTTGATCTTCCTTATTGCCCTGTCCTTATGTAAAGTCTTTCCACTCTGAAGAAGTCAGTACTCGAGGCTGGCCTCCCCAGGAAAGCCTTTTGAAACCCCTGCCTGAGGGAGGCCATGCTCTCCTTTGCACCCTGACTCTCAGCAATCCTATCGCACTTATTGCTGAATTTTTATTTACATGCCTGTCTTCCCCTTCTAGGCTGAGAGTTCCTGGGAGGGGGGAGCACATCGGATTTATCTGTGTTTATTCACCCTTTGCCTCCAAGCAGGGACTGAGCTCAGGGCTCGTTCAATGGAAGACCCCGTGTGCACCCACGCTTAACCATTTAATAGTCATCTTCTTTTCCAGTTTTACTGGTGAAGACATGGCATTTCATACAGCAGCCAGATTCTTGGAGTGAGATGAAAATGAACTTGAAACAGTTCCTGCTCTTTCTGACCTGGCACCTAATTACAAGCATTTAGCATTCTTTGTGAAATGGGCAACGAGGCAGGAAAACAAAAATGGGGTCTATCTTATTAGGTCAGGTTTTTTAGGCAGACACATGAGATACAGACTTGGTACAGAAACGCTGGCTATAAAAAGCAAAATTAGGGCACCTTGGCATCAAGTGGGAGTGAATAGTTTCAGCGATGTAATGGGATCCGCTGGCACGCTCGCTCTGCTAGAAAGGGTGTGTAGCAATTCAGGTATGCCTGTGCTGATGTGATTTTCTTCTGTTAGGACCTTGCAAAATGGAAAGATCGTCGAAAAAGCTACACTTCAGACTTGCAGAAGAAAAAAGAAGAGAGGGAAGAAATTGAAAAGCAGGCGCTGGAGAAATCTGAGAAAAGCTCTAAGACGTTTAAGGAAATGCTGCAGGACAGGTAATAGGCTGGATAGATCTCCTGGTCAGAGAGACCAGGGTTAGAAATGGACATTTTGTGCATGTGCAGGGTGATTAAACTGTAACCAAATATGCAATGAAACGTTCAGCATTTTGCTTAGCCATGAAAAAGCAAAGTATTGCTATGATAAATAGTGGCTTGGATTGACAAAAGAAATTTGTACTAAATAGATGTACATTCTTTCTTCATTTTACATTGAATATTCATATGCAGAATTGGGTAGTGGTGGCTATATTTGGCACAGAAAAGGAACTATTTTTTCTCCTTTTAAAATGAATTTAGGAATGAAATGGTCAAATAAAACCAGCTCCCACACTCAACTAAATTGTATAAAATGTAACAGTTATTTTTCATGTTTCAGTGGTACAATTAACATTATATTTTAAAGGAAGACTATATAAAAAGAAATTGTGAGGGTTTATATTTTGCATTGAAACATAACAGAATAAAGGTCAGATTAAAATTTCCTGTTAGAGAAGTTACTCTGTGAAACCTTGGGATAGGTACAGCTCAGGGAAACGGCAAATATGCTTTAAGGATAACGTCAAAAAGGAAATGTGCTGTCAGGTGAAATTACACAAAGCTCCTTTATGCCCCAGAAGCCAACTGCAAACACAGTTTCATTCACTTAAATGCAACTGTCAGCTTCAGAGGCACTCCTTACTAAATGCTAGAGATGAGGCTGTTTCATCATTTTCTCCATACGTATGAATGGTGACTTTTAATCTGTAATAACTGTCTGTGCAAATTCTATGAAACTGGATGAAACTAGGTAATAACTTGAACTTAATGGAAGTCTGTGTCTTTTGCAGTCTTTTATTTTTACTAAATTATTGTAAATCATGTACAGGAAATACAGGGCTGACAAGGAATCTACATCTTTGGAGGGTTCAAATTGGTTGTCAGGCAGTTATATGTATAGTGTGTCAATTTTGGAAGAGTTATAAACTTGTGGATAAGTTTGGCGAATAATTCCAATTTAAATTTTCATTTCCTTATTTATCTTTACAACTTAAAAAAAATCTCTGTGAAATATTTGAGAGCCTCTCTGAAAAGTCGAGCTCTTATAATATTTCTTAGTGTGGCATAAAACAACTGCATGTATTTATCCTCATATTCTGTTAGTATTATATTGCACATTGTGTGAAGTTAGTATTATATTGCACATTATTCCCAGCTCATTTTGTATGCTAATTACCAAAATAAGATCTGTCTCCCAACCTTCGAATGCCAAATGCATAACTTTGCGGCTATGGTGTGTTTCTGCTAAGGGAATCCCGAAACGAGACGTCTACAATTACATCGAGGAGTAGAATATATTCTTCTGATGATGTGTTGAATGAAGACAAGCTTCCCCTGACACTAACTATGTCAGAAGCAAGTCACCAGGGTGAGAGAGTAGAAGAGAAAGGAACAACTTTTCCTACAGAAATTCCTAAACAAGATTCTACAACTGTTGTGAAAAGAGAGGACACTCTACCAGCTGAAATTCGGCTTCCCTCTAAAAGCCCCACGGAAGAACAACGCCCAGCCTCTTTGTCTTCCCAGCGTTCACTGACTACACAAATGGAGTCGACTCGAGTTTCAGCTTCTCTCCCCAGAAGTTACCAGAAAACTGATACAGCTAGGTTGACATCTGTGGTTACACCGAGACCTTTTGGCTCTCACTCAAGGGGAATCTCATCGCTCCCAAGATCCTACACGGTAAAAACGTGTTCTCAGTTCATATACTCTATTCTCATGAGCAAACTGTTGGTGTACTTGTGCAGAAGTTTGAGTTATGTATATTTAATATGTAAAATGTACATAACATATATAATGCAATTTTTATTTTAGCCAATGTAGATCCCATAGATATTTAATGCTACTTAATGCTTAAAATATAGCAATGATGCAGAATTGATTAAGTTTTAAATTCAATGAAAAAAAAAAAAGAAAAGAGAACTGATACATTTTGAAGAATGAATAAGCTACATTCTAAGGCAGAGAATTTATTTTTTAACATCAAATTTTCTCAGGTATAGCTTTTGTAAAGTATTAGATTGAACTATATGAAGTTGCCAGTTGTCAGTTCTTTTAGACTTACAAAACAGCAGTTTCATATGGTTTGACTTAAATATTTTCAGTTCTTATGTACAAATGTTTATTTTCCCCCATTTTCTACTTCATTAGAACTTGATATGTTTGAGTGTAGTTATTAAAATGTATCTCATGTTCAAAAATTGCATATTTACTTCTATTAGTATTTTTAAAAACATGGTATCATTTGCCCTGAGAATAAAGCAGTATCACAAACTTGAAAGTAGGTTTACTAAGTTTCCTTATGTAAAAGGAAGCAATACACTTCTTACTATCAATATTCAAGTTTCTTTTTTCTCTGCCAACGTGGAATCTTAAAATCTAAAAGAGAAAAAACATGATTTAAAAAAAAATTGAAGTGAGGAAAACTTGTCTAAATAGCCAGGAAGAACTCCTGATCATTATCTTAAATTGACAACATAAAAATTAAATTTATGTGACAGACATTTTTATCATAGTCAAGAGATAATTTATAGACTTGGAAAGATATTAGTAGAATGTATTATAAATATAGGGTCAATATCCCTAAGGTTTAAAATGGCCCTACAGGTTGGTAGGGAAAAGATAAACCAGTAGGAAAATGGGTATAGAAATGAATAGTCAGTTCAAGAGAGAGGGGATTTAAATGGCTGATAACATAAAGGACCCAGGTACATGTTCAACCTCATTAGAACAAGCATGAGGGGTACAACTTTTCATCCATCAGATTCAGAATGTCTAGTGTTGTCAAGGATACAGAAAAACAAACATTCTTTTTCAAAAAATATATTCTTATTGATTTTTAGAGGGAAAGGGTGGGAGAGGGAGAAGGGAGGGTTAGAAACATTGATGAGAGAGAAACATCAATCTGCTACTTCCTGCACACCACCCCTGGGGATCAAGTCCAAACCCCAGGCATGTGTCCTGACTGGGAATCGAACCAGTGAACTCCTGGTGCATGGGTTGATGCTAAACCACTGAATCATACTGGCCAGGTGAAACAGACGTTTTTATACATTGCTTTGGGTGTGCTTTGCTATAATTTTTAAAAGATATTATATATAATTTATATTTATATATAAATATCCGTTGGTCTAGCAAGTCCACTTTTGGAAATCCGTGCTATAAAAATATTCTGATTATAAAGATATATGGGTATCTGTTGCAATGTTTTTGGAAGTTACAGAAAACTTTGAACAGCACTGAATGCATGTCACATAAATAAATTGTAGAGACCCATACTATAGAGTATTCAACAGTTAATAAGAGTAGAGTTCTATCTACTGACCTGGACTAATGTAAATGAGCAAAGCAAGTTTCAGAGGTCTGTTTATAATATAAACACTTATAAAAACACCCCCTCCTCCTCCTACGCTGGTATGAAAGAATGTGCTCCGAGCTTTTAGTAATTTTTACTAAAATATTACTGTACACATTTCAAAACAGAAATCTAACAATACCAAGTTTAAAATGATGTTTCCTATTTAGATGGATGACGTTTGGAAGTATAATGGAGATGTAGAAGGCGTTAAGAGAACTCAGTACAGTTCGGTCAGCACCTCTGTGCAAAAATCTGACCCAAGCCAGCTGGCTTCCAGTGACTTTGGTGAAAAAGAGGCAGTGACATCAGGAGAGGGTGTGATGAGGTTGCCCTCTCCTACACCCCCCTTCTCATCTCTCTCCCAGGACTGGGCTGCCACTTCTAATGCTACCTGGTCTTCAGCATCTGGCCCCAATTCAATGTCTGAAGTTGGAGAAGGGAGAAGCTCACCACAGACAGAGGTGTCACGATCAAAGGTGAGTTTGGGAAGGCGTTTAATCATCCAGGCTCAGAAACACAAGTATTTAAACTGGAACCCATACCTCTAGCCCATGTTTCTAGGCGTTGTAATCGGTTACGTGGGCTGATAATGTGGAATGTGAGATTGCATTTATTTTGAGCAGATCTGGGAGGAAGTAGGTCTCTTTCAACTCTGAGTTTATGGATTCAGATGACCCTGTGACTTGGGTGTATTGAGACCATTGGCCAGTCTCCTTGGGGTTTATCTGGGTGTTAGTTCTACCGCCCATTTCAGCAGCTGCTGCCTTTACGCTGCACAGCAGTCCTGGATTCAGGTGCAGGACTCACTCAGGAAGCTTTAGATGCAGGTCTAAGAGATAAATGGATAATAAAGGCCCCTTTTCAGGGACATTAACTGACCTCAAGGAGAAATTGGTGCACACGAGAGGTACGGGCCTCTAGGGACATGGCATTTCTTCCTCTATCATATTAACCTTCTAGTGACTTTCAATGCTCATTTATACTTTAGAAAGTCTAGAATTTTGAACCACTCACTGTCTTCTAATGGTAATATTGAGGTTTAGTTATAGTATGACAATTGTGTTCCTTAACATTTGGAATCCAAACAAATATACCATCAGGTGAAGAATGACAGAAGGTATTTGTAGTTTTTCCTTCTTCAAATCCCCAAAGATGACAACAGAATTATTAAATAATGACTGTTCTTTTAGTATGTTTTACATGCAGGCTATATAGCTGTTGGTTGTCTGGATCAAGCTTTTCTCTTTTAGAAAAAAAACCCTTTGGAAGCTCTTTAATATATTAATCTCTTTGCATGGAGGAGCTTTTGTGGTTCTTTAGCTTAGTGTAGATTTCTCTGGTTCCTTCCTATTTGTCTTCCAAGGTACAACATGAAGTATACAACTTGGCCTAAGTTATATTCATGAAGTGACTTCATGTGAAATAATTCGAAATAGCATATTTACTTGGTATATTGGATTTTTATTAGTTCTATAAAGTTTTACAGCTTTAAGCTTTTTCTTCTGGTTATAAAGTACTATGTAGTTGCATAAATTTGGAAATGCAGGAAAGTAATTCCATCATTAATGGGTAACCTTTGCTAGTATTTAGGTATATTTCTTTCAGCTTTTCCCATGCATATTTACAAACCTATATCTAAAAGAAATTTTTGCAGCTTGCCAAAATCATTACTTGTAAGTTACTTTTATAACTTTTTATTTTTATTTTCTATTACTTTTTAAAATTTTATTTTTCAATTACAGTTTACATTTAATGAAATTTTGTATCAGTTTCAGGTGTTTAACTTCATTTTTAAAGAATTGGAAATATTAATTAGCATTATGAGTTTCAGATGAGAACAATAGCCTATGTTATACTTGGGGAACATAAGGTACTAGTGGATGAATAATAGAAACAGCAGCCAGGTATCTTTTGTTTTATGGACTTGCATGTAAGCCTCCCCCTTTCAAACAGCAAATCCAAACAAGCAGCCTGATTAGTGTGTTGGCGCTAGGTGCACCCAACTCCCTCAGGGTGACAGTTGACTAGCTGCATCCACGGATTAAGAAAAAGAGGCTAAGTGTGGTGAGTGGGTGTGTCCAGGTTAGTGCAAGTCAGAGGAACCTGAATTAACATGGCATGGTGTCAGGTTTCACCCTTAATGGGTTTAGGCTTCTTTGTCACCAAACTTGAAATGATCTTCTCCCAAGCAAAATTAGGCTTCATTTAACAAGTGGGACCATTAGAATTCTTGAACATAGGTATGTGTCATATGGCCACTTGCCCATCACCAAGATGCCTGGTGTGTCACTTCTGCGCTCTGAGGAAAGTAGCTTATGTAGCATCCCCCCGCCCTTGTCACTGAAAAGGGGCTCACTGCCTTGGGGAAAACACTGTGAAAGCCTAAAACAGTTGGTCATTAATATGTCAAGGCATATGGAACACTCCTCCAAACTCTTGGCCAAACTATAATTCCAGAAGTTCAGAGAATGGAAAAATAAAAGCATAGTGTGTGGCTGAACTTGATATCTTGGTAGTTTTATAACTGTTCTTCGGGCCTTCATTCTCGTTCTTTACTTGCACTTTTGCTAGTAATGTTCTTTTCTTTCTTCCTCCAAAATCTTCCTTGATGTAATATTTTTCTCTCCCTGCTTCAGTGGAAGTTCAGGCTTGTCCCCATTAATGCAGATGCTTTGTAAATAGTCATGTGTGTTTGTGCATTCCACAGAAGCTGGCATCGGAGGCACCTGTGTGGTGCCAGGTTGGACTAATCTCTCAGCTGCAAAGCCTCAGTGATCTGTGCAGTGAGTTTGGGGCATTCAGGGGAGTATTGAGGTCCCTCGTCACTGATCTCAAACTCCTTTAGTACTGCAGTTAGCAGCTGTTTATTGAGGGATTACCATGTGCCAACCCCAGGTGTCTCAGGGCATTATCTTAGTTAGTCCTCAGTGACCTTGGGATCACTCCTTTATAGTTGTGGAAATTGAGGCACGGAGTGAGCATAGTACTTGCCCAAGGCCGTGCAAGGTACTGAGTGGTGGCGTCAGGATTTGAACCCAGGCAGTCTGACTCAAGCTACCTACCTACACCACACTATGTTGTGGGAAAGAGAAAGGAAGTAGGTGACCTAACCAAATGAGACTGCTTCCTTTTTCTTGAACACATCAAATATTTGTTTTTGTCGTCACCTCATTTGAAATTGTTTATTTCACCCATTTCTGTCTTTTAAAGAAGTCCTCCTGTTCTTTTCAGCCCAGGAGGGTCATTTCCTTTGTGAATACAAATATCTTCTTCCCCAAGTTGGAATTGAATTTTCCACCCTTGAAAGCTTCATCTGCTGAATTCTTCCTGTTCCATGCGTTCACTGTGTCTCGTCACTGGTATTCTTTATACCCTCCACAGCCTTTGCACAGAGTTGGAAGTGTTTATTGACTTGATTTGCATTTATGGCCCCGATTACTAGACTGAAGTATAAACTTGATCCAGCAGGTAACTTAGGTCCTTATAGGATCTTTAATGTGGAAATTTTAAGATTAATGGGTGTTTTAGGAACATAAGCACTGTGATATTGCATAGAACTATTTTAAGGAAATGAAGTCTGGGGCAGAAACTGGTTAGGAACCTATCACAGAATTGTGGGTTTATGCCATAAAAAAGGAAAGGCATAATGAAGGGAAGAAATTAATATGACCTCATTTCCTGCCTACAGGGGTTTCTTTCCTTTCTCCTTGGCTGAGCTCTGGGGTTTTAGTCCTCTCTGTTCCTTTTCTCCCTATTTCTCTTTTTGTGTTGCTCCGTCGCCTGCTTCCATTGCCAGTCCAGGCTGCTGGGACAATTCTGGGGGTGACCCTGAGCAAGGGGAGAGAGTCCTTCATCCTCTTCAAACCTCCCACAGATGTGGCTTTCATTTTCCCCCCCAAATTGGTGTTACCTACACGTTTTCACGTTATTTTGTCCAGTCAGAGCCCTGAATTCTCAAATCCCATCCAAGCCCACATTTTGGAATCTGTTCCCCAGATTTTTTTTTTTTTTTTAAAACAGTACCCAGATGTAGGATGATAGGTATGGAATGAAAGGAGATTTAAAAAAAAAAAATTATTGATTTTTTGCAGAGAGGAAGGGAGAGAGATAGAGAGTTAGAAATGTTGATGAGAGAGAAACATCAATCAGCTGCCTCCTGCACACCCCCTACTGGGGATGTGCCTGCAACCAAGGTACATGCCCTTGACCAAAATCGAACCCAGGACCTTTGAGTCTGCAGGCCGACGCTCTGTCCACTGAGCCAAACCAGTTAGGGCAGGAAGGAAGCTTTTTTTTTTTTTTTTTTTAAATATTTTTTTTTTTATTGATTTTACAGAGAGGAAGGGAGAGAGATAGAGAGTTAGAAACATCGATGAGAGAAACATCAATCAGCTGCCTCCTGCACACTCCCCACTGGGGATGTGCCCGCAACCCAGGTACATGCCCTTGACCGGAATCGAACCTAGGACCTTTCAGTCCGCAAGCCGACGCTCTATCCACTGAGCCAAACCAGTTTCGGCAGGAAGGAAGCTTTTTACATGTCCATTTCCTTACCCCCGAGCCTATTAAATGCCCCTTTTAATAACACCCAGGGCTTCTCTTATCACAGCTTCTACCATGCATTTTATTTGCTTGTCACCTTCACTAGAGCTGACTTTGTGTGAAGGCAGGAAACAAGCCGGTCTTGCTCGCTATTACCACAGTGCCTGGATCTGTATTTGCTGATTGCTGATTGAGTGCTGTTGGCTTCATAGCTATGTTTGTGAATGTTAAATAGGATTTTCTCTAATTGCTTAACCAGCATATATGTAATGGATAACATTGTTTCCATGGGAAAAAGAAGGTAATTACTAGGCATCAACCACCTGCCTTGGCACCTTTTAAATGTTTCATTTGTTCCTCTCAATAACCTTGCAAAGTAGGTGGTATCATCCACATTATTACCAGTGAAATTCTTGAGATTTGAAAGTTATATTCATGCTCCAGGCCAGCTAAATGATCAGACCACAATTATGATTTCCCTGACCTTAATGTTTATGAAATATGACAGGCTCAAATTTGAGAACTGCCTTAAGGAAAAACACCAAATGTTCACTTATTTTAACTTTGCCCTGTCTTTACAATTTTGGAGCCCACAGGGACGGAAATACCTTCTGGTTTATAAAGATAAAATAGTTCTTAAGATTGTTTTGAGAAAGGTATATATGTATCAGAGCTGAATTATTTCTGAATTGTAGGGTTTAAAATCTACCCAGTAGAGTCCAGTGATGGCGAACCTAGGACACGCGTGTCAGAGGTGACACGCAAACTCATTTTTTTGGTTGATTTTTCTTTGTTAAATGGCATTTAAATATATAAAATAAATATCAAAAATATAAGTCTTTGTTTTACTATGGTTGCAAATATCAAAAAATTTCTATATGTGACACGGCACCAGAGTTAAGTTAGGGTTTTTCAAAATGCTGACACGCCAAGCTCAAAAGGTTCGCCATCACTGCAGTAGACAGTAAGGAGCTATGCGCATTTAAATAAGGTGTAATATAATGATTGCCATGTTCTTTACTCAAGTTCTGGCAGCTGTGTGGAAGATGGGGAAAAGTAAACTGGAGGCCTATTGGGAGGCGACCACAGTAGTGTAGAGGGGACACCAAACTAAGACGATAACCTGAAGGAAGACGGAAGGACGGGGTGGCTCCAGGTGGAATTATGGATTGTGGACTTGACCACACTATTAAATGCATGTGTGTGTGGTGGACAGTGCAGGTGAGGATCATTGTGTGGAGTTGGGACGGGGGGCAGTTAGGAGAAGAAAAGGGGAAGAGCCCCAGAAAGAAGCTGGTGTTTCTAACATAGGCATCTGGTTGGATAGTGATGTAATTAACCAATATATAAAAAACAAGAGGTGGAGGAGCAGGTGAGGGGAGGAAGATAATGAATGCAGTTTTAGATATGTTGGGTTTAGTTAGTTGCTGAAGATACAGCAGTGAAGGCGGTTTCTCTGGAAAGCCTGTAGTCACAAAGATGGGGGACTACGGAGGGAACAACAAAATGAAAATGGAAAGAACAACAACACTAATGAAACTGATGTGTCCAGAGAGATGGAGGAGAAAGGCAAGAGAAAGTGAAATAATGGATGACTTGGAAGACTATTTCCTAGAAGCAAAAATAGTTGTTGGTGTCCAGCAGTGTGGCTCAGAGGTTGAGCATTGAACCATGAACCAGGAGTCAGGGTTTGATTCCCAGTCAGGGCACATGCTCAGGTTGTGGGCTTGATCCCCAGTGTGGGGCGTGTAGGAGATAAGCTTGGAAAGGGTTGAGTAAGTGGCAGAGCTGGAAATGCCCTGAGTCTTTGGAATGGGGAAGTGGAGGAAGGAGGTATACAGTCTCGTTGGTGAAGGAGGCTAGTCCAGTGCCGGATCAGAGCCATGATTTGAAGGCTCACCTTAGACCCTGGAAAAAAAAGACACGCAAATGCCATGTGTACAGAAACCCAAGATTATTGATGTCCTCTGGCATTTCTCACTTTATAGTCTGAATCTACTTTTAGTGTTTAATTTTATCAACTTAAGTAGGCTTCCCTTAAGTAAACATTTATCTAATTGGAAAAGTTGGGGAGAATAACTCTCGTTATTTTGTAAGATTGACCCTGTTTTTCATTAATTCCCATCTGTGGTGATATATGAGAATCTTAGTTCACTAGATCTCATAAAAATAAATATTATTATTACTACTCCAGATCATCATGTTTTTGTTTAAAAATCACAGTTTTCAGTATATATTTCTGTTCAAATTATACCTGATTTGAAGGAAATTATTTTCATTTTTAAGTGCTGATATGTTAGTAACTATATTTTACCGTTCTTGGCATAGAGTACTTAAACTACTTGGGATAGTAGTTTGTCAGCCATCAAGAATTTAGATTTCCCCCCATAATTTATATTCATAGTTCCATCCAGTTCACAAGGTAATTCTCCATTATCTTCTGAAGCATGGATCCTTTGTAGAATACTCATGTGACATGCATCATGCAGAGAAAAACATGGAAGTAGAAATTCTAAGTGAAATCATTGCTGAATAGTTTATGCTTGACTATAATTATAGCTTTATTGCCCTGTAAGAAGTCTCAGGGATAACCTAATTTAATAACCTTGACCCCCACAGAGCTGCTTGAGGGATTGCCATGAGGAGGCCATGCAGGTAGGGCTCTGAGGCCCCTAACCTGAAACTATAGCCACCCACCTTAATCCTTTCTATATATTGCTTTCGGAGGGACATGCTATGCATCAGGATTTCACTTGAAAATAGGGTTTTAAAAAACAAAAACTTGAAAGTCAATGTATTTGTGAGAGAGAAGGTTCTGTCAGGCGCAGTGACATGCCTGAGGTCACCTGGTTATTGACAGAATGGACTGTAGTTGTCCAGGTGGTTCGTTCTTCTTCTTTGCCTGTGTACAGTCCCAAGGATCCACACACAACAGTCTGTCAGGCTGTAGCCACAGTGGGGCTGTCCTCTGTTAACTTCCAGGGAGGTGGTTATCTGCCCTTTTGTTGAATATGTTCAAGTAGAGATTTATTTCCAAGGTAAGAGCAGCCCTTTGTGAGATAATTCTTCTAGTCTAATATAATTGGGAGACTTCGGTCTGTGGCTTAAACTTGTTCACTTTTATCCTATATTTGCCAGAAAATGATAATATTCACTTGCTGTCTCCCACAAAGTGTTCTTTATGTAGTTTGAGACTATTTATTAAGTCTCCATCCTGTCTTTTATTCTTCATGATAAAAACCTCAGTTAGTGCCTTGAATATCTAACCTATCATTTGCCTCTCTGCCCTTATATAGCAATAGAGTCTGCATTTTAATTGGGTTTAAGTTGGAATTTGGGAGGGTAAGAATGGTGAAGATGACCAATTATTTTTGTTGAGTCATCTCTAAGTGTATGGTGGTTTTAGTTAAGGAGTAGAACTAACCAGTAATTTTGTCTATTCATAGCAGAGTTTTATTCTGGGGATTGGTGTTTAGGCTGATTATTAATGAGTGTTCTCACTAGCTGCATCAGAGTTCCCATATTTGAACTGCTTTACAAGCTTTCTGATGAAATCTTTTTATGTTATTGGTGACAAACTTTTTCTTAAAAAATCCCGTACCCACTGTTGAAGAGTCAGTAATTATTTCTCAAGAGCAAGAGCCATGCCTAATCCATCTGTATTTCCCAGCATGCTAAGCACTGTGTCATATACAGAATAAGATGTACAATAATGAATGTTGAGCAAATGAATAAGTGAGTATTGTTATAGCACCTAACTTTTGTGCCCATATTACATAATTTGCTCTCAATCCTTTATTTACTGTCTTCCTTCTAATTCTTAGATAATGAGAAATTTTTTCTCAGATATTGTCACTTGGATTTTAAACCTGTTTTAGAGGTTAAAAAATTAAACATAAGGCTTTAGGAATTGCTCAGTAGGGCCTAAGTTTCAGTTTAACTGCCAAATTATAATGGAGAAGTTGTAGGTATTTTTCTGAAAAATACAGTGGCTTTAAGAATATATATCTATCTATATATCTTAAACTCTTAAGTCTAAGTTCTTTATGATTATGAATCAAAGAACTAAAACACTAGTCTGGAAAACTCATTATGCTAAACTTCATGTCTGCTGTGTACCCAAAACAAAGCATGCAAATGATGAAGTATAGTTAAATTTCCACAGGCATAGGATACTGTAAAACTTAAAATGTTTGTTTTAGAAGATGGCTTTAAGAAAGTCTGTGCAACTTAGAATTTGTTGCTGTGTAGTATAATGATGGACACAGAAATAAAATTCTGTCTATTGTCGAAGTGGCTATTGAGCTAATGTCACTTCAAGGAAGTGGTGGCCTACAGCTTAGGGTGTCTCAATAGGGGGTGTTTTGGCATCTTACTGCTGGTTCCTCAGAGATCACATAGTTCAGCATCTTGCAGCTGTCTAGCAGCTCTGTCTTCATGTGGCAGTGGGGCAAGCAGAAATGCCCTGCCAAATTTCAAATGCTCTTTAGGGGTGGTACCTGTCCTAGATAAGCATGCTGCTGGTCGCTGAATGATGTGTCTGTGAACCCCTTGAAATGATTCAGCTAAATTCAGTGTTGGAAGTTTTTTTTTTATAAGCATAATGACATTTTCAAAATAAATTATTTACATATTTGTTTGCATTTTCAAAACTGACATTTTATTGAATTTGACATAACACTGTAAATTTAATGTGTACAACATGTTAATTTGATACATTTATATCTGTATAAATGTAGTGTTAATTAGCACCTCTATCACATTACATAATTACTCTTTCTCTTTAGAGGTTAGAATCATTAAGTTCTATTCTCTAACAGGTGTGATGATTTTAATACAATATGTTGTCTATGCTCACTTTACTGTGCATTATATCCCTAGGGCTTATTAACGACTTTGTGTAAGTGCATACCCTTAACGACATCTGTCCTATCCTTCCCAACCCATCTCCTGATAAACACCATTTTCTATTTTTACAAGTTGGGCGTTTTTATATTTCACACATACATGGTATCATACAGTACTTGTCTTTCTCTGCATGACTTATCTCACTTAGCACCGTACACTCAGGTTCATTCATCCATGTTGTTGCAAATGGCAGAATGTTCCTTTTCTCAGGACTTAAGAATATTCCATTACACACACACACACACACACACACACACACACACACACACACACATTTTCTCACTCAACTGCATTCCTGGGTATAAACAAATAGTCTTTACATTAGACCCAATTATATGGTGAGCAAAAGCATAAGCTTTACCAATGGCCAACTGATTTATTATATTAATGTGAAGAAAAACATCTGTTGATATAAATTTCCCCTAATTTAGAAGAAAAATAATAAACTTGGTAATATTTATATAAATGAAGGTTTTTCTAAACCCAGGAAAAAGAATGAAGCTCCCAGTTGATCATGAAATAATTGAAGTGTCCCTTGCCTGCAGCCTCCCTTCTTTCATGGATAGACTTTCCTCCACGTGGGTGCCAGGGACACCTGATCACACCGTTTCATGTTTGTTTTCAGGATCAGTTCAGTGATATGAGAATCAGCATAAACCAGACGCCTGGAAACGGCCTTGACTTTGGGTTTACAGTAAAATGGGATATTTCCGGGATCTTCATAGCATCAGTGGAAGCAGGTAATTTATAGATTTTGCTTTACTGAAATTTCTTCTCCTTTGCTACCCTATGTTGTCCCCGCAACCCCCAGACATTGGTTTATTTGATACAGGAGAGCACACATGTGGAAAATGCAGCAGTAAAGTGAGAAGATACATCCTCTTCCCTGAGACTGATAGTTGAGTTACAAACTACATGTTGTTTGTTCTCCTTACCTAACTAATTATAGTTTTGAAGAGTCTTATTTTTGTGACTTTTACAGAATTTATTTGTCAAAATGTTAGGCTTAATATTTGAAAATGCTAATAGAACCCAATCATCTGTGTATGTGGTAGATCTCTCTGTGCTATATAATTAAATGGTGTTTTCTGAGAGTCCTAATACAACTAGGGCCTATGGAGACCTCAGGATGCTCTGGGACTTTTACAAAAGGATTGCCCCACCCCCACCCAGGACTATGCCAAGTCAAGCCCTGAACTCTTACCACAGGGCCTAAAAATAAAAAGGAAACTATGGTATTTAAGAGGAGTTCCTCATTTGCATATTTTAACTACATAAAATTGCATGCTAAATTGCTTTTCCTTTGAAAGTTCTAGACTTCTCCAATGAGATAATGGTAAGTAGTAATTTTAATCAGTTTTAAGTGGCCCTCTTTTCTTCTGTTCCAAAATACATATGGATTTGGAAGCTCAACTGAAATGCAGTTTATTACACATTTAAAATAAACATTTTCTCTTTTCTTAGGAGGTTAATAAAATTTTTTTTTGAACAGATGCACTTATCATTTGTCCTTTAAATGTTAATGAAGATGACATATACTATATAATAAAATATGCCTCTGGTGCTTTGTGTATTGTTGATACTCAAATGTTTGATAACTAAGAAATTTTGTGACTCCTTTTCACCTAAAAAATTATGAGAAATGGTTAGTTGAGGTTAAAAAGTCATTTATTCTTTAATTTAAATAATCAATGACTGTAGGACCTGTTTATTTTTAAATTGGTTGTTTATTTTGCTCTATTTAGGTAGCCCAGCAGAATTTTCTCAGCTACAGGTAGATGATGAAATTATTGCCATCAACAATACCAAGTTTTCATATAAGGACACAAAAGAGTGGGAAGAAGCCATGGCTCATGCTCAAGAAACTGGAAACCTAGTAATGGATATTAGGCGGTATGGAAAGTCTGGTGAGTTGGTTTATCATCGTGTCTGGCTTTTTAAATTGGGAACTGGTCTTTGGCAAGGGGTTATAACAACTTGCTTCAATAACAATTTTTTCTTTTAGTTTTTTGAATTTTTTGCTTAAAGATTTTTTTTGGTTATGTCAAGACGAATCATGAGTAATACTTCCTTGAATAGTCCGTCTGAAAACTTTTCACTAGCAAATTTACTGAATTCTACATTATTTAGTGACTGACTTATATGCTTGGCTGACTTTGAATGCATGTATCAACTGAAGATTATTGTTTTTTAAAAATTCGTTCAAATATCTCTCTCATGTTTTTTGAAGGCTATTGTAATTGTATCTGCATTGGGGAGTATGTTGAGTATTAAGAATTAGACTACAACTCGACTTTCTCTACAGCACCAAAACTGTAACCGGTGTAAGAGAGAACATGGTAGGCCATATTGCTGTTGTTCATTCTCAGGAAACCTTCAAAATACATTCCATTATTACATTTCTTATTTATAGAGTGAAATGGGGATGGCCTTTCATTCTCAAGAAACTTTCAAACTACACTTCATTACTGTGTTTCTTAGTTACAGAAGTTAGATGGGAATGGACATTCAACCACCACAGACCTACCATCTGTTGATATAAAAAAACTAATTTCCAATCCTGGTTTACAGAAAGATTCAGCAAATTTGCTAGTCTTTTCCATTATTAACATGATCTAACCCTTGTGTTTTCGGAAGGTGGTCTCTTGGTAACAATCCTTAAACTTTTCATTTCTTTTACACACTGCCTGATTTGTTTGTCTTTCTTGTGTATGTGCATATTGTATGTGTGCATTCAGTAACTTTGTTCTTTCCACTTCAACATTTATGTGTACTCATTTCTTGATCTTCACGTGCCAATCAGATTGGGGCAAAGACCAGCCTTCCCTGCCATTTATACGGCATAAAACCCTCAATCTCACCAGTATGGCTACCAAAATTATAGGTTCACCTGAAACAAAGTGGATTGATGCAACTTCTGGAATTTACAACTCAGACAGATCTTCAAGTCTATCAATAATGACTGATTTCTCAGAAAGCCTTCAGAATTCTGTAAGTATTTTGAGGAGGAATATTTGTTTAGAGCAAAGCAACTGTAGGAAATGTGTGTTGGGGGAGAAGAATTTATTTTGTCTGAACAATTCTGATGCTACTTTAAAAACCACATAATTAAATAAGATCATTTATAGTAATGAGAGTAAAATGTATTTTTAAACATCATGAGCATTACTCATTGATAATTAGAGTAATAATGAGTTATATAATGGTAAAATCAAAAGATCCCATACTGGTGTTTTGCAGGTGTTTCTTACCAATCTTTCATCATTATACCCATTTCTCAGATCTTTGTGAATGTGAAGTATTAATTATGTAAAATTATATACTATGGCTTTTCTATGCTTTCTTTGGTCTTTACTGGTAAAATAAGTATAGTAATTGTGTGCAATTTAAAACCCCATGAAGCATTTTTAATCTTGAGTAGGTGAATTTGGTGGGTAGATTTATGTATGTGGTTAAAAGATACCCTGTTACATTAATTGATTATTTATAATGTAGAAAGTTTTCTAAGTATCAGAGGAATACTTAGATTTAAACTTTCAAATAAATGTGTATATTGACTCCCTAGATATATTATTGTTATCCTATGATACCCTCTTTTATCTAATAAGGAGGTCCTGCTACATTGTGTAAGACAAGTATAAATGTTAGAGAATCCTATATAACTATGTTGCTTACTCATAAATACAAGCCAAATGGACTAATCATTATTTGTTTCTTAGAAAATTAATGACTGATTGAACTTAAAGGCATCCATGCTTGCAGCTGGTCATTAATCCTTCCACAAATTTTAAAGAGTAAAAAAAAAGTAACTATTACAGTGGAGCCTTGACTTACGAGTGTCCCGACTAACGAGTTTTTTGAGATACCAGCTGTCTCTCCTCCGAGTTTTTGCATTGAGTTGATAGAGTAATTTGAGTTAACGAGCTCCTTAAGGAGCTCGGTCTAGGAACGAATTAAACTCGTAAGTCAAGGCCCCACTGTATATGTAAAAGGGTGTAAAGAATACATTAATATCCTCAACAATTCATTTGACTAAAAGATATTTGCATTAACAGCAAATGCATTATTTAAGCCCAAAGTCCAGTTGGAGAGAATGTTGTTAACTGGCATTTGTATTCCTTCCAGAATACCGAGTCCAAGGAAATCAATGGGATTCGTGATGAAAGCAGTACTTTTGAATTAAAAGGTAAACATCACCATTATAACTTACATTTATAGTGTAAGAAAAGTCATAGCACCGCAGTTCTGTTAATATAAACATTAATACCTGTGAGTGAAAGAAAAACTGATCCACTGCAAGTTGAAACTAAAAGGTTAGCACCCAGATCGGATTGCAGCCATGTGGAAGGGCTCTCTCTGGGCTCCTGTGTAGAATGGTGCAGGCACGGCAAACAAAGCTTTGGCAGCATGTCCAGGAGCTTTGAGTGCCTGTGTGCCTGAGCCAATGAAGAAAGACTGGTTTTGCCCAGGCCATCAGCCTTCTTGCTATGGGATGCTGCCAAAGGGAATCTTGGTTAAATACAAAATAATGAATGAGGTTTCCTTTCTCCCTTTAGTGTTGTGAAAGGGACAAGCTTGGAGGCGGCTAGTATTAATAGGGAAATGCCAAGGGCAATAACAGTTGTTAGCAAAACTACCCATTTGTAATAAAAAAGCAGGCATAGTATCGAGGATAATTTTGCTTTATGGAGTTATCATTCACTTCCTCCTTCTGTTGGCTTATAAATAATTTAGCTACCACATGTTTCCATAGGCATACAAAAGAAATAGGCTGGGAAAGCGACCCACAGAAGATGCAATTTCTTTTAACATGAAACTAGACTGCTAGGAATCGGCCTGGGTTTTCTCAGCAGGCTGGTGGCTTTGAATCTGCATTTGCCAGTTCATAGTCCAATGTCAAAGCCAAACTAAGTTTATAAATTTCCCTCTCTTTATACTTAGTTTCTGACCATCAGAAGTGACTATGTTTTGTTTGATACTGCATTCTTTATCAAAGGAGTTTTTAAAGCATGGCTTATTTTTCTTCATGATCTTAAATATAAGACATCCGGGTCCTGTTCTGCCAGTGACTCAGGCAAAGCAAACTGATAAGACACTTAACTCCTTAGTGACTGTGGCACTACACAGGTCTGTCATTTCAGTTTTTTCTTTAGATAAGTAAACAACAATGAGTATCAAGTAATAACTGCATTTATATTTTATGAATATATTGAAGTATGATAATCATTTGCCATAATCTCACGAGAGACCCATAGGAGAAGTCAGAATTTTTTCTTTTTCTTTCTATTTGACAGGACTCCATTTGTTTTACTTAAAGTTGGAGGCTGAAAGATCTTGAAAATGAGGGCAAAGTATTCTAGTTAGAAGAATGATTTAGGTTTAGCACTTGCTTTTATTTTCTCTTTCTCTGGTTATTATTTATTTTCTTGTCCTCTTCCCCATTATTCTTGAGTTTCTATTTTACTCACCTGTATTGTGAAGACTCTTAGTTACAAACAATTTTCCTTGTACTAGAAGAGATTTTTTACTGACCTAAGCAAAAATATTTAATTTCTACTTTCCTAAAGCTGTTTTGACTTTTGTGAAATTAGACTGCTTATCTGCTAAAATTTATTAATCAAAATATTAGTTCCTTTTACTAATTTGAATATAGCATAGACTACTAAAAATATGTATGTCTCTGTGCATTGAAATAATACATATCTTCTGTGGCTATCAGTTTTGTCATTTTTATTATTAAAAAATAATATTGCTATAGATGAGAAATATATATATAGCAAGTATCATTTAGTTTTCCAGTGGTGAGAAATTAAAGTGAATGACATCTTATTGATTTTTTTTTTTTGTATTTTTCAACTAGCATCTGAACCTATTTCTTTGAAAAACTTAAAAAGGCGATCACAATTTTTTGAACAAGGTAAACCACCAAGCTAACAATTCATGCATTTTCATGGAATTGTTCCCACCCTCCACCTTTCCTGATGGTCTGTGGTGCTGGGCACTGAGCCTCTTCGGTTTGGCTGTCATCGTGACCAACGACATAACCCATTTCCATTCTTTCCCTAGGGTCATCAGGCTTTTCTTACAGCTCATGGGTCTACCTCTGTGGTAATGGGTCTTTGCGTGTCCTTTGCACCTCTGAAGTTTCTTTTTTCTTTTTTAATTAAAAAATTGAGATGCTATTAAACACACACTTTTTTCCCCACTGGGTGACAGTAAGAAATGAGGCATTTCATGTAAGCCTTACTACTTCCTACAAATTGCATAATCTAGATTACACCAACATATCATTGGCTAACTTTCTAAAGACCTCTGCTTTTTGGTTCTGGAAAATGTTCCCAATAAAAAAGCAGAGTTGTTTATTATTATTGGGATGGCGGTTTTGGAGTATTGATAGTACTGCTCTGTTGACTTAGAAGTAAATTAAAAGTAAATAAATTTTGGTGACATTTGTGAACAAGTGAATTTTGAGGTTCTCTGTGTTGGTGTAGTTGGGCAATGCTCCCTTACGATGTGCTATGCATGTGGCATCTTCTTCCCTCTCACGTTTGCCTGATGCTCTGTCTCATGAATGCAGTTTGAGCTCTGTGATTCACTGTCAAGAACTTAAAAGTAATATCCAAACATTTGAGATGCAATGGCACGGTCAGTGGGGAGTGTGCTGTTGGTGTCTAAAATGTTATGGTTTCTTACTTTTAAGATTATCAAAGATTTACAAACTTGCCTTGTAACACGATGTTTACTGGACTTTTATATTTTGTCAATCTCCTAGTAGTCTTCCTTTGTTAAATTACGGTCTCTTGACCACACATAGAAATAGTTCACCAGCTATGCATGTGCAAGGTTTACTTGTGTCAGTATTCTTAGTGGTTTCGATATATTTTTGTTAAACTTCTGTTTCTCCCTGGTAATTTAATTGATGCAGTATGATACTTCTAGCTCAGATTGACTAAAATAAAGCAAATCTTTTTCTCCTTTATCGTAATTTTTACTCACTTTTCTTCAGCAGGCTATTTTAGGGAAGAATATTTTCCTAAGTCTCAAAACAGTTTTCTTAAAAATATAATTGTGTAAGTGAATAATTTATTTGACAGCTGAGGTTTCAGGAAAATTTAAAGGTACTATATGATACATATTTTATGAAATATGCTTACTTGTTTGTATTCATTGTACTACAGACAGACACACACTTATGTAGACCCCCCTAAGACTAAATAGAGTAACACTGTGAAAAAGTAAAAGAATAACACTATGCCATACATATGAAGTTTGAATATTTATGTTTCAAATAATAGTAGAGGAAAAAGAAAGGTTTCTTGAACATGTTTGATGTGATGGCTTATTTAAGAAAATTAGCTTAGAGTTCTCACATTATAATTGAATAGTGACAAGTAAAAATTAGATTTGGTAGATATTGTAACATTTGAAATTCTTTTTTTTAAGTAGGCCAAACTATGAGATAGCATCCCAGTCTATTAATAAACAAACCCTCTAACTTATTCATAAATACACCATTGATCCAGCGCTTGTACCTAGAATTGGTTGTACTCTTATTACCCATGGTTGACCCTTTCTTCTTTCCTTTTTCTTTTAAACTGACTTTGAATTTGGAAGATGGATAACAAACAGATGGAATTTAAGAGGAAAAGAAGGATTTACTCCTGTTGTTTAAAAAAAATGATGTCACTTAGTATACTGGCATAGAAACAGCTAGTGACATAACTCTCTGAAAGAAATTATTTCGTAGAAATGAAAAGTCTTATACTGTGTTTTTTTCTTCCTTACCCACATGCTGCCATACAGGAAGCTCTGATTCTGTGGTTCCTGATGTAAGTAGCATTCACTTGTTTTTGGAATAAATAAGGTGACCCAGTCTCTTTAAGTTGAAGCGACCTATTTTGAAATATAAAGCCAAATGTCCTTTAGTATAACTTAGACACAGGGTGACATGAATAACTTATGTATGCAAATATGCTTCCATAGGTGACTTAATGATGTAACATATTCTTTGCTTGCACCTCTTCTCTCATAACTGGTTAGCTTCCAGTTCCAACTATCAGTGCCCCGAGTCGCTGGGCGTGGGATCAAGAGGAGGAGCGAAAGCGGCAGGAGAGGTGGCAGAAGGAGCAGGACCGCCTGCTGCAGGTAGAGCAGAATAACATGGAGCAACAGGAAGTAGGCCTGTTGTTACTGTAAATGCCACTAGTACTGAGAAGCAAATTAAAAAAGAAATTCGCCTGTCCCATGTGGCTCAGTATCGACCTATGAATCAGGAGGTCATGGTTTGATTCCTGGTCAGGGCATATGCCAGGGTTGTGGGCTAGATTCCCGGGGGGGGGGGGAGGTGTGTGTGTGTGTGTGTGTGTGTGTGTGTGTGCAGGAGGCAACCAGTCAATGATTCTCTCTCATTATTGATGTTTCTCTCCCTCTCCCTTCCTCTCTGAAATCAATAAAAAAATAATATATATATATATATATATATATATATATATATATATATAAATTTAAAAAGCCAGTAACCTGATAATTAACAAATACTTTGATAGGTATTGCATTTTGTATTAACATACAATTATTATTTTTTTGTATTAAAAATAATTTTCTATTAAAACGCAAAGACAGTTACCTTTCATTTGACGATTTCCAGAGTCCTCCTTTTAAAATCATTTATTAACCCTTGTGTTTATTTTTAGAAAATATGAGGCACTCTAGTTTGGATTTCTTTTTTTTCTATGTACTATTTTTTAAATTAAATTTATTTGGGGACACTGGTCAATAACATTTTATAATTTTTGTGTGTACAGTTCTATAATACATCATCTGTATATTCCATTGTGTACTCACCACCCAAAGTCTGGCCTCCTTCCATCACCATATATTTGGCCTCCTTCACTCTCTTCCTCCTCCCCCTATCCCTTTCCTCTCTGTTAACCACCATTCTGTTGTCTGTGTCTATGAGTTTGTATCTTTAGTTAGTTTGTTGTTTTCTGTTTTATATCCCACATATGGGTGAAACCATATGGTTCTTGTCCATTTCTTTCTGACTTATTTCATTTAGTACAATACTCTTAAGATCCATCCATACTGTTGCAAATGGTAATATTCTATCCTTTCTTATAGCTAAGTAGTATTCAAGTAAATATATGTTCACATCTTCTTTATCAAATCATCCATCGAAGGACGTTTCCATGTTTTGGCCATAGTGTATAATGCTGCAGTGAACATAAGATTCTTGTATGAGTAGGAGGCTTTGGGAGGCTTACTGCCAGTTTATTGCAGAGAAATTCAGTCCCCCCTTACAGTTAGCTTTAGGGGCTTTAATGAATTACAACCATGCTAAAGGGTGCATTTGGGTATAATTCTGAATGTCTACCCTTTCCCAGCACCTGCATTTTACTTCAATATAAGGTATTTTCTATTTTGAGGACTAAAATCTGATTGGTTAAAATAAATATCTCTGTCTTTAAAGATTGAGGTGAAAGGCGGGGCTAACAAAACTGCTAATGAAAAAGATTAACATCAGCCTAGTAATTAGCTAATTAATCAATATGCTATCATTTTTTTTATAGGAAAAATACCAACGTGAGCAGGAGAAACTAAGGGAAGAGTGGCAAAGAGCTCAGCAGGAGGCTGAGAGAGAGAATGACAAGTTCTTGAATGAGGTAATGTTAGAACATGTTCTTCCTTCTCTGTCTTGATGAAATCTGCTGAAAAAAGGAAGACTGTCCATTTCACTTGGCTTTTGTCATACACTCGCCAACGTATCTCTTTGAAAAATACAATGAGCTCTGATTTATCAGAACTTTGCTTTGATGTTTCAACATTTCTCCTAGTTTCTCTACTCAATAATTAAATTATTTTATCTACAGACTCTAGGTGTATCGTCTTCTAAGTTACATCTCCATCACCCACGTGTGGCTTTGTTAGTGATAAAATTTAATATCATTTCAATAGAATTCTGGGCCAACTACAATAGATATAATAAAAAACTGAATGTAGACATATCTTAATCAAATTTCACCCCCTGGTTGTGCAGGAGCTGATGGTCCTGAACTCAAACATAGCTCTGACCACACGGGAGCCTACTGTTGCCACCTTGGAAGCCACCTGGGATGAAGGGTCCAAGTCTTCTGACAGGGAAGGAACCCGAGCAGGAGAAGAGGAGAGAAGACAGTGGCACGAGGAAGGGATGATTGAGGACCAAAGAAAGAAGCTGCAGGAACAACTCACTATTGAGAAAGAGAGGGAACTGAAGGAGCAACAATATGAGGAAGAGCAGGAGGAGATGCGGCGTCAGGCTGTGGCTGAGGAGCAGAAGCGCCAGGC
Source organism: Myotis myotis (assembly GCF_014108235.1). Classification (NCBI taxonomy): domain Eukaryota; kingdom Metazoa; phylum Chordata; class Mammalia; order Chiroptera; family Vespertilionidae; genus Myotis; species Myotis myotis. The sequence continues at coordinate 57,522,739 of NW_023416335.1, read as the reverse complement.
AGAAGAACAGAAGCGCCAGGCCGAGGAGCAGAAGCGCCAGGCAGAGGAGCAGAAGCGCCAGGCAGAGGCGCAGAAGCGCCAGGCCGAGGAGCAGAAGCGCCAGGCAGAGGAGCAGATGCGCCAGGCCGAGGAGCAGAAGCGCCAGGCCGAGGAGCAGAAGCGTCGCACAGAAGAACAGATGCACCAGGCAGAGAGAGAGCGGGAGACATCAGTCAGAATATACCAGTATAGAAGGTCTGTTCCCTTGCCAATGGGTACATGTCATTTTCAGTTGGCTTGGCTTAGCTGTATCCATTCCTCACTTCGAAGGCATCTAACTGGTTTTCCTGCTCCCTACCATTCATTCTCTACACAAGTGAACACAAGCAGCCAGAGTGAACCGATCCCATTGTAAATCTGAGCCTATCACCTTACTTTCCTGCTCAGTGTCTCCAAATGGCTTCCCTCACATTAGAATACCACCTGAACTCCTCTCCGGGGCCTTAGAAGGCTTGTATGAAGTGTCTTGACCCTTTGGTCTACCTACCTTCCTCTGACTTCTCCTCACTTGGTGTGTCATAGCTGCACTATCATCCCTTTCCTATCTGGAGAACGCACAGCGTATTCTGCCCCTTGGATTTTTGCATTTTCTAGTTCCTGTGCCTGGAGAAGTGTTCCCTCACATGTTTGTTGTCTTACTCATTTTGTTTAAGTCTCTGATGCAATGTCACCTCCTCAGACTTTCTAAAATGCCTCATCTAAGAAACATGGCTCTCCCTACCCCTTTCCTCCATGTGCCCTTCTCTGCTTTATAATATGCATTTATTTGCTTGTGGTTGGCCTGCATGCCCCTTTAAAATGTAAGCATTAGGAGGCCAATAAGTTTGTTTTGTTTCCCTAGAACCCTACTGGGTCATAGCAGGCACACAGCATGTATTTGTGGAATGAATTGCAAATGTCTGTTGGTAGCTGTAGGTCTGTTTTCTTCAATGATTGATTGAAATACTTCTGTGTGTTTAGTTTTCAAACAAGAGAGCATTCTCATACAGGTGCTAGAATAACATGATTTTTTTTATCTATTTCTTAAACCCAGGGAAGGCATCAAAGTTTTATTTTTATCATAAACCTTTTCCATCTTTCAGGCCTGTTGATTCCTATGATATACCAAAGGGAGAGGAAGAATCTTCAGGTTTGCTTCCTAGTGACAGGTGTGTAGAACATTTCCTTGTAATTTGGTAGGAGTAATTGACTTCATATGAATTTCTGAGGGCTTGCCTAGGTGTTTTTGTAGAACTACTGTAGCTCTTGATCTTTTGTGGGATGCAAAGAGAACTTGCTTGTTGATATGTAAAACTACCCCTCAACTTAGTAACTTAATTTATGATTTTGTGGGTCAGCTTTTTGGACTGAACTCAGTTGAGAGTTCTTTTAGTTGATTGCGCTCATCATGCGTCTACTACCAGTTTACTCGGTAAACTTCTGGGGAGTTGGCTGGTTGTCAGCTGGAGCGATGAGACCAACTGGGCTGTGTGCTTTCAACATGCAGCAGAGCAGTGCAGCCTTGCATACGTGGTGGCTGGGAGAGCCGAGAGAGAGAGAATTAAGGAGAATTAAGGAGAATTAAGGAGAATTAAGCATGCCGGGCACCTCGCAGTCTCAGCTCTGACCTGGCACACCATTGCTTCTGCCACATTCTACTATTTCAAGTAAAGTCACCAGGGCCAGCCCAAGTTCACAGAGAGGAGAAGAACTCTGCCTCTTTATGGGAGGGGCCATAATGCATGGGGAATGGGCACAGGGGGAGAATTGTGTTCATTTTTTGCAATCTACCTTAACAATTTTTAAAAAAGCGATTATAAGCCATGGCATAGGCTTGCCCAAAATGAAGTTACATGAGGACATCTGAAATGAGAAATGTGGCCCCTCTCTTAATTTGATTAGAACTACTGGTCAGTTTTGGGAGAATACAGATAGGATTTCAGATATCTGAAAAGTTATATGTGCTTCTTCAAAATTTCCGAAAGCATTAAATTTAATGTTTTTAAATAATTTAAAAAATGAGTTCCACTTTTGAAATCATTACACAGAATAAAAATATCCAGTGTATGACCATTGATTTGTGTTTTCAGAGCTGAAATTTCTTAAGGAAGTTTGCCTTCTAGATAAGGAAAGACTCATCTGTATAGGCAGTCAGGAGACTGACTGGGACTCAGAGTAGATAGGAAAAGAAGAGGACTATACAGGTAATGGCGGGCTGATATTCAGCAGGAAAAAGTTCTAGTGGTGAATCACCTGACTTATAATACGTGATTCTGGGTACCTGTAGATGATTAAGATATGTATATCTCCTTTTTAAAGCCATGGGCTTCTTTGTATAATTAAGTAAGCTTTAATTATATAGCTCATTACCTGGAGAAAATAATTAGATTGCAGAGATAGGAAACTTAAGGAATCCTCAAAAATATGAAATACTTAGGCATTTGTGATGTATCATGCCCTCAAGGAATTAAGGAGTGTGTCATAAAAGTATTTTCTTCTATGTGAATACAAATGAAACCATTCATAAATGTTGCTAACAGTCATGTTACATTATTATATATTATCCACTATTAAATGAATACATACACACATATATCTTGTATGCATGTACATATATAAGACAAGCATGCATATGTTTGGTAACATATATCATCATTCATTTTTATTATTATTATTTGAAGTTAAAGTGCCTAGTAGAATGAGAATGAGATCAGCAAGTATTGCTATGCAGACCTACAGTTGGCATGACAAAGTCAGGCATTTTCGGAAGTTGCTTCTGCCAGTGCACTTCAGTGCCTCTTTAGAATGCTAGGATAGCATTTGGTAAATTGCTCTTTCAGAGTAGCACCCTAGTGCCCCAAAAGTTGACTTCTTGACCCTTGGACAGTATGAAGCAAGTAGGACCGTCTGATGTTAGGAACCCTGATGACAAAAGCTTTTTACATCCGGTAAGACTGGGGTCTGGAAGAGAGTTGAAGTACATAATTGGGTCAAATCATAAGCTTAGTCATCATACAAGATGCAGGAGATTTTCACATGATTATATATTTCTAGCATCAAGCTCTTCTCTCCTCTAGAGATGTCACTGTTTCCTGCTAGTTTGTGCAACATGAAAAATCCTTGATATAAAAATAAATGTAGTTCTCAACAGACATAGAAAATAAATTGTGTCTTTAAAAAGTTATATTTTTGGTTCTTCATAAATATGAAAGGGATGTTCTTAATGAGACATGTGTAATACACTGTGTTCTGTGTTCTAGGAATAAATCCAGGTCCACTACCGAGCTGGATGATTTCCCCACAAATAAAAATGGTAAATGTGAAGTTTTTCCAAAATTGTTTATTTATGCTATCACACGCTACGATCAGTATTTTTAAGGTCAAGATATTTCCGGTTCATTAAGATTACATAGTTAAAATACCGAATATTCTTAGCATTTGTGTTTAAAAACAAAACTATCTTTTGCTTATTTTGGCTTTACTTTATAATGGGGGGAGTACTGGGAGCTTAAAATGGTTTTAAACAGCTAATGAAATATGTGGGAATTTGCCAAGTGCTGCTGATAGAGGTTTGTATAGTAGATTTCATCTTGTAGCTAAAGGAATGGCACAGAAAAGTTTTCTGCAGAACCCTAGAGGACTTAAAAATTGCATATAAAGTAGAAATTGTACATTTAGATGTCAAAAAACCCAAAGTGGTAATGATTTTACTAACTTGGCAAAAACAATTTGGAACCTGATATTGTTAGTATAGAGTGCCTTGCTAGGCACACATGTAGCTGATGTTATACAACTAAGAAAAAAAACTAAGAAAAAGGCATCATTTTAAGCAAGGTTTGCATACCAGGCTTTGTGGAAGCAGGGCTTTGGTCAGTTATGTAAACGAATGGAGGTCCAGGTGAGGGTTGAGGTGAGCTTGGTGAACATGAACACACCCATCTAAGTGGACAGCCACTCCTACCCGCTCCAGCCTGTTACTGCCAAGTGGGAGAGTGCAAGCCTGTGATTACGGACCATTTCTGTTGCAAGAGAAGTAAAACAAACACACAAACTGGATTTTTGTGTTATATATTAAGCACTGACAAGGAATTTAAAAATGTAAAGCCCTCTGTGAGCCAAACCACATGTACAGGTCCGAATGGTCAGTTTGTCACTTCTTGTTGAAACTTGTAGAATTTACAGTTTTTATTAGGTTCTATGATCACCCCTTTCCTTTTCATCATCTGGCCCTAGTTTATCTTTCCAGCCTCTTTTGCTGTTGTTCCCATTAGGAACGCTTAACTATAACCTAAGTGTTCTCTCAGTCTTCAACTTACCAGATGCTTTCTGACCTGGTTCTTCTGGTCTCACCTATTTGGGTTTCTAGTTTCTTCTCCCCTGAATTTGCCACTAACCACCCTGGAAATGAAGGTTTAAGTACTTCTGTCTGCCGTGAAACATTGTTAACCTGCATTGATCATTTTCTCTCCTGAACTTAAACACATGACGTGCTAGTAATGGCAAGTGTGACTCTCTGAAATTGACTCATTAGTATCTGTGGCTGGTGTTAACCTGATTATTCTGGCATGTATGTCTTCTCCCCTTAACTAAATGAATCGCAGGCAGTGGAAGCTATCAAATATTTTACTAAAAAACTTGGTTATGCCAATAAGGTACTTTTAAAATAGAAAATGTTTCAATTTAAATCTGACGAAATTGGTGAGTTGTGTGATACACAAATATAAACATAGATGTACATAAGGAACCTTTGGCAGCCTTATTCATGGCTTACTTGAAGATGAACTAAGGCAGAGACACATCATGAATTTTGAAAGAATGTCAATAGCAGTGAATCTGGAAAGAAAAGAAAATATATCACTAGGTGAAATTTCCTAATCCAAATCAAGGTGGGGAGGATTTCAAAGTTATGGATGTTCTAACCAAACCAGAAAGTAACCAGCAAATCCAATGAGGCAAAGCCTTCAGGATAAAACTTGACTTAATTTTCATTCATAAATTTGACTTGTCGCTTTGTCAGTTTCTTAGAAGAGAAACAAGTCTCATAACATCCCTTGGTTATCCTTCGGGCGACATGGCTATTTTTCAGTTTCACAAAAGCCAGTGGAGTGATTGAATATGCTCTTATTTCTTCAATTTGGTCGTGACTTAAAGTCATAGACTTATACCATGGAGGCTCTAGTCATGGCATCTACAGATGCATGCTTGTATGTCTTCACTCTCTCCCCAGGGGACGTGTAAGTTTTTTGAGAGAACACCCAGCTCCCTGTGGAGTTGTCACAGCAAGCATTCAGTGAGCATGAGCTCGATTGACTTAATTTAGTAAGGAAGGGAAAAGTGGAAGAGAAACCGCGTCTGGATGAGCATTTAGTAACTCCCTATTGCTGAAATCAGTGTGGTTGTCTCCTTTTCAGGCAGCCTCCTTAGTTTTCCTGAGTGCGCTCTGTGATGTGCCTCTGGGTGTGGAATTGGAATTTCTAGGAGTAGGTTCCCAGGCAGCAGCCTCATTGAGAATTGATAATGTTATTTAGCATATGTGCACAATGGCACATTTTTTGCTACACTCTATTTGGAGATGCATCCACTCTTCCTTTTTTAACGTGCTAACCCTGCAGCTTTGGGTGTGTTTTTAATTTAGGAAGCCATAAATATTTAGACCGAGTTGGGAACGGTAGCTCAACACAGAGGAGCGCCAAGAAGGAACCAGGTCCATCAGGAGCAGAGTTGGAGAGGCAACAGATCCTTCAAGAAATGAGGAAGAAAACATCCCTTCACACCGACAGCAGCTGGATCCGTCAGCGCAGTTCCAGCGTCAATAAAGAGCCCATTTGTCTGCCTGGGATTATGAGAAGGTGCGAGACATTTTAGGAATTACTTCCTCTTCTGTGCTGTGAGGCAAATATTTAATTTCTAGACATGCTGGCTACTGTGGGTGAAGAGATGTCATAATTTCTTCTCTTAATCCAAGATGTAGTGGGAGAGAGGGAAGTAAAGCAAATGTCATTGGGCACTCAGGTGCCAGACCCGTACTAGTTGCTTTGTCTGTGGAAAATGTTTTGAGGCAGGGATAAGCTCCCTGTTTTCCACATGAGGAGACTATGGCTCCAGCAGGGAATACATGTGGACAAAAACCAAATGACTCAGAGCTGGATGTAAAAGTCTGAAGTGTGATTTGGGCACTTAAATAATTCATGCAGTTCTTGGTGCTTCCTTGGATGCTGGACTTAAAATTAAGCTTCTGTTTATTTGTTTATAATGAGATAATGGTTAAATTAGAATCATAATAGTGTTCCCAAAGTGTGAAAATGGTTAGATTGGAATCATAATAGTGTTCACAGTGTGAAAACTCAATTTTTTGAACTTCCTGAAAAATATATAGATATAAATTAATTGGAGATGAGAGGATGAACATTTTAAAAGATGTATCTTGTGTAAATGAATACTAAGGCTACTTTTATTCAGTATTTCCACAGATAAGAAACTAAGGAAATCATCTGCAACACATTGCAGGCAAAGGGCTAAATTATCTCAATGTACAACTAACTTTTGTAAATCAGTAGATAAACCCTGACGGCTTTATAGAAACAGATAATTGATAAGAATAGATAGTTCCTAGAAATAGAAATAAAGTCTTTAAACATATGAAAGATCAACATATATGGGATTTGTAGAGAGTTAAATGAGTGTGTAAGTCTAGTATTGATGAATGTATAAGGAAACAGGGATTCTCCTGATTGGTTGGACAGTTTTTCAGTTATTATCAAACTCCATTTGAGCAGAAGTATTTGTTTGTACCCAGTGAGCACTTTAGTTTCTGGCACTTTGTCTTCTGGATATGTTCAGTTAAGTATGCAAAGATACATCAAAGAATATATACTTTATTATTATTATTACTTTATTGATTTTTGGTGGGGGGAAGAGAGAGAGAGATTTGTTGTTCCACCCATTTATGCATTTACTGGTTGATTCTTGTGTGTACCCTGACTGGGGATTGAACCTGCAATCTTGACTCACTGGGGCAACACTCTAACCAACTGAGCTACCTATCCAGGGCCTCGCCTATCTAATAAAAGAGTAATATGCAAATTGACCATCACTCCAACACACAAGATGGCCGCCCCCATGTGGACACAAGATGGCCGGCAGGGGAGGGCAGTTGTGGGCGATCAGGCCAGCAGGGGAGGGCAGTTGGGAGGGACCAGGCCTGCAGGAGAGGACAGTTGGGGGTGCAGGGGAGGGCAGTTGGGGGGAACCTGGCCTGCAGGGGAGGGCAGTTGGGAGGGACCAGGCCTGCAGGGGAAGGCAGTTGTGGGGGACAGGCCGGCAGGGGAGGGCAGTTAGGGGCAACCAGGCTGGCAAGGCAGGGCAGTTAGGGGTGACTAGGCCAGCAGGGGAGGGCAGTTAGGGGTGACCAGGCCAGCAGGGGAGGGCAGTTAGGGGCAATTGGGCTGGCAGGGGAGCAGTTAGGCGTTGATCAGGCTGACAGGGGAGTGGTTAGGAGGTGATCAGGCTGGAAGGCAAAAGCAGTTGGGGCAATCAGGCAGGCAGGTGAGCAGTTGGGAGCCAGCAGTCCTGGATTGTGAGAGGGATCCCAGATAGGAGAGGGTGCAGGCTGGGCTGAGGGTCACCCCCCCCCCCCATGCAAGAATTTCATGCACTGGGCCTCTAGTACTTAAATATTATTAAATATACAATTTTAAAAAAAGTGTCCGTAGTACTCATTAAATAAATGGTGGCTCACAGATTAGGTAGAATATGATACAACTATTAAAGAATTGAAAGCAGCATATTGCTACTCAAAACTTTGTGGGTTAAAATAATGATTCACATCTCACAGTTCTGAGGGTCAACTGAGCAGTTCTTTACATGGTGTTGGTTAGGGAACCTGGACAGCTGTAGTCATTCAGAGCCGGGCTGGCAAATTTTTTTTGTATGAAGACAGATAGTGAATAATTTACTTTGTAGGCCACATAAGTCTCCCTCAGATTTTCTTTGTTCTGGTTGTTTTATGACTGAAAATATGAAATACCTTTCGCCCACAAGTTGTCCATAGGCTGGCCGTGGCTGTGATTTGCTGACCCCTGAGGGAGAGGCTCCACTGAGAACTCAGCTGGGAGCCTCTTTTCTCCATGTGGGCTCTCCACATAGCTGCTTGGGCAGCCTTGTGACACAGCACCTGGATTCAAAGAGGAAACCTTGCAAGAGGATAAGCCCTAATGCTTATTAGCAAACCTCCATTTGTATCATGCTTGCTCATGTCCCAAAGGTCTACATGTCACATGGCCAAGCCCAGAATCAGTGAGAGGGGACTACACAAGGGCACAGATGCTGGGAGGGAGGGTTCATTGGGGGGCCACGAAAGTGTCATATCACATGAACTGACATGAAGATAGTTCAAAGACCATATATATTATACGGAATAAAGCAATGAAGAATATGCATTGTAGAATAATCCTATTTGTTTAAGAATGGTAAACATATCACATATATTGCATATGACTATAGACATTGCTATACTCACATATGTCAATTTGTAGAAGGATACACAGTTAATGATGGTAACTTTTGGGATTAGCACAGGTAAATTGTGGTGAGAGAGGGGAAAACCTTATTCCTTCAGATACCTTTCTCTACTGCCTGGGTCTTTCTCATCATGATGATGTAGTACTTATATAACTTCAAAAGAAAAAATATATATTTTTAAAATTTGGGATAAGAGATAAAGTTTTAAAAATAATAACAAAATTGACTAGGTAGAAACATACCCTCATAATTTGGAGTCATTTTTTTATAGATAAGAATTAATGTAAGTATATTACTTCATTTAAGAGAGATTTCCCAAACTTTGTATTTGCATGAGGTTTTGGTGGTGAATGAATGAGGGCTACACAGTAGCAATGGCCTGGATTACTTTGGAATCAGGGAGACTGGTTTGAAAGCCAGTCCACCACTGGCTAGCTCTTCTTATTATGGACAAGTTAACTTCTATGAGATTATATATATATATTGTACATAGTATTGTGAAGATTAAATAATTCAATACTTTTGTGACAGTGTTTAGTCTAATACCGGACATATGTAGGTGTTTAAAAAGATGTGTGTGGTTTCATTTGTTTGGGGTCTAAAAGTGAAGATTGGTATGTCTAAACAGTTAAAGATTTAAAGGGCAAATATATGTGGTCTTTGTCTGAGTATTTTATTTAAAAATACTTTTCTTTGTCTTTTCCTTTCTACTTTGGTATTTATTCTTTAACCTAAGCACCAAGTAAATAAAAATAGAAATCAATGAAGGTTAACTGAATATGAAACGCCAGGATGCCTCTGATGAAAAGAAACTTCAGTTTTAAAAGTAAATTTATATGTGCTTGGACTTGTTAGATTAACACGTCCTTATAAAATATATAAAAGTGATGTTTTAGTGACTGTAATGTTAAATAATTTCTGGTTGACTGTGTTATGTAATTGTGGCTAATCCTTTCTGTTTTAGAGGCGAATCTCTAGATAACCTGGAGTCCCCAAGGTCCAATTCTTGGAGACAGTCCCCTTGGCTCAGTCAGTCCACTGGGGTCTATGCTTCTTCCTCTGTCCAAGACTTCAGCCGCCCACCCCCTCAGCTGGTGTCCACATCTAACCGTGCCTACATGCGAAATCCGTCCTCCAGCGTACACCCGCCTGCAGCGGGGCCCGTGAAGACCAGCCCCGCACCGTCGCCCACTCCACGCAGCCATTTCCCTTCAACTTCCCCATCCCAGCCACGTAACAGGTGAGGCCCTTTGGGTTTCTCCTTTTCTTAATTTCAGGGGTATTTTTTCATTAAAATTCCCTCCAAATCTTGTCCAAGCTTCCCAAAGAAAGCCATGCCTTTTTGAATGTATCAAGTTCAGTGTTCTTTTGTGAGATCAGTTCAAAGGGCTTTCCTCATAGCTTTCTAAGAGGATTTATGGATGTCTCCCGAAGCCCTTGGTGACCTCTCAAATACCAGCATCATTGCCGCTGTCTCATTGGCCAGTGCTGTGGTCAGTGACTTGGGTGCAGATGTACCTGGATCGTTCTCAGTATGCAATCATACAGATACACAGTAGCCTATGAATGCATTTGAAATTCATGAGCAAAAGCAGTCTTGTAAAAGGGTTGACTGCTTTAATGAGACAATACAAACTCATTTTATAGAAACTGAGTGTAAAAGGAAAGCATTGTAACCAAGCTCCATTGTCTATGGAACTTTTAAGCAGTTAGATACTGGTTTTTTATGTTTGTTTTTTGTTTTTTTGGTTCTTGATTTTCAAAAGTATTGCCTGCCTCTTACTGGTTTGCCGACATTTTGTTCAGACGACATCAACTGATTCTGTGGATCATATGCCATGGGAACTGTGGAGGAGTTATAACCATAGGTCTTGAATAAAAACTTGCCTTTTGCTATGGAGGAAAGCTCAGATAGCAGCAGGCATTGGGTGTTTAGATCTGCGTAGCTTCTCCACTGAGCACTGAGGCTTCATGAAGCCACACACAGCAGTGTTTCTAGAGTTACCCAAAGGTAGTGCTGCTAGCGTACCAGTATACTGCTTCTCATGCAAATGAAATACTGAAAAGTAGAAACACAATGATTTATATTGGGATTTTTTTACCCATTAAATAAGGGGTTTTTCTTAAGAGAATATACTTTAGATGCATCTAAAAATGTTGCTTGTACCAGGATCTATAAAATGTGTCAGGGAGTTTGAGTTGAGAGAAGATGGGGTGAGAATTTATGGTCAATTATAAAGGAAGATGAAGGCCAAGGGAGGGGGCAGTACCCATTTCCTGAGAGCCTCCCCTGGGAGAACACACAGGAGACGGGCAAGGGCTTTTCTGCCTGAAAAGGCCTGTGTCTGGGAGGTGGTGCTCTGTCATGAGGCACTCCACAGCTGTGCACTTTTCAGTGCCACCGAAGTGCTAGGCTAGTACTGTGGCATCCAGAGGTAAGAAGTGGCCTACCCCTTCCCGCCTTGGAGAAAAGGTGAGACTTGTATCCAAAGGGAGGTAGAAACTCTCCTTACTTATCTAAATGGTAGCTGACAGGCATTTTCCGTTTCATGCTCTCCAGAGGCAGTCCTTAAGCCAGAGGCACAGTAAGGAAAGCAGCTACTTCTGTTTAAATGAAATATTGGGCGAATGAAAAAGAGGATGGGAAACTAAGGTTGGGAGGGTAGCTTACAAGGCCTTTCGGAAGAAGTGGTGGGGCTGCTCTTTTGGTGAGAGATGACATGATTAGACTTGTGCTTTGGAAGAGGGGAGAGACTGCTGAATACAAGTTGATCTAAGGAGGATAGCCTCTCGAAATGCAGAGTGCACTAATTACACCAAAATTGTTCATTTATTGAATAGGCATCAAGGATTTCTGAACCATCACAGAGATCCTTCAAGGTATAATATAAGCAGGGCACATTTTGATTGGCTGGTGAAACTTTTCCTCCCACAGATTAGAGACTTTCCTAAATTGTTACTGTTAACACCCAAGTGTGATTGTAAAATAATAACCTTGAGCTGCACAGATGAAAGCCTCCATTCCACTCTCGTTCTGCATCTAGGTCAGTCAGTGGGAAGCGCGTGTGCTCCTACTGTAATAACATTCTGGGCAAAGGAGCTGCCATGATCATCGAGTCCCTGGGTCTTTGTTATCATTTATATTGTTTTAAGGTGAGATTAAGATAAACAGCCGCTGCTGCCCTGCAAAGCTTTGCTTGGAGAGCGCATGGCTGCTTTGCGCGCTGGGGATGGACCTGCCGTTAGCGAGCTAGGTGCTGCTGTATTTGTCGATCTGTGCTGCATTTGGAATCATTTGCAAATGGCTTGCTACTACTTAGTTCTCAAATCCTGAACCTGGTTTCAAAAGTTGTGGAAATGCTCTGCACTTCCCATCTCCAATCTCTTAAGATTCCATTAGTAAAATTTACAGTGCATAAATGCTTTCTCTGTCATGCGGTCCTAGGCATATTTGAAATGTAATTTAATAATGTCATTAACAGTATGGGGAAGGGACATGCAATTATAAAAGTATCTAAAAGCCTAGCTTTGACTAAGGAAAAGCATGGGAAATATTTTTACAGTTGCACAGCTGCTTGCACTTGATGGTTGCTTACACATGAGAAAGAACTAAGGCTGTAATGACTTTATTTCACGGTAACTGTCTTTAGAGACACATCTATTTGATTCTTGAACTTGTGTTGGGCCATAGTGTGATTCTGGTTGTTGATCCCAGAGTCCCACAGACCACAGCTTGTTTAAGCTTGTATATTGCTGGCGTGGCCTGTTTCTAGGGAAAGCAGAATGAGTCACAATTATTAGTGTTGGAGCACTTGGAACCAAAATGCCCAGCCTTGAGGTGCGAACAGTTGCCAGGCTGGTGCAGTGGGAGCCCTGGGCGAGTCCCACGCCAGAGCGGAGTGCCAGACCCCCAGCATCCATTCACTCCCACGGTTCTTTCATGTGGTGCTTTATCCTCACTCATTCCCCAGTGAGAAGACTCGCTTTCTGTAAGCCAGTCAATGAATTGTTTTTGCTCTTTTGATATATTTAGAATGATCATCTTGGCTCTTAAAATTGGCTCTATGAATTCTTTAATGTCTCATCTATCAGGCTTGATTTTAATCTACTAATTATCTTTTGGCTTTTCCCCCCTGAAATATATCTAAGAGCTTATTAGCTGCATTTTGCGCAGTTGTTTTTCCCAGGAGCGCCCCAACCTTTCTTGAGCTCATCGCATGTGCATTTTTTTTTGTTCTCAGTGTGTTGCCTGTGAGTGTGACCTCGGAGGCTCTTCCTCAGGAGCCGAAGTCAGAATCCGAAACAGCCAGCTCTACTGCAACAACTGCTATCTCCGATTCAAATGTAAGAGAGCAAATCAGGGAGAAAATTTCTAATCTTTTAAGGAAACCGCGCGTTCCCATGCATTTCCCTGAACCTGCGTCCATCTCCCCCTCGAGCTCCCTGCCTTAGAACTCCAGGTCTCAGGAACCTTAGTGTGGCCCACCCATTCCAAGAGGGTACGGTGGGTGGGTCAGAGCTCGGGAGTGCAGCCACACAGGGTGGGTGTGGGGCTGAGGAACTGGAGAGGGGCGTGTGCCCGAACCAGGACGATGTCCTGTGGGGTCTGCTCCGTCTGGAGAAACTGCCAATGACCTGAGGATCTGAACAAACTGAAACACAGTTAACATGAATTTTTGGTGTAGACTGTCATCAAGTGTTCTCTCATCATTAGCCGTTAGCTGGTTTTTATTATTTAACAAGGGGCTCTGATTATGTGATTTAGAATATAATCAGTTTTAAAAACTGTGGTTTGAAAGGTCATAGAGAATAGTCAGTTTATGTTATGCTTCGTTATTACGTAATCAGATATCAGCATACCCATTTTTAAAAGGAGAGCATGAGGTCTGATTATATGGCACTTCACTGTTATTTTCGGAAAAGTTGAGTTTTTCAACAACGTCACATGCTATTTTGCGTCTAATCATGTTTTTGTTTCTAAGTGTGCTATGAAACCGCGGGTAGCGCGATTAGATTGCGTATTGCTTATAGCTCCACGAAGACAGCCATTACTGCCGTGTATGTTTTGAACCTTGATGCTGGTAACATGTATTTCTTCCCAATGTGAAAGGGTGTTACAAGTGGTATCAGCAAATCCCTTTGCTTTTGAACTCAGAGGTATTTATATGGCCCTTTATGTGAAGAGTGCTTTGGAAATGGTTTTAGCCCAGTCAACTCTCTTTTATCTGTCAGCGGGGTCTGAGTCTTCTTACCCCAGCAGCCCAGTCCTTCTCTGGATGCTGCCACTGAGCTTGGAGAATGTCAAGGCTGGGTGTGCAATGGGGGGGAGTGTGTATATGTGTGTGTGCTTTTCTCTCTTCAATCAAATTTCAAAGCCAAATAGAATTTATATTTGGGGGACTCACCATGGAAAAAGTACCCATGCCTTTTCTCCAACACAAATAAAAGAGAGTTGAGTGTAACTTACTTCTATACCAGCAGTTCCAAGACTTCTAGTATCCAGAGGCTGTGATTTGCCTCGCTTTATCCTCAGTGAGTGACAAGGTGACTTTCTACCTCGAGAGGCCATTCTCTGAGTGATTACTGCTATGCATCCCAAACGGCACTATTCCAGAGTTTCTGAATCTAAGCGCTGTTCTTTCTTCTCTCCCTGCCTGATCAGCTGGACGGCCAACCGCCATGTGATGTAAGCCTCCATACGAAAGCACTGTTGCAGATAGAAGAAGAGTTGGTTGCTGCTGATGTAGATCTATAAATATATGTTGTATGTCTTTCTCTCTTTCTCTTTTTTTAAAGAATAACACTTTTTTTTTTTGGCCTCTAGATTATATCAGAGCAGTATAGACTTGGTAGAACCTGTATTTTTGTTGTTGTTTATTTATAAGGAGGTAATTATGTGTGGGGAAAAGTGCAGTATTTACTTTCTGAGTTCAGCATCCTAACAGCACAAGGGTAAAAAGAACTTCAAAATATTTTTGAGGCTGATAATGATCAGTGGGGTTTTGAAGAGGGTTATTTTATTGTTTTTTTAAAAGGTTCTAAAACATTATTTGAAATAGTTAATATAAATATATAATTGCATTTGCTGTTTATTGTAATGTATGCTAAATTAATACAGAACCATATGGAAAATGTCACTAAAATACACCCCCAAATTTGCTTTCTGTATCCTTCTTTTCAGCTATATATTATGATTTGAAAACAATTAGCTTATATGAAATGCTATTTGCTTGATGAGGGAAGCCCTGTTTTCTTTAGAATTGTCACTAGCCAGTTTTCAATAGAAAGCTGCTGCTTTTCATTAATGAAAAATCACTATAGTTTGTATACCAAAAATTGTATACCAGGAAATAGTGAGCCTTTCTGTCCAACTGTATTTGTAAATAAAATTGCTGATGCATTTAAGGAGTGGTTCTTTTTTTATTTATTTTTCTTGTGTGTGTTTTTTGTGTGTCTACCTTCCAAGTACTTTAGTCATATTTCAGTATGTGACTTTTTGTGATGTTTTATTTACCATCTTCACTGAGGTATAAATTGACATCATAAATTGCATATATAAACTGTACAGTATGACAAGTTTGGGCATAAATGTATACCTCTGAAACTATCACCACACTCTTGATATTGTTTTTATAGAAAAATTTTTTTTAAAATATATTTTTATTGATTTTTTACAGAGAGGAAGGGAGAGAGATAGAGAGTTAGAAACATCGATCAGCTGCCTCCTGCACATCTCCTACTGGGGATGTGCCCGCAACCCAGGTACATGCCCTTGACCGGAATCGAACCTGGGACCTTTCAGTCCGCAGGCTGACGCTCTATCCACTGAGCCAAACTGGTTTCATCTGTTTTTATAGAAAAATTTTAACAAGGAACTTTATTTTTGATGGGAAGCTGTTTTTGAATGCAGTACATTTTTATGGTAAGAGGTGAAGTGAATGGTGAATTGTTGGATCATTTGCATAAAATCTTTATTCTTTTGCTTCCTCAGTGATAAAAATGAGCCCAGCTGGCATGGCTCAGTGGTTGAGCATTGACCTATGAGCCAGGATCTCAGGGTTCGGTTGCAGCCTCGATCCCCTGTAGAGGGTGTGCAGGAGGCGGTCAATCAATGATTCTCTCTCCTCATTGATGTTCTCTCTCTCTCTCTCTCTACCTCTCTCTCTTAAAAAATATATAACAATGAGTTTAGAAAATGTGTACAGTAAAAATACTGATATCTCTAATGTTTTGCAATCTGGAGTGGGAATTAAAGAATAAAACACAAGCATGCTTTGAGAAAAATATAAACTTGCTTGATTCTATTATAATAATGAGAGTGGAGTGGATGGATAATTTCAGGATATGAGAACTGTATTGGAATAGGTTAGAACTATAGTGGATGATATGAGATCATGACTCGAAACCATGATGGTACCTGAACAGAAGTGAAAGAGTAACTCTGGAACTTCAAGCTTAGGTCGTTTAGAGACTGATATTGTTGAGGAGGGAGATGAGCTCTGTTCTGGATATATTGCAGGGTTGACATATAAGAAGTGCCTAACAGTAACTGGAGAGAAGTGTTTGAGTATACGCAGGAGAAAGAAATGGCATCTATTAATGTTTGTTTGCATGCTTGAATTGACTTCAATGAAAAGTTTATTTCCCCACCTGAGAGGAAGTCAAGAAGGTCGGTTCATCTAGCAGTTCAATAATGTGATTGAAGACCTGTGTCATTTATCTCAGGCAGGTTGGCCACCTACAACTGTGGCCTGATCCAAAGGCTTGTCACTACCATGGTTGCAAGACTGATTTCTCATGGCTCTTATATGTGTAAGGGAACTTTCCCAGAAGCCATTAGCAAAACCCTTCTTTCCACATTTGCCAAACTTGGGTGATTTTCCCATTTTTGAACCAAGGGTAATCTCATCTCTTGGCAATCAGAACCTCCTTAATGGAAATAAACTTCCAAATCGTGCTATTGATAATTAATGGGAGTCTGATGGAGTCAGGGTTGGAGAGTCAACCACAATGCTTATCATAGTTAGCCTTAATGAATTCTCAAACATTATTTGCACTCTTCTAGACCCAGTGCTTTCATAATTAAAACCTTGTAAGTTAGTGGGTTTCTTAAGGAACAATATAGAAAGAACAGGAGAGTGGACAAGAATATTTCCTTTGATTGTACCCAACAGGGATTACCTGAGGGAAAAAAGTTGGTAGAAAATTTGATCTGTTCAAGCAAATGTAAAAGAAAGCTCAGCTCATGGTGGTGCTGAAGTAAAAAAAAAAATCAAACCAGGGACCTGAATAATTTGAGAATACCCGTGAACACTTTGTGAATGTAAAGTATGAAAAATAGTCTCATGCTTTTTCAAGTTTCTTACATAAAAATTCATGAAAGGAAATCATGTGTTAAATACTCACCTTTTAATAATTAAATTTTAAACTTAAGATGATGGAGTTTATACACTGTAATCCCAAGACACCTTTGAACACAGTTAAGGGGGCTCAGTGGCTCTCTTGATGATTTCTGCTTGACAACTGTTAATGCTTACACTATAAATATCCTCAAAGCGCTTCATGGATAGTATTTTTCAATTTTATAACACAGTCCTGTGGGAGATTATCAAAACTCCTTGCTCTTAAAATTAGACTGGAGGAAAAACAGCATTTCCATAGGAAAGGACTATTAGAACCTGAAAATGGTGCAGCAGTGTTTTCTAGGTTCCATTCAGGCTTGTAACTTACATATTTTCGCATGCTACTTGCTGTTGCCTTTCTTTTTTTTTGTAGCTAAATGCTTTATAAGATCTATAATGAATTCACTGTCACAGACCTGCATGTGAGGCATTGATCTGTCTGTTGCCATTTCAGGCTAAATAGAGGGTTCCTGTTAACATTTATCAGAAGCTCATTCTCCCTTTCAACCTGTTCTCTGGCAGCAGGAAAACATCCATCAGAGATGCCAGAACGCCCGGGTCAAGCTTGCAAGTCATGTGCTCTTAAATTTATTTCTACCTCCAAATCAGACTAGCTTCTCAGAATCCCTTAGTCATATATTCAAGTTCAGAAGTATAATGAGGTCTGGGATGGCCATGATGCCTCCATTCTGAATATGTTTAAATTGTAGTCTCAGGAATATAGCTCATAGCTGAAGAGGAGGCCAGATGAAAGTGGATGGGAGAAAGAAGGTAGGACAAGTGTTTATTGGGTACTGTCTGTGTGCCAGGTTTATTAGGGACACAGTAACAAGTGTGGTATTTTCATACTATAAAGTTCAACTATGAAAATTAACATTTTTATAGTTAAAATAAAATACAGTCAAATCAGGATTTTCCCTAGCCCCTCTTCTTCCCTGAAGTTGGCATCTGACCTTTGGCCTTTGTTTACACAGTATGCAGTCATGGCCCTGTGGGGGGTCTGGGGAGCGAGTTGTTCTCCCTGGTTTATCCCTGGTTCTCTGGAGCATCTAGTGTCTGGTCTTTGTACTCGTTAGCCCTTTGTGATGGCATTCACTGGGGTGTCCACCTTCCAGCTGCTCAGCGCCTGGAAGATCTGTGCAGCACAGCCTGTCCAGCGTTCAGCTTCGGCATCCATCCCTACACCTCAAACCTGGCACTCCTTCGGGTCATCGGGCCTGCTCTGTCAGCCAAAGGTCATCTCTGTCCCTGGGTCCTTTATCACATCTGCAAAGCCCCTTTTTCAGATAAGGTAACATATTTATAGTTCCAGGGATTAGGGTGGGGACATTATTCAGCACAAGACAGTTACTTTGATATTTACCAACTAAAAACGGAAATTAATAGCCTGTCCTCATGCCTCTGTTTACTTAGAGAAAGTACACTAGGCCCTGCCTGGCCAGTTTGGCTTACTGGTTAGAGCAGGGGTGGGCAAACTTTTTGACTCAAGGGCCACAATGGGTTCTTAAACTGGACTGGAGGGCCGAAACAAAAGCATGGATGGAGTGTTTGTGTGAACTAATATAAATTCAAAGTAAACATCATTACATAAAAGGGTACGGTCTTTTTTTTTTTTTTTTTTTTTTTTTAGTTTTATTCATTTCTAACAGGCCGGATCCAGCCCGCGGGCCGTAGTTTGCCCACGGCTGGGTTAGAGCATAGGCCTATGGACTAAAGGGTCTCGAATTTGATTCTGGACAAGGGCACGTACCTCGATGGCAACCTCGGTTCCCAGCCCCAGTCGGGGAGCGTGTGAGAGGCGACCAATCCATGTGTTTCTCTCAGATCAATGTTTCTCTCTCTGTTTCTCCCCCTCCCTTCCAATCTCTCTTAAAAAAAAATCAATGGAAAAAGTATCAATCCAGGGAGGAATAACTAACTAAA
Source organism: Myotis myotis (assembly GCF_014108235.1). Classification (NCBI taxonomy): domain Eukaryota; kingdom Metazoa; phylum Chordata; class Mammalia; order Chiroptera; family Vespertilionidae; genus Myotis; species Myotis myotis. The sequence continues at coordinate 57,503,876 of NW_023416335.1, read as the reverse complement.
TAAATAAAGGAAGTACACTAGGATATTTCTGATTAAAAATATTAAAGTACTTAAATTGCATTTATAAATGTGTGCTCATCACTAAAAGAATGGCATTTATAGTATCAAGCCTACTTGATTTTCAATGAGATAGTGGTTGCTCCAATGACCTCTACATTGCCTGTTTTGCCAGTGTGTAACTCATTTCTTATGTGTGGTCTCTAAAATGAGGTGCATGTAGGAAGAACATATTAGAACATTTATTTATGTTTTTATGTTTGAAAAAAAATTAAGCTATTCTAATATATCATGGAAGGGTTGACACAAACATGCCTGTCTTCATGGCTAAATTAGTCACATGTAGCACAGACACTGTGAGACCTCCTGAGGGCTGAAGAGTTTCACACTATGGAGGGTGACAGTGGTGCCCGTGTTTTGCATGTTGTGATGTAATACAATTTTCTTGTGGCATCACCTTGCAAGTCAGATTTAAAAACTAAGTGTGAAGAGCATGAAGAACCTCTACAGTTTTTTCCAGTGATGTTTAAAGTCAAGTAAGAATTAACCCATCCTTTACATACTACATACAATGGTAAATATTTATAAGCATCTTTTGTAGATGGTAGAAAGGCAAATACCCTTGTTCTTCCTATTGAGGTTGAAAATGGTTGAAATAATATACTGAAAATAACATGGAAACTGATACAAGTGTATTCCTTTATCAGCAAATATTCCTGGAAGCGGCACAAGAAACATCACTGAAGTTAAGAAGAAATAAGTATGAGAACAAGTAATACAGTGTGGGAGGTTGGCTATTTAGTCTAGGTATCTCCATCACATCTCAGCTTATTGTATTTGCTAAGTGGTTTTAGTGATGAAATACAAGAACTATTTCTTTATGAACCATCAAATAGAACAGAAAATTACTTTTACTAAAAATAATAACTTATGGTTAAACTATGTATGTTTACCCACTGATGGAACAGCTATTCTATATAACTAGAGGCCCGGTGCATGAAATTCATGCACTGGGGTGGGGGTTCCCTCAGCCCAGCCTGCCCCCTCACAGAGTCTGGGAGCCCTCAGGGGGTGTCCTACTGACGGCTTATGGGGAGCGGGCCTAAGCCACAGTCTGGCCTCCCTCTGCAGGAGGTGACTGGGCTGATCAGGGGAAGGCGCCACCCCCACCACCCCGCTGCTGCTGATCACTGCCGGCCGACAAGGTGTTTTCATCAACACGGACTCCAGTCCCTTCACCACGAAAAAAATGACAACTTTCTTTAGGCATTTTCATGATGTGTCTTTCATAGGATATGACATTTCTTCCTTTTTTTTTTTTTTTTTAATCCTCACCTGAGGATATTTTTCCATTGATTTTTAGAGTGTGGGAGAGAGAGGGAAAGACATAGAGAACCATCAATGTGAGAGGGACACTTCGATTGGTTGCCTCCTGCATGAGCCCTGACTTGGGCCCCGGCCAGGCAGGAGCCTGCAACCTAGGTACATGCCCTTGGTCAGAATCAAACCCGGACCCTGCGGTTCTCAGGCCAAGGCATTATCCACTGAGCCAAACCGGCTAGGGCAGGATATGACATTTCTTAGCCCCTCCAGCAGTGGACCTTCATTTTTTCCTCCAGGAGTGTGGGGAAAAACCCTAGATCACCTTTTGGATTCTTATTACCCAAGTTACCAAGAACACTGCTAGTGGTGGTGTACAGGGAGCTTAGCCAATGAGCAGTCAGAAAAGGTGTTTCCTCTGCAGCTCACACGCAGAGGCCACCTTGTGTGTGTCTGCTGGGGGCGTGCTCTGAGCCACGCCATGGCCGCTGGGAACAGGCCCCCAGCCCTGTGTGTGTCTGCTGCTCCGGTGTGACTATTAAGACTTGGAGCTGGTCATGACTGTTAAGGCATCCCAGACAAATTTGCATATTATCTCTTTATATAGATAAAAGCCTAATATGGTGTCTGGTCGTCTGTTCAACCAATCAAAGTGTAATATGCTAATGATATGCTAAGGACGCTCAACTGCTCGCTATGACAGCACTGACCACCAGGGGGCAGACACTCTGGTAGCTTGCTGCTGGGGTCTGGCCAATAAGCGAAATGGGCTGGACCTGCCTGGAGCCCTCCTGCCATCCCTCCCCGCTGGCCAACCTCCCGTGTCCCTCCCCACCCTGATAGTGCACTGGTGGGGTTCCTCAGCCTGGCAGTGCCCTCTTGCAATCCAGGACAGCCTGATCCCGCAGGCCAGGCCAAGAGACCTCACTGGTGCACTAATTCGTGCATGGGGCCTCTAGTTTTAGAATAAAAAACATTCTAGAATATGGTTACAGAGTCTTATATTATCATTATCATTAAACTATTTTTATGTATAATTTATTGCAAGTTTAGCCTCAAAGAAATTCTAGCCAGATATTTACTAGTACAAATGTGGTTACTTTTATAAAAAGAAGATCTTTTTTTTCAGCTTAAAAATTAGAAACTGTTTAGCCCTGGCTGGTGTGGCTCAGTGGCCTGTCCAGCCTGCGGACTGAAGGGTCCACGGTTTGATTCCAGTCAAGGGACTGGAATGCCCAGGTTGTGGGCTCAATCCCAAATCAGGGGACGTGCAGGAGGCAGCTGGTCAATGATTCTCTCTCATTATTGATGTTTCTATCTCTCTCTCCCTCTCCCTTTCTGAAATCAATAAAGATATATATAAAAAAATTAGAAAATGTTTAAAGTATATAATGTGATGATTTGATTCATGTATACATTGTGAAAAAATATCCTAATTGGATAAATTAATACATTCATCACCCCACATATTTATCCCTTTTTTTTAGTGAGAACATTTAAGCTCTATTTTGTTAGCAAATTTCAGTTGTAGAATACAGTATTATTAACTACAATCACCATGTTATACATTAGGTCCTCAGGTGTTATTCATCTTACAACTGAACATGTATAACCTTTATCAACCTCTCCCTGTTTCCCCACTCCCCAGCCCCTAGCAAACACTTTTTATGCTATAAAAACAAGATCTTTACTAGAGTAGAATAACTTTGTAATGAGATAGGGAATTACCATGAAAGTCTCTTTTTTTTTGTTACACACTTGATGGCAACACAGTTTGATGGTTTTGCTTTCATTATTTTGTTTGCCAGTAGTTGAACTTGAAGATTTTATGCATTATTTTCTTTGCCAAAAAAAGGGGGTTCAGGGGGAGAGATCAACTAAAGGACGTGTATGCATGCATGTAAGCATGAGTGATGGATGTGGACAACAGGGGGTGAGGTTGAGGGCAGGATTGGGGGGATGAGAGGACATTGGGGAGATAAGGACACATTTGTGATATCTTAATCATCAATAAAGGGAAAAAATTTAAAAAAGGGTTCTAAATTTGTTGACCTTTTCCCTGATAAGTGGCTATCAATAAAGGCGATAATTTAAAAATGAATAAAGAATTACTCCTTCCAAGAGAAACATGCTGTAGAGAGAATATTTTGAAAATTCATGATTAAAAAGTTTCCATGGTTATATGGTTTTGTTACAAAACAACAATATTTCACACATAATTCTCACTGGAAACAAATATGTTGAAAATATTTTCAAATGATATATTTTAGCAGAGTTTGAACTGATTTGTTTAAATATACACAGAAGGAAGAGTCCGTGAGTGACTGTAGTGGGATGGAAATTTACCGGCTTATTGTGAACACAGGGTCTGTCTGCATGGGAGATGGCGTTGAGCCATGAGTGCCATGACCTAAAGCAGCCCAGCACAAACTCTTCCCACCGTCCCTTTGTGACAGCCATGCAATCCAAAGACGCCCGTACACTCGTTCCAATCAAACCTTCCAATCATTTTGTCACCAAGATTTTTTGAAAATTAGAGGATATTCAATTATACTGTGCTCACAAAAAATTATGAGGACAGTTTTTTATACCAATAATTTAAAATACTGCCTTTTATACTTACATCTTTTTTACCTTCTATTTTTAGCATATTTTAGTAAGTACACAGGTTATTATATTGCTTTATATGATTTATACCTAAATATTAATATCAGGGGCTATGTGCTTCTCTTTCATTTTAAGTTTTCTAAACTGAGGTCATACATTATTTTAAAGGTGGAATTAAAAATGTTTACAGCCCTGGCAACTGAACCCAACGAAGTGAAGTGAATTGATGAAAGCGTCTCAGACCAGAGATTAGGCTTTTCCTTGTTTGGGCTTTTCCTATCTTACATCCTTTTAATGTGTTTTTATTACTCTAGGTCAGTGGTTCTCAACCTTGGCTGCACATTAGAATCACCTGGGAATCTTTTTAAAATCTTGATTTCTGGGCCTCATCCTCTGGAAATTCTGTTTCTTTGTTATGGGGTGGGGCCACAACATTAATAACAAAGAAACAGAATTTCCGGAGGATGAGGCCCAGAAATCAGGATTTTAAAAAGATTCCCAGGTGATTCTAATGTGCAGCCAAGGATGAGAACCACTGCTCTAGGTGAAGGGTATTGCGCTAAAACACCTTTACACCTGTTGGAGAATTGGACCGTTAGCGGTGGATCTCATTCTATTGTTCGTTTGGTTATAATACACCTGGGTAGAAACTTGAACTTCCAGAGATGCAAATCTCCATGTGAAAAGCTGTGGTTAATCAGATAAAAACACTTGGTCTCACCCTGAATTTTGCATTTTCCATGAAGAGCTGTATTTGTTCCCCAATTCCTTGGTGGTTGACTTCAAGTTTTGTAATTATTTTGTTAATGGAAAAGTTTGGTAATTCTGTTTTCTAATTATTTTGTTAATGGCAATTAGCGCTTAGAATGAGGCGCAGTTTGGTTTAATGAGTGTTGAGAGTCACATGGTCTGTGGCTCGCTGCTTACTACATGTGTAACCTTGCTTTTCCTCTCCGTGCCTCACTTATGTGTAAGACACAGTTAATACGGGGCTTATATATCTCATAAGCTTCTTGTGACCAGGAACAGAGTCAATTCATGGAAAAAGCTCTTGGAAAATGTCTGGCAAATAGAACCGAACGATGCATGTTAACTCTGAGCTGAATGGTGAATGCGGAGTTTAAAAAAAAAAAATAAAGAAGCTATCGTCTAAAAACGGCATTTCAGCTTTTGAGATGATACACCATCGACACAATTTTAGAAAAATCGACAGTAAATAGCATGGAGTGCAATTGTGTTCCTAACTGCAGTTCTTTGCACGGATTTACTCGCGGCGCTCCTTTTATGTATGTGGAACACTAGGTGGCACTGTTGGCACAAGATTGAAAAAACAACACCCCACCAGAGTGTTTCCTTTTCCCCTTCCTGTTTTATAACTTTCTAGATAAGTTTTGAATCACGGATCAGCTCAATATTAGTAGTCTGGGCACTCCCAGCGCTGAGTCCTACAGGAAAGAGGCTGAAGGATTAACAGGAACGTTAAATGATCATTGCCTGGGACGGAGTAAATCCGGGCTGTTGCACCGTGGAGAAGCGGGGCCTTATTTCTCTCTCGGGTGGTTTCAGGGGCTTAGGGCTTCTGCGCTGCAGTAGATGTGAGGAAGCGCGCTGCTGCAGCTTTGGGAGGCTGTCCTGTTTCAGGACCCTCCCCCCCACCCCCCTTTCCTCAGCTAATAAGCCAACTACACTTTGCGGTGGGATTTTGCTGCAGTCATTTCTGACTGACTGTAGGAGAGGCAAGTGTTTGCCACAACATTCATGTCCTGACTTTAAAAACCGGCAGTTTAAAAAGAATTTTTTTTTATTGTTTTAAGATTTTTACTGGGGGTTTCTCTGAGAAAGATGAGAGTAGATTGCTGGAGTCATAACGGTTAAAATGAAAAAATAAAAGGCAACTGACCTGCAGGGACAAAGGCCTACTACCTAGAGCGTACAGGGAGGTGACTGACTGCTCCAGCTTCTCCTCTGAACTGGATTTTGATAGTGTTAATTGAGCCGAAAGAGTTCCCATGAGGCAGATCAACTCTTCTCTAAATTTGAGCATATATCTCTCTACCTCTACACACACACACACACACACACACACACACACACATTCTTGTTCATTCAACCCACAAATATTGTTTTTGTTAATCCTTACTGAGGATATTTTTCCATTGATTTTGAGAGAGAGAGAGAGAGAGAAACATCAATGTGAGAGAGACATTAGTTGGTTGCCTCTCCTATGCTGGGGTTGGGCATGCAGGGGATCAAACCTGCAACCCAGGCACCTGCCCTTGACCAGGAATTGAACTCAGGACCCTTTGGTCCATGGGCCAACACTCTAACCACTGACCAAAACTGGCTAGGGCTTGGCTGCTTACTCTTTCTTGCTTCTTCATGTGACTGATGGCATAATACATTTTCACAGAGATAATAGAAAGATAATTGAGTCTTTACTCTGCTTAAGCAAAATATTGACAGTTTATAAATTTTCAGCTTCACACTTCTTTTTGGTTATGTCATGTGAATTTCTAAGAATCTCAAAATTGGAAAAACCTCAAAAATTTCTTTCAAATATGAGCTGTAAGATTGGAAAGAATTTTCCACAGAGATCATTGTTTTGGTTCATTGTCAACCCTGTTTTTTTCCTACTACCAAACACTTCTGAAGCTGGGTGCCAGGGGACCACATTCTCCTCTCAGTTGACTTTTGCCCTCCTAGCTTCATATCATGACATTAGGGTGGGTCAGTTCGGAGCAGGGCAGGCGTTTCCTGGAAGGACTTCCTGTGCTAAGATAGCGAACAACACACAGAAGTGACTGCATGCCACACGGGTACATCGCACACAAAGAACATTTCCTTGAGTCAACTTCCCCTTAGCCAGCTCCCAGAAATGCTCAGGGCCCCTCCATTGCCTTCTGACAAGAGGAAAAAGGAAGAGTGGAAAGAGATAAGAGGACTTAAACTTATTCTGATTAAAGTATTTTTTTCAAACTACAAAAATCTTATGATGATGTCAATGCATTACTGTACAAGTAAGGTGCCCGGACCTCAAGCTTCACGAAGGCCATGGTAAGTCCACCTCTTCCCGATTTGGAAGATATACCTGCCCTACTGTTCGGTCATTGAAGGAAAAGGAGGTCCAGGAGTGTGGGATTTGTTTGGGAGGATAATTTAATATAATCAAACTCAAACCATACTCAACAGGCTGTGTCAGACAGTGTTCTCATCTTGTGTTCTGTGCTTCAGCAACAGGGTCAGATGAGACCCCGGGATAAACTTGGCAGCTTTGGGGATGGTGATTTTACTGGGTGTGTGGTGGTGGTCAGTGAAGGGAAAGTGGGGAATAGGTCATTTTACTAAGTTACTAGTCATTTCAATTTTGAAATATTTTTAAATTATGTAAAACCCATTTATAAAGTACTAGAGGCCTGATGCACGAAATTCGTGCAAGGGCCTTGGCCCCCGCCAAGGCAGCGGCTGCCTCTGCCTCTGCCTCAGCCCCCGCCTGCCACGGCTTTGTCCTAAAGGAAGGACGTCCAGTCTAATTAGCATATTACGCTTTTATTATTATAGATGCTGATCGCATGTGAACTTTTAGGCTAAACAAGCTTCCAGAAGAATTTCCCCCTTGACTGCTAAATGGACATCACCATACAGCCTTGTTGCTGTTGGGGCTTCCCCAGTAGGACACTTAGGGAAGTGTATTTAGACTAAATGTTTCATCCTGTAATATCCTGTGCTCCCTTGCGGGACACTCCTGACAACACTGGAGTTGATTGTTTTTCTTCTCAGTTATGGTGATTCACCTGATTGTGCGTGGGTAAGCATTATAGCACAGAGGTTAAGAGTGCAGGTTTTGATGCCAAACTGTGCCTTTTACCTGGATGCACCACTCACTTTCTGGTCGGTTAGTGGTTCTGTTTCTTCCTGCTCTGGGTGGCAGGAACTGGCACCAGGTGTTAGACTGGTGGGGTCAGACCAGACTTGGGTTCAGCAAACTTGGTACTTGAGTTCTTGCTAGGAAAGAATTCAGAGTCAAGACTCAAACTATAAGAGAACATTTATTTGGAAAAGTACAGAGGTCAAAGAAGTAATTTGTAGAAGACATGGGCTTAGGAAACAAGTTCTAGAGCGAAAGGAAGGGCCCTTGGAGCTTGGGAATGAGGAAGCTAATGGTAATGCACCTGGGCGAGGGAAAGGCTCATCGTGCATTCACAGTGCCCCTTCTGGGAGGGAGACCATACTGGGTCCTCCCTCCTAAGGGTTTTAAGGGTGGAGATCTTAGGGGAGGTCCCAGGGGAAGATCTCAGTAGAATATTCAGCAGCTTTTCAGGTGTGTTCTATCAGGGTCTAGGTCTCCCCGATTGATTGGTCAGCCCCAGGGCAGGGGGTCATTTATTCAGTGCGGCTGGTCCTGAGGTCAGCCATGGCTGGTTTTGTTGCTTTTCTGAGCCTGGAGCTAAAATACAACTGAGAACTAGATGTATCTCTAGGGAGAAAAGGTCAGGGGTCCAAACCTCTTGACCAGCGATATGCAAAGGGAGGGAAGGTCACCTTGGGGCGAAGTCCCACCCTACAGTCGTCCTTTGCTAGGCACCTGGGGCATTTCGCCCTGGTGACCTTCTGTATCTCACCCACCATCCTTGCTCTGCTCATGTCTGTTTAACTGCCTTCCACACTCCTGTATAAAATGGGGATCATGAAAGCATATAAATCATGCAGTTGTAATGAGCATTAACTGAATTAATTTTTGGTGTAAGTCAGTGCTTGGCACAGAGTAAGTGAGCAGTACATGTCAGCTACTTGAATGATCTCTCCATTTGCCTCCTATTCAGCCTCTTTCCTCTGCCATCATCCATTCCCTCTGGTAAGACAAGTCATTGGCATTCACAGTGCCCCTTCTGGAACCTGTCCGAAGGCCAATGAATCAGGATGGGATTGCCACCAGACCTCCTGAGAGCCATGGTCTAATCCTGTCATACTTTTAAGTGTCTTATGGCAGAAACTTTTCCCTCCAAATAAAATCATATAAAATATGACTGCTTGTGTTGAACCAGAGTGGGGGCCCAGAAGCCCCAATATATGTCCCCCTTATATATTATTATCCCTCTATTCCAGGGACCTGGGAACCCTTCCAAATCTTATACTTTCATAGAACACAGTTTGGAAATTCATCAAATTCTCTTTCCTAAATTTCAAAAGGAAAGGCAGATTTTTCTAAATAGAGCCATGGCACCTTGTCATGTTACTGGGGCCAGGTTTACTGAGGGTGATTTATTTACTAGTATCTGTAAACCCACAGAATCATAATCTTTGTGTCAACCAAACTTCTGACCAAATTGTCAAATGGACTGATCAGAGTTTCTTCTCTGGTTCTATTATAGAATAGTAAGAAGCTAGGAAAATTCCAGGACAAATGGAATAGGGAAGCTGAGACAGACAGTTAAACAGCAGCTTGGGTCCACCTATTAAATCCTATCTTCCCTAAACCAAGGACATTTAAGAGTAAATGATTTGCACTTCTCCCCAACCAGAGGGTAAATAGCTTAAATCACCCTGCTCAGGAAGACAGATAACAAAAATCCAATTAAATGCCATTTGCCAACCATAGCCAAGGAGAAGACAAATTAAGAAAATAAATCTCATGTTGGCTCATCAGCATAAAGCTGATGAATATTCTATTGATCTGCCCCTAAGACCTCCCCTAAACACCCAGCCTTTAAAACCCCTGCAAATGAAGGTCCCAGTATGTGCTCTCTGAAGGGAGAAGCACCCTGTGTCCTCTGTCCTAAGGGCTTTAAGGGTGGAGATTTTAGGGGAGGTCCCAGGGAAGATCTCAGTAGCATATTCTGCAGTTTTCTGGGTGTGTCCTTTCAGGGTTATGGTCTCCACAGATTGTTTGGCCAGCCCCAGTGCAAAGGGTCATTATCCAAGCAGCTGGCCTCTTCTGGGCCTGGAGCTGAACTACAGCTAAGAACTACATATTATCTTTAGGGAGGAAAGGTCAGGGGGTCCAAACCGAGTGACCAGCGATAGGCTAGGGGAGGAAAGGCCACCCTGGGGGTGAGTCCCACCCAATAGTTGTCCTTTGCTAGGCACCCAGGGCTTTCCACCCTGGTGACCTTCTGTGCCTGGCCCATCGTCCTTGCTCTGCTCATGTCTAACTGCCTACCACAGTTCCTGCCTGGTGTATTTTATGGTTTTAGGGTGGATGATGACAGGGAAAAAAAACTGAGGGTTGCCTCTTTTCATTTTAGCTTCAACTAATATTTATTGAACATCTAGACATTATGCTACTGTTAACAAAACAAAAATGCAACCAATAAATTTCAAGATTGAACTGGCTTTATTAAGGGTTCATGAATCAGACAACATCCCATCTAGAAACTAGAAAGGTACTCTGAGAGGTTGAAGGCTTTTATAGGAAGAAGGTGGGGCAGGGGAGCTATTGACAAAAGAAAAGAAATAATTTGATTTAGACCAAGAGATCTTTGGTGGGGAAGGCAACAGCAAGGCGGAAGGGAATAGCAAGGGGGAAGGGAACAGCAAGGGCTTTGTCATGCGGATTGCCTCTTCTTTCCCTGAAGGATGGGCAGGGTCCAAGTGACACATTAATTACCTCACTGGTGTTGACCAGAATATTCCAGACTGGTTGATTAAGATTACATTCCTGGGGAAGGTCAAAACTGCAGTTAGGTCAGGTATGAAGTCAAGATTTGGTATCATGGTATCGAGAGATGCCATTTTGGGCTAATGATTAGATCAACATGAGACAGATTAACAAGAGAAAATAAATAGCGGAATTTAATTACATGCATATGTCTGGGGACCCCACGTACAGGAGAGGTTCAGAGACAGAAAGTTAAGATGAGGTGGACACAGTGTTCTGAGCTAAGGATGAGGTAAGGTGCCTTGGGGTTTTGGAGGGCAGGAAGGTCACTGCAGGATGATGAGAAGAGCAGATATTCAGTAATTAGATGCTTGGCCTGCCCTTGAGATAGGTCATAGAATATTATCTCTGGTAATAACACTAATTATGGACATGGTCCCCAATTTAGATTCTTTGAGAGGTAAAAGTTTCTCAAGAGCCTGGGGGGTCTCAGTTGCCTTCAATTCAAAATAATCCACATGCCAAAGTGGCACCGCAAGGGGAGGCCTGTTCTGAACCCCTTCAGTAATCAGATATAGTCCTTTTTTAACTTTCCCAACGACTGGCTCTCAGACCAGGCTTTTACAGATGACAAACTCTAGTCTCTGAAGATTAGTTTAAGACCAAAGAGCAAGTAAGAGACATGAGCAGGATTTCAACCAGTTCATCTGGCTGCAAGCCCATCATGCCATCCTCAGCCAACCACCTCCCCAGGTGAGGGGGCTTTTATCCCTCGGCCCCACCCCACAGTTTCCTGGTAGAAAATATTCTTGGTGGCTCCTAAATCAGAATTTTCTTCATATGCTTTTGATACCAAAAAATGTGGGTGTTTGTCTGAGTTCTTGTCTGCGAAATTGAAGAATGACGTCTCGGACAAAAACGATGAATGGAACCAAAGTTTATTGGGAGAAGCCAGTCCTGGAAAAGGAGCATCTGGGGTTCCAGGAGCAGGCCGGTGTCCGGAGCTTCCTTTCCATGTGACAGTCGGGAGTAGTTTAGCATCCAAGCTAATTAAAGTCTAATGGTCCTTGTGTGGAGGCCCACATGGCCTTACGCCACGTGGGTGCAGGGCTGTGCTCCCCGCCACAGGAATGAACATCAGGAACATCATGCCTGCAGGGGAGAGGAGCGAGAGTGACAGGAAGCACAGCCTTTTAATTTAGGGAGTGGGTACAGTCTTGCTAGCTCCTGATTGGTCCTCTCAAAGAATCCTGCCTTAATAACATCCTTGGGATTGGTTATATGCCTCGCTGTCTTGTGATTGGTTATCTGCAAGCTGCCTGTCTTAGCAACAGCTATACATTTTAAAGTTTGGTGCCTGCATGCACCCTTCCTTCCCCACCAGCTGGGTTGTCCTAGTAACTCTGTCCAGCTGGGTTTTCGGCTTCTATTTCCTCCCCCACCCCACCCCCACGGTCCCAATTCCTGACTACCTCGCTTCCAGTGTCTCCTCACTTTGACTTGGCTCCTTTTGTCCTTGGGAGCCCAGCCCTACCTGAACGCTAGCATGGCAGGCCTCCTGCTGTTTTTCAACCATCATTTACACCTGGCTTTATAGGAGGTCAAGCAACATAAACCCCTTTGTGATCAAAGGAAAAGAGCCTTATTGCTTACTAGAGGTGCAGTAAAGGGAGACCAGTACTTTGCATCAGCTCTCTCCAGTCCTGCAGAGGTTAGAAAAAGTCATGAAGAGGCATGGGGAGACCTGGATTTGAATTCTGCCTTTTAAAACCTTGTGACCTTGGGAACCTTGACTTCTCCAGGTTCTGGTTTCTTAACAATAAAATGAACTATTTTGCCTCATGCCTGAAGTGGGTTTGTGTTACCACTAGGGGGCAGGCAAATACAGCCCCTGAGGTGTTTGCATATTTGTCACTCAGGAGTCAACAATAAAAAGTTTTAATGTAAATAAATTTTAAATTATTAAAAAAAAATAAAATACAGGGTTTCTGTCAGGGTCATTGAGGACTCTCAACTCTGGGTTACACACTTCATGTTATTTGGGTTCAGTTGCCTGTACCGTATATCACAGTAAGTTCTAGCGTTTACTGAGTGCTTCATATGTGCAAGGCACTGTGATGAACATGTTACCTTTAACTTGCACAACTAACTTTTTAAAGTGGGCATTGTACACGCCTTCCCAGAAGGACCCTGAAACTCAGCAAGGTTAGGTAATCTGTCCAAGATCACTCAGCTGGCAACGCTAGGATTCAATATAACTCTGAAAAGCCACACCCTGCTTTTATTTCATGCGTGTTCCCACGGCTCCCTCCTCTCCCAGCCTCATGAGTGTGTGCACAGGGCCCACTCCTCACGGAGGTCACCCAGAGGCAGAGAGTCACGGGGTCACGTTTCTCTGTATGAGCGATTCTGATCTCATAGAATCATAGAAATCACTAGTATAGAAGAGTTGAAGGCATGACAGTATTTCTGGAACATTACTGTATTCACCGGCTCTGTCTGCATGCATCCCAGGTAGCTCTGAGGCCCACACCACATTCCCACACAGGCTGCCGCTTCTCCAGCTCTTGCCCTGGTGCCCAAGGGAGAGCTGAGCCTAGCTGCCAATGCCCAGAGGAGGATTCATCACAAATTCTCCCATCCAACCTTCACCGTTCTGCACCCGCCCTACTCCCGTAGCTAGGGTTTTGCATGGACTTGCTATTTCCAAGCATGAAAATCAATATATGTTTCCTAATGCTACCTAGCATTTGAAATACCCTTCTCTCTTACTCACCACGTATAGGTTACTTCTCATTTTTAATGCCAAGTTCAAAATATCTCCTCCAAAATGTTTTCCTTAAATATCACTACTCAACTCTGAACATGCCTTTGCTTAGTCCTTATGTTCTATTTTATTAACAAGCTTACTACTCAAAATGGCCCCAAGCTCCTCACTTGGTTGGCACTGGTGTTGACATTGACAATTTTGTACAACTGGACGGGCGCATGTAGGGACCATCAGCACAGTTGATCTTTATACACGACTCGTGTAGAGGGCAAGTGTCAGATATTAGATATGGTTAGTCCAAGCGTGTACTTCACTGTGTCTTTGCCAGCAGCCGAGGAAGAGGTGGTGATGCCACTTGGGGAAGGGCTGTAGGTGCAGGGAAGACTGGGATTGATGGCCACATTGGCTATGGGTGGGTGCTGAGGAATAACTAGGGGCCATGAAATGATATAAGACATCCCAAGAACAGAAGGTCAGGTGATGGGTATCCAGACCTGGATGATTATTGGATTTACCTCGTGGGTTAAAGAAATACAGATGCTAGGCTCTGCCCCAGGCCCATTGAACTTTTAGTCAGAGAGGGTTAGAAGCTGCATTTACAAAGTAAAAATTTCCCGGGTGATTTTAATAATGTTTGAGAAATTACTTATTCGAGGGAATGTTCTATTATTGTTCTTGATGTTTTCTTGAGACTTCTCCCTCATTTCCTGGTTGAGATCTAGGACTGTTCCCCTGTTTACAAATGTCAATTATCTGAGCAAAAGGACAAGTGAATAAGGAGTTCAGTAGGATTTACAGCATGTGTTTACAGTGTGTGTGTATGTGTGAGAATGTGTGTGTGTGATGCATTTGAAATGTCTTTAAGTTTATAATGAAGCCCAATGAACATGTGATATTATAAGCCTTGGTTTCATTTTTTGTACAATGGTAATGATTATAATAATGATGATGATACATGTAAACCACCCCAACATTGTCAATTGCCCATCACTGCCAAGTCCATGGCTGCTGTAGGTGGGCATTTACCTAATCCCACAGTCAGCCTCAGGTATATTTTTATTCTTCTAGGTTAAGAGAGTTGTGATTTTTTTCTTTTCTGAGCTTTTAGTCTCTCACAGACTTCCCAACAATAGAAAAAAACATACAATTCTTTTCATGACAATTGCCCCTTTTCCAGGTTCTCTGTTGGAAGGCAGCAGTGTTTTAGTCAACAGGTGGGCCAGTGGGAGGTCTATACTGAATCAGTATTGCCTGTAAGTTTGATGGGGTATTACCTCTGTAATCCTGGGAAATAAAACTCTTTCTGCAGAGGAATAAATCATACTTACCGGGCTTGGGGTCAGTTCCAAAACATAGGCCATGTCACTGGTTATAGTACTATTACTAAACTAAGTGATGCAGAATGTCAGAAAGTGCTGAAAATAGATATGGTGATTAGATGCCCATGTGTTTATTAGAGACTCCAAAGCAGAGAAAACACTGCTGGACATTCTGTGATCAATATAAAAAAAGTATCAAAATAAAACAAAATGTCAAAGCTGCAATTTCTAACGAGGAGTCTCTAAATTGAAAATGAATAAGGAAAAGAGACTGAACTTAAAAAAGAATCCTATATGCCCTGACCAGTTTGGCTCAGTGGATAGAGCGCCGGCCTGCGGACTGAAGGGTCCCAGGTTTGATTCCAGTCAAGGGCATGTACCTTGGTTGCAGGCACATCCCCAGTAGAGGGTGTGCAGGAAGGCAGCTGATTGATGTTTCTTTCTCATTGATATTTCTAACTCTCTATCTCTCTCCCTTCCTCTCTGTAAAAAAATCAATAAAATATATATTTTTTAAAAAGAATCCTATACAATAAAAGGCTAATATGCAAATTGTTCCCTCGAGTGGGAGTTGGACCAACTGGGAGTTCGACTGGGGCTTGGGGCCTGCTGGCCAACCACATGAGGCCCCTCCCCACTGTTGGCCCTGCCCCTGATCACCACCTCCCCATACCGATTGGGGGCATCCTCTCCCGTCGGCTGGCCCAGCCCGATTGGCCCCAATTAAGGTGGGCTGGCCAGACCCCACCTGTGCATGAATTCGCGCACCGGGCCTCTAGTCCTAATATAAAGAGTATATGTCTGCTATGAAAATATCAAATAAGGAATTATTTAATAGATGTTTCTTGGGAAGCAACACTTTTTAAGAACGGGCACATGAAGGTATGACTAGAAATAATAAAATGTAGAAAGAATAAAAGGGTGAAAATTTTGCTTCAAGTTATTCATTACTCAAAAAGAAACAAAGTTTCTTGTATCAATTATTTTATAACATAGGCTGGAGCATATCCTTCAGGTAGTGGACCTCAATGTTTTAAATGCCCCCAAACTTCCCTTTTTCCCCTAATAGTATTTGTATTTTTATCATATAATTGTGGCAATGCATAACTACAAGACCACAATGAATTTAATAGCACTTCAAGTCATTGGCATGTCATAAATCAGAACAGCACATATAAATGAAACAGATTAAAAAATAATAGAAGCCATATGTACAAAAACCTTATGCCATCTACAGACAATGTTTGAGGATATATGCTTTGAAAATACAGATTCTTCCGCCCCTCTTTTAATTAGCTCTTTAAATCTCTGGGTGATCCCTAATTGGGATTACTACTTTATAGAGGAAAAGCAAAAATAATAGATGATTTATTAACCTTAGATGATTTATTAAACTCTCCCAGAGATGCGCTGTGCAGAGTGTCCTGGCTGAAATGTATTCTCTCCTACTTATGTCTGTGTTGACCACTATTTACACCTGGTGGAGCCGAACTTGCCGCCTGTGGTCCTTGGCAATCCTAGTGTGTATCTCAACAATACGATGTGAGGCTAGAAAGAGAACTTGGGGAGAGTGACCAGTTTTTAGGGCTGTATTGGGACTTGGGGTTAATCATTTTGTCTCCCTTTTTATGTGCAACATAAAGACGTCAGTGCTCCTGTAATTAACCCAGCTCAAAGGGGACTGAGAGGAATAAAGTTAATAAGAAGCAACAATCTGAACGCTCTGGCTGAGTGGTATTATTTAAGCCATTAGAGAAAACTGTCCAATTATGGATAAAGAAGTAGAACTGATGTAAACTTGTGGGGTTTTTCCCATTTACACAATTTAATCATAAGAGGACCAGTACATAAATTTTCTTACATATGTTTTATTTTTTTGTTAGTAGGCAGAAATAAAGACACCCAGCCTGCAAGAGAAAGTTGGGACTGAAATAGCTATTCCTTTTGTTTTCCTTTCCAGTAGCTAGCCTGACCTGTAATTCAGCTTCAGGCTTTGGCTGAGCCCCTCCTTCCCCCATCCTCCCCCTTTCTCCCCACCCCGCCTCAGTGCCATGCAATACCCAAGACTCAGTGGAGCATAAAGATTCTTTGGAAGTTGTTTAGATGAATGCATAATAACTTTTCATACATTCAAAATACTGCTTATTCCTTGAACTCACAAGGGAGAAACTCTAATCATGGCAACATTAAGTACTGGAATGAACCACAGGGTAGCAGATGGGCCCTGGGGTAAACAGTTGCTGTACTATTGATTTACTTATTTGATTTCCTTGAAAAGTGTCCATGACCCGAACCATTGCAGCAGAATACAAATACAAGTTTCAATCCAAACCACACATTCTTTCTTTAAAAGAATCCGAGTGTTGTCCGAAAAGCAAAAAAGAAGGCTGGTTAGTGTCTTGGTCCTTTGAAATCGGCGTTTGCAGTTTGATCATGTTTGTGAGGATGAATTCTCTGTAGAGAGTGCCACAACTTCTACCAAGACACCACCAATAAGATTGTGTTTCCAGAAACTTCTCTTTAGAGTTCAGTATCTGACTGGCATTCTGTTGTATATTATCATGACATGAAGATATTGAGATATGATTGTTGCCCTCAGAGAAATACATAATATTTACGTTATTCATATAATTCCTTATAGTTCATAGAGGACTATATCAGATACAAACTTAAATATCTCAGGGGTCAGGCAGATAGTGCCAATGGGTGGTGCTGCCTGGAATAAGACAATAGGGTATGGTGGGGACTGTGGCCAACTGGGACATGCATTACCCTCTTAAATCCAAATTTATATATATTTTTAAAAAAACTGTTCTTCTATTTAAATGAAATATATATGTGGGCTACACTTACCCTATTGACTCCTTTTCAGATACACACAGACTCATTTGAGCTTCTAGCAACTATTTGAAGTTTACTTTATTGACACCATTTTGAAAATGAGAAGACAGAGGCTCTATGAGGTAAACGTTTTGGGCAAGGAACTTAGCTTGCTAGTAATTGGGAGGGCAAGGATGAGGAATTAAAGTTCTATGGACCCCAGCCCAGTTATTTTGATAGAAAACTAGTGGGGTAGGAAGACACAGGAATTTGTTCATTTTGGGGGCATTATTCACTCTTCTCATATCTGACTCATCATCCAAGGGCTCCTCCACTGATTCTGATTGATGCTGTCCCCATATTTCATGCAACAGTAAAGAACATAGTACATGCATGTAATATCTAATAGTCAAAATGTTTCCAATATGCCAGAGGTCTTTGTTTTGCTATGAATACATTAATTTGCTTTCCAAAGAAAAGAAGTTGCCAAGGAGAACAGCTTATGTAAAAGGGAGCTGCTGCCTTCTGAGCTGGCTGGTGCATCCAGGTGACATCAACACAGAGCTGCAGGCCGCACCAGGACTGTCTGCGTAGGATGCTTCAGAGCTTGGGTGCAAATTAGAGACTTGAAGTCCTATCTTTAGGCCACATTCAAGTGGCAAAATATGGGCTTCAGAGTCAGGAGTTGAGTACAAAACATCTTGTCCTGGGTGATTTTGAGCAATCTAATTAAATGCTCCAGTATCAATTTTGTTTTTTGAAAATAGAGAAAAAATTAGCATGGGGCTAAATAAATAAGTGTATTTGAACCAGGTAGTGAGGGCAGCTGTTACTGAATAGTAGGTGCTCAATAAATGATGGTCCTCCTCTCTCCCTCTTTCTATTCCCTGGCTTCATGCCCAGTAGAGGAGGTTTTATGCCCAGTGGAGGATGTCCTTTGAGAACTGGAAGACCCCAACCCTCATTGTCAAAACCTATACCATGTTGACAGGAACAATATCTGCCTTGGGATGCTCCAAACACTTTGTCACTCTTAACTGTCAACTTATTTGACAGTGAACAAATAAGTTGTGAAAAACAAAGAGAAATTTCTGGAAACTCCTAGCATAAAAGCTCTGGAGGGGTCATTATAGATTAACATAATTTTTATTACATGTTCTAATTTTGTCCTGTGAGATACTTATTTGGATTTCATTGTGCCCATTGTGTGGCTTTGTTCAGAGGCTGTGAGTTTAATTATTTAGTTGTTTATGAGTGCATCTGGGGATAAGTGCCACAGTTTTATTTTGGTGAGAAATTTATGGTCAGTGAATTTTAGTAACTAATGATTAAATTATTTTTCCTCCATAAATGCCTCTGCAATTTGTGATTTCCATAATAATTTATAATACTTAAGAAAGGTTCTTTATATGAAAAATCCACTGCTAATGGAATCAGAAAAGGGAGATTTTAAATTGCTTTAATTAACTTTGTTAATTAATACCCAGCATGTTTGAGATATTGAGTTGGCTTTGGTTGGCTCGATGAGAATTTAGTTGCCTAAAATCTGTCTAATAAATGAATGTACTTTGTAAAGGAAATTCTAATTCTTTTGTCAAGTAAATGGCAGGAATAAAAGGATTTCCTCTTTTGTAATCTTTGATTCCTGGCATATACTTGAAATCCCTGAAGTTTGCCCCCCCCCCCAAAAAAAAAATTAATACATGCAAATAAATGCAGATGTTGGTTTTTCAAAAAAGCAAGCCTTAAAGCCACTTTGTGATATGATTTCAAGGAATTAGGGCAGCTTATGACAGTTTATGTGTTTTAGATATTTTTCAAACAAAATTAACATAAGCAAAAAACTTTAAATAAACTCTATTCTCCACAAATCACTGCACTGGGGCAAAGAAAGTTGAATAAGAACAATCTAATAATATAATCCGTGCTCCTGTGGAGCTCACGGTTGAGTGAGGATGGAAGACACACAATTATTCAAATGAGGAGTTGGGAAGAGTTTGGAGAGGAAGGAAATGCTGAATGTGGGCTGTGTGCAGACTGTTTCCTTGAGGATAGTGAATGCCTTATTTTTGGATCCTCCTAGGCTTAGCATATGGTTTCTCACTGGAAAACACAAAGAATCATTATTAATTTCTCTTTTTTCCTCACACCCACACCCATTTCATCTACAGTTCCCATCAGTGCTACATGCAAAATATGTATTAAATCAGGACTCATCTTACCACTTTTACCAATACCACGTAGTTCAAGCCCCTGGCCAGATTTCCTATTTCCAACTCATTCTCGCCAGTCAATTTCCACCCAGTAGCCAGAGTGTTCCTGTTAGCAGCAGTGTTAGACCTCACTTCTTGAGTTCGGCTCAGAAAGAATTCAGAGCCAAGAAGTCTAATGAAGGAAGAACAGGGGTGGGGAACCTTGTTTCTTTCAAGGGCTATTTGGATATTTATAACATCATTCGTAGGCCATACAAGATTACCAACTTAAAAATTAGCCTGCTATATTTGGTCAAACATTTAATTAACTCACCTCTGATGCCTGGGCAGGGCCAGACCAAATGTTTTTGCGGCTTTCTATGGCCTGCGGGCTGGATGTTCCCAACCCTGGAGTTAGAAAGTCACAGGGAGAAGTGAGCCAGCTGGGCTGCATGGACTCAGCAAATAAGTTACAGAGGCAAAAGAAGGGCCGTTGGCATTTAAAAGCAGTAAAGCAAGGTACACACCTGAGGGAAGAAGAGTGGGGGAAAGTCGTGGGGGTGCTCATGAGAGAGAGAGAGAGAGAGCACATGCACAGGGTCCCTTGCCTTAGGGCAGTGGTTCTCAGCCTTGGCTGCACAGTAGAATCACCTGGGAATCTTTTTAAAATCCTGATTTCTGGGCCTCATCCTCCGGAAATTCTGTTTCTTTGTTATGAGGTGGGGCCACAACATTAGTAACAAAGAAACAGAGTTTCCGGAGGATGAGGCCCAGAAATCAGGATTTTAAAAAGATTCCCAGGTGATTCTAATGTGCAGCCAAGGTTGAGAATCACTGCCTTAAGGGTTTTTATCTGTTTTCTAAAGGCAGGAAACTTAGGGGAGGTCTTATGGGCGAACTTCAATAAAAGAGTCATCAGCTTTTCAGGTGTGTCTCTTCAGGCTTGTGTTCTCTCCTAACTGGTTGGTGCTAGGATAGGGGGTCATTATTTATCGAATCTGGCCTGGAGGTCAGCCATGGCATTGTTTCATCTGGTTTTGCCGCTTTTCTGGGCCTGGAGCTAAAACACAACTGAGGCCTAGATGTTACCTCTAGTTTGACCAAATCCCTAAGATTGTTTGATGCAGGTCAGAACCTCATTGTCCCAAGGCCTTAATGCGTAAGAAAGTGCTGTGCAAGGGCTTGTACGGGAATCTTATGAGGCTATTCTCCAGCCCTCTGGCTTCTCCTCTCAGGGGTTCTGTATCATGTGACTAACAACATGCTAGGGGAGGAAAGGTCACCCTGGGGGACAGGTCCTAGCCCATAATAGTTGTTTTCTGTAGTTTTGCCCCTTGCTGGGACTCCGCCTCCCCACCCCTCTTGGTCCCTTGGTGACATTCCGTATGTACACACCTGGCCTATCGTTCATGCTCTGCTTATGCCTGTCTAACTGCCTAGGCTGTCATTTCCTCCTCTGACCGAGTGACATGGGCCTTCCTGTGTCTCCAACATGCTGGCTCTTATTCCTGATGCAGTGCCTTTGCACTTGCTGTTCCCTCTGCTGAAATAATTTCCCTCCAGGTATTCTCAGGCCTCATTAACTACCTCATCAGGTCTCTGCTCAGATGTTACCTCCTTGGAGAGACTTATTTGACAATCCTATTGGAAACAACCTGCTCCTAAGCCAGCCGTGGGCAAACTACGGCCCGTGGGCCGCATCCGGCCCGTTTGAAATGAATAAAACTAAAAAAAAAAAGACCGTACCCTTTTATGTAATGATGTTTACTTTGAATTTATATTAGTTCACACAAACACTCCATCCATGGTTTTGTTCCGGCCCTCTGGTCCAGTTTAAGAACCCATTGTGGCCCTCGAGTCAAAAAGTTTGCCCACCCCTGTCCTAAGCCCTACCAAGCTGACGTTCTTTAAAATCATAATACCTGTATCAGCCAGGGTTCAAACAGAGAAATTATAATTTAGAAAATAGACATTAATATTGCCATTCTAGATATAAGGAAACTGAAGCTTGGGAAGGTCAATACCCCTGTGAGGTCACCTTGTAGCAGAGCCCTAGGGGATTTGAACCCAGTTCTCCCTGAGTGCAAAGCCTGTTCTATTAGACATTTTATGTAGGCAATCCTATATAATAAAGACATAATATGCAAATTGACCATCACGCCCTTGCACAAGATGGCCGCACCCATGTGGTCACAAGATGGTCACCCTCATGTGGTCACAAGCTGGCTGCCCCCATGTGGTCACAAGATGTCACAGTATTTAGCTGAAGCTGAAGTAATTAAAACCAAACAGAGGTGGCAATATCCAGAAGATGAAATGATGTAACACATCTGATCAAATAAAATGAATAAAAATGGTTCAAAGGATTGGTTCCTTTGCAGGAATTAGCAATTTCAGCTGGGAGAAAGAAAATATGGGTTTTAGGGCAAATCAAAGAAAAGGTTCCAGGCAGCCAGAAAAGAGTGGAGACTTGGAAATGGGTAGAAAGTGCTCATCTAATCTAATAAAAGAGAAACACGCAAATTGACTGCACCCAAAGCCACGCCCACCAGCCAATCAGAATGAATATATGCAAATTAACCCAACCAAGATGGCGGCCAGCAGCCACGGAGCTGGAGCAAGCAGGAGGCTTGGTTGCCCAGGCAATGGAGGAAGCCAAGCTTCCTGCCTGCCCTGGCCAGCTGAGGCCACTGCACAAGGCAACAAAGTTTCAATTATAGAAGATAAATAAATCCCAGATACCTGCTTCCAGCCAGCCTCTACTGGGAGCTTGGGTGGCTGGGGGCTGTGGCCAGCCTAAAAACAGCCATCAGCCCCTTACCCAGGCTGGTCACACCCTCATGGGGTGAGGGTTCCCGCTTGGGGGCTTGGCCAGCCTGCAAATAGCCATCAGCCCCTCACCCAGGCTGGCCAGGCACCCCAGTGGGGACACCCACCCTGAAGAGGCTGTGGCCAGCCTGAAAATGGCCCTCAGCCTCTCACCCAGGCTGACCAGGCACCCCAGCGGGACCCCTACCCTGATCCGGACACCCTTCAGGGCAAACCAGCCGGCCCCCACTCATGCACCAGGCCTCTATCCTATATAATAAAAGGGTAATATGCAAATTGACCCTAACAGCAGAGCGACTGGGAATCACTGGTCACTATGACACACACTGACCACCTGGGGGCAAATGCTCAATGCAGGAGATTCCCCCTGGTGGTCAGTGCGCTCCCACATGGGGGACCTCTGCTCAGCCACAAGCCAGGTTGATGGCTGCCAGTGTAGCGGTGGTGGTGGGAGCCTCTCCCACCTCCTCAGCAGTGCTAAGGATGTCCGACTGTAGCTTAGGCCTGTTCCCCACTGGCAAGTGAACATCCCCCAAGGGCTCCTGGGCTGCCAGAGGGATGTCTGACTGCCAGTTTAGGCCCAATCCCTGGGGGAGCGGGCCTAAGCCAGCAGGTGGTAATCCCCCGAGGGACCCCAGACACAGGTGGCTGAGGGACCCCCCTGAGTGCACAAATTTTTGTGCACTGGGCCTCTAGTCCTAATATATAAAGAGCCAGGGTTTGTCATGACCTAAACGTCCAGACGGATGACCGACCACCAGGCTAGGGTCCCGTCCGGTGCGCCGGAAGTCAGTCCTGGGTCCTGGCCACCCACAGCATGGTGGTGGGAGGGAACTGTGGGAAGAAGCCATGCTGCCATCAGACTGGCCTATTGGTCCCTCCCCCTGCTCACAGGCTCTGGGGAACCAGAGCCATGCTGCGATTTGGGAATCTTGGTCCTTCCCCACCAGCCCACAGGCCTGGGGAACCAGACCCATGCTGCGATGGGACTTGACCCTACCCGAGGGGTCCTGGATTGTGAGAGCATGCAGGCCGGGCCGAGAGACACCCCCTTCCCCCCCCGTGCGTACACGAATTTTTGTGCACCAAGCTTCTAGTCTTCAATATCTATTCTTTTATTCTTCTTCCTGGGCATACACTTGAACTACATTTCCCAGATCCTTTGCAGTTAATTTGGGGCCATTTGAGTAAGGTCTGTCTAATACAGTGGTTCTCAACCTGTGGGTCGCGACCCCTTTAGCAGTCGAATGACCCTTTCACAGGGGGTCACCTAAGACCATCCTGCATATCAGATATTTACATTACGATTTATAACAGTAGCAACATTACAGTTATGAAGTAGCAACGAAAATAATTTTATGGTTGGGTCACAACATGAGGAACTGTATTTAAAGGGCCAGAAGGTTAAGAACCACTGGTCTAATAGAATATGGGTGGAAGGGACTTCTGCCTTTTCCCAACCTGCCCCATAACAAGCTCTTCTTTATGACCCCTTTTCTGTTTTGCCACTTTGGCAGTCTGTGGCACTTCAAAACTAATGGAGTCTGGGTGCCTGGGTCCCCCTATTATCCACTGCTCTTTGCTCCCCACTCCTCAACGGGCCTTGTGACTTATGTTGAACTATAGCATGAGAGAGAAATAAACCCCTGTGTTGTCACTGAGAATGCGAGCTTTTGGTTACATAAGCCAAGGTTCCTTATCCCCAAAGAAAAGCACGCACCAGGGCTCAAGTTAAATTCTGCTCAAGGTGTCAGTGCTGCTGCTGCTGTTTCCCCTGCTTCTCCCCTTTATTTTCAATACCAGAACCTAAAGGTGTTTAAATTGTTAATGATAATCAAAACCAGGACACCAGAGCAAGTGCTGAAGCACAGGCTCCCTGGGTACAGGTCAAAGCACAGCTCATGTTCAGTGTGTGTGTCTGTTTGGAGCGTTGAAATAATGGTACACCGTGCATGGGGAGAGAGGATTGAAATTCTGAGAGGGCTGGTGTTGACTAGAGAAGAGATAAGAGAACTGAGGTGGCAAATCACATGACACAAGATTTCACATCTTGTGTAAACTATTCTGGTGGGTGAAGAATTGGTGAGACAGAAAACATGGAACTTCGTGGTTTGGTAAAGAACTGCCATGATAAATGTGGGGCATCCAAATGAGCGGATCCTGAGAGGCGAGCGCGGATGATGTCAGAGTTAAATTGTGAGATGGCAATCAAAAGGAAGCAGTGAGTGAGGAGAAAGGAACAGACAAAAGATGCTTAGAGGGAAAAAGAACAACTGAAGTTGGTGACAATAAACATTAAGGATGGGATGGAGATAAATCAAAGATAACTCAGAAGTTTCAAGGCTTGAAGATCTGGGGAGATGAATGGTAGCACCATGGGCAGGGACAGCAAGCATTTGGGGAGAGGGAAGCTCTTTGATGGAAATGTGATGAATTTTGTTTTGGATGGGTTATGTTGCAGTGACTTGAAACATCCAGGAATGTTCAGTGAGCAGTTGATAAAACACTTTCTAATCAGGCCGACTTTCCTTTTTCTTTCAAGTACTGTAAAAATTAGGCTTCTGATTATTGGAGTTTTTTTGTTGTTGTTTTTTTTAACTTCAAAACTGAAATCAAAAGAATACTTTCCAAGCACTTGATAGACATCATATGACGGTGGAGATGCTTAATACCATTTCGTTGTTATCTCTTGTTCTATTTCCCTTCCCACCACAATAATTAAGGAGCCTGCCCTTTGAGTACAGTGCTAATGTATTTATAAAGCCTGGCCCTGCTGCTCTTTCATGCCCTTGCTAGTCACAATTTATTTTCTGATTTGGCCTTTCTGACTTGGCCTCTGCATGTGTCAAATTGTCTTATACACGCCCTTGATCTTTTGCCCTGCTAACATTTTGCATATGATTACATTTCAGAGTTTGGAATTTTCAATCATGCGGTCAACAGTGATGCTGCATTAATTTGAAATTTAAGAGATTGAAAAGGATGTCAACTTGGAGCTGGAGACTGAATTTCTGTAGGAGGCGGAGCACCTTAAAAGCTTGCATTTCAGCCAGATGATTTGTAAGTGACCCTTGTAACTGGTATTTAGGAAGAGAAGTTACTAATTTGGAAATGACATCTAAGTTAGCGCACCACTACTGGTCGGTTTCTCATCCCCTTTTGGAACTAAAGCTAAAGAATGTCAAGAACTGTTTGGACAAGAAAAACCTGGGGTTTTAGGTCCCCATTGGATCCATGGGCAGTAGGAGAAATCTGCCCTAAAGATCCAGGTAGTAATTTTTTAATTTCTCTATGCATAGCATAAATATTTGGAAGCAGCTTTCTCTGCTTTCTGATCCCATCATACAACCAACCTCACTGGCCTCAGTGCTCAGTGTTTACTTCAGTGCATTTCACATACACAATGCAAATCCAGCCGTACCATCTGTCAGAGTGGTGATGGGAGGTGAGGAATGTCTCTTTGATGTGTCTATTTGATGTGCGTATTCAAATGTGCCCTCAGTCCACAGATGCTTGTGGAATGACCTCGCTGTCACAGGCCCGGGCTCCCTGCTTCTGTGTGGGGGGCAGAAGTGTGTTTTTCCTCCCACCATGTTCCCATTTCAAATCTTATCAAAGAAAACATAGAGATAAAGCTTTTTTCTCTTTTCTCACTTTTCAGGCCAACTCTGCCAAGTGGTAATCTTAGTGCCCTGGATTGTATGCATTAAAAATAAAGAGATAAAATGATGATTAGTATTAAAGAGCATAGGGTGAAATAATATATGTCTGCAATGTGAGCTGAGCTGTGCACAAACAGATGTACAACAAGGGTTTCAGGTGGACAGAGGGCATATCAGAATAAGTACAGAACTCTTCTTCAAATATACCTACCTAGGGTGCATTTCTTCCACTTCCATGACAAGCAGTGACAGTGGATACAGCTAGAAATGCAGTGTATAAGACCAGCATAGAGGGGAGAAAAGTTGACAACCACATCTTTTGTGATTGATTAGAATAAGACAAGAGAATCATTGTTCAGTTTGAAGTTTTCATATTCAGTTCGGAAGCTGAATATGAAAATCAGACCAAACATACTCCTCAAATTCAACATTTCCAAGTTATATGGACTTGGAATTAGATCAGGCTTCTTTATGCTGAAGGTTAAATAAGATTAGAAAATCATGCTTCAGTTGTGCATGTTTAGATGTGAAGAGATTGTAATATTTACCAATTGGCTCAAAGTCCTCATTTTGTGGAGGGGAGATCTGAGGCCTAGAGAAATGACAATTGTCCATGGTCAGGGTGGTGCAGTAGCAAAAACGTAGGCTTTGTACACACAAGAGTTTAAGTTCTTTCTAAAAAAACTTTTTTATTGATTTCAGAGAGGAAGGGAGAGGGAGAAAGAGATAGGAACATTAATGATGAGGGAGAAGCATTGATTGACTGCCTCCTGCACACCCGACACTGGGATGGAACCCACGACCTGGGCATGTGCCCTGACTGGGAATCGAACCATGACCTCCTGGTTCATAGGTTGACGCTCAACCACTGAGCCACACCAGCTGGGCTAAGTTTGAGTTCTTGATTTGACATTTGGCCTGCAGCAAGTTTCATAACTTGGTTTTGCCTTGGTTTTTTGATTTGCAAAATCACAATGTTAATGCCTGTTATTAAAGTTTATTGTAGACAGTAAATAAGCTAAAATCTCTAAAACAGTGCCAAGTGTGGAGTAGGCACTGAATAAATAAGGGCTTCTCATATTATTATATATGCTTACGGAAGACAGAGTTAAAAACAGAATCTGTATCTACATTCTAGGATACAGGTTTTGTTGTTCTACCTCTTATAATGCCTAAATCAAGTTGATATTAATTAAAATGAGCACTTACAGAGAGTTTTCAAACACTTTCACATCTGCTACTCATGACAAAAATGAGGGGCCCATATTATAATCAAGCTGTAATAGTAGGGAACATTGATTTGAGAGGTGAAAGGACTTGCTCAATAATGTTAATAAGGAACAAAGCTGGGACTGAATCTGAACTCAGGGCTCTTCCTGTTCCAAAGTACTCCAACTTTATTTCTTTACCAGAGGCCCAGTACACAAATTTGTGCATGGGTGGGGTCCCTTGGCCTGGCCAGCTATTGGGGCCGGCCAGGGGGAGGGACTGCAGGAGGTTGGCTGGCTGCCCAAGGTTGGCTGTGGGAGCACACTGACTACCAGGGGCAGCTCCTGCATTGAACATCTGCCCCCTGGTGGTGGTCAGTGCATGTCATAGCAACTGGTCAACTGATCGGTCGTTTGGTCATAATGGTCACTTAGGCTTTTATACACACACACACACACACACACACACACATATATATAGATAGATAGATAATCAATGTTTCACACATCACCATTTCCTCCATTACCTAATTAAAGGACAGTCCCTTTGGAACAGAAGGAGCCCTGAGTTCAGATTCAGTCCCAGCTCTGTTCCTTATTAACATTATTGAGCAAGTCCTTTCACCTCTCAAATCAATGTCCCCTACTATTACAGCTGGATTATAATATGGGCCCCTATAAACCTATTCTCTTTCTTATTCCATATGTATGTATATATACATATTTACACTAATAAAAGACAAACATGCAAATTGACCATACCTTCACTATGCCTTAAGCCACACCCACCAGCCAATCAGAGCTACTACATGCAAATTAACCCAACCAAGATGGCAGCCGGCAGCCACGAAGCTGGAGTGAGCAGGAGGCTTGGTTGCTCAGTAATGGAGGAAGCCAAGCTTCCCACCTGCCGCGGCCGGCTCTGAGCACCACTCAAGGCAAAAAAGTTTCAATTATAGAAGATAAATAAACCCCAGATACCTGCTTTCAGCCGGCCATGGCCACGGAGCTGGAGCGAGCAGGAAGCTTGGGTTGCCCCTGGCGATGGAGGAAGCCAATCTTCCCGCCCACCCTGGCCAGCTCTGAGCTCTACTCAAGGCTACAAAGTTTCAATTATAGAAGGTAAATAAATCCCAGAATAGAAAAGAAAAAGAAAAAAAGGAGAGGCTGGGAGCTTGTGTTGCCGGGGAGCTTGGCCAGACTGAAAACAGCCCTAAGCCCCTCACCCAGACTGGCCAGGCACCCCAGTGGGGACCCCCCACCCTAAAGAGGGTGTGGCCAGCCTGAAACAGCCATCAGCCCCTCACCCAGGCTGGCCAAACCTCCATGGGGTGAGGGTCTCCACTGGGGGTGGGGCTTGACCAGCCTGCAAACAGCCACCAGCCCCTCACCCAGGCTGGCCAGGCACCCCAGTGGGGACCCCCACCCTAAAGGGGGTGTGGCCAGCCTGAAACAGCCATTAGCCCCTCACCCAGGCTGGCCAGGCACCCCAGTGGGGAACCCCACCCTGAAGGGGGTGTGACTAGCCTGCACACACCCATCAGCCCCTCACCCAGACTGGCCAGGCACCCCAGCGGGACCCCCACCCTGACCCGGGACACCCTTCAGGGCAAACCAACTGGCCCCCACTCATGCACCAGGCCTCTATCCTATATAATAAAAGGGTAATATGCAAATTGACCCTAATAGCAGAACGACTGGGAATGACTGGTCACTATGACACACACTGACCACCAGGGGGCAGACGCTCAATGCAGGAGTTGTCCCCTGGTGGTCAGTGCGCTCCCACAGGGTGAGCTCTGCTCAGCCACAAGCCAGGCTGATGGCTGCCAGCACAGCAGTGGTGGTGGGAGCCTCTCCCGCCTCCTCAGCAGCACTAAGAATGTCCGACTACAGCTTAGGTCTGCTCCCTGCTGGTAAGTGAACATTCCCCGAGGGCTGCTGTGCTGCCAGAAGGATGTCTGACTGCCAGCTTGGGCCTGATCCCCCCAGGGAGCAGCCTAAGCCAGCAGGTGGACATCCTCCGAGGGGTCCCAGACTGCAAGAGGGCATAGGCTGGGCTGAGGGACCCCCCGAGTGCACAAATTTTTGTGCACTGGGCCTCTAGTCATATATATGTATATATATCTATATAAACATACACATACACAGACATATAGATATAATGTATACATTTCTGGAATGGTAATGTAATGGAGATGTTGAATTAGTTGAATTCTATAGGTGCAGGTAGAAAACCAATTTATTATTATCCTTTCAAACAGTGTGTATATTTTATTTCTGTAACTGGGATGAAATCTTAGCCAGCTTCTGATGTCTCCAGGAAATCTTAGAGAATAAAATGTTAACATGACCTTTTTGCCGTGATGGTAACTGGTACTTGACTAGCTCTTTCAATATGAATAACTATAAAGCTATAGACAAATGTATATGGAGCAATGGTTTTCAGATGATAGACAACAGGTAGCAATGGACTATGTAATTCCCGAGAGCAGGAAAACGCATGAGCCCCATGATTACCCCAGATTTCTCACTGGAGGCACTTTCAGGTCATAGCTCAGGAATTCAAAACCCAGACAAAGCACAGCAGTTTCACTGAGTCGAGGAAGCAGAGTTTGGGGCTGCTGAGGCTGGAACTTTCCAGGATGGATATCTGAAAGGAGATAGCTGGACAGAAAAGGAGTTTCAGAAATCTACATAGAGGTCCCCTTTAATCTTTGGCCAAATACTAAGCTACATGCCTATGGAGAGACCCTGCCTGTAAGGTTGGATAGCAAAAAGGTACTTAAGGAAGTAGGAGCTGCCTGAGATTTTGGAGATCACATAGCTCAGGGTGGCAATAGAATTCTAACTAGCCAAGGTGGAGAGACCTTTCTGAAACTTAAGGCATTCAGTTGAAATCTCTGAGGGGCCACAACTCAGATGTTGGGCTGTTCTATCCTTAGAGAAAGAAGTAGGAAATTGTGCCCTATAATCAATAAAAAAATAATCAATGGAAACAGACCCAGAGATGATAGAGATTTTGGAATTAGCAGGAAAGAACTTAAACAGATATTATAAGTATATTAATGATTTAAAGGAGAAGATTGTCATCCTATATAATAAAAGGCTAATATGCAAATAGACCGAATGGCAGAACAACTGAACTGGTCGCTATGATGTGTGCTGACCACCAGGGTGCGTGTATGGAACATGGTGGGCATCAGCGATGGCGGGATGGTGGAGCAGGTGAGCGGGGGGGCCAGACCAAGGCAGAGCGCTGGTCACTGTCATTGGGGTGAGCCTCTGCTCCAGTGCATGGCGGGCCTGCCCAGTGCTTGCACCTGCTGCTGGCGCCGGCCCCGCTTGCACCTGCTGCTGGCACCTGGCACTGGACCCGATTGCTCAGTGCTATCAGTGGGTGTGATCGACAGCTGCTGGCCCCGATAGTCCCTCAGTGCTTCTCTACCTCCCCCTGCTCCTGAGGGGCCATCAGGGCCAGCAGCCACCTCTTGCACCTGCTGCGGGTGATGGCCTCACTTGCACCGACTGCTGGCGCAGAGTGATTGGGGCCAGTGCAGTCAGTGGTTGCGAGCGGCGCCTGCCAGCCCCGATTGCCTGTGAGGGCTTCTCCTTCTCCCCCTGCTTTTGAGAGACAATCCTGGAAGCAGGTGATGGTTACACCCACTGCTGGCGCCAGCCCCAATCACTCTGCACTGCCAGCAGGTGTGAGCAGGGCTGGTGCCATCAGTGTGTGGGAGCGGTGGTGGTGGGAGTGGGGCTGCCAGCAGACAGGGGACTGGGGGCCACAGTAGAAGGGGCTGGGAGGGTGCACGGAGGGAGGGCTGAGACCCGCCCCTGTGCCCACCACAGCCTTGTGGCCCACAGTTCCTTTCAAGGTGCACGAATTCATGCACTGGGCACCTAGTCCTTAATAAACAGATAAGTAATCTCAGTAGAGAAACTGAAATTATAAAAAAAAAATTAAAAACACTAGAACATATCTATATAGAAAATTGCCTGGATGAGTTTAACAGAAGAGTGAACACTATAGAAGCAAAGAAAAGATCAGTGAACTGTTCAAATTGAATCAGAGGAAGAGAGCCTGAAAAAAGGAATAGCCTCAGAGATCTGTGCGGCTACAACACTCAGTCTAACTTGTGTGTAATTGGAGAACCTGCAAGAAGGAAGAGTGAGATTGAAGCAGAAAAGAAAAAAAGAAATATTTACTAAAAATTCAAATTTGATCCCTAAATTTTGGAACAAGACAAGGATGTTTGCTCTTAAAACTTCTTTTCAACATTGTACTGGAGGTATCCTATCTAATAAAAGAGAAACATGGTAATTGGCGTACGACCACTACCCTTCCCATTGGCTAATCAGTGAGATATGCAAATTAACTGCCAGCCAAGATGGCGGCCAGCAGCCAGGCAGCTGGAAGCTAACATGAGGCTTGCTTGCTTCAGTGACAGAGGAATCCAACGTTCCCCGCCTGCCTTGCCGGCCTCTGAGCCTGCAGTTTAAGAAACATTGTAACAAATATAGAAGCTAAACAAAACCTCAGAAACCTGCTTTCAGCGAGCCCGGGATCTCAGAGCTGGAGTTATACATTGTTTCGATTATAGAACACAAACAAACCAGATACCTTCTTTCAGCAGCAGAGGCCTCAGAGCTGGAGCCAGAGCTAAAGCTGGCCCAGAATAAAAAAAAGAAAAAAAGGAGCAGTTGGGAGCTTCAATCGGCCTGAAAACAGCCCTCAGCCCCTCACCCAGGCTGGCCAGGCACCCCAGTGGGGACCCCCACCCTGATCCAGGACACCCTTCAGGGCAAACCAGCCAGCCCCACCCATGCACCAGGCCTCTATCCTATATAGTAAAAGGGTAATATGCATCCCAGCACCGGGATCAGCGGAACCACGAGGCCTCCCAGCACCGGGATCAGTGGAGCCAAGAGGCCTCCTGGCACCGGGATCAGCATGACAGGGGTCAGCGCCCAAACCCCCTGATTGCCCTGCGGCTCTGTGTGTGACAGGGGGCAGGGCCACAACCTCCCTATCCACCCTGCTCTGTTTGTGACAGGGGAAGGCGCCCCAACCCCCTGATCAGCCCTGCTCTGTGCCTGATAGGGGGGAGCTCCCTAACCCCCTGATCGCCCTGCAGCTCTGTGTGTGACAGGGGGCAGGGCCACAACCTCCCTATCCACCCTGCTCTGTTTGTGACAGGGGAAGGCGCCCCAACCCCCTGATCAGCCCTGCTCTGTGCCTGATACGGGGGAGCTCCCTAACCCCCTGATCAGCCCTGCTCTGTGTGTGACAGGGTAGAGCCATAACCTCCCCATCGGCCCTGCCCTGAGTGTGACAGTGGTGGCGCCCCAACCCCCTGATTGGCCCTGCTCTGTGGGTGATAGAGTGTGGCGCCCCAACCCCCTGATCCGCCCTGCCCTGAGTGTGACAGGGGGCGGTGCCCCAACTCCCCTATCAGCCCTACTCTGTGAGTGACAGAGGGGAGCTCCTCAACCCCACGATGGGCCCTGATCTGTGCATGACAGGGGGGAGCTCCCCAACCCCCTGATTGATCCTGCTCTATGTGTGACAGGGTATGGAGCCCCAACCCCCCTGATGGGCCCTGCTCTGTGAGTGACAGGGGGCAGCGCCCCAACCCCCTGATTGGCCCTGCTCTGTGTGTGACAGGGGGTGGTGCTGCAACCTCCCCATCGACCCTGCCTTGAGTGTGACATGGGGCAGTGCCCCAACCCCCCAATCGGCCCTACCCTGAGCGTGACTGAGGGTGGCATCGCAACCTCCCAATCTGCCTTGCTCTGTGCATGACAGGGGAAGGCGCCCCAACTCCCCAATTGGCCCTGCTCTGAGCCCAACCAGGGGCTGCACCTAGGGATTGGGCCTGCCCTCTGCCACCCAGGAGCGGGCCTAAGTCAGCAGGGCGTTATCTCCCAAGGGGTCCCAGACTGCGAGAGGGCACAGGCCAGGCTGAGGGACCCCCCCTCCCCTCCGAGTGCACATATTTTTGTGCACTGGGCCTCTAGTACACTATAATAAGGTATGATAAGTGAATTTAGTGAGGTTGCAGGATTCAAGCTCAGTATTTAAAAACAAATGGATTTCTATATACATGGAAGAAACAATTGGAAAATGAAATTGAAAGTCAGTTTCATTGCTAATAGCATAAAAATACAATATACATAGAAATATGTTTTAAGTTTAATGAAAGATGTGCAAGATTTCTATAAGAAATACCACAAAATATTGCTGAAAAGAATGAAAGAAGACCTAAGAACATGGAAAAATTAACCATTTATGGATTGCAAAATTAATATTATTAAGAAATCAACTTTCCCCAAATTTTTCTCTATATTCAATACAATGGCAACCGAAATCTAAGCAGAGTTGTGTGTGTGTGTGTGTTTTTAGTAACAACTGATAAGATGATATATATGGAAATGTGAAGGACTTAGAGTAGCCAAATCAATTTAAAAAATAAAGAACATATACTACTTGATTTCAAGACTACTTTAAATTATTCTAATCAAAATATTTTTAGATGGGAGGTTGCACATGTTCAATAACACAGGAAAAAAAAGGTCCATAAATAGTCCCATACCTATATGGTGTTTTGGTTTAAAGATGACTTTAAATTCTTAGATGCATGTTCCACCAGGATGTGGTGCTGTCTTGAATCTGGATGGTCCTGTGACTAAAAGAACATGATGTACACTATAATTCCTGAAAGTCAGTCATAAAAGGCTATGTGCCATCTGCCATGTTCTCTAGGGACAGTCCTTTTGGGAGAAGCCAGTCACTATGTAAGACTACCCTGTGATTGCCATCCTGGGAAGGTCACGTGTAGATATTCTGGTTGATAATGTCAGCTGGGCTAACAGCCAGCCAGAATGCCAGTCATGTGGGTAAGCCATAGTTGACATCTGGCCTAGTTGAGCTTTTGGATTACGGCAGTCCCATGCAACATCTGAATGTATCCACATGAGAAATTCCAAGTTCAGAGATGCCCAGCAGAGCTTTCCCAAATTCCTGACCCACAAAATAAAAGACTTGTTCTAAGCCACTAAATTCTGTGGTAGTTTGCTGTGCAGCGAAAGTAACTCTGTAATGTAATGGGAAAAAATGAGTCTGAAAAAATGGTGCAGGAGCAACTGGATATCTGTCAGAAAAATAAAAAAGAAAACAAAACTTCAATTCATATTTTGTACCATTATAAAACATTAGTTCAGGTTGGAGGATAGACTTAAATGTAAAACAAAATGTATAGAGCCTCCAGATGAACACCTGGAAATTTTGTATTTACACAATGGAATATGCTGTGAAATAAGCCAGCCAGTGAAAGATAAATACCACATGATCTCACTCATTTATGGATAATAAAGACCATTATAAACTGATAAACAAAAATAGATACAGAAGCAAAAAAGCATCGAACAGACTGTCAAACTACAGCAGGAAGGCAGGGGAGGGGTGGGTAAGAGATCCACCGAAGGACTTGTATGCATGTCTATAAGAAGCATAATCAATGGACGCAAAGATACTAGGGGTGGGGGGTGAAGGCATGTGCCGGGAGCAGGGGAAGGTGGTAGGGGAGGCCAGGGGAAGATCATTGGGGAAAAAAAGGAGACATATGTACTACTATTTGCAATACTTTAAACAATAAAATTAAAACAAACAAACAAACAAAAAATAAATTTAAAAAAGAATAAAAAAATAACATACTGATACATGCAACATCATGTATCTCAGAAACATTATTCAGAGTGAAATAAGCCAGAAACAAAAGAGTACATATTGTATGAATTTATTTATATAAAGGTCTAGAACAGGTACAAGTAATTTATGGTGATATTCATGCGCACAGGGATGAAATTCTGGCACTGATGCCCTCTATCCATGGCAGGTTCCCAGTGCTGATTCTTTTTCTTTCCAGTGCTATTATGGCAATACTTTTGCTGGAGCTCTCTGTCATTCTCATGATTTGAACCTCAGTCTGTATATCCTGCAGTCCACCCTGCGCTCATCCTCTCTTTTGAGGTTCCATCACACCGTCAGGAGGGTCACCTAAGCAAAGTCCACTTCAAGGCAGCAACAGGTCAGCTTTCTTCCCCATATGAACACATGTCACCACAGAAAGACACAAATAATTGTCCCACAAAGATTTTCAGATTGTTCCCAGTGGAGGTGTTACTGTGGAGCTGTGAGCGTTAGCATCTTGCCTCAGAATTGTTTCAGGCACGGTCTAACATCAGTCTTGGACCCCAAATATGCCAGGCAATCAAGGTCAAAAATCTCTTAGCCATTCACTAGAAACTTCTTTTACTTGCCCTCTTCTTTTCCTCTATGATAGGATGAGAAAATGGAAGCCCCCCCACCCCCCGGCCCCGCCCCTAGAACTTGCTGCAGTAATTTTGTTCTTGAATCCCTTTATCTTTAATCCTTTTTTGGTGGATGAGTGAATTGTGGCAAAACTGATTTCTTATCATTTCCTTTGCAAATTCTGCAGAGGTGGCCTTGCCCTGTACTGTATAATGTAAGGGCATTTTAGTATCTTTTGTTTGCTTTCTCCAGTACTCAACTGAAGCAGGAATAGTCCAATTTTAACATCTTGTTACAGAAAGGGGGCATTTCAATGCCCTGGGAGACGACCTTTAGCTGACATTCTTGACTTTCCAAAGCAGAGCACTTTTACTAAAGTATTGGCTGCAGAAAATCTGTCAGAAAATTCAGTTTGTCCACAATTAACATGTCAAGTGTGACAGCTAATTTTGTAATGCTTTCTGCAGTGAAAATTCTCATCTCACCAATTTTCCTGCCACCAACAAATAAAAACACACACCTGTAAATGGGTATAAGCTAGCTCCTCCTGCCCTCTTAAATAATTCGATGTTCTTACTTTATAATTTTATTTGAAAAATCAATATATTCAATAATATACCAGCTATTTTAAAAAGCTGTTTTAAAAGCCTTACTGGGTTATAATTGATAAAACAAAAAAATCTATACATCTTGATGAATTTGGACAATGCATGTACCTGTGATACTAGAACCACAACCAAGGCACTAAATATATCCTCCAAAAATGTCCTCACGTGAGTGTGTTTTGTAGTAAGAACTTGTAACATGAAATCTATCCTCATATTTTATAGCACACAATACTGTATTAACTATAGGCAGTATATTATACAGCAAATATCTAGAAAGTAATCATTTTGCATAACTGAAACTTTGTACCATCAATCAATAACACCATGACTAAATCATCTTTTTGGCATAGCTTGATAATAAAGAGGTTATCTCCAGTCCCAGACACCTGTCATTGCAACAGATGCTAGATATCCGATAGCATTGCCATAGATTTTAACTCATAGAAGCAGAGAACACGATGGTGGTGGCCAGGGGATGTTGGTAGGGAGAAATGAGGAGTTATTGATTGATGGTGCAAAATCACTTTAGGTGCAAAATTGGTGTTCAGATGAGGAGAACTAGTGATTTCTATTTTTCAGATGATGATATGAAGTTGGCATTTCTTTCTTCTCCTTTTGGCTTATTCAAAAGCAACAACAACAACAACAAAAGGAATGAGAAATGGAAACATAACCTGTCTTCAATAAAAGTGGGAGATAGCATACCTTGTAAACAACAAAGTGGGTGAAGTAGTATTAATATGGTGGTGATCAAACAGAGGAATGGGAGGAATTAGAGAGAAGATATCCATGCAGGTAGATCCCAGAAGTCTGTGTGCTTTTCTAAGGTAAGGCCTCACCTTGAGGTGTAAGACCAAAGTCTTTGTTAGAAAACCAGAAACAAGGTTCACTGGCTGGCATGGAAGTTTACCCTCTGCTTGACTTTG
This sequence comes from Myotis myotis, assembly GCF_014108235.1. Classification (NCBI taxonomy): domain Eukaryota; kingdom Metazoa; phylum Chordata; class Mammalia; order Chiroptera; family Vespertilionidae; genus Myotis; species Myotis myotis. The sequence goes on along the minus strand of NW_023416335.1, from coordinate 57,466,709 downwards.
TTCTGAGAACAAAACAAATAGTTGATGCACCAATGAACTCCATAATTGAGGAAAAGTAAATACCTCTGTGACTTCAAAAGGATCCCACAGCACAAATCATAAAGGAATTATTTATAACCTGTGATAAATCTGAAAAACTTTTATTCCTTAAAAGAAACAGAAGATAAAATATACTATGTAAAGTCATAGATATGTATATAACTAGGGAAAATTCTTCCAAAATTTCAGAAAAAAATTAGGGACAAAACTAAACGGAAAAGAAAATGACCACATAGGAAAAGAATTTTTTAAAGTATAAGACATTTTTCTCTTAAGAAAATGAGAAGTTTTCTTCTCTACAAACTGTCTTTTACTTCCTAACTCACTTTTATTACTTTGTTCTTTTCCCCCTCTATGCAGAAGTCATGAAAAATGGGATCTTTCTTGTTGGAAAGGCTTGTGATGGAGAGGTGTGCAGGGTGCTGTCATTAAAGCAGAGAAAAAGGCTTTATAACCATAATTATTATCATCCACGGTTGCTGTTACTTTGCTTACCTTTAATGATGCCCAAGAGGACCAAGGCTTGGAACAAATGCCTTAGAACAAATGCTCAGAACAAGTGTACCTGAGCTGGGAGGGTGTGGCAAGAGCATAAGCTCTGGAGATTGACATTTCTGAATTTAAAATACAGCTTTAGTGTTTACTCTGTGTGGCCTCATCCCTTCTCCAGGCTCGGCTTCCTCATTTTGAATATTGGAATAACACCCACCTTGCAAAGTTGTCATGTGGGTAAAAAGTGGTAACAGTTATTGAATGCTTACTATGTGCCCAGACGTTTCTAAGCATTTTACATTATGTTAACTCACTGAATTTCCACAAAAATTGGATGACATAGGTACTGCTATTATTCCCATTTTACAGATGAAGAAACTGAGGCACAGACACATGAAGTTACTAGTTCAAATCCACATGACTAATGGAGAACTTGGGATTACGAAACTTTGGAAATTCATGTGTTCTTAACCTCTTTGCTCTATTGTCTGTTTAATTCAGAGGATTAGAGATAAACACTTCATGTGTCTCACAGCAACTAGTATATGTCAAAGAATAACGCTGTTCTGGAGAAATGGTCTCATTGGTATATGAAGTCAAGGCATGGAGAAGTCAGGTAAACTGTTGACTTTCAAATCACCATGACAAGGAGGTGAAATTTCAGGAAAAATGAAAAGACAAGAGGTTAATGGACATTCCAGATAATTAGTAGCTCACTTTTGCAAACTGGAATCATGAACAGAAGGTTTGGAGATGTCCTGGCAACAGCAGTATCATTTCCGAGGAGACAAGTGGTCAGTCTTGAAAAAGAGACTTTCAGGGAGAGAACTGGAGTAGCCTGGGGAATGTCTTTGAAGTCATTTTGTGGGGCACTGGACAGACTGATGGGCTTCTGTCAGAACTTTCCATTCTGAAACTCAAAATATGCGCAGTTAGTTTCATCTATAATAAATGGAGTCAACAGTCACTGCTCTCAGCAAGACAGCTTCAATACTTTGTCAGAGATCTGAATAGATAAGTGTCTCTTTTGTTTCAATAAGAAGAGGGGGGTATATGCACACACTCACACTCATTCGCATATACACACTCACACATAAACACATTCACATACCTAGACACGTGCTCACATACCTACACACACACACACACACACACACACACACACACACACACACCCATCTTGATCTTTTCAGTTTGTGGGTCCAAATTCCACCAATATATTTAGTTGGCTTCTGTCTGAGGAGAGAACTCCCTAGGTCTGCCCAGGTTGAAGATTTCTTCTCAAATATGTGTGAATTCTGCTCTTCAAAGAGATTATGAAATTCTGCACAGGTCATGGGAGCTGACTTGAAATGAAAAGCAAACGTTCAGAAGAAATGATTTTGCGAAATGCATTGCACCTTGAATGCAAAGGCTGATTTTTGGGCTTGAGGAGGGAAGCCCCCTCTCTCTGCCTCACCCAGGTACCCTGGCACCTGCTGTGGGTCCAGAGCAAAGGCCTTGGCTCTCCTGTGGCTCCACTTCTTTCTTTCTGTTTTAAAAAATATGTTTTTATTGATTTTAGAGATAGAGGAAGGGAGAGGGAGAGAGAAACATTGACTGGCTGCCTCCTGTGTGCCCCCTACTGAGGATCAAGCCTGAAACCTGAGCATGTGCCCTGACTGGGAATAGAACAGGTGACCTCTGGGTACCTGGGACAATGCTCAACCAACTGAGTCACATCAGTCAGGGTGCGGTGGCTCCACTTCTTCAAAGCTTCCCAGGAGGGACGGAGCCTGGTCCTGCACTGCAAAATGTAAGCCATCAGCTCAGCTCATTCACTGCCTCCATCCATCTTCACAGGACCAGCCTCTTTGCAGTTAAGAATTTTTTTCAAAGTCCAAGTAATTTATTCAAGTTGCTCAAATACTACAGTAGTTTCCCCTTACCCTTGGTTTCACTCTCTGAGACTTCAGTTACCTGGGGGCAACTGCAGTCAAAAATATTAAATGGAACAGTCAAGAAATGAACAATTCATATGTTTCAAATTGCACACATTTTGAGTAGCACCATGAAATCTTGAGACATCCAGCTCCAGCAGCAGGAGACATAACTCATCCCTTTGTCAGATGTCTCCATGCTACTCACCCCACCCATTAGTTACTTAGTAGCCAAAGGTGTTATCAGATTGTTGAGGTGTCAGCGCTTGTAAGTCACCCTTATTTTACATAATAATGGCCTCACAGTGTACGAGCAGTGATACTGACAAATTGGATATGCCACAGAGAAGCCAGAAAGTGCTTTCATTAGGTGAAAAGGTGAAAGTTCTCAACTTAATTGGGAAAGAAAAGAATTGTATGCTGAGGTTGCTAAGATCTATGGTAAGAACATCTTTTACCTGTGAAATTGTGAAGAAGGAAAAAAATTGTTTTAGTTTTGCTATCGCACCTCAACCTACGAAATTATGGCTACAGTGTGTGATAAGTGCATACTTAAGGTGGAAAAGGTATTAAACTGTATCATAGGTATGTGTAGGAAAAAACACACACATATTGGGTTTCATACTATCAGTGGTTTCTGACATCCAATGGGGATCTTGGAACGTATGCCCCGTGGATAAGGGGGTACTACTGTACTCTGTCCATATGTGGTAGCAGCCGTTGTTACACTGTTTGCCAAATATATTTATCTCCAACCATGCTGCCTTGCTGAGTTGGTGAAACAGATGCGCGCATAATGCCTGCTTTGTGCTGGGAGGCTCTCTGCACTCTGGCTCCCACAGAGACTAACCTGGCAGGGTTGTAAGGCCAGAGCAGCTAAAGGAAAGTATCAGAGTCCTTTCCGCAGCTGGCCTCCCAAATGGTGCAGGCAGCAGCTGTGCAGAGGGAAGTGCAGGCTCAGGACCATCCCTACTAGCTCCCTGCTCCTCTGTTCTTCCCGGGACAAATGGGTGTGAGATGAGTTGTTCAAAATCGCCCTGGCTTCCAGGGCCCAAGGAGAGCTGCTGCCTTTCACTATAATTACCCTTCACACCACTGCCCATTCAGCAGGGCTGATTTACTCTCTGGATAAGATTGGATTCTGACTTTAAACCCTCATGGGCATAAAATTATGGTCTAACTGGGCCATGAGATTGCAGATATCCCCGGCACCTTTGTACCTAAGGCCCCCCAGGGAGATGCTGTCCATTTCCCAATGTTCCTCCTGGAGCCTGAGTTAGAAGGGGCTCTGGGGCACAATGCCATGGGAGTGAAATGGAAAGCCTGGCTAGGATGGGGCCCGTGGCTACCTGCGGGGCTTGGAAGCTTCCAAATGTTTCTCTGCAGTTGGCAATATTTCTTTTACAGATGATACTGGGTGCATTGTAAGCTTGGTGAGGCAGATGTGCCCTGTGCCCTGTGTTTTAAAAGTCGGACTTCAGACATAAAACCAGACATGAATTAAATTAAGCAAATAAAAGAAAAACAATCGGATGAGATGGGGCATGTGCACGATGGTATAGACTGCATGATTCTGATACTGTTGTAATAATCTGGTTGTCATTTAACAGGAAAGGAGCAAAGAGGAGACTAGATAATATAGGCATGCCGTTTATACAGCTTTGCCAGGAAGCTGCAGTTAACCCTCTCTAGGACTGCTCCCTGCAAATTGCTGGGGGAAGGGACTGGACAGTGGATGCATGCCCAGTAATCTGGGTGACATGGAAGGAGCCTATCTGTCAGTCACACCTGGGAACAAGTCAGTGGCCAGAATAGGCGTGGCCACTGCGAGCATGTGAAATCTAAATATTTAAACTCCTAGACAAAGGATGTTTCTCTCTCTTTGCTCTTGGCCCTCTAATTCTCTTGGGACTCCTGTTGCAGGGGGCACATTCCCTTGTATTTGCTCATGTGGCCCCCAGCCATGTGGGCACTACACAATGGATTAATTGACTGAATCTGCCTGATGCTGAACTGGACCTGGCTGCAACATGGAACAGAAACTCTGGAAAACATGGAATGGAAACTCTGGACAACATGGAATGGAAACTCTGGACACGGCTGGCTCTGCTGGATCTCCAGCTGCACCTTTGTCAGGACTGGGTTAAGGAGCATGGAATTTTGCAACCTGAGAAATAGAATTCTACGCCAATAAAAACCATTCATTCCTCGTGGGGGGCTGGGGGGGGGTTCTCCAGTAGTGCTCATTCTAGCAGTGCCCCAAGGACCTCACTTCCACTAATGTCTGAGAAATTGGACCCACTAATTTCTCCAGCAATAATTCCACTTAAATGAGGTACCTAAAATAGTCAAATTCATGGAAGCAAAATATGGACTGGTGGCTGCCAGAGGCTGAGGGAAAGGAGAAGTGGGGAGTTGCGAATCAAAGGGCATAAATTTTCAAGTCAGACAGGACGCATATACTCTAGAGATCTGTATAACATTGTGCTGATAGTCAGCAAAACTGTGTTGTACGCTTAATGTATTAGAGGGCACATCAAACATGTTCTTACAACAATAAAATAAATAAAATCAAATAATAAAATGAAATCTAGGAAAAGTGCCAGAGGAGCATCAGGAGAGAGGACACGAGATCAAAGACTTTTTCCAGAAGTGTTAGCCCTACTGCCTCTTGGTGACCGAGGCCGTCAGTGCTGCCGGAACATACTCTCTTTGCCATCAGTGTTGGCGCCAGGAAGGTGGGGATGCTATTGTCCTTTTCACTGTTGTTATCTACCTTACTTAGAAGAGCTCAATGAATATTTGTTGGAAGAACATGTCAGTGTGATTGTTCTCTGCTGAAGATATATAGCAATGGATTACCTTCCCCTAAAGATGCACATTGGCCCTCGTGGCTATCTGAGTCAGCAGGGGACCAGAACTTCCTTTGTGCCAGGGAGAAATCATGGCAGCAGCCCATTGCCTTTCTTGCTCTCTAAGAGGAATGCAGAAGTTGGACTGACCTCTTACCTCTAGACTGCCCAGAGTTCCTAGTTTACTCAAGAGGCGGGGAAACCCCCAGAAAATACCAGCTTCCCTGATGAGAAGAGGCTTGAGCCAGCTTTCCTATGAGTTAGTAAGTAGCAGAGATGTGCTCACATTTATAAGTCTCTGCAGCAGTTCACTATATTCTCATGGAGAAATTGATTCATCAGCTCAGTACCTTGAGTCAAGACTTTTCCAAAGATGCTGACTTGTAATAAGGGCTTGGGATTAAGAAACAGAGTCTTCCCCATGGATAGCACGGGGCAAGAACCATGTGAGACATAGATGAGAATTTAGCTTAAGGCAGATTAAAAGTATTTGTTTGGAAAATTATCTTTAATTTCATAGTAAAGAGAAAATTTTAATTTACTCCAGGCCTTGTGAAATTCATGTTATGTACATAGCAAAGATGTGGACTCAGTTATTCTTAAGTCAACTTTTAAAACACCTGAGTTAAAGAAACCCCTCTAGGTTTTGTTATAAATACAGACACCTGGGTCTCATGGGCTTCTACAAGATAGCATGGGCTAGACTAGGTAAGTCGGTTTCCTCACAGAATTCTATCTTTAGACTGTTTTTGGATTGGTGTGGTACTCATTAGTTTAAAACTGGGTGGGGGAAGAAGAGTAACAATATTCACATGTTATTTACCTGCAATTCCTTAAGACTGATAGCAAGGGTAGCAATTCTTCAGAGAGTTTTGTTGAGGCAGTGGAACCATTGCTGTCTCTCAGGGGGTATGGTTTTCCAGAACAGCTGGTGAAATCTTTCTCCCAGGGTCCCTTTTATTCTATTTTTGTCTAGGAGGAGTCGATGGATATCAGCAACAAAAACACCATAGTGTTTACTGATAATCCCCTATGTTTTTAAGGGTCGGTGTTAAATATTTTACATATATCCTCGCATTTTAAATCTTTAGTACAATCAGTAGTACTATGTCTATTAGATGGATGGAAAAATTGAGGACTAGAGAGATTAAGAGACTTGCCCATAGTAAGTGGGAGAGAGGCTCTGCTGTGGAATTAAGGCTGGGAGGGTGCTGGGCCCTACCTGAAGAGGTGAAGAACCTGAGACAGACACTGTAGGGCTCATTGGCCTGCACCTGCAGTGACTACACAATAAGCTGGTTTTCCCAGGTACTGTGAGTGTGTGTGTGGGTGTGAGTGTGTATGTAAGTAATACCTGGTTGTAGTTTTAAGCACATTTGAGTGAGCTGAGGATTCATTGTGATGGCTAAGTGGAGTGATGCAAAAGTGGAAATAAAGGACTTGTGAGTATTTTTCCATCTAGTTTGACGGCCATCAAATAAAAATGATTTGGGCTGCACACTGAATGCTAGAATAACAATTTGATAATATCCAGCACTTGCTTCACTGAGTAGCACTCTTCCAAAATGATTCCCTGAAACCAACATTATAGCAAGCTCCCTTCACGTCCACATGGGGAGAGCATGCCCTTAAAATAAAACTCTTTTGAAATCAAGGACTCAGGGTTGAAGAGGCTGCCAGCTTCACGTGCGTGCTCTTTAAGCCAAGCTGCCTGGGTTTATTCCATAGTGGTTCTGTTTACACGTCCTCTGACATTTCACTGATTGGGAAGTGGAAGAACAGTAAGGGATACGCAAAGCAGAAATAAGCCCTATTTCAGAAATAATATTACAGTGGTTCAATTTCTTTCAGCCTCACTAAAACAAATCAACATACACATGAAATAGTTTAGATTTTAAAAAGTGTAACCAGATGAAGAAAAGTTTATTTGCAGGAATTTCTCTTGGGGAAAACACTTTGTTGTGTGTATGTAGGCAGGCGGGGGAGAGGGGGAGAGGGTAGCAGGAGGGAACGTCAATAAATTTCTTGGAGTGAAAAGAGACTCAAAGGGCATGACCAGGAAAGAAAAGATAGTCCCTTAACCACAGATGCAAGGTGAGAAAGGAAATTTGTGTGCAAAAAAGGCATGTGGGTGAGGAAAAGATCCTGAGCTGAAAGGGCCAGTGGCAGCCCAGTTATAGAAGGTTTTAGGGCAGTGGTTCTCAACCTTGGCTACATATTAGAATCACCTGGGAATCTTTTAAAATATATTTTATTGATTTTTTTTTACAGAGAGGAAGGGAGAGGGACAGAGAGTTAGAAACACCAATGAGAGAGAAACATTGATCAGCTGCCTCCTGCACAGCCCCCACTGGGGATGTGCCCGCAACCCAGGTACATGCCCTTGACCCGAATTGAACCCGGGACCCTTCAGTCCGCAGGCCGATACTCCATCTACTAAGCCAAACTGGCCAGGGCTGGGAATCTTTTTAAAATCCTGATTTCTGGGCCTCATCCTCCAGAAATTCTGTTTCTTTGTTATGGGGTGAGGCCACAACATTAGTAACAAAGAAACAGAATTTCTGGAGGATGAGGCTCAGAAATCAGGATTTTAAAAAGATTCCCAGGTGATTCTAATGTGCAACCAAGGTTGAGAACCACTGTTTTAGGGGAAGAAAAATGTGTTCCATGAATTTTTAACTTAGTTCTCATCTGTGCTCTGTCAGCTCCCTCTTCCTAATTTCTGCCCTTGGACTCCCAACAATAATCTTCAGTGAAATGGACATTTGTTACTCCTCTTTTTAAGGGGGTATAAGTGGATTCTTTTGGGAAAATTAGAAGAGATGCCTTTCTGTGTTTGAGTCAAGGTTGTGCAGAATATCGGTAACAGGTGAGGATGCATGGGGCAGCTAACATCTGCGTTATATAGTGAGAAGAGTCACAGTAACTTACATTAAATAGCCACCTTTATTTATTTATTTGGTAATTTAGAATACTGCATTTTATATTCAGAGTATTTAATTTTGCTTTATGAATCTATCTTTTCCTTTGTGTGTGGTATATCCTATGTCTCCCAATAGGAAAGCTAAGGTGGTTGATTACCTGTTGGCAAATGATGCCATTTCTGGATAATCACTCTTGCTTTCACTAATGAATTATATGTTTAATAATTTTTTCAAAGCACAATCCATGTCTTGGCAAATGGTCAAAACCACCCCCCATAGTGTGAAGCTACTGTACACTCTCCCTGAGAATTAGCTCTGGATGGAATTGGTTTTGAGTTGCAAAATGAGAAAATAAGATTATAAGAGAGAATAAATTGTTCATGGTGACAAAAATAAACACAGAGGCAGGTGGGAATGAAGAGCTGTTTGCCCTGCGTGTAAGAAAGCACTAGAGAGGCTTTTAAAGAAAAAATCCTTAACATTTATACAGCTCTGGTAATTAAGAGTCATTAATCAGATATTAGCTTCAGGTCATTCAATGAATTAGCAGTGGATTTAGACTGAGAGCTGTGCATAATTCTGGAGACGAGGAACAAATATGATTCATTTTATACTTCTTAAAAATTTTGACTTTCTTGTACTCATTGAGAATGACTGTGTGTGTGAGTTCTCATTATAGACACCAATATGGACTTATTATTGTATGAATTCCTACTTAGAGCACTAAATTATAATTTGTCAGTTTGATACTTATAACCCCATGGAGACAAGACTATGTAGGAAACTCCAAGTTGTTAGAACTCTCACAGTGAAAGTCACTGCTGAATGCCCACCCCCAACATGGGTACATGTTGGCACAGACTATTTAATAAAAACACACAACAGATACTTGTTCCTTCTCCAGATAGAGCATTGCCAACTCGGGGGCACCAGACACATTGTAAGGCAATCTGGCATCAATCCCTTTTCCCTGCAAGTTGATGCCTTATCTCTGCAGCCAGGTTGCCTGGGTTTGAATCCCGATTCCCTAACTCACCAGCTGTGTGACCTTGGGTGAATTACTTTGCCTTTCTGACACTCAGTTTGCTCATCTGTAAAAGAGAGACTAATTTATCTCCCGTCTTCAGTTGTTAAGAGGATTAGTGAGTAAATATTTGTAAAGTGCTTAGAACAGTATTTGGCACATTTGTGGTACACATAAATATCTGTTAAACCTATTAAAAAGTTCACTTTTAAAAATACTTTGCTGAGTTGAATATGGAAGATATTCTATAAATGTTTCTAAGTCTTTTTAAAATTCACATAATATACAGATGATATATTATAGAATTGTACACGTGAAACATATAATTTTATTAATCAATGTCACCTCCATAAATTCAATAAACATTTAAAAAATAACTTAAAAAATTCTCATTTAAAAATACTTTGCAAAAAAAATGAGTTCAGATTTCCTCACTTAACAGTGTATATATACTTTGTTACTGATAAACTTCAAGAAACAAAAATTGGCTGAGTTAGCACTACGAAAAACTGCTTTCTTTGAAGATACTGGGGATATAGGCAAAAGATATTTGATGATGGCTATTGATATTGTGAATGAGATGGAAAGAGACTGAGGGGCTGGGATGGCTTAGCTTCTCATGAGCCACAGTCACTGAGGTGGTTGGCTGGTGAGTTTGAGGGAGGCAGTGTGGGCGGTCTTGGCAAACGAAGTTCTTCAGCTTCACCCACACTCTATTTCAGTGCGATAGAGTGCTGCCAGCAGCCAGAAAAGGAAAATTTGACAGGGGAGTGATTTGTTCCAGAATTGTTATAAAATTCCTAAAATTATTAAATGAAACAATTTTTCATTAAATAAAAATATTTTAATGTTAAACAATAAACTTTAAGTGGGTGAGTTCTGTCCACAACAAAGCATACAGAAAATAACAGGCTATTAAAATTCCTAAAAGAGCCCTCCACAGTTTGGCTCAGCGGATAGAACATTGGCCTGTGGACTGAAGGGTCCTGGGTTCAGTTCCGGTCAAGGAACTACAACTACCTTGGTTGTAGTAGGCTCTATTCCGGCCCCCAGGGACACGTGCAGGAGGCAACCAAACTCTGTGCCTCACATAGATGTCTCTCTGTGTCTCTCCCTCTCTCTAAAAAGCAATGGGTGAGGATTGATAACAATAAAAAATTCCTAAAAGATTGCATTATATTTAGAACATTTTTTTCTTGGAAGTCAAAATACCAAAATAGTAGTAGGATCATCCAAATGAGGTCAGGAAACTGAAATGTGCACACTGACGTTCCAGAAACAGCTGCCCTTGCCTATATTTCATAAGCTAATACAGAGCTGATATTTCTTCCCAAGATTGGCTCCACTTTCCCCTTTTATTTGTAATGTTGATTCAGGTAGGGCAGGCTAAATTAAAGGTCAATAACAGATGACCCCAAACCTTACCTTGTATCTCTGGCAAGGATTCAGGATGCAGAGTGGAGTGTGTATTGGCTGGGAGATTGTTCCTCCTTCACCTCCCACTGGTAACATCTTTCAGTTTTGAGTCATGAATCTTGGAGTCAAGTACTCTCCTCTCCCCACAAGGCAAAAGGTTTTTGCTTCTTTTCTCCCTCCCTGAGTCTTGCATCCCCTCCAGCTATAGACTCCTACTGCTTGTTACTCAGAGCAAGGCTCATAGCGGGGACAGGAGGGACCTGCCCTTCCTTCTGGGACAGATGGCTTTTGCCTGTACCTCTCCCTGAGAACCGGCAGCTTTTACCTGGGCCCTGGGGTGGGAATGTTCCCTGCCCCTCCCATGACACTTGCTTCTTTTGGCAGAAAGTCTGGTGAAGTAGATGTAGTTCTATGCCTACAGACAAGGAAAGGGGTCTCTCAGGTTTCTTGCCAGCCCCACATCTTTGTTAGTGCCCTGGGGAGGCCAGTGGAAAAGAGCCTGTGAGTGAGTGCAGATTCCCCTTGTGTTTGGGGTCCCCAGAGATTCTAAACCGCTCCCCGGTAGCCTACATTTGGCCTTTCATAATTCATTAAAATTTTAGTTGTTTTTCCCCAACCTGCTGTTATGGTGGCTAACTCTTCCTTCCAGGCTCTGCCAAAGGTGAAAGACTTCTGGGTCCCTTCTTTCTTGGGGGAGCTTGCCACACTTCGTCTTTCACTCGGTGCCTGCTAACCTCAGCTCTCAGATGGCCTCAAGAAAAGTTAAATTTTGTGGTCAAGGTGGTGGTGTAGGTAAATGCAGTACCTGCATCCTCCCTTAACCACATCAAAATTACAACTAAACCACAGAACAGCCATGAATGAGAACTAGCTGAAATCTAGCTGAACAGAAGTCCTAGAACTAAGGATCTAAAGAAGCCACATCGAGGCTAATGTTATTGGGCAGGCACTGCAGATGACAAGACATCAAGAGGCCACAAGGCAAAGCAAGATGATCTGATGAAGCTGATGTCCCTTCAGTCTCCACCTGCCCAAGGACAAACCAATGCTCGCTGAAGACGACCCTAGAGGGGAGACACAAAGAATGCATAAGGGTTTATGTTCCCCTGACCACTATCCTACCATGGAAGGAGGAGGTGAAGGGCAAGAGCCAAAACAATGAAGAAAATACTCAGGAAATTTCACAGGTGAAGGAAAGTTTGAATGAAAAATTTCTCTCTATAGAAGTGACACTGCATTGCTAGAGGTAGATGCTATAGTCAATGTGGCAAATGCCAGTCTCCTTGGGGGAGGAGGTGCTGACCTTCCTGAAGAAAATAAAGAAAAGCTAGTATTTTCCTGCTACAGAAAAAGGAAATAGACGGATAACTACATCTCCTCCACCCTCTCCCGCTGAAGGACCCTTCTAGATCTCACTAATAGATGGCTTGCTTTCCCCTCCAATTACTAGCGGGCAGAGAGAGCCTGATGTTATCACTGTATTCTCCAACCAAGGGGAACGAGTAACATGCATGATTCCTCCCTGGCAAGCCTAATTCTTCTAAGTACAGTTGATTTAGGGGACAGATTTTCCATTGTTCTATGAGGGGAGTTATCATTTGCTACTTCACTTATAAAAGATCTCCCATAACTTTTTGGTTCATTAGCATTTCCAAAGTGTGGTAAATGAAGATACCAGTAAAATATATTCACATTAATTTCAAGTTGTCTGTTACATTCTTCCCCACCTCCTGTTGGTTTTCCATTCACTGGATCCATGTTGATGAACAGGCTAAATCTACCTGCTTTGTGATCATGCTCTTTGAGGTTTGAAAAACCACAAAATTGATTTCTAAAGGACAGGGCATTGAGTGAGTAAGTCTGATGTTAGGATGCTGAGAAAGAAAAAAACCCACTTTCTACTGTCAATATAGCTGATCAAATATGTTGCATAGGTTAGAGTACAATAAAGGTGCAATGAAAGTCACCGAAAAAAAAAGGTTACACTTTTATAGACTATCTGACTTTTTCTAGTTGATAGTGGGAGTGATGTTCTCTTGCAGTTTATGTATTTTAAACAGGAACCAAATTAATACTTGAGCCCCTATCACACAGTAATATTCTATCCTGCTATAGCCCTGACAGGAAATGGGAAAAGAAGAGTTCCAGAAATTCAGGGGAACAAGCTTGCTTGACCCAGCCAAAGGAGCATACATACTTTTGTTCATCTCAATGCTGTAGAGAGCTGGTGACTTAATATGTCCTATGATGTACCAAATGTTAATCCTATGATCAAACACATGTTAAAAAATTTCTCCTTATCTAGCCCTTTGGTGGGGAATTAATCACCATCCTTCTTATAATCAAGGCCACTTTCATTTGTTCCTACATGCTTTTCTCAACATATCCCACCACTCTCAGCTGTACCACATGAGTTGACAGACCTCCAAGTAGGGCCAGACTTGCTTCGTTGGAATCCAGAGTAGGTAATTTATCACTAGTTCTGTGACCTGGGGCTAGCTGCTTATCCTAGCCATATATCAGCTTTTTCATTTGTAAAATAGAGAAAGTAATCATGCTTACTGTCATTATTGGTTTGTTATAAGGTGCCCAGCCTAATCTAGACTATTATTCCTAGTCATCTCAGAACCTCATTTGCAAAATAGAATATATAAGACACCCCTGTCCAGCTCAGGTTCAAACTGGTATCACATTTCCCCTTTGCCTTTCTTAAGATTAGCTTTTGTGAGCATGTAAGAAAGGTGAGCGATGCCATTTGGGCTGGTCGGAAGTCCTTTTAACCCCCTCTAGGCAGAAGGTGAAGATAATCTGCTTGATGAGTTCTAAAATCTCATCACTCTCAAGTCTTCTCTTCTCTCACCCTTTTTAGCATGTAATCTTGTTATTCCCACTAAAAGAGTCTGGTAAGATTAAGCAATACTGTAATTGACTCGAGGTTCTAGGTATCTATGGAGTTTTGAAAAACATGTTAGTTCTCTGGCTAGTATACACTCTGAGAGCCATCCATTTATCCAAAAACATCGATTGAGTACCTATTATGTGTCAGGAATTATTCTAGTGTGATGTTAGCATGGGTGTCTAAATCCTTTGCAATATAAACTACTCAAAAGGAAAAACAAACTCAAAAGTCTACAAAATTCACTGGATAGTAGAGAAAGGTAAAAGCATCCTATCACATAATTATACCGTTCTAGGAAACTTCTAGTCGCAATAGAAATCCTCAAGCCTGATATTGATGGTTTTGATACTTTTCATATTAGCATTGAATTTGAAGGAAAAATAAGAAAAAACGTCCTGAGATGACTTATAAAGCTTAAATTACTCGTTCCTGCTTTATGTCAGTTATAATCATTTTTTTTTACTTGAATGCCTACAGATAGTGCAATCATATTTCTAAAGAATTACAAGCTACACAATTACAGCAAAATCTTTATTGTCAGAGCTCTTGGTTAGTTCCGTGTTCTGGTTAAATGAGTTTTCTTGTTATAATGAAAGATTAAATTGAAAAGGCTCATTTCAAACTTTCTGCTGAAAATTGTCTTATTTTTCTTTCCAATTATAAGGAAAGTTGTTGAAATAGGGGTTTTTGTGTTGTTTTATTATTATTTTTAACATTATGGCTTACTTAGTGTCTCATGATCACACAAACATTTCAATTATCTTTTTAGAGCACTGAAAATTGAGACAAATTTGGATTAAACTTGTAGTAACTTCAGGATATACCTATGAACAAAAGAGGCAGTGTGATTTAGTGGGATACACATCAAATTTTGGGCCTTTGAGGCCTAAGAGATATAGATATAATTTTTTGCTCACCATTTACCATCTGTGTAATCCTGGGAAATTTACTTAATGTTCCTAAGTAGCCTCAGGTTCTTTATCTTAAAATATAAATATGTTGCATCACAAATTCTTTGATGATATGATGGGCCTGGCACACAGCATTTATTCAGTGAATGATTGCCAGTTTCTAATTGCTGTTGCCTCCACTTTCTGCTGGTTTATTTTGTTGTTAATTAATTTTATAAAAGTCACATATGACCTTATAGTTTAAGAAGGTAGATTTGCAACTTGTGTTTATCTCCTTTTGCTCTTTTCAGGCCTCACTAAAATGACAGTAAATGCATAAAAAATGCAAGGACAAATTGACTAGGAAAGGGGATGTCAGTGGGAATAGATGTAACAATTTTTTTGGACAGAAATAAGATAGAGTATTGATTGAGAAGGGTGGAGAAAGCCACAGCCTGAAATGTATGCAGGAAAATAAACTTTTAAAAGAAAAAAATTATTTGCTCCAAATTCAGAGAGTTTTGGGATTTGGAAACTGGGGAGAGCAAAGAGTTCAGGGCTGAAAGCAGGATCTGGTTGAAAATCAGAAAGCAAGAGTCACCTTCCCTCATTCCTCTCCCCCCCTGCTTAGGAAATCAGAATAACAGACCCAGCTTTTATCTGGTTAAGGAGAGGAGTTACTTCTCTAAGCAATTTGAATCACAGTGGTATGAGCCCTTGGAGATTCAGCAGAGAAAAACATTGGTCATGGGACTAAAGCAGGGAAATTAACTGGAAGTGTGTGTCTCCTGCCTCCCTCCTGCCTCAGAAGCCCCAAATTCACAAAAGACCAGCAATGAGGCTGCCATGAATGTTGACCTGGATGTGCCTGTTCAATGCTAAGAGCTACCATTCATACTGACACAGACTTTTCATGACGATTTCCAGCAGATGAGAGTAAAGTCCTTATTTAACAAAATTGGGTCATTATTAAAATCTTCCAACTGACGGGAATAAATTGTCTTGAGAAGGTGGGCCTTTTTCTAAATCACAAAAAATTAACTCGGTGGTCTGGTGACTGTCATTATACCATATTACACAGTTAGAAAATGAGAAATTTCTCCTCCATAACTGGATGGCTTCAGAGTAGAAAGAAAACAAAATCTTTATAAAATGTCATTAGGAATCCCATGATTAAAATAGCCAGTTTTCCACCTATTCATCCTAAAATAAAGTTTTGCTCAACTGCACAGGGATTCCCATTGCTTACATGTGAAAAAACAACCTATGATCATGACATTTTTGGAGAATTTCAGATATAAAACAGAGATCTAAGTAAGCAAACAGAAAATCAATCAGAGAAAATGCAGGGTTAATAGTTAATGCTTATCATAGTTAATAGTTAATAGTACAGAAGAAACTGAAAGCAGCAACAACAATCACAAAACTCTCAAGATAGGTAGGAGACTATAGTATAACTATAAAATATGAGCAGAATTAATAAAGTGATTAATACAGTTGAAAGAAAGGCATATTGGAAATTAAAATAGAAATTTTAGAAGAAGCAGAACACACGTTTAACTCAGCCTCCTAGAAAGTAGAGCACAAAGGAGGAGAGGAAGGATAAAGTGTCTATCAGAATGAACCCAAGAGGTCTAACATCCTAGGCGAGGATTTACAGAAAGAAAAAGAGAAAATAAAGGGCATGGACATTTCAGCCTAATAAAAAAATAAATAAATTGAGCCCCAAGAGGGCTCCAAAATGCTCAAGCAAGTATATATAACAATAATCTCTCTATATAAAAGCCTAAGCAACCATTATGATGGAACGACCGGAACGACCAGAACCAACAGTGGCTATGATGTGCACTGACTACCAGGGGGCAGACACTCAATGCAGGAGCTGCCCCTGGCCCACAAGCCCCAATCGCTGGATGGGGCCTGCTGGCCAACTTCCTGTGGTCCCTCCCCCCGGCCAGCAGGCCCCCTTTGCCCAATTGGGGCCAGGCCCCGGGCTGGGACAGGGAACTGGGGGTGGGTGGCAGTGGACATGGCCTCCTCCTTGGGGCTGGTGGCCAACCTCCTGGGTCACTCCACGTAGCTGGCAGGCACCATTCGGCCCACTGCCTGCCTGCCGCTTGATGGTTGGTTTCTCCCCCCAGCTGGCAGGCCTTGATCGCCCGATTGGGACCAGGCCCTGGGCTGGGATGAGGAACTGGGGGTTAGTGGCGGCAACCAACCTCCCATGGCTCCTGGGTAGGGGGCTGCGACCTCTCACCGGCTACCAGGGGGCAGAGGTGATGGGGACAGAGGTGTGGTAAGAATGTGGGGTGTCTGCTGAGCTCGCTCTCACTCCCCCTCCTACCCTCCCCTGGGACACCAGGGCTTGTGCACCAGGGAAGCCCCCATGCTCTGGTGCCAGGTGCCTGAGAGGAGACTGCCCCACACCTGCATGACCTCTTTTGGGTGAGCCAGGCCACAGCTGCCGGGACCACAGGGGCCATTCAGGCTCCCCATGGGTTTCAGTCAGTGGTCTCAGCCCCAATCAGGGCTTGGCCTCTGTCCCAACCCTGGGCTCTGGCCAAGGCCCCCACCTGAGTGCCGAATGTGCTCCTGGCTGCAGCCTCGGAGCGGATGCCATGCCAGGTCCCTTGCTGTCCGCAGCGGACCCATGCTCATGGCTCCTTGGAGTAGAGCTGCAGCTGCTGCTCCTGCTGCTTTTTCCAGATAAACACCATGGAGGGTGGCAGGCATGGATGCAGGACGCGGGGACACCTGCTGCCACCCGCCACGCAGAAGCCGGTCTGCAAGGTCAGACAGGAGAGAGTGTGCTGCCCGCCCGGATCCTGTGCAGTGCTGGTGGGCAGCCCAAAGGCCCATGCTGCACCCTGGCTGCGCTCAGCACATCTCCACATGGGGACTCGGGTGCCGTGACTCAAGTGAATGGGGGCACATGGGGGCCCAGGTGCTGCCCAGGGCCCAGAGGTCAGCTGGGACCTGCCCTTTCATGCCAAACGCTTGTGCTTTGATTGCCAGCTAGGCCTAGAGACTGCACCTGTGCACAAATTTTGTGCACCAGGCCTCTAGTTTAAAATAAAAGCGCACCATGGAACTTAATGGAATTTTATAGCATTAGTGATGAAGAGAAAACACAAAACACACACAATGAGATTGACTATAAAAGACTGAGAATTAGAATTCACGAGATATTTCAATTGCTACAATGGTGTGCTACAAATGGAACAAAGAGTTCACAATTACAATTTTCCACTTAGAATTAGCTCACTAAGCCAGTGGTTCTCAACCGTGGCTGCACATTAGAATCACCTGGGAATCTTTTTAAAATCCTGATTTCTGGGCCTCATCCTCCGGAAATTCTGTTTCTTTGTTACTAATGTTGTGGCCCCACCCCATAACAAAGAAACAGAATTTCCAGAGGATGGGGCCCAGAAATCAGGATTTTAAAAAGATTCCCAGGTGATTCTAATGTGCAGCCACGGTTGAGAACCACTGCACTAAGTAATGAATAAGTTGTGAGGGAGATTATAGATATTTTTAGGGAGGCAAATACTCAAATTTAAGCTCCAACTACTCTTTCTTAGGAAGCTATTTGGGGGTGTTATGCCCAGATTTCAAGATTCCCAAGAGCCCACCAGGGAGCCAGCGAGTCCGATGCAAAAGCAAAGAGTCCTTTATTTTGAACTAGTTCGGCTCCCCGACCACACTCACCGATGCAACGGTAAGCCCAGTGGCAGAAAGCAAAGCCTGATGGGATGAAGGGTTTTATAGGGGAGTGGAGTAAGGGCAGGAGAGGGGACTGTGGGCCCCGCCGATTGGCCAGGCGTGAGTCGGTGTCTCATTACACAGGATGTGGTCATATTGATGGCGTGCATTTCCCTTGATTATCATTGGTTAGTTCAGAGAAATCCTGGGTGTGGCTAGCAGAGGCTTATTCTGGGAAGAAGTCTTGCCAAGCACACGGCTCTGCCCAAAAATGGAGGACCCAGGGTAAGATGGAGTGCGTAGTCCATGCCCTTTCAGGGGGTATGCTCCAAATAAATAAATAAATAAATAAATAAATAAATAAATAAAGGAATAAAGCAAGAAAGAGGAAAAAAAAAAGGATTCAGAAAAAGAATCAAACCTAGGAAAGTGATGAAAGAAAGTCCAAGATGAGCAATAATGCATCAACCCTAGTGTGTTAAAGTCTTGATTGTAACAAAAGGGTACAAAATCCCAGGAAGTGAACTTCTGAAGAAAAGGGGTAACCAATAGAGTAGCTGATGTATTGGTGTGATTGTTTAGAATTAAAACATGTGTTAAAAGGGGTTAAGGGAGTGGACAGGGGAAAAATGAAAGGCTAGAAAAAAGATAGGCAATTAGAAACTTCAGAAAAAACAAAAACCAGAAAACTCTACAAGATATGCAAATATTTACACTATGCTGATTGATAGTGAAAAGTATTTAAATAGTTATAATGGTCACTTATTAATGTAAATAAAATAATTTATAATAGCAATTTGGTAGGGAGGAACAGAAGGTAAGAGAATTAATCTCTATCATTCATAACCAGAGTCAATAATTGATGATATCTAAAATTAGTAAAGAACAAAATAGTATATGAGTTGATTATTTAAAAATATGGAAGTAACTTCAGAAAAAGTTGCTTTTGGTCAGCACACGTGGTGATTAGGGAAGAATGGAACAGTAAATATTGTTTTTCATTTTAAGTTCAGAACTATGTAATTATTTTTCCAGTGTGCATGTAAAAAAAGTTAGGACAGCCATATTTTCCATGCAAGAGAATTTCAAATATGAAATTCTATGATATAATTGAGGACATGTGTGTATGTGTATATGTATTCATATGATTTTGTGATCTTTGATAAAAATAAGGAAACTATATAGTGCTACATTTTCACTATGAATTATGTGGAGAAAGGAAGAGAAATATGGAAAAAGAAGAAAAAAAGGAGAAAACAATATTTGTCTAACAAATGCTATCATTTTAAATTGCAGAACTTTTTAAAAAATAGTAAACCACTGTAATCACTTAGAGAAACCTAGAATAGATTTTAGATATTTTAGAAAAATAGTAACCTTTTGTGTGTGTGGTTTGCTGAAATATAGTTTCCTCTGATTAGCATTATGCACAAATCTCTGCATTGTTTCAGAAGTTAAGAGGTTTCTGTTATTCCATGCACAGAATAAGGATTAACTACACTGTTCTATTTCTGGTTTCATTCAAAACTGATCACAGTTAATTTTTGCAACCAAATATCTCACTGTATTGTTTTCTGGACGGATCCAAACTTCTCACTCTTTCCCTGTGGATTTTGCTTGGGCAATGTACTTATTTCACTCTGCTCAGGTTTCCTTATTAGTCAGCTCTTCCACTTCCTAAGTTGTTTTGTGTTTCTATTATGAATGATTTTCAGTGTTTAACTTATTTATGGTTAGAAAGTTTTCAGAACCAAATGCAACATTTTCCAGCATTGTACAGAACGGGGACCTGGGGAAAGCCTAAGTGTGCATACTTCATTTCTATCTTCTTCCTTGGGGGTCTATTAGGGGTAACTTGTCTCACAAAAAGCTATGTTGAAGCCCTAACCCTCAGTACCTGTAAGTGTGACCTTATTTGGCAATATGGCCTTTGCAGAGGTAATCAAGTTAAGATGAAGTCATTTCAGGGTACAATAGGCCCTTAATCCAACGTGATTGGTGTCCTTATATGAAGGAAGAGAAGAGACATACACATGAGGAGAATGCTTTGTGATGATGGAGGCAGAGATTGGAGGATATGTCTACAAGCTAAGGAAGGTAAGGAACACTGGCAATGCCAGAAGCTAAGAGAAAGTCATGAAACAGAAGTCCCCTTTGAGCCGTCAGAAAGAGCAAGGCCCTACCAACACCTGGATTTCACACTTCCAGTCTCCCTCATTGTGAAGTAATACATTTCTATTCTTTTAATCCACACACTTTGTTATAATTTGTTATGGGAGCCTAGGAAACTAATACAGGGACTAAGCCATTTCCTGGCTTGTCATCATTTTCACCTTAGTTGTAATAGTGGCAGTGTACTGTGCACCAGTGTGTTCCTGCTACTAGTCTAAGTTTAGGCATAACGTCATATCTGATTAATTCTCAGAACCACTTCAATATTTTAGCATATTTTCCCTGGATGTACAGATTAAGAGACTGAATTCTGGTGAGGTTGAAGCCACCCTAGTTATAGCTGGACCTTTATAGGAATCCAAATGGATCTGACTCCAAAATCAGTACTTGGAACCACTACACTATTCTGCTGTCTACTAATGCAGTGTGATCATTTTCTTTGTTTCTCTTCCCTTGCTGATTTAACATTTTTTTCTCCTTAAAGTTTGTTTTAATTATATATCTTTATGCAAGACATATACCAATTTATGTTATCTTTTACGACTTTAATATTGAGTTTGAACTTTAAAAAAAACCTTTTAAAAATTATTTAATTTAATTTTATTATTTTTTTATTGTCTAAAGTTTTACATACGTCTCCTTTTTCCCCATTGACTGCCCCCGCCCCCCCCTCTCCCCGCCATTTCCACACCCGGGCAAGCCCCCACCACCGCAGTGTCTGTGTCCATTGGTTATGCTAATATACATGCATATAAGTCCTTTAGTTGCTCTCTAACCCCCCCCCCCGCCACCTCCCTGCCATTTGTCTCTGCATCTATTTTTGAGGATTATATTCTCTGTGTAGTACTCTGACTTCGTTTGTAACAGGATGAAAGTCATTGCTATTCTTTCCTCATACTCTATTGCATTTCTAACACTGCTAACCTCCTCTGTTCTTGGCAGTACTGCTCAGTTCCTTCCCTCAGATATATTTTGGTCACTGGTAAAGGTACAGAATCAGATCAGAGGAAGCCTCATTATCATTTGTTTATGTCTCTGGGAAGAGGACCAGTCAGAACAACTTCTCTGAAGCTCATGATTCAAAGAGATGTGTGTCTATTTGTACAGAAATATGCTGTGTCTGCCTTTCCTTCAAGTTATAATTTGGCTAAAAAATTGTTCTTGGCTGAAACAAGGAGTGATAAGCACAGATTCATTGGTTTCGTGCTCTGAGGCAATGCTTTAGGAAGCTTCTAAAGTGACCTAAACCCTTTTGGCGTGGTTGCAAGGAAAGTCAGTAAAGGACAGCCTCCTGTAACTGTTCGCCCTTTCATTTGGATGTTTGATTTACACTTTAAGCCTTTATTCTTAGGTTTATAGGTTAACAAAAGTATCTTATATTTTATCTTATAACTGTAAAGCACTTTCATGTACATTATTTTATTTGGTTCTTACAACACTCTAGATACAGGGAGGATAGACAGATATTATTTTCTCATTTTAGAGATGAGACATGTTTTGCCTAAGGTGATACAGATAGTAAATGAAAATGGGATTAGACTGCGTAAGTATTGTGGTTTCGAACTCATCCAGTTTAATTTTCATAAATCAATTCAAGTCAGTAATGAAAATTAACATTTATATTGTGTGTTTAATCTCATAATCCTCCCAACCACATTATAAAGTAGATTTCTAAAATTCTTATTTTACAAACCCATGGACAGAGAATTAAAAATTGAGCTTAAAAGGGTTGAGTAAATTGCCCAAGGTCCCATGGGTTGTATTGGTACACAGGGATTTGAACCCACCACAGAACACACACTCTTAGCTGTTTTACTCCACATCTTCCCACACCAAGCATTTGTTAACAGAAAGGTAAGACTATAGAATGGTTTACGAAGTGATGATACTCCAGGAAGGTCAATCTCAGCCTAGAATCAAAACCAGGCTTTCAATTAGATGGATGACTGGAGAGTAGTATCATTTGAATTAATAAAGATTTTTTAAAAAAGAAGTTGAGCCCTAGCTGGTTTGGCTCAGTGGATAGAGTGTTGGCCTGCAGACTAAAAGGTCCTGGTTTAGATTCTAGTCAAGGGCACATGCCTGGGTTGTGGGCTCAATCCCCAGTAGGGGGCCTGCAGGAGGCAGACAATCAATGATCTCTCTCATTGATGTTTCTATCTCCCTCTCCCTTTCCCTTCCTCTCTAAAATCAATATATATTTACATTGAAACTTTAGTTGGGCCCAAATACTCTTGGTTCCCAACTCACATCATTCTAATAATCTCTATTCTGATCAAGCATTTAAAAAATTTACTTAAATTTTAAAACACATACCATAGACTTTTTTTCTTCTTAGCATTAGGTACCTTACTGAGACTTGAAGAGTTAAAATTCTTGAGTCATGATGGCTCTGCATGGTTAGGTAGCAGCTTACACAATGCAGTTGGTGTAATAGTGATCAGAATCTTGAGAAGCTAAACCTCTTTCAAATCACAATGACATATAATGTGGATGTTTTTAAAAAAATAGCCTGCAATTATTTTTTCCTGTATTTTATTATTACATGTACTGACCACATTCCCCCCTCCCCAGTTAAATCTTAGAGATAAACATCTTTCCTTTTCAGAAAGCAAAAATAGGTTAGGAACTTTATCTGAATGTTTTACATTGAGCAAATTTCTTTGAACTCATTTAAACAAGTAGAAATTTATTTTTTAAGAGAGATGCTTGACATAGAAAGTCTTTGCATATCATCAATTTATTGACTTCACTGTATAATACTTAGATTCAAAGATGTTGGAAGATTTCCTTTAATTTATTCATTGAACGGCTTTAAAGTAAATTTAATCCTCAGAAATATTTAGGGCCTTTATTTGGAATGAAGAGAATTGATTCAGTGAGATTTGTTTGTGTCCAAACATATCTGAACTGTTTACTTTCACACATACCATCTAATGAAGTATTTAAAGTAACTTTTAATTTTTCAGAGACAGCTAATCTTTTTTTTAAAAAAATTATCTTTATTGTTGAAAGTATTACAGATGTCCCTCCTTTTCCCCCTCTCTTCCCCCACCCGGCGGCCCCCCCAACCCTACCAGGCCTTCACCACACTATTGTCCATGGCTCTGCATATATGCATATAAATTCTTTGGTTAATCTCTTCCCATGCCTCTCCCCCCCCCCCCCCCCCCCATACACACTTCCCTCTGAGATTTGTCAGTCTGTTCTATGCTTCCACAGAGACAACTAATCTTGAATAATTTATTCACCTATGGAGTCAGGCAAGCATTAAACCACTTCCCAGGATATTGATGAAAATCTGTTTTCTTTTAAATTTCAACATATATTATAACCCCAAATTGAATTCAACATTGGAATAAATGATTAGACTAATTTGTACTACAGATAATTATTTAGTTAAAAAGCCTATTGTTGAGAAGGAGACATATAAAATAAATTTTTCTTTGAAATTTTAATGACTTAACTTTTAGGATGTTTGGTGATTTCTATCCCTTGTCTCAGTAACCTTTTCTCTAGATATGCTAGGTTGACTGAACATGCCTAATGCATTGTTTGTGACAGTCGACTTCAGTATAATTGGATGCAGTGTTACAGTGTTGATAAATTCTTTATACTGAAGAATTTATCAGTCATCACTGCATAGTGATGGGTTTTCTGTGTCTGTTTTGACTCAGTCTATTTGTAGAGAGAGGGCCAACTTAAATAGAGTTATAACTTTGTATTTTATTAGTCATATTCTACAGCTAAGAAAAACAAAAAACAAATCAAGATATAGTCATTAGTTCGTGACAACATACCTGGAATTATATTCTGACATTTCCTTGAGGCCCTTATTTTGATGTGTAATTTTTTTAGCTTTTATTTCTCTTAATTTTTTTTTAGGTTTTTCTTATGTAAAGCTAATCTGATATACACTTAGGGTTGTTTCCTCATCTAACATGGGGATCTCTGTTTTTTTCAGGGTTATTCTTAGCATTCAAATGATGTGGGAGTCTTAGTATTGTCTAGTAAGGATTAGGAGAAAAATAATTTGGAATTTTTGCCGAAGCTCTGGATTACCTGGCTTTGGACACCTACTTCTATGTGGCATATGCAACACTGGGGCTGCTTTTCAGGGGCTATGGGTGCTTAACTTAAATTGAATTATTGCCATGAAAGTGGTTCTGACTAGTGATTCTAGGCATAGGCTCATTATGAAAGTGATCTCAGCTTGTGTATTAGATGTATGACCTTGAGCAAGGTGATTGCTTAATTTTTTAAGCCCCTGTCTCCTCATCTATAAAATGAGGATAACAGTAATAATAAAAAAAACAGTATTTGCCTTATAGAGATGTTATAAGAAAGAAATGATCTACCAACATGCTTTAGGTGATTTTAAAAAAAGTACTTTTGTTATTCCTATATTAGTTAACTAGGCAGAGGGGATAGTGGGAAGAAATGAAGATACCAGCTAAAATTTTTAAAAAATGTCTCTTTACTGTTGAAAGTATTACCAATGCTCCCCTTTTTTTTCCCATTGACCCCCTCTACTCCATACCCACCCCTTCCAGGCCTTCACCACATTATTTTCTGTGTCTATGGGCTATGTATGTATGCATATAAGTTTCCAGGTTAATTTTTTCCCCACTCACCCACCCACCCCTGCCTTCCCTCTGAAATTTGTCAGTCTGTTCCATGCTTCTATGTGTCTGGATCTATTTTGTTCACCAGTTTATTTTGTTCATTAGAATCCACATATGAGTGAAGATTAGCTAAAATTTTATTCATCCTTTACTGAGGAACCACTATTTCGGGGACTGGGTTAGGCAGTTGAATATACATTTATGAGACAAGGACATGGAGGAATATAGCTAAATAGGAACTGATGGGTAGTAGAATTAGAACTGATTTTTGTTTCTTCTTTATACTTTTTGATAGTTACTACATCTTATATCGTAAATGTATGTTACTTTTCCAATCCTAAAATTTGCCTTAAAAATAATATAAAACAATGTTGCCCTTTGTAATTTTTTTCCTGTTAATAAAGCTCTAGGAACCTTTGGATTGAGTTCTTAGGGAGATTTTGCAGGATGATAGTTGCCATTAGTACTGTAATAGGTCCAAGATGTTGGTTACCCTTAGGAAGATGGAAACACAGCTTAGGCTTGAGCCCAACTACATGAGTAACAAGCTGTGTAGTCTTGAGAAGGACACTTCATCTCTCTGAGTCTGTTTCCTGATCTCTAAAACAAAAGTGACAATGTCTCCTTTGCAAGGTTGTTGTAAAAGTTAAATCAAGCAAAAGTTCCTACATAGTGCATTTAACACAGTTTGACCCATAAAAGTGTTCATATAATGGTAGCTATTACTATGTACTAAAAGATTGTTTAAGATCAACTGTTTTTACTGGTGAAGCAACTGAAACACCCAGAAGGTCCATGACTTTTTAAAAATTCTTTATTGCTGAAAGTTTTACATATGTCTTCTTTCTCCTCCATTGATCTCTCCCTGCCCCCTCCCGACCCCCCAGCTCATGCTCCCGCCCACCTATTGTCTGTGTCAATTGGTCATGCTCTTATGCATGGATATAAGTCCTATGGTTTTTCTTTTACCACCCTCCCTCATCATTCCTCTGAGGTTTGACAGTCTGTTCGATGCTTCCATGTCTCTGAATCTATTTTTATTCATCAGTTTATGTTGTTTATTATATTCCACAAATGAGTGAGATCAAGTAATATTTATCTTTTTCCAACTGGCTTATTTTGCATAACATAATGCTCTCTAGGTCCATCCATGCTGTTGCAAATGGTAAGAATTCCTTCTTTTTTTTTTTATAGCAGCATATTATTGCATTGTGTAGATGTACCACAGTTTTCTAATCCACTCATCTGCTGATAGGCACTTAGGTTGTTTCCAAATCTTAGCTATGGTGAATTGTGCTGCTATGAACATAGGGGTGTATATATCTTTTCTGATTGGTGTTTCTGATTTCTTGGGATGTATTCCTAGAAGTGGGATTACTGGGTCAAATGGGAATTCCACTTCAATTTTTTGAGGAAACTCCATACTGTTTTCCACAGTGACTGCACCAGTCTGCATTCCCACCAGCAGTGCATGAGGGTTCCTTTTTCTCCACATCCTCACCAGCACTTGTCAGTTGATGGTAGCCATTCTGATAGGTGTGAGATGGCACCTCATTGTCGTTTTGATTTGCATCTCTCTGATGATTAGTGACTTTGAGCATGTTTTCATATGTCTCTTGGCCTTCTGTATGTCTACTTTTGAAAAGTATCTATTTAGGTCATTTGCCCATTGTTGATTAGATTGTTTATCTTCCTTTTGTTAGGTTGTATGAGTTCCCTATAAATTTTGGAGATTAAGCCCTTATCAGATGTAACATTGACAAATAGGTACATGACTTTTCTGATATCTTCCAAGTAGTAAATGATAGAGCCTAAACTAGAAATCAGGTTTACTAACATCAGTACTTCCTTTTCTAAGAGAAGGTATTCCTAAAATTTCTATCATTGAGTACAGTCTTCACAATTTTTCCATATCCATTATTTGCTTAATATTTTGCTTTATTTTCACTCTTTTCTGCTTACATAAAGTTGTTTAGAAACTGTATGTCGTCATTCTAAATATAAATCTAGTGTCTCAGTGTCATAAACAAAGATAATCATAAAATGAATTCAATAACACAAAACAATTTTATTACATGTTAGGTAGATATTGTTACAAGCAAGTTAAATGCCAGAAAGATAATAGCTTGAGAGAGGAGACATTTTAAGAACTAGAGCACTTGGTAGCATTAAGGAATTGATGCTCTGGTAGTGAGAAATGAGAAAGTAGGAAGGTGTTAAGTTATGGTACATAACTGTAAGCCTGGCCATTTGCTCTTTGGGTTTCAGAATGGATCAGAATGGGTGAGGTGATAAAAATGTACAGATTGGCCATAGAGTGAGTGCTTAACCAAAATAGTTCATCATTTTTGTACAGGAAAGGTCTGAAACCATCATCAGCTTCTCATCAAATTTTCTAGAAGGATCTGACTTATTTATGAACCTGCCTAGTTTATTCTAAATGATTCTCCATCCATCCATTCCTCTTTCATGTCTCTCACTTTCTTAGATGTTTCATATCAGCGGTTGCTGTTACCCTTATGCTAATGCAGTGAACATGAGTTTTGTAGCAATGAGGCAATCCATTTTCAGTGACAGGTTGTAATGAAATGAGAGGGTTACACTAACAAATGCACTTCTGGTAGGATAGATAAGAATGCAACATATACATCAGTCAAATAGCAAAAAAATGACTTGTGTATGCTGGTTAGGGGTGTCAATAATGCGACCGCATGCAGAGCAGATGGCAAAAGACATGTTGGAAAGAAGCCTTCTCACCAGAGGTTAAGCCTCTAGCGTTTTCTTCAGCAATATATGAGTAATTGCACTCTGTCTCAGTTAAGGCTTTGGGAAGGTAATTAGTGAAGTACACACATGAGAACAGCACTGTTTTCTCTAGAAATGAGAAAGAAATAAAGAAAATAATTCATACTACTAAGAAACCAGTAGGGAAACCTCTATCCATTTTAAATATTTTTTTTCTAATCCTTTCACTTCAATTCTCTCCCTCATTTTTCCTTATTTATTTCTTTATATTTTTCTCTCTGACAGATCATCCTTTAGTTTTTCTAGTATCTTAGCTCTGGCTCCTCCTAATTTCATCTTACTCTTGTCTGAGAAAGACCGATGAAGGAGAAATTTCCAGTTTGGCAAAACAAAGGCTTAAAGAAATTGTAATCAAGGCTCATGACATATACGGAGTGGATAGGATAGAGCAGGTCATCCCCAAGTTCTATATTACCAAGAATAAGGTTTTTCTGTGAAGCTTAGAAGTGGCAGATATAAAATGAAGACAAAAAAAATCCTATTTAGTTGACATTTAAGGGATCTATCCTGAAATTTTTTCAAAGGTCTCTCAAATTATAAATATCAATGAAGTATAAAGTTTCTCACGGAATATGCAAGCAAAGATACTGAACTGTCTGTGTGCACTTCTTTTAGAGGCCTTGCCTTATAAACTGATGCCAAGCTCTGTGAAAGTGAAAAGTTGGTTAACTGATGATATGAGGACGAGCAGTTTGATAGATATGCAGTGTGGGGGAGGGAAGCAAAAACACCATCAACATTTCTTAATGCATCGATTAAGCTACTCAACAATCTATAGTTTTATCTTTTACTTGTTGGTAATTTTTCCACTGGTTGGAACACTAACCAAAACATTGACATGAATATCTTTCTGCTTATTTCTCTATAATATAAATTATGGATTTATTCACCTTATAGCTATGATCTCTACTGAGCTAGGCCTTCTTTAATTTAACCCAGGATTCTATATTGAGTTTATAAGTTATCACTTTCTTAATCTTAAAATTTTATTAATAATACTATTCTTTTCAGAATGACTTTTTCTCAAGGAAATAAGTGTGTGTGTCTATGTGTATGTGTGTGTGAGTTTCCAATAATATTCTGCGTTACTGCTCTGTTGCTTCTTGTAAATTTTCCAAACCATACATGTTTGTGTCTTCAGGGTTTGGAAGATTTTGGTGGCCAGATGAATCTTTTATAGCCTCTATTTACATGTGACATAACAGTATACTTGAAAAATCCTAGAGAATAAAGGTGTCTCCACATCATTAAGATGTTAGTCTCTTTAAGATGACATAAATTTAATGCAGTCCCAATATGATTATTTGTGAAACTATACCTATTGTTAACAAAATTCATTTGGAAATTAACCTGCAAGAATAGCTAGGAAGACATTGAGAATCAACATATATAATTAAATGTATGTGGCACTGTTACATAAACACACCATTGGAATGCAAACTCCAGAAACAGAACCAACTTCATGTGAAAATTAACTGTCTGAAAAGGTATTGTATCAAATCACTGGTGCAAAGATTAGCTTTTAAAATAGATGGTGTTAAGACAAATGAATAACCATTTTAAAAAGTATAAGTTTAGATCTGTTTCATACCATATACAAGAAAAAAAATAATGTGGAGAAAGTAGTGAAGTTGAAAAAATTATTATTTTGATAGCATTATATAACAAGATTGATTTAAACAAAACTTATCCATGGGTTTCAAAGCTAAGGAGAAAAGTTTGAGAAGGAGCAAGATATTTTGCATTGTTTCAATCATTTCCTCACCTGTTGCTCTTGTTGCAGCTATACCATGCAGAAACTGAACAACACCCTGACTCGATGATCAAAATGAACAACACTTAGTACTAGCAACAACAAAAATATATATTGATTAATAAAATAAAATAAAATACAAAATAACCCCCCCAAACAAAATTAACACCACCAAGTAATGACTGATGGGCAACTGATGCCTCCAGATATGGTACCTGGAGAATGACACACCAACACCTAGTAGTATTCAAACCAGCAATGCTTAAATTACTTAGGTGGAAATAGCAAACAAAGCCTAACTAAGCAACCTTAAATAAAATTCCTATATTCTTCAAAAACATTCATGTCATGAAAGACAAAAGCTAAATAAATGTTCTGGATTGTAAAAGAATAAAGAGACATGAACACTGATTTGATATGTGGTCCTGGACTAGCTCCTGTACCGAAGGATCAGTACACTATTGGGTCAGTAGATAAAATTGGAGTAGGTGTGTATATATTACAGGAAAGTCTTTTACCAATGCTAAATTTCCCGAGTTTGATAATTATACTCTGATTATATAAGGTAATTTCTTTGTTTTTAAGAAATATAATTTAAGTATATGAAGGGTGAAAAGGGGCGCTCTGCATGGATCACTTTCACATGGTTTAGGAAAAGAAAATTATACACATATCTTTATTTATACCTTTATCTATCTATTATCCATCTATCTATCTATCATCTAGAATGATAAATAAAATGTGGCAAATATTAAAATGTTGTGAATCTGGATAAAAGGTAAACAAGAACTCTTGTTACCATGTATATTTGTAAAGATATACCAGGGTATGCACTTTATATTTATTGCAGCAATATTCAGTGTTGTCAATTTTATGTAAGTTTGAAATTATTTCAAAACAAAATGTTAAAACACACATATTCAATTAAAAATGTTTATTTCATTGTTTTACTGTTATACTGTATGCAAGATAGAAGATAAGGAGATAAAGGAAGAAAAACCTCTGTCCTCTGTATATGCTGAGGTTTCGGGAGGGAGCTGAGGTAAACGTGTGTCCTGGCTGTCCTTTGAAATATAAACCTTGAAGGATCCAGTTAAACTAAAATGCCATGAAATGAATGAAAAAGATAATAATATACAAAGACAAAGGAAACAGAGAGGAAAACGCAGTATTAGGATACGGAGCATAGAAAGCATATGGATTCAGCAACTAGAGCAAGTTGCCAGTGAGGGAAGCCAAGATTTAAATCAATTCATGCAGCGGGACCCTGGAAATTCCCAGGAATGGGAGGCACAGGTACCCCTCAAAGCGGGAGTCCTGAGGGCCATGGAGGGACTGAATATGGGAAGGTTGGTTGCAAGTCTGTACAAGAAGCACATTAGAGCCTAGAAACCCTACTCCATTCTGGATGCTGGTTCATTGCTTCTCCCTCACCCAACCAGAAGATGAAGTTTATTCGCTGCCTGGAGAATTGCATCAGAGCTTGGGGACTCCAGGTTCATTGGGCTTTGGGAAGAAGCCACATAAGCAGCCAGCCTGCACACTAAATGGTAATAACTTTATCTAACTTACCCCACTTGCTTTTGAGAAAGCAGGCAGCCAAATTTACGTAGTTAAGGCTGGGCATTGGTATTTTCTTCTGGAGAAACTGACCAACTAAAGAAGAAAAACTTATAGGCGCTAAGCATTAAGTGTCCCTCAAATGGTTTAACCCAGTAATTCTGAAATGGAGGATGCCAATTGACAAACCCGGACTCTGCACACACTTTTTAGGGCTTTGTGGAGAGTTTCTAACACAAAAGATAAGACAAAACAAGCAAAGTTAAGGAGTTCAGAGATAAAGACACAATGCACAAAGCTAAAGAAAAACCCAGAAAAATATTATTAATTTGTTCAGGCAGAGAAAATAGGATATTGTCTCCATCGAATAAGAACTGGATACAATAAAAAGGGGACAGTTAGAAAAAGGGTTCCAGGAAGTGAAAAATATCATAGCAATTAAAATTTGGAGGATAAAGTTGATAAAATTTCCCAAAAAGTATAATAAGAAGGCAAAGTGGTAGAAAATGAGATGAAAGAGGAGATTAAAGGGTCAGTAGAAGGGGTCAAATTCCCAGATAAAGAGAGTTTTCAAAAATTGAAACTAAATTTTAAAAAGATGATATACTCAAAGGTTATAATTGAAAGTCATTGGATTTCTGAATAATATTATCATTGCGTAGAAGGCAAGAAAGCCAGCCTTAAGTTCTTCTGTATTATAAAAATGACATAAAATAATGTTGTTTTAAGAATCAAATGAGAAAAACATATGAAATGTTAGTGTAGCTGGAATTATATTGGTTATTATTAGTAGATGGTAAGCAACTTAAAGACAAGAACATGTCTTACTCAACTCCATAAAAGGAGCCCAGCCAACATAAAAGGCTAGGCATGCATTAGTACTGTTTGTTGCAACCAGTGGAAAGCATGCAATTCCAATGATGCAATTGATGTCCAGAGGGAATTCCCATAGAAGAGGCGAAATGCTGTTTCCTGATTTCACATCGTAGACTAAGAGTCCTGGGCTGGGGCTCTGTTTATTTGATGCACGGTCCTTGCAGAAAAGTTCCATCATCGTCTCTTGTCAGAAAAAGTAGTGGGAGTTGGATTGGAAACCCTGTATTTGTGGAGCTTTGCATGCTGATGGTGCCGATACACACAGGTCTGCCAAGTTTTTCCTTTAGGGCTGTTGGAAGGAAAATATATGTACATTCACAAAGCAAATAGACCTCAGGAATGCAATATTTATATGAATAATTTAAAATGATCCTTTCTTCCCCTCTGTACATATGTGGAATGATTAGTATTCAGTAACTTTCTGGCACTTCTAGCCAATGTAAAAAGGGAGGAAAAGCAATAAGTTATGTATATATTAGAAAGGGAGAAGCAAGTTTATTTATTGCATATGACACAACAATGAACTCTTTTTAATGAGTTAATAAAATAGCACATTACAGATGACATGTAAAACATTAGAAATAAAGTAATTTTAGTAAGCATAAGATTAATATATAAAAACCAACAGCATTGCTTATATAAGAAATACACAATTAGAAAATATACTAAAAAATTCTAGCCCATAATAGAAAATGTTTGGGAATAATAAATAAATGATAGTAAACAATAAAACCCAAGAGACTTTCAATTTGATAAGTCAGCTGCCCCCTTTCCTTCTAATCCAGAGAGGCCTCCTGCTGTGGCCCCCTTTTTTTGCTAACTTTGTAAGCCTATTTTAAGTGTTGACGGGGAGACTAAATGCACCTGAGAATCCTCAAATTTTTAAAAATAATAAAGAATAATGATGGTGTTTGCTTTACTATAAGTAAAATCATACAACAAAGCAGTCTAGTGCTGGTAGATAACTAGAAAATCTATATTCAATATGGTAGCCACTAGTCACATGAGGCTATTTACAGTTAAATGAATTAAAACTAAATAAGATAACATTTTACTTAGCATGGTATTCTCAGGATCCTTCTATGTTGCTGAAAATGGCAGTATTTCATCTTTTCTTATGGCTGAGTAATATTCCACATCTTCTTTATCCAATCATCTATCAAAGGACATTTCTTTTGTTTCCATGTCTTGGTCACCCTGAATATTGCTGCAATGCATATAAAGGGCATATATCTTTACAAATAACCATATAATTTCACTCATATGTCAGATATAAAGCTGAAAGCAACAAACAAGCAAACAGGACAAACAAACACAAAATCAGACACAGACAAAGTTTGATGGTTACCAGAGAAAAAAGGGAATGGGGGATGGTAATGAAGAGGGAGGGTAAGGGGGGTCAAATATATGGTGATGGAAGGAGACTTGACTTTTGGTGGTGAACACATAATACAATATACAGATGATGAATTATAAAATTGTATGCTTTAAACTGATTTAATTTTATTAATCATTGTCACCCCAACAGATCTAATAAAAATTTTAAAAATGAAATAAGATGACAAATTTAGTTTTCGTCACACTACATTTTAAATACTTACTAGCTACATGTGGCTACTACATTAGACAGCACAGATATAGAACATTTCTATCATCACAGAGACTACTATTGGGCAGTACAAATATAAGACAGTATAGTAGAGGATAAAGGTGGCAATTCAAATAAATGGGTAAAAATGGGTGTTTTCACAATTTGGGGAGACAATTATTGATAGTTTTGGAAAAATATTGAAATGATATCACCACTGCACAGTATAAGTATAAATTTCAAATAGTTTAATGTTTTAACCATCAAGATTAAAAAATAAGTGTTGGAAGAAGATCCAGAGAACCATTAAAAACCATTAAAAACCTCCTAAAGCATCCAGATCATTGTTTAGCCAGTGAAAGCTAAATGTCTTAGTGTAGTAGAGTATAAATATGACTTTAGTTCACTGTAATTATAGAGTATGAGACAATTTACTTAATGGTTTAGGGCAGATTTAAATGAGCTTGTAAAGATATTCATTGCTGTTCTACTCAGACATTTAATCAGTATTGCTCTTTCCATTTTAAATAAAGGAAACAAGAGTGCAAACAAGGGCACAGAGCAGTAGGAGTCTGACCAGATCCTTCTAGCAGCTGCTCTAGGAATTATAAGGTACTAGAGGCCTGATTGCATGGAATTCGTGCAAGAATAGGCCTTCCTTCCCCCGGCTGGCCCTGGCTTCCCTTCGGCAGTGGCTAGCTCCCAGGACTTGGGCTTTGCTCGGCTGCTGGCAGGCACCCGGGACCCAGCCTTCCCTCCTGCCCCGGCTTCATCCAGAAGGATGTCTAGAATGACATCCGGAAGGATGTCTGGTCTAATTTGCATATTACCCTTTTATTATTATAGATAGATTTCTCTTTCTCTAAATTTTCTTTGGTATTTTGTCGACTTTGTTGCTAAGAAATCTGGCCAGTATCTTTATATCTGAAAATGAATGTAAATGGGAAGATAAATTAAAGACTGCTTATGTGTTGGGTCATTCCCCTCTCTGGTAATCACCAGATCTTTAGCCAGTTAATAAACCACCATGGTGTAGTTCTCACAGTTATTGGGTTTACCAAGAGGTTTTCTTGTGGGCCCTGAGCTAGGTGCCATGTGAGGGAAGTCAAGAAACCTGAGGCTGTCTGGGCCCTCAAGGAGCTTACAATAGACAATGAGACAAGACTAACAAATGGAGAACTGTTAATGCAATATGAAATTGTCCATATTTTTTTTCACAGCACTAAAGATAAGGCTATATAAGAGATAACAGTCTTCAGTCTATATTTGTTTGTTAGGTTCCCTGAAAACCCCCATCTTCTCACAATGCATTGCTCAGCCAGTGTGTCACTGATGCTGAGTTGGAACCTCTGAATGAGATAATACTTTGCATGCACCAAAGTTGCATTAATCTTAAGGCATTCCGAAGGATGGAAACATTGATATACCCTGAGAAGCCTTCAATGTGGAGATGACATTGACGGTTGGATGTGTCTGAATTGGTAGAATCTGAGGAACTTTACATCCTCTCTTCCAGGTCCAGGAATACAAATGCTGATATGATGCCCTCCAGGTCTTTAAAACAAAGCAAAATTTTGATTGGAGCAAAACACTTCCGTAATATTTCTCAACAAAACATACGGGGTGGGGCAAAAGTAGGTTTACAGTTATGAGTATGCAAAACAGTTTATTCTTGTATTATTATTTATTAATTATTGTATTATTTTCTATAGAACAACTGTAAATCTGCTTTTTCCCCCACCCTCTATACCAAGACACTGCTCTGTGACAGCTGCTGAGCCAAGCAGAGGGGAAACAGAGATGGAAAGATATGATTCACACCCCGAAAAAGCTTCTCAATGAAAGGGGAGAAAGATCTGACTGAGTGTCTTTATATTTCCTGCATCTATTGAAAGATAACAATATCCTGTACATTTGGTCAAGGGTCAATCTCTAGCAGGCTGTTTTCTCCATCCAGGTGAAACTGGAGCAAAGCACATGGAATATCAGCTAACCAATGATTAAAGCTAGTTAATCACTCCATGCTTATGTTACCCCTTTTGCATCCCCTTGAAAGATCTTCCTGAACTTGGGCAAATGGCAGTAAGGCTGTCTTCAGTGGCTCTGGGCTTGAAACCTTAGATTTAAGAATGTCCATTTTTCTTCTTTTCAAAACCTCATCTTCCTAATATCCATTAAAGAACTAGAATGTTGTATTACTTGTTTTTTCAAAAGTAATTTTTTTATTTATTAGTTTTAGGAATACATATCTTACAAAATGCTCAACCCAATAAATCTAGTACCCATCTGACACCGTACATAGTTATTACAATATTATTGACTATATTTCCTATGCTGCACTTTACATCCCCATTACTGAATTTTAGTAATTAGTTCATTTTAAATGCAGTAATCATTAAGCCTGAAGAATAATTATTGGAATGTTCATTGATGCTTACATTTTTTAATGTGTTCCAGCAGAGAAAATACTTATATTCATTTGAATGCTTAATATTTACACATTTTAAAGGGATTTACAATTGCTATCATATTTCTAAAGTTACATATGTCATATGTATATGATATGTATTTCTACACATATTTCTACAGTTATAGTGGTAAAAAGCCATCATTATAATGATTTAATTATTATTAATTATTCAGCCATATGATAATTCTAATGTCATATTCACCTTCTTCCTTGCATGCTCTTTCCCAAGTCTATTTCTCCTCATTTCCTACCCTATCTCTGTTCAAGGCATTAAATACCCTCCCTCTAATCAGCAGGAAGCTGAACACTCAAGGCCTCTTTGGCTCCTCCCCTTACTTTACTTCTATGTCTGGTCATTGGTCCAATCATATCTTGCCATCTTACTTCCCCCAAATCTGATCTCTTCTATTACCTTAGTAACAAAATTCAATTTTTAATCGATTATATGGCTGGTATAAAATAAAATGCTACTTGTTCTAGTATTTCCTAGTAGCCAGGTGTGTTTCTGGGTCTTAGTTTTGACAATTGAGATGTACGTGGAAGTGCAATGCAACCACTTCTAGGAAGTTACTTTAAAGACAACATTCATGTCATTTGCCATATTCCTTTCTGTCCCTTCCTAGGTGCTCCTTGGCTGGAGCCCAGGCAGCCATTTGGAAACATGAGGCAACATATTAAAGATAGTGAAGCTGCAAGACAGTAGAGAGGTGACCTGCCAATGTGGAGCTGCCCTCCCACCTCCCAGCCACAGACTATTAACTCTTTCCCATGAGAGAAAAAGAAATTTCTGTCTTTAAACAAACAAACAACCAAACAACACAGGGTTTTGGGTTCTCTCTTACATGAGTTAAATATAATTCTGATTAAAACACTTTCTTTTCCTTCTGACCCATTCTTGCCACTCTCACTGTTGTCATCAATCTCACAAGAGAGCAGAAAGCAATAAAATGTAGGCACTATAGTGGACGTCTTAGCAGCAGTGACTTTGAAATAATTCTTGTTTTATTCTTTGCTCTATATCTAGCTTTACCTCTCTGTGCCTCACTTTCTTCATTGTTAAGCAGGGATCTCATAAGTTTATTGCCAGGAAATAATGAGATAATGCAGATGAAAACTCATATGCATAGTGTCTAGTGGTAAGTGCTCCATAAAGGGTGGCTTCCCATTTTTTTAATTAAATCTTTATTGTTCAGATTATTACATTTGTTCCTCTTCCCCCCCCCATAACTCCCCTCCTTCCAGTTCCCACCCCACCCTCCGCCCTCACTCCCCACCCACTGTCCTCATCCATAGGTGCACGATTTTTGTCCAGTCCCTTCCCGCATCTCCCACACCCCTTGCCCCCCCAAGACTAGTCAGTCCATTCCCTTACTATGTCCCTGATTCTATTATAATCAACAGTTCATTCTGTTCATCAGATTATTTATTCACTTGATTCTTAGATTCACTTGTTGATAGATGCATATTTGTTGTTCATAATTTGTATCTTTACCTTTTTCTTCTTCTTCCTCTTCTTAAAGGATACCTTTCAGCATTTCATATAATACTGGTTTGGTGGTGATGAACTCTTTTAGCTTTTCCTTATCTGTGAAGCTCTTTATCTGACCTTCAATTCTGAATGATAGCTTTGCTGGATAAAGTAATCTTGGTTGTAGGTTCTTGGCATTCATCACTTTGAATATTTCTTGCCACTCCCTTCTGGCCTGCAAAGTTTCTGTTGAGAAATCAGCTGACAGTCGTATGGGTATTCCCTTGTAGGTAATTGAGTTTCTTTCGCTTGCTGCTTTTAAGATTCTCTCTTTGTCTTTTGCTCTTGGCATTTTAATTATGATGTGTCTTGGTGTGGTCCTCTTTAGATTCCTTTTGTTT
Source organism: Myotis myotis (assembly GCF_014108235.1). NCBI lineage: Eukaryota > Metazoa > Chordata > Mammalia > Chiroptera > Vespertilionidae > Myotis > Myotis myotis. The sequence continues at coordinate 57,428,834 of NW_023416335.1, read as the reverse complement.
GGGGTTCTCTGCTCTTCCTGGAGTTGTAAGTCTATTTATTTCACCAGGAAGGGGAAGTTTTCTGTCATTATTTCTTCAAATAGGTTTTCAATATCTTGCTCTCTCTCATCTTCTGGCACCCCTATAATTCTGATGTTGGTACGCTTGAAGCTGTCCCAGAGGCTCCTTACACTATCTTCATATTTTCGGATTATTTTTTCATTTTGCTTTTCCGGTTGGGTGTTTTTTGCTTCTTCGCATTTCAAATCTTTGACTTGATTCTTGCACTCTTCTGGTCTGCTGTTGGAAGTCTGTATAATATTCTTTATTTCAGTCAGTGTATGCTTAATTTCTAGTTGGTTCTTTATCACAACAACTGCTGCAAACCTCGGAGAGAAAGCTGCCCTCGCGCTCCAACCGATGCCAGACAGTCCCAGTTCTCCCGTTTGAGTCTGGGTCCCCAGAGACTCGCCCAGAACTGGAGCTCAGAGCCTGAGCCTCCCTCCCAATTGAAAAGGACAACCGCGCCCTCAGCCACCAGCTTGCTCCGCGCGCACCTCCGCACCTTTGTATTTTCCGCACTGCGCCTCCTCTGAGTCTCGGTATGCTGTTCTCTCTCCTTCTAGTTGAAGAATTTCCCCTCATCCAGCCTTCCTGTGGTTCTGGGTGATGTCCGTTCTGTCTTTTAGTTGTATTTTTGAAGTGGTTGTTCGAGGCAGCAAACTCCGGTGTTTACCTATGCCGCCATCTTGGTTTCTCTCCCCATTTTGATATTATCATCTCCCTCAGTTGAACCTAAGGAGAGATCGTAGAACAAATGCCATTGAACATGATATACTGATCAATGACCTACTGTAATAGTAACCTGCCATTCATATCCTCCTCAGCTCAATCATTTTTATATTTGTGCCAATATTTTATATTTGGTATGTTTATATTTACATTCAACTCAAGGTGCCCAGACTCGTGGGCCATATTAAATCACAGGCTTGCAGTGACTATGCTGTACATTCTTCTGTGGCACATTTCTCAAAATATCTTTCTGGCATAATCTTTTGTTCCATCTTCTTTGGCAGTGGAGCCTCTTATGCCCAGGTCTTCTATTATCCTCTTTATGTACCACACTTGGAGGTTTAGTCTACTTTTTGTTTCAGGTTTGCTTTATACAAATATAATCCTGTGAAACAGGATGTTTTTCAGCCAATTTCAGCAATTACCCTATTTCCAGATTAAATCTCTGACATTTAGTCAAGCACTGATGCCAAATCTCACACTCCATTTTTTTTTCAAGGATCCTGAAAAAATAGATTTAATATATTTATACCAATAATGTTCATGACCTGGCAGAGATCTGCAACATTGTTTAATATTCTTATTCTAAACAGCAAAAGTTTTTATTCTGAGATTCGCTGTCACTCAGACTATAACTGTGACCCCCAAACTACAGCACATTTCCCCATTACTGTAGTCTAGGTTCTCTTTTCTGTTTTTCTCATGTCATTTCCCAAATCTTCCATCACAGAACTAGATGAAGCCATTCTCTTGCTGAAAAGCTTTGGTTCACATAGCTCTTTTCTTCTTAGCTGTCTCTTTTAATATTCTCTAGTTTTCCAGATCAATGCCATCAACTGCATAAAGTCTGATCCCTGTAGTCAAGAGTAATATTTCACTCTTCTCTTTTCCCCTAGCAAAAGAACAAACAAAAATCCTAGTTTTTTAAGTTAGTATATTTGCCTCAAATTGTTTAATTTTTTTATTCTTGATTTCCAAAATTGAACAGGAGTGGGCTAGGCTTTCCTTGACTTCTTGTGTGTTGAATGTTTCCCCCCTCAAGGTCATAAGGAGGGTGGTGAGGCAGGAGATTAGAAAGCCAGGACCCAAAGATATGAGCAGAGGCAAAATTTATGAACAGCTATTGGAGAAGTCAGAGGAAGAAATTGAAATGCGAGTTGACCCAAAGTTTAAATCTTGTTGGATTAATGACCAAGTGAGTCAGAAATAGCTGCAGGAAGTTGATAGTGGGTCTGGGGAAATCACTTTGATTTCTAGCCACAGTTCATGGCTTTCTGTTATGGGCTGGAAGAGTCAGTGGAAGGTGGATGATGGAATTGTTTGGTGGGAGAAGTAGATGTAGATATACTATAGGACCAAAGAGCTCTGTATTTTTAAATGGCCTTAAAAAGTATTTTTATAGCCCTAGCCGATTTGGCTCAGTGGATAGTGCGTTGACTTGCGGACTCTGCAAGAGTATGGGTTTGATTCTGGTCACAAGCACATGCCTGGGTTGTGGGCTCGATCCCCAGTAGGGGGTGTGCAGGAATCAGCTGATGAATGGTTCTCTCTTATCATTGATGTTTCTATCTCTCTCTCCCTTCTTCTCTGAAATCAATAAAATCTATATTAAAAAAGTATTTTTCCATTAAAAAATCACAGTAGGTGGTATGACATTATTATAAAGAGGCAGAGGGTGTCACTAATTTGGATTGTCTCCAAATGGTGTTCCTTGGATTCTAGATCACATTATCTATGTTTGCGTGGCCAGCAGCCTCTTCAGGAAATAGCAAGGTAGTGGTGAGCTCAGCAGTGAGCTGGAAGTGGAAGTCGTTATTGTTATGGAATGGTAGAAATATACAGAATTAGTATCTAGAAGGTGGGATTTGAGCCACGCTAATTATCAGTATTTCCGAAAACTGCAAGTTCTGGATGTTCCTGCAGAGTTGTGTTGTGTATCATGGGCCAACTATGGGTTTCTATTGAAGACCCTGTGTGGTTTTTGACAGTGAACACTTTACCTCCTTGGGATCTTGTGTTTCCTCCATCAATGATGCAGTCTCCTGGGGCTCCTTGTAGTGAGGTGGTGTGTGTGTGTGTGTGTGTGTGTGTATAACTCTTTTAACAAAGAATTTAAAGCAATTTGGATTCTCTGCCCATAGTTCTTCCTCATCTCTCATGGAGGCTCTTAATAGTCTTCTAATTGATATGCTTCTAGCTCCAGCCTTAAATCCCTGCAATGCTTCATCTGTTCTTCTGGGAAAACTTTGTGAAACACAAAGCTAATGGCTTTTCATTAACTAATGTAATTTGGTCATATATCTAAAGGTGACATTCACCTATGCACCCTGTGAAAAGCAGTCCTTTATTGTGAAGGGCTGTGTATGAGTGTGTGCCAGTTCAGGATAAGGGTAAAATTTCTTAGTGAAAGACATGTCCCTCTATACCCTGCTCCTTGATACATCTCTTGTCGTATACCACTATAATCTTTGCTGAACTTGTGCCCCTCTGCACAAGGTCTACTCACACCCCAGATTTTTTCTTGTCCATGCCCCTTGCTCACATTACTACCTCTTTCTGAGAAGTCCTTCTCAATCTACCCAATTGAAAAATGTATCCTCCTAGACTCAGTCCAAATGTTGTATGCTTGATGGCTTTTTAAACTCTTTTAAATGAGTGAATTAGCTATTCTTACTCTAGTCTGTCTGCTTTAATATCCCATGCATATAATATTTATTTTTATCATAACACTTATTTTTAATGCAAATGTTTTATTGTACTTTTGTTATGTTTATTAAGTAAATCCAAAACACCCAGCATGGTTGTTGTTTTCTGCAGACCATTTTCAACTGAGTTGAGATAAGTAGTGTAGTGGTTGGACGATGGAGCAAAAACACAGGGACAATTTTGTTAAGAGAGAGGGATTGTAGAGCCACAGTCAGGGACCTCCATTTTGTATAAAATACTGTTTTTCTCACCTACTCGGGATTATTATGGAGTGAGTGTGTCCTTCACAAATTCATATGCTGAAACCCATTCCCTAGTGAGGTATTAGGAGGTGGGGTCATTGAGAAGTCATTAACATTAGATAAGATCATGATCTTAAGAGTCAGGAGAGAGTGTACTTCCTCTCTCTGCTCTCTGGCATGTAAGGACACAATGAGAAGTTGATAGTCTGCAACTTGGAAGAGGGCCTCAGCAGAACCCAACCATCTGGGCACTCTGATCTTGAACTTCCAGCCTCCAGAGCTGTGAGAAATAATTTCCTGTTGTTTATAAGCCATCCAGTCTGTGGTATTCAGTAATAGTAGCCAGACTACTCAGGGCGACATAACAAAGAAAGTGGAAACAACATTTCTCTTACATAAAAGTGAGAACCCTTAATTCAGGTTTAAAGATTATTAAGGACCTTTAGGTAGGACCTTTGAGTAGGCAGACGTGAGGCACATTTGTATTACATAAGTAAGCAGCCCTAACGACATTCAAATCCAGGGGAGGGTAATCCTTGGAAAAGTCAAGATTTCTTGCAAACCAAGTGGTGATTCCAAATGTCTTCAAACACTGGCCAAAGAAGCCTGAGCTCTTTGTAGTATAGGGGGACATTAAAAGCATAGGTATTCTCTTGGAAAACACTCAGCTTTAGCTCTAGCAAATGCACTGAATAAAAACAATTTACCATGAATTCTGATATGTCTTCTAAAATCAGCATTTTTAATTTCCATGAGCTGGTTTGTATTAGAGGTTATGATTGACATTTAGAATCTTCTCAAAGATAAGTAGATATGTTTCATTACTTAAGTCTCTTCCTTCTGAGTAAATGTATGTTGGTAAAAATTGTTTTATTAACTGAGAAATTTATACAGTCCTTTTGGTAACAAATTACACAGGTGTTTATATATTTATTCTGTGTCTCCCCCCCCCCCCCCACCCTGCCACAGGGTATAAGGTCACAGCAAGTGATCTTAAGCCACTGGAATGGCTTAATGAAGAGTCAAAGAATTGAGGTCCATTTAGGAAATACTCTTCCTGGGATGTAGTAAATGAACCTATTTGTTTTTTTGAGGCCTATACCAGACCTTCTCAAATCCTGCTTTCATCACCAGTGTTGGAGATAAAAATGTTCATTTAGGACACTATAAAATTATAGTCAATTTTCAGGTAAAACTGGGGATTTTTATTTTTTTTAACCTTAGAAAGAAGGTATACTAGTACTGATAATATATATGTGTGTGTATATATATATATATATATATATATGAATGATAAAAAATGTGTCTAAAAATTGTAGAATCTGCACCCTAGAGACAGAGAAGTCACATAATAGTACAGTCATGGCAGATTTAAAACTGAGGAGTTCACCAGGATGATGAGAGCAGCTTCCGGGGGTCACAATACTCAAGGTGCCAGCAACATCAGGTTGAGAAGGTTACAGGAAAAAGGCTAAAGAGTGGTGACTTATGAGGCTCTGGAGTTTGACACATTTGGTCCATAGCCATCCGTCTTCTTACTAGTTCTATTATCTTTGTAAAACATATCAATTCTGTAAGCCTCAGTTCTTTCAGTTGCAAAGCTGAAATAATATTAAGACTTTCTTTGTGTGATATTACATACAAAGTGCTTGGTTTATTATCTAGCACATATTAAACATTCATAAAACAATAATAAAAACAACTATAACAATGGTAAATAATTAATATTATTAACATAAAGACTTGCCTAGAATTTGATTTTCTAAGAGGGAAAGAGGGAATTCAGTGATGCTTATTTAAGTATCTCAGGATAAAAAGTAGGGAAAAGGAAGAAATTGCATGAAGGGAGCTATTTTGGATGATGAAAACAATGCTTTGATACTTACTAGATAATCTATGAGAAATAGTATATTAGAATATTTTGGTGAGATCTTTTGTCAAAGACAAAATCTGTGAACTTTTACTTCTCATGGATAATTAGTGTCCTGGGAGGAAGAGGATAGTGGTAAAGGACTGAATAGTTGTTGCCAAGAAACACCTAGGGACGTGCAATATTATTTTACTGTTCCAAATCAGAAATGGTGGATGTAAGAAATGACCCCTTAAAAAGGGAGAAGGTATGAAAATGCATTCTGAAAGGACAAGATTTCCCAAAAGAACCTAAGAAGTAATATTCTTTAAAATTGTTTTTCTTTTTAAGTATATTTTTATTGATTTCACAGAAAGGAAGGGAGAGAGAGAGAGAGACATCAATGATGAGAGAAAATCATTGATTGTCTGCCTCCTGCATACTCCCAACCCAAGCATGTGCCCTGATGAGGAATTGAACTGTGACCTCCTGGTTCATGGGCTGATACTCAACCACTGAGCAACACTGGCTGGGCAGAAATAATATTCTTGAAGATATTTTTTTTCTTGATGAAACTATATTTATGAATGCAGTGGTTTCTTATTTTGCACAAACTGAGTAAAAATGTAGCTAACAACAAACTTTGCACTAGGGATGCTAAGGCTTGGAGTCTCAGTGCAGAACCAGACATAGCATCATCTCTCAAGAACATGTCATTTACACCCAACAAGGCATTACTGTGGAGCTATATTTATCTAATAAAGCCAAAAATGTCACCAGACTAGAAATGTCATTTTCATGCTTGGAAACACAATCTAACTCCATAGTAATTTGGAAGTTTATATGTTCTCTGTTCTCTGGTTTGGAAGTCTGTCAAAAAAGCAACACAATTCTGGTCTGATCATATATTAGAGTATGAGGAGATTCGTCTTTAACACTTTCTATTATTTTCATTATATGACATGAAATAAGATGATAACAGAAAACATGATATAGATATCTGGCCATTTTGTTATAAAAGACCATCTGCCTACCTTTGTACAACATGGTTGAAGAAGCATAAAATGAAGACCCAAATCCCTTTATACTTTTGAAGACCAGATGCCTTATGACATGACTGATAGTGGGGTGAAATCCACCTAGTGTCTATCCAGTAGGCAGACATTAGGTCATAGGCAAAAGAGCCAGCTGTTAGTAATCTGAAGCACCATAGTGTTTTAGAATTTTATCATTAAAATTCAGCATGAAGCTGAAATGTTTGGATTAGTAATTTTATGGGCACTTTTATAAAATAATGACACAGTAGAACAGGCAACATGTAGCTGTTTGGTATAGTGCACTGACTATGGCCAGCTCTTTAAAATGCTATATTCTTGAATTTTGAAATAAGCTTAATGCTTCTTTTCCTGGGAAATTACAAACTTGGTGTTAAACATAATATGGTGAACTATGAACTCAGGGTGAACCATTTTATAGCTGCACCTGGATAGTAGTAAATACTGTGTAAACCTGGGAAAAGGAGAAGTGCTTTTCCCTCTGCCACATTTAGCTGCACCAATTCAGGGGTGAAATGTGGGAACTTGAATTTAACCATGATTTTGCCAAGCAACTACAAAGAAAAGAAGGAAGGGCAAGGGACTTTGGGGTATAGTCAATGGAGTGATCATGACTGACCACACGATTTCATCAAGCTAAGACGTAGGGAGAGTAATAAGCTGAGATCAATGGATTGATTTGAGGTCCTGGGAGGATGCAAGAATCATTGACGTTGAGTTTCTAGAGGAAGTACACAGGGAAGATAGAGGTGGTAGTCAGACAGTGGGATGCATGGGATTGAGTTAGTGGAAGGGTTGCAGTTAGTTGCCAATAACAGGATCTCCATCACATCTCACATCTTATCAATGGCTTTCAATGGCTTGCCTTTGCAAATAAAATATAAAAGCTACTTGGGGTGGGCAGTGGGGGTGGGCCAGAAGGGATCAATGGGGGGAAATGGGGGACATATGTAATACTTTCAACAATAAAGAGTTAATTTAAAACAACAACACTATAGTCCTTACATTAGCTTCCAGACACTCAGCTCTCAGTCTGTTTCTTGCTGTTTGACCCTGCACTTCACCTCACTACTTTTCCATCCTTGTCTCTTAACATACACTCTAATGCATTCCACTTTGCCCACCCTGACCTCTGTGCTGCACCTTGGGATGCATTCCTGCCTTGAGGTCTTTATGCTGGCTGTTCCCCCACATCATCCCTCCCCTCCTCCAGAGTCTTTGCCCAATGGTCACCTTTTCAAGGGTATCTTCCCTGACTAGCCTACTTGAATGTATACCCACCCAAGGCCCTAACACTCCCTACTCACCTTTCTTGCTTTCTTTTCTCCATATCCTTTTGCTGTCTTTCAATTCTATACAACACACTTACTTTGTTCATTTCATCTTTCCCACACTGGAATATGAGTTCTGTGAAGACAGAGATTTTTGTTTGTTTTAATTACAACTGTTTGCTCAGCACCTAACAGATAGTAGGGATTCAATTCATTTGCACTGAATGAATTAATTACTTTATTGTCATTATTTAAACTTTGCTATATTAATAGGTATAAATGTTACTCTGTTCTTATTTTCCTTTTCTGACAGAGTTTTAAGAATTGCCTGTGTATCTTTGGATTTGAAAAAAAAATTGCCACTTATTGTTAACTTGGAGGAAAATTCTGATTTAGAGGTTATAAATTGTGCGAGTAACAGGGTGTTTCATACAATATAGATATAGAGATATTATGTACATATACAGAGATGCAATATAAATTAATATTCACTATTTTGAACCCTCCTAAGGAGCTGAGTTCTGTTCAAATGGGGAGTTGCAGTGAACTCTTGAGTCGTTTTGATTTATTAATTCTATAATTGAAATGAAAAATGTGATGGTAGGGGCTTCCCTTCCTAATTTGGTATGTTTCTCTGAAACTTCATTGAAATATTGAGTTTTGAGCCAATACTAGGAAAAATGGTGACATGACACCAAAGTTTCTATTTCCAATTATGAAATAAGCAAACTTAGGTGAAATTTTTCGTTCACATTACAAGTATCTTTGGTATCTGGGAACATTGCCATGCTTCGGTGATAACCTGTACCACCAAAAAATCTATTTGAGTGGTAGTTTTCTCACTGTAGCTGGTATTGGAGAAGGTCACCTTGAAAACTAAATGTGAGAAGAAATAAAATGTATTATCAAAATAAGCCTAGATCCTAAAGACAAAAAGTCCTATACACAAACACTATAATCTATTTAGTAAATGTGTTTCTCACAGAGGCACAAGTCAGCAATTCTGAAACTACCTATGTATATACTAGGATTGAACAAATAAGCAAATATATTATCAGTAGTGGGAGCCAAGTTTCTTACTATTCTGGGAGGAAGCTACAAATAAGAAAAGGAGCAAGGACCTTATTGTATTGTATTGGAGTGAGAGCTATCAATATAAGCTTAATGAAATTTAATATTTCTACAGATAGATACAGAAATAAATATAAATGCATATGTATGCACTTGCATTTTTTAGTATTATCAACTGAAAGAGTCTAAAAGCAATGATCCCCTAATACTAATTAATACACCTAATTTCCAGATTGGTTGGTTTCTAAACACCATCCTCTATAATAAAGAGGTAATATGCAATTAACCCTCACGCCCTCATAAGATAGCTGCCTATGACCAGGCTGGCAAGGGAGTTAGTGAGGGACAACCAAATGACTGAACAGCAGGCTATGTGGGGCGACCAGGCTGGCAGGGGGGTTAGTGAAGGACGATCAAACAACTGAATAGCAGGCTGTGTGGGGTGACCAGGCCAGCGAGGGGGTGGTGTGGGGCAACCAGGTCAGCAGGGGGGGGCAGTTAGGGGTGACCAGGCTGGCGGGGGGCAGTTGGGGGCAATTAGGCTGGCAGGAGGGGCAGTGATGGGCGACTAGGCTGGTGGGGGGCAGTTGGGGGTGACCAGGCCAGCAGAGGGGGGGCAGTTAGGGGTGACCAGGCTGGCAGGGGGCAGTTGGGGGTGATTAAGCTGGCAGGAGGGGCAGTGAATGAGGGGTGACTAGGCTGGTGGGGGGCAGTTGGGGGTGATTAAGCTGGCAGGAGGGGCAGTGAGTGAGGGGTGACTAGGCTGGTGGGGGGCAGTTGGGGGCGACCAGGCCAACAGGAGGGGCAGTTAAGGGTAACCAAGTCAGCAGAGGGGGGCAGTTGGGGGCGACCAGGCTGGCAAGGGAGACAGTATGGGTGACCAGGCTGGCGAGGGGGGCAGTTAGACCCAGGGATCAGGCCTAAACTGGCAGTCGGACATCCCCCGAGGGATCCCGATTGGAGAGGGTGCAGGCTGGGCTGAAGGGACCTTCCCCATGCATGAATTTCATGCACTGGGCCTCTAGGTCTTTAATAAAGAAAATTAGAACTCCTTAGATAAGTACTAGGTTCCAGGGCTGGGGCAGAGAAAAATATAGACATAAGAAACAACCTACTAGTCAAAATAGAAAGATCTGCAATAAATAAATAATGATAAAATTGGGTTAAAACCCATAAAGTAAAATAAATATCCATGAATCCATACTCATATAAAAATGAGTTAAATCCGTCAATGGGAAAGAGAATGCATCCCTTCCTTAGCTTCACATAAAACAACTATCTCTTTTTTTTTCTTGAGATAATATGCAATATCTTAAGGTACCTCCCAGCATTTCATAAAATTCTGCCATAGAATTCTGGAAAGCCAACAGAAAAATCCATTTTAGCTCTGCTCTCAGCGTCCTTCCTTCTCTCCTTACGACAGGTGCTGGCTCTGCTTCCCCACTTGTATATGGTCTTCTGGGAACCATGGGCCAGCTTTATCTGTTTGCTTCTATCCTATCCAAGAACATAAGCAAAATTCAGGGAGATCATTCACAATGTGTCATGGATTGCACAAATTAGAGAAAAGGAGGGGAGTAGCCTTACATGGCTTCTGCTGACTGTTCTGTTCGCATGTTGAAATTCTCCTTTGTGATATCATCTTTCCACCCAGGCCAGAAAATTACTTCAGTCCCCGTTTGATTTTCTCTTATGCATCCCTGTATTCTGTCTTATTCTGGCCAGTAAAGAATGACACTCTCCCACTGTCTCCCTGTTCCTACTGCAGAATCAAGGATGGCCCTTCCCTGCTCTCCCATTCTGCATCCTGATGGCCAAAATCTGCCACACTTGCGATTCTCACAAAGGTATTCTCTGCAGATCCCTTCTGAGGGGGCTGTCATTAGAGCAGCCTGTCATTAGAGCACCGCAGGATGCACCTCATTTCCCAGAACAGACACAGGAAACAACTGTATGGTGTTCAATTGAGTGGGTTAACAGCACAAAGACAGATGGCTGTAAACTGACTAACGAGCTTGAGGAAGTACAGAGAAAGCGAGCTGCAGGCCCAAAACTCCAGGAAGGCCAAGGGGCAGGGGGGAGTCATTTTTGCTTGTGTTACAGAAAATGACAAGCTGATCTCTGGAAGCAGAAAACCACCATTCCACACGAATATAGATTTCAGCGAGCATCTAAATGGCTGGCATTAACTTACCCTTGCTCTGTTACTTGCAGAGCAATAGCCAGCAGTAACAGATTGTTCAAATAGCCAGCCAAGACTCTTAGCCAAAAATGAGAATCAGAGAGACTCATTTCTCATAGTCTCTCTAATTGAACAGCATATTAAAATACTTTGGCAAAAGTGAAAAGCTCATCCTTGAAAAACATAATCATTGTTATTAATTTCCATTGCACCCAGTGCCCTGTTAAGCATTATAAAATTCTTCTGTGAGAAACACATTTACTAAATAGATGATAGTATTTTGTATAGGACTTTTTGTCTTTAGGATCTAGGCTTATTTTGCTAATACATTTTATTTCTTCTCACATTTAGTTTTCAAGGTGACCTTCTCCAATACCAGCTACAGAGAGAAAATTACCACTCAAATAGATTTTTGGTGGTACAGGTTATCACCAGAGTGCAGCAATGGGCAAACTGTTTGCAGGTACCAAAGATACTTGTAATGTGAATGAAAAATTTCACCTAAGTTTGCTTATTTCATAATTGGAAGTAGAAACTTTGGTGTCACATCAGTATTTTTCCTAGTTTGGCTCAAAAATCAATATTTCAATGAAGTTTCAGAGAAACATGCCAAATTAGGAGGGGAAGCCCCTACCATCACATTTTTTATTTCAATTATAGAATTAATAAATCAAAACGACTCAAGAGTTCACTGCAACTCCCCATTTGAACAGAACTCAGCTCCTTAGGAGGGTTCAAAATAATGGATATTAATTTATATTGCATCTCTGTATATGTACATAATATCTCTATATCTATATTGTGTGAAACACCCTGTTACTTGCACAATTTATAACGTCTAAATCAGATTTTTCCTCCAAGTTAAGAGTAAGTGGCAATTTTTTTTCAAATCCAAAGATACACAGGCAATTCTTAAAACTCTGTCAGAAAAGGAAAATAAGAACAGAGTAACATTTATACCTATTAATATAGCAAAGTTTAAATAATGACAATAAATAAAAGTAATTAATTCATTCAGTGCAAATGAATTGAATCCTTCCTATCTGCTAGGTGCTGAGCAAACAGTTGTAATTAAAACAAACAAAAATCTCTGTCTTCACAGAACTCATATTCCAGTGTGGGAAAGATGAAATGAACAAAGTAAGTGTGTTGTATAGAATTGAAAGACAGCAAAAGGATATGGAGAAAAGAAAGCAAGAAAGGTGAGTAGGGAGAGTTAGGGTCTTGGGTGGGTATACGTTTAAGTAGGCTAGTCAGGGAAGATACCCTTGAAAAGGTGACCATTGGGCAAAGACTCTGGAGGAGGGGAGGGATGATGTGGGGGAACAGCCAGCATAAAGACCTTAAGGCAGGAATGCATCTCAAGGAGCAGCACAGAGGTCAGGGTGGGCAGAGTGGAATGCATTAGAGTGGATGTTAAGAGACGAGGATGGAAAAGTAGTGAGGTGAAGTGCAGGGTCAAACAGCAAGACACAGTGAGAGCTCAGTGTCTGGAAGCTAATGTAAGGACTATAGTGTTGTTGTTTTAAATTAACTCTTTATTGTTGAAAGTATTACATATGTCCCCCATTTTCTCCCCATTGGCCCCTTCTGACCCTCCTCCACTGCCCACCCCAAGAAGCTTTTATATTTTATTTGCAAAGGCAAGCCATTGAAAGCCATGGATAAGATGTGAGATGTGATGGAGATCCTGTTATTGGCAACTAACTGCAACCCTTCCACAAACTCAAACCCATACATCCCACTGTCTGACTACCACCTCTATCTTCCCTGTGTACTTCCTCTAGAAACTCACCATCAATGATTCTTGTATCCTCCCAGGACCTGCATTCAATCCATTGATCTCAGCTTATTACTTTCCCTACGTCTTAGCTTGATGAAATCGTTTGATCAGTCATGATCACTCCATTGACTATATCCAAGAGTCCCTTGCCCTTCTTTTTTTCTTTGTAGTTGCTTGGAAAATCATGGTTAAATTTAACTGTCTTCCTTTCACCCCTGAACTGGTGCAGCTAAATATGGCAGGAGGAAAAACAGATGTTCATGGACTGGTCCTACTTTTAATTTGTGACTGTGAACCTCAAATGCACTCTAATGTCTTCAGGCAATGACACTAGGCTTTAGGCTCCCATGAGTGATCATTTACACTCCCACCCTTCTAGATGATTTATCACCTTCTCGTCCCGCTGCAAATCTGCAATACATTCTCGCTCCCTCTTTCTGTCCTTGCTTCCTATTTTACTAAAATAATTAGAAAAACAGAATAGACCCTCCACAGACTTCCACAGCCATCTACCCACCATCAATATCTGCCACAATATCTTGTGCTTTCTTGCCTGCAATCTGAGATAAATTTTAATGCCCCTATCTAAAACCTATTCTTCCACCTTGTGAACAGTATACCATTTCATTATATATTCAAGCTCATCACTTCTTCCATCCCAAAGAATCAATTCTTTTGCTCCCTTTTGGAACATAGTCATTAATATGAAGTCATATTATTAAAAAACAACAACACACAAAAAAAATCTTCCTTCAACCCCTCTTCCCTCATCAATTCATTCCTTTGCTCTGCTTTAAAGCAAAATTCACCTGGCTCAGTAGTTGAGTGTGGACTTATGAGTCAGGGAGTCACAGTTCTATTCTTGGTCAGGGCACATATCTGAGTTGCTGGCTTGATCCTCTGTGGGGAGCATGCAGGAGGCAGCTGATCAATGTCTCCCTCTCCCTTCCCTCTGAAATCAATAAAAATATATTTTAAAAATAAAGTAAAATTCTACAAAAACATTGTGTCTGCTCATTGATTCCATATTCTCTCTTTTTTTAAATAAAATATTTTAATTGATTTTTAGAGAGAGAGGGGATAGGGAGAGAAACATTGATGTGAGAGCAAAACACCAATAGGCTGCCTAGTTCAAGGGAGTTGAACCCACACCTTGATATGTGCCCTGAGGAAGTGAAAGGGAGAGAGGGTTAGACACATCAATAATGAGAGTCATTAATCAGCTGCCTTCTGCATGCCCCACACTGGGGATTGAGCCTGCAACCCGGTTATGCGCCCTGACCAGGAATGGAACCATGACCTCTGGGTTTATAGGTCAATACTCAACCACTGAGCAACACTGGCTGGGTGCTAATGGCTCCTAAATTCTAGGTTTTTTGAGAAGCAATATGACAACTTGCATTGTAAGCCTTTAAATATTCATACTTTTTGAACCACTGGTCTTATTTTGTTTTAAATAAAAGAAAAAGGGTTTGTTTATAAATATGGTAATTATAATATCATTTACAATAGCACAAACATATCATGGAAAGTATTAATAATATAACATTAATTGGTAACACAAAACAATATGTTCACTATGATTGGATCACTGTAAAATATTTATAGAAGTGGATATGTCCAAAACAGAATCAGCAAAAATAATACTAATTACTTATGCTAGGTCAGTGAGAAAAGGAGCTATACATTTTTAAGTTAAAATTTTTATTCTTTAATGTTTTGCAATATATTTATAAAAAGGAAATGTTTTAGAAATATAAATAGGTGTCATTTTATTTATTTTTATTTTTATTTTTTTTAATATATTTTATTGATTTTTCACAGAGAGGAAGGGAGAGAGATAGAGAGTTAGAAACATCAATGAGAGAGAAACATCAATCAGCTGCCTCCTGCACATCTCCTACTGGGGATATGCCCGCAACCCAGGTACATGCCCTTGACCGGAATCGAACCTGGGACCTTTCAGTCCGCAGGCCGACGCTCTATCCACTGAGCCAAACCGGTTTCGGCAATAGGTGTCATTTTAGAAATATAATTGTTACCTCTTTATTTTAGATGATCAAATTTTTCCTATAAGGCATTTACTTTTGACAAGTGGTGGAAAGCTTAACAATTCATTAGATAGATTTACAAAGATTTTAATAGTATTTTTTCAATTAGCTCTCACAAACTTCTACCCTATGAGTTCTATGTTACCCCAACAACATTATGCTAGAATGCAGAATCAAGGGGTTTGATGTCAAGGCCTCGTTCTGTCAATCACTGTGACATTTTGGTTGGGAGAGGTAACTTGAGTCAGGTTTTTCATTTACAAGATGGAGATATCAGTCTCTCTTTTATCTACTTGATAAGGTAGTTGTGAAGATCACATGAGATAATATATCTAAAGATGCCTTTAAAACTATAAATCATTGCAAAACTGTGAGGGGTATGATAATTGAGGTTGAGATTCCTTCTGCTTCATTTTGCAGATTGTATCCTGAGGTCTTAATCATCATTTCTAATCCTAAAAGTGATTCTTCCCTTTGAATGCAAGTAAATTATCTTTTAAGAACTAAGCAATAATAGAAATATATTTTTAAAAACAAGTATAAAATTATAGGATGTTGATAAATCATGATTATCTCACAAAGATTAATAAAAAAATAGAAATGAGAAACATAATTCACTTTATGATCTTATTTCCATTTTAAGTGTACTCCTAACTTGAAAAAAAGGTAACAAACTTGCAAAAGTTACACAAACGTTTAAAAACTTGAAAAAAAAGAAACTGGCTGACTAGCAGTCACCTTATATATTTTTTTGAATAGGTCTTTCTAGGCAGATGAAATGTCAAATTAGTTTATTAACAAAAGATTAAATAAGCCATCTGGCCAGCAGTGTATAGGAAGGTGTGCCATATAAAGAATCTCAGAGTGCAGAACAGAATATTCTCATTAAGCACCAATACTTTCTCAAAAAGGAAGATTCATAAAGACAGTAATCCAGGTAGAACTAAAGAATTAGAAAAATATCAGTTTTAAAATGAAAAAATGTTGAAATCATGGTTGTCCTAAGAGACACATATTCATTCAGCACGAGTTTAATAGTAATAAACAAAAAGCAGATGAAAGGGTTTATTGGTCTGCAACAAATCTTTGCCTTCTCTCTAAAGCTACAGATACGTTATGGGTGATAAAATCCATCAGGATAAAAATAGAATGCATTGTAAATTGAGGTTAGCCAATTCTTATTTTTGAAAGGACAACAAAAATTTGCTCAGAGTTTATAGCTACTGCTGCAAAAGCTATGCAGTAAAAGCAATGTGATTATCAAGCGGTTTACCTAAAAACAAATCTGACGCCAGAGTAAATGGACAGAAATAAACGGCAAAGAATATCTTTGCTCATGAAAATGGGAATCAGTTTTGCCTAGATCCAAACTACATTTGCATTTAAGTGTACTCCTAACTTGAATATGAAAAAAGGGGTCAAGGCATGCTTTAAAATTTTCCCTCTACTTCTAATGCAGCCCATATTCCTTCCTAATTATGGGCATTCAGATTTCCCTTGGCTTCTGGGTAGAAGCTACTGAATATGTCTTTAAGGAAGTGATAACTTACCCATTTTGAATTTCGGTCTGCCATCTATCAAAGTAGATGTCTAACATTCTTTCCAATTCTTATGCATGGTGTTGGATAGGTGTGGAATTTATTAGGGTGATCACTTATTAAGTTATGTAATGTCTGGTCACTGGGCTGTACACCTGAAATGATGTATGTAAACTATAATTGAAATAAAAATGACTTAATAAAAAGAGAACATTTTCTTATTGCTGGCCCTGTTGTCATCCGCCTTATACACTAATTATAGAAGGGCTGACTTCAAGTATTTTTGCTACAGACTGCTAAGTTGATTATCTCTAGACTATTTATTACCTTTTGATATATTAATTTCTTCTTTCTTTTCTCTCATGTTGAATTCTCTGTGCCCTTTAGTTCATGGTTATTTTTCCCCCCCTTGGCCTAATCCCTCATTTTATTGGAACATATTCTTCAGTAGGTTCTGATGAAAAAAATTCATGGGAGGTGAAAACTGAGTTTTTGTATACCTGAAAATGACTTCATTCTAGCCACCTCTTCACTGATTGATAGGTCTCAGAATTCTAGGTTGAAATGCATTTGTCTCTCAGAATTTTGAAAGCATTGCTTGATGGTCCTGTAGGGCCCATATTGCTGCTGACATGCCAAGTACCATTTTGATACTGGTTTATTTTTGTGCTAGCATTTTTCTCTCTGAAAGCTTTTAAGATCTTTCTATTCCCAGAGTACTAAAACTTGTGCTATGGGGTGTTTTTAATCATTTATTTATTTTTCCTGTGCCTACTGAACTGGATGTTCATTCTCTTCTATTGTTAGAAATTTTTCTTATATTATATACTTTACAACTTTCTCCCCACTGTTCTCTCTGATCTACCAGTATCTTTCTGGAAGACTATCAATGAGATGTTAGACCTTTTGGTTTGATTATCCAGTTTTCCTATATTTAATCTTGTCTCTTCCTTCTTTGTTTCTTTGCTTTACTTTCTGGGATATTCTCAACTTTTTTTCCTAACCATGCCATTGCAATCTTTATTTCTGTTATCTCATTGTCCTACCCAAGAGTTCTAGTTTGTTTCCTGAAAGTTCTCTTTTGGACTATTCTGTACTTTTTTTCATGGATGTACTTTATCCTTTTATCCTTCTTGAAATCCTTAATTTAATTTTGTGTTTGCTGGATTTTTTTGTTGACTTTTCCTTTTCTTTTGGATTCTTTTATAGTTATTAGTTTGTCTTGGTCCTGTTCATTCCCATTGAAAGCTTTCCTACAGTGCCACTGGACCTTAAATGTCTATTCATACTCAAGTGGAGGCCTTAAAAACGAATTGAAAGCTCTTTGTGTATTGATAGGGCTATTGAGGGCTGTTTGGTGGCTGCCTCAAATCTGAATATTTCCCTGAAGAACCAATGACTATAAGTACAAATGAGGACACTCCCTTGGCCAGTGGCCCCATTTCCTTTGGGAGGATTTCCCTAACTTCTGACTGGCATTGGGTTGGAGTCCATGGGAGCAACTTGGCCACCACTTGGCCCTTGGAGCTGAGTCAGAGGAAGGAGGTAGAGGTGGCTGGGGGTGGTAGTGTCTTACTGTTTAATTATGTTTTATGAATGGCATCCCACCCTCAGCTACTCCTGGTGTGCCTGTGTCCTGAATCTCTAGGGTTGAGGTAGAGTCTCTGCCCAACTAAGGGAGAGGCAGCTGAACTGTGTGGAGCTCTAGAGGTTTGAGTGTTCTTTGTAGATTTTCAGTAAACTCTTCTGTCTTCAATCTCTCTTCTATAACCACATTTAGAAGTATCTTTGGTCTCAGTTTTCTAAATCCATCTAGTGTTCTCTGGCATTAATTTTCTTGGTAATTCCTCCACTTTCCTAAGTCAGGTATTTTTCAGTTTTTCAAATATTACTGACATCACTTTGCTTCTGTCATTTATTTTGTTCTCTTTGTGCTTATGTTTATTTTTTTCCTTTTAGTAGACTGTTTTGGGGGGGCAACAGAAGAAATCTGTATGACTTTCTTTTTATCTTGAAGTATAAATTATAATTAGCAAATTCTATGTGATAAAAAAATAACTAACCCTCTGTTCCCAAAATTTTAATGATTAAACCAATAGAAGCTGATTTTTCTGTCATTTAATGGCCCAGTGGGTATTCCTGATTACCTTTCTTCCATATGATAATTCAGGGATCCAGGTACCTTCCATTTTATGGCTCATCTATCCCCTGGAAACACCATGGTTTTGTATCAAACTGGCAAAACAAATGAAAGCTTCTTGAAAACCTTGGTGTTCTCTCATTCCCTTAGCAAGAAATGGCCACATGACCATACAAAAGGAGGGGAAAGGAGAGCAGGAACTGTTGGCTACTGGGGAAAAAATGTTTTGCTTGCCAGCTAACCATCTCTGCCAGAGTCTTCCTTTCTGGCTAATAATGTTCATTTGTTACATATGTCCATTTCCTACATATAAAACAGATTTACTCCCTCCTCAAGGAGTTTGGCCTAAATTCCCAATTTTCTTCCTTCCTTCCTTCCTTCCTTCCTTCCTTCCTTCCTTCCTTCCTTCCTTCCTCCCTCCCTCCCTCCCTCCCCCCCCCCTCTCTCTCTCTCTCTTTCTTTCTTTCTTTCTTTCTTCCTTTCTTTCTTTCTTTCTTTCTTTCTTTCTTTCTTTCTTTCTTTCTTTCTTTCTTTTTCTTTTTTACTGAGTAAGATATTACAAATGTGTGGTTATCCCACCATTGCCCGCACCCCCATCCTGCTTTCACCCTCACCCTCTGTTGTCTGTGTCCATTGGTTATGCTTATGTGCATGCATACAAGTTTCTTGGTTGATCTCTCCCCCTTACCCCCAACCCTTCCCTACCTTACCTATGAGGTTTGATGGTCTAATCGATGCTTCTCTGTCTCTGAATCTGTTTTTGTTCATCAGTTTATGTTGTTCATTATATTCCATAAATGAGTGAGATCATGTGATATTTATCTTTCTCTGACTGACTTATTTCACTTAGCACAATGCTCTCCAGCTCCATCTATGCAATTTTATTTCTTTATCCATTTCAAAATCCAGTATCTCTGAGTAATGTCAGTCACTTCTATCAGATTCAGATGTGGTTTTTAAAGATCTCTCAACTTATAGACTAAACAAGAAGTTACCTTATTTCCTGACACCTTTCTATGTTTACACAATGTACAATGGTGGAGTAGAAACACCCAGTCTAGAAAAGGAAGAACAGAATTCTGTGGGGCAGGATTCTGCCAAAAGAGGAAATTCCTGAGTTAGGTACTTGATCCTACTCTGGAAGGAACTCGTTTGTTCATTGCTCTCCATGGCCACCGGCATTATCTTCTCATTCATTATCTTCCATGGGCATACCTGAACTGGCTGTTGGTGAGTGTACACACATTGTATTTTCTCAGGTTTTTCAGCTAATTTCTGCTTACTCAAGTTTGTGGGGGGAACCCCTAGAGCTGTTTTAAAGTCTTAACAGTCAAAGGTTTTTTGAGAGTATGCTTGTGGTTTCTTTGACCAAACATCTGTTCCCAATTCATTCCATTGTAAGAATCCCCATAGTTCTTTAGTATGCATTGTTTCTTTGATTCTTAGTCCTAATGTCTTTTTCTAACTATAGTGTGGCTATCTTGAAGCCATCTGAAATAATAAGGCAATATCCCTAATCACTACTTTTCATCAGGCTAAAGTCTGTGTAAATGAAAAGTTTTAACAGGATTCTTTGTTTTGTTTTGTTCTTTTTGCCTCAAAAACTACTTTTAAATGTCATCTCATGTCCATTTGGTCTAGAAGAAGTCAGTTTTTATAAACATTATTTTTCCTGTGTCTCCAACCAACTCACTTTTGCCAGAGCACACCTATTTCTTGTAATATCTTGCTAAATACAGCAATTGTCATCCAAAAAAGTATCTTATCCTGGCCTTTTCAACCTCTTCTGGAACTAAATTTTGGATTAATGGTATCTGCTGTGATAAACAGACCCCCAAATTATGGTGGCTTGAAACAAGTAAAAGCTTATTTCTTGTTCATATAATAGTTTCTGACTAGTGGGAGGCTTTCTCTGGGAGGTATTTCAGAAACTGTTGCTCCTTCCAATGATTCTGTCATTCCCCAGAACCAGCCAGAATAAATGGAAAAACACACAGAGAAGGCTTGAGTGCTTCTTAAAAGTCTGTGTAGATAGTAACACACATAGTCCAATCTCTCTAGTGGTAAGAACTGGAGACACGGGCCCCATCTAGATAGATGCAAGTGCACCTGGAAAAGGAAGTTTATGGTGATGCCTCAGCTTCCTTGCAACACTCCTTTCTCTCTCTCTCTCTCTCTCTCTCTCTCTCTCTCTCTCTATATATATATCTATATCTATATCTATATCTATATCTATATCTATATCTATATCTATATCTATATCTATATCTATATCTATATCTATATCTATATCTATATCTATATCTATCTATCTATCTATCTATCTATCTATCTATCTATCTATCTATATAAAGGCCTAAGTGACTGTTACAACTGAATGACCAAATGACCAGAATGACCACTTGACCAGTAGCTATGATGCGCACTGACCACTAGGGGGCAGATGCTCAATACAGGAACTGCCCCCCTGGTGGTCAGTCTGCTCCCACAGGGGGAGCGCGGCTCAGCCAGAAGCTGGGTTCATAGCTGGTGAGTGCACCTGTGGTGGCGGGAGCCTAGCCTGACTCCATGGCAGTGCTACCAAGAGGCGGTGGCAGGTGCAGCGGGCTGGGATGAGCAAAAGTGGCTGCGCCTGGCCCCGGCTTGGGCTCCTCCCTGGCCACCTGCTGCTTGGCACACTGCTACATCCTCAGGGGATGTCTGATTGCCCGTTTAGGCCCGATCCCCACAGGCCTGGCCTGGCCTGTGGGGGTCGGGCCTAAATGGGCAATCAGACATCCCCTTGGGGTCTCAGATTGTGAGAGGGTGCACGCCAGGCTGAGGGTCCCCCACTCCCATGCATGAATCTAGTAATGTTATCATGTTGAGGGAAAAATTTGATAGACAGCTGTCCATCTCTTACCACATTTGTGGGGAAGCAGAGATGAATTACCTGCCTCATTGGGCTGTTTTTCTACTATTCAATTTCAGCTTTAGTATAAAAAAAATGTTCATTTCAGAAAATATACCTTTGAAAGGCTTACACCTTACTGCACCAAAGAAGATGTTTTTCTTTTAAATTATTTGTGTTGTCTTTAACTCAATAAGTTTAACATTTATTTGGGACCCTATTGTATTAGTTGTAAAAGAAGTAATTTATTTTGATACTGAAAATCTTTGTTGCATAAGATGCTTTATAGCTTTTATACTTTCTCCTTTATTTGGAATGGTTTCTTTAATATATGACCCTGACCCTTGGCCATGGCCAGTGATACAAACTAGGGTATACATTCTTTTTTGAAAAATTGAAATAGAAAAAGTGAGATAGTGACTATGATTCATTAGAGCTGACTCACTGGAGTGGTAGTTTTCTGGCAATAAATGTGTCCTTGAAGTCCTCACTGAGATTCCTAGAGCCACCTTAATTTCTTCCTTTCCTGAAACTTTTTTGTTCAATTCCGTCTGAAACATCTTGAGAAATAGCAGCACTCTTCCAATAAATTCTCCCTATACTTAATCTAGTCAGAGTTAGTGACTTTTGTCCGTTGACTGAAACCCAAAGACCCTTAATTAGTACACCCGGGGAAGCAGATTTATTATGAGATTTTCAATATCTGTCCAATACCCACTGGCATTTTGAAGATTTTTTCCCTCATTCTCATGTCAATGGCATAGATTGACTGTATTACACTGTGAGCTATATGTTGTATCAGAAGTCCAAGAAGTGCTTTCTTAGAACTAGATAAATGTCGTTAGCTACTCTGTGGAATAGGGTAAATTTCACTTGTATTCTGCCTGTCATTTGGTCAACAACATTGTGGTCATAGAAAATATATAACAATACTTTTCTGGGAGTGGCATTATTGATAGTAAATATCTTGTGCAGAGATAATAGGTAAGTGGTAAAGATGGAATTTAAAACCTTATATGAAGGACTCCAGAGCCAAAGTTTAAGATCTCTCTCTATATAACTTTTTATGTGCTATACATTTAAATAGATGCTGGAAGATTAAGGATAAAAATTTTAAAATTCTGCTGTTATTTTTATGAAATTTTACAGCCTATTGATGATAAAGAATATCAAAATAACATGGTGGGTAAAAAGAGAGAGTTAAACTGGGAAATATGATGATATAGGGGGAAAAAAACAACCCTGCATCTCAACATGCATGTTTAAGAAATGCTTTTTGGTTGTGAGAACATCTGAGCGAAAACCTAATGAATTATTAAATGTCAGTAGGGCACAGAGATAGGAAGGATCAGAAGGGTCTTCTAAGTAGCAGGAACAGCGTGAGCAAAGATAAAGAAGCATAGCATTTGCAGCTGCTGTAAACTATAAATGGTATTCACCAAGCACAGGGTGTGGGCAAGGAAGTACCGGGAGAATATATTTAACACGTTGGTAGTGATCAGTTCACGGAGAATTGGCTATAACTGGCCTAACTGTTTGAATTGAAGAGGGAGCATATTGTAGCAATGAGGAGAATGGGTTCTGGAGCCAGACTGCCTGAGCTTGAATTCTGGCTCTGCATGATCTTGCAAGTTCCTTTATATCCATGTACCTCAGTTTACTCATATGTAAAAAAAGGATAATATTACTGTTGTTATAAAGATGAAAAAGTTAATGTTTATAAGAGTACTTAAAACAATGCCTGGAAAGTACTAAGCCCTGTATCAATTTATTTTAAAAATTTTGATAAAGTCAGTAAAACTTGTGTGGGTTAACAGAAAAATCTGGAATGACTCCAGAGTTTCTGAGTATTTTGATGTCTGATGGTGCCTTTTCCTAAAATTAAGAATGTAGGGAGAAAAGAATGGTTAGTCAGGAACATAAAAAACATTTGCTTTTTAAATGTGATTTTGATATTGTGAGTCTACCTACTAAACATATTCTACAAACATTGAATTTTGGGAACTTGAAGCTCAGAGGTATATTTAGAGATATAGGAATCCTCATAGAGATATTGATGAAACAATGATGGTGGATAAGAGATCCGAGTGTCTACAGAAAAAAGAAGAGTGGAATAAAGTGAGGGGGGAGGGCAGGTAAAGCCTTGTGTGAAATGGATGAACAGCTTAATGTAGCTCACAATAAAGGATGACAGAGCCATATGAAAAGGATGAGGAAGAAGTAATGCTACTGAAGTCAAGGGAATCCAGTTTCAATGAAAACATGGTAAATAGTGTGGAATACAACAGAGAGGTTCAGTAAGATAGGGCTAAAAAAATCTACTGGATTTGGCAGTATAGAGCCCATTATGTTAGGCACAATAATCCAATAGTATGAGTATTAAAGAATTTAAGATTGGGTGTGGATAGTAAAACAGTAATTATTGGGAGGTGGCATTGATGAGAGAACCTAAGCCTGAAAAAAATGTAAGAAATTCAAAATTTCCTGTACCTGTTGGCCACTTGTATGTCTTCTTTGGAAAAATGTCTATTTAGTTCCTAACCATTTTTTAATCAGTTGTTATTGAGTTGAATTTATATATATATATATATATATATATATATATATATATACATACACACACTAGAGGCCCGGTGCATGAAAATTCATGCACTGGCGGGGTGGTCCCTCAGCCTGGCCTGCTCCCTCTCACAGTCCTGGAGCCCTCAGGGGATGGGGAAGGCAACACCCCCATCACACCTCTGCAATGCCACTGCTGTCAGCGCAAGCCTCGACCAGTCCTGGTTACCTGAGCCTTGGCTGGCCCTGGGTAGCTGGGGGACTGAGGGGACTGGGGGACTCCAGAGGCAGGTGCCCAAGCAGGGCTAAGGGGACTTGGTGCCACCATCTTATGGTTGTGGGCGCTGTCATCTTTGAGGGTGTGGCAGTCAATTATCATATTCCCTCCTTATAGGCTGTGGGCGCTGCCATCTTTGTGATGGTGTGAGGGTCAATTAGCATATTCCCTCTTTATTAGATAGGATATATATATGTATATAAATTCTGGGATATATATTTCTTCCTTTATGTAGACTGCCTTTTAATATTTTTTGTTTTTTGTTTCTTTTGCTGTGCATATGCCATTTTATTGTTTTTCTGGGTGGTTTGTAGTTCTATTGTTCTTTTTTCCCTTTCTTGCTGCTTACCTTTTGAATTGGTGGTTTTATGTGGTGGTATCCTCTGATTCCCTTCTCTTTATTTTTTGTGACTGTACTGTGGGTTTTTGCTTTGTAGTTATTATGAGGCTTATCTAAAACATCTTAACAGTCCACTTTACACTGAAAGCAATTTAACTTCAATTTCATATATTTTTACTCACCCTTTTATGTTGTTAATGCCACAATTTACCTCTATTTGTAGTGTGTATTTTGAAAGAAGTTATTGTAGCTATAGCTACTTTTAATACTTTAACCTTTATAATAGTTAGGTGGTTAACACACCATCATTTTACAGAATTAGAGTTTTCTGAACCTGACTATGCATTTACCTTTACCAAGGTATTGTATGTTTTTGTATGTTTTCATGTTACTAATTAGTGTTTTTTCATTTCAGTCTATAGAACTCTTTTCAGCATTTCTTGTAAGGCAGTTCTAGTGGTGATAAAGTCCATTACCTTTTGTTTGTCTGAGAGTCTTTATTTCTTCTTTATTTCTGAAGGATAACTTTGCTGAATAGACTATTCTTGGCTGACAATTTTTTTCCTTCAAAACTTTGCATATATCATTCCACTCTCCTGACATGTAAGGTTTCTTCTGAGAAATTTGCTGATAGCCTAATGGGGGTTTCTAGTAGATTAAATTCTATTTTTCTCTTGCTGTTTTTAGGATTCTCTCTTTGTTTTTGATTTTTGAGTTTCATTATAATGTGTCTTGGAGAAGATCATTTTGAATTGAAATAAAGGATGCTCTATTAGCTTCATGAACTTGAATGTCCAAGTCTGTCTCTAGGTTTGAAAAATTCTTAGCCTTATTTCTTTAAATAAACTTTCTGCCCTCTTTTATCTCTCTTTTCCTGGAACTCCAATAATTCTGATATTGTTTTTTTTTATGATGTTCCATAGATCATATAGGCTTTCTTAACCTTTTTGAATTCTTTTTTGTTTGTTCTCTTCTAACTGGGTTACTTGAAATTCTTATTCTTTAACTCATTGATTCTATCTTCTGCCTGGTCTATTTTAATTTTGATGTCTTCTATTGTAATCTTCACTTCATTCATTAAATTCTTCAGCTCCAGAATTTCAATTCACCTCTTTTTGATGATTTCTATCTCTTTGTTAAATTTCTCATTTTGTTTGCATGTTGTTTTCCTGATTTTAAACTTTAGATGCCATATTTTAGATGTTAAAGGGAGGAAAAAAATGAAAGAAGACTTATGCTAGCATGATGTTGATGTCAACTGTCTCCATATTTTTCATTATTGCTTTAAGAAAGAATTTAAAAGTGGGTTCAATGAATAGTGGAATAACATAGTTTCACTCTAACGCTTATCTGGTATTTTTATTTTCTTTCCAATTAGACTGTACACTCTTTAATGATAAGGCAAGTTTTATTCATGGGTGTGTTCTCTTCATCATTGAAAAAGTAACTTGCAAAGTGGAGCCATTCCTTCAATTTTCTCCACATTAGGTCTTTATGGAAGGAATTGACAATTTATATTTCTGTTATCTAGAAAGTGCCTGGTCAATAGTAGATGCTCAAAATCTGTTGAATGAATGAATAAACCTACCTTAGGACTTTGACTGGGCTATGTTTATTGATGGATGAGGTCTCTGTGTTATCAGAAGCATGACCCTACCAGCCGTGGGCAAACTACGGCCCACGGGCCGGATCCGGCCCAAAAAAGACCGTACCCTTTTATGTAATGATGTTTACTTTGAATTTATATTAGTTCACACAAACACTCCATCCATGCTTTTGTTCCGGCCCTCCGGTCCAGTTTAAGAACCCATTGTGGCCCTTGAGTCAAAAAGTTTGTTCACCCCTGCTACCCTTCTTCTCTTCAACTGTATTGCTTGCAAAAGCTAACGGCGTACTGGTATATATTGAGCTAAGCAAAGCTTCTTGGGACAGGCTAGTTGTTTAAATTTCCTCTCTTTTTTCATGCTTGCCAGAATTAGCGGCTCATCATCATAAATATATTTGTCACTGAGATGGCCAAAAACTTTGGATTCTGACTTAGGATAAGATAAAACTTTTGTTTTAGACTTTGGCCTGAGCTGTGGGCACTAACCCATCTTTTACCAAGTTGCTCTGTATTAGGGGATAAGATATGACTCAGAAATGGCAACAATGCTATTATTTTTACATTATGGTGTGTGTGTGTGTGTGTGTGTGTGTGTGTGTGTGTGTGTGTGTGTGTGTGTGTTTCTACATGTCTCAGGACCCAGATAGAGGGATTTTCTAGAGGCAAGATCCAGTTAGGCATTCTTGGGCATTGGTTGCAACAACATAAATCTCATTTTATTTCTAATAGTAATCAGGCAAAAACAGTTTTGATTTTAATATACTTTAATCCTGACAAGTTTAGGATAAGAAAAAAATTAGACATCACTGTAATCAGTTTGGAAGGTTTTGTAGGGTATATGCGGACCTAAGCAAAAAACTATTTTAGAACCAGTTTTGGAAAATATCCAAGTTTAACTGCAAAACAAAATGCTGAACTCAATTTGTGCTGAAATTGAACAGTTTGCATGTAAATTATCATCAAGATAACACTCAGCTGTTTTTCTTTTTATTTCTTTCGTTGGTAGCTTAAAACTTCACAGTGTGGATCTCCTCTAACCCATTGCTTTGGGTATGGTCTTACAAACCCTGGTGCCCCTTTCTTTTCACACAATTCAAGCACTACGGAGTCTGCATTGAACACAGTTGCATTTATCCTCTCTCTCTTTGTTTTCATCACCTATGTATGACAGCATCCTTCTTAGAAGGATTGACTCCTTTCTGCATTCTACCTTGATAGCAAGAGTAGATTTGGAAAAATAAAACTAGAAAGAGCAGCAGGAGGTTGGTCTATTTCAGTTCCCATAACTTTCCTTTTTGTTCTCTATTTCAGCTGAATCCTCAAATTTAGTAGGAGACAAGATTGGCACACATGGGCAAGGACAGAAAGCTTTAAAAGCAGGTCTAAATGAGCTCAGAATTAGCTTGAGCATGCAAGGAGGACTAAGAGATTGGAGAGAGAACAATGTGGTGTTTTGAAGGAAATTGCATTTCCTCCTCTTTTTCCTTTGTGGGCTTGAGGAAGAGGGGTGTGGGAGATAAAAAGTGGAGAGGTAATGTTCAATTTTGATCACTAAATTTAAAAATTTTGAAAATTTATCATGCTGAAAAATCTGATTTAATTTTCTCTACTTTGGTAGGAATTTTCTTGCTTCCATTTTACAATAATAACATTTCAGGTGCTTAGTTTTGACCATTTCTCTGGTAGAGCATTGAGAGTTTTGTTTGCATCAATAACCACAGTAAAGAT
Organism: Myotis myotis; assembly: GCF_014108235.1. Lineage (NCBI taxonomy): Eukaryota > Metazoa > Chordata > Mammalia > Chiroptera > Vespertilionidae > Myotis > Myotis myotis. The sequence continues at coordinate 57,400,775 of NW_023416335.1, read as the reverse complement.
AAATAAATTACATGTTTTTGTTCTCAGATCTATTTTAGTATTATAACAAAATCTGAAACTTGTGATGGTTACCAGAGAAGAAACATAGAAATGTTAACAGTTCTCTCATCATACAGTACCTGATGCACAATAACTTTGACGTAAACATGTAGATGATATTTCAATAGATGTGCATTTCAGGAGACTACATAAAATAAACCTTGCTCTCCTTAATCATATAAGCTATGGACAATACCAAATCCATTTACCCATTTTGAAAATGGATATGTCCCATTTTACTCAATAATAAAACACCAACAATAGCGTATTTTTGCATGTGGATTTATTAAAGCCAAATTTGTTTGAGTTATTTGTTTAATTTCACAAATATTTACTACACACAATTATTTACCAGCCACTGTACTCGACAGTTAGAGTACCCAGAAATTACGTAACAACCCAAGAAAATTAAGCTTTGGGAGTCCTTAGAGCGAACACACCCCCTTGAGAGAATTCAGTCACTTTTACCCGAGAGCAAAAAGGGAGGCAGATATTGTGCCATGGATGTTAAAAGGAAGGTGAGATGGTTGTATCAGAAAACCAGAGAAGGCTTTTCATGTTACTAAGTTAAATCTAATATTCCAAAGAAAATGTTGTAAAGTATCTCATTTCATTGAATAGCAATTTAATATACTATATTTATGAGTCTAATAATTTTCAAATTGAAAAACCTATTAAAAACCCGTTCTTATCTTTGGTAGTTCTGATATGGCTTATAAACTTTTCATTTAATCTAATTTTTTATTGAAAAGGAATAAAATTGCTTGATTTTAAAATAAATAATAATCAAGTAGCTCAATAAGATACAACAGAATGAAAACTGTCTTTTAACAACACTATGCCACTGCTAAATTTCTTTTGCAATAGTAAATTATGAAGAGCTAACATTATTCATATGCATTGAATTTGGCATTAAATTTATAGTTGATTTGTAATAGTAAGACAGTTTCTACTTCATTTTCATTTGTTTCTTCAAACTTTGTTGCCTAACTTCCAGATCATCTACAGTCATGAGTTCTATATATTAAAACAAAGAAAGTCATGCATATTTCAACAGCAGTGAGTAATATTAGATATTCTGACTTTGGTTGTTTATATTATTAAAAAACTCATCAATTTCTATGAATCGTCTCAGCCAAATAAAAAAGTCTGAAAGCATGAAAAATGAAAGAGACAGAGAAAACACTGCTTACAATGAGATTCAGCTTTCAAATTAATATATTTTGGCTTCTTTTCTTAAAAGCAAAATAAATCTGGACATATAAATGTGAGACTACCACAGATAAGTTCTCTTCCTGTTGGGTGACTAATGTGCATTTTATTAGCTGGGTAAATATACATTTACATAATAAATGCTAATGGCTTTGAGGAAGTTGTTAAGGCCCAACAGGTCAGTGATCCATGATTTTTAAATTCCTTAAGCACATATTTGCATAATTTACCTTTGAAAAATTTCATAAATACATATTTATAGGAGAGGCTACAGTTTAATATTTTATTTTCAAGTCTATGCTTCATAGTACAGAAACCATATTAGTTTATTGGTTTTACACATAAGCTCTGGGGACATTTGTGACTATAGTAAAATTTTCATTAATCAGAAGCCAGTTAACTAGAAAACTTCAAATATTTAGATTCTCTCATTACGGTGCAAGTTGTAAATAATAATTTTATATGAGGTGGGTCATTAAATATGTATGTCATACCTAAATACTTGCCATGTAGACTGTGTTGGCAACTGTAGTTACAAAATGAATAAGGCATTGACTCTTCCTTTGCTGAACTCTGGATTAGTTGGTAAGTAAGAGAGGTAAACAGATGATTATAATATAGTTTTGTTTTTCTAAAATATATCTTAGGAGAAAGAGACACATATAGGGTAAATATGTTGAGATAAGGTCTATATTTAAAACTTAGTTTCTGGAATATGTTCTAGCATCATGAACAGCTTTTTCCCTTCCTGGACACTGCTTACATCCCCACCTACCACACTCCATTGTGAAAATTACCAGTTAGAACAATGAGCCAGTAAAAGCCTAACACACTGTATTCTCTCTGGTTGTTTTAACCATGGCTCACCTCATTTTCTATTTCATGTTATTAAGAATATCTCATTATTTCCCCATGAGTTCAGGGTTAGAAAGCATTGCTTAATTCAGTGATGGCGAGCTTATGACATGCGTGTCAGAGGTGACAGGCAAACTCATTTTTTTGGTTGATTTTTCTTTGTTAAATGGCATTTAAATATATCAAATAAATATCAAAAATATAAGTCTTTGTTTTACTATGGTTGCAAATATCAAAAAATTTCTATATGTGACAGGGTACCAGAGTTAAGTTAGGGTTTTTCAAAATGCTGGCACGCTGGGCTCAAAAGGTTCGCCATCACTGGGTTAATTGCTGATGGTGTTAATTCAGATCAAATTACTTCAGTTCAATTCAACAGAGTGTCTTCTGGTTCTGATCAATTCAGTTCAAGTCAACTCCCAAAATGGTCTAGGATTAGGTGGCCCTCAGTTCTCTGTAAGTTTTTTCTTTCATGATCACAATGGAAAAATCAGCTAAAACTATCAAGTAAATGAATTTTCTTTATGATGTGTATATGTTTAATTTAGGCAATGACTGACCGTGTCCTTTTTTACAATGTTCAGTTTGTGTGGAATTTTATTTATTAACACAGTGCTCTAGAAATTCTTTTTATAACCCTACTTTAAAAAAAAGTGTATATATATATATATATATATATATATATATACACACACACATATATATATACCTCTAAATATACCTAAATATATTCAAATATAAACATTCAAATATAGTCATATATCTATAATAGTAAAACTGTAATATGCAAATCAACAGAACAGCCAAACAGTGGAATGACCATCCGGACAACCTTCCAGGTGACCTTCTGGATAATGCCGGGTCTGTGAGCGCGGCTGAGGCAGCTGGGGCTGTGAAGGCCTGCTCTTGCACGAATTTTGTGCATTAGGCCTCTAGTGTCCATATGTATAGCTCAGTCTCTGAACAGAGTACATTATGGTCAACATAATTTAAAAACATTATTTATTCACTGGTTTCTTCATAATTATTTAACTCTACAAACTCCCCAAGGCTCAATTTCTTTGTTCCCTACACCTTCCCCACCTCTACTCCATTTTCAAAATATAATTCTTTTAGCAGTGGAAACTTCCAGTGTCTTAATGTGGTTATTGATAATTTTGTATGAAACAAATGCTAATGTAATAATTTTTTTAAATTTCAAACTCTATTAAATATGTATAGTCCACCTCACCTCAACAAATGTTTTTCTATTGTTTTCTCTTCCATAGGCAAAGTACCGTAAATATTGGGTTTTTAAATGTAATTTAAATTACTGAGCCTCTGTGTCTTCATCTGTAAAAATGTTGTGAAGAAAGACACACTAAGAAGATGTAGGAAATATCAGATCCCTTTCTCCATTGAAGAATTTTAAATTCAGTGCCTACAAATTTTTGACTTGTAAGTGACAAGTTTAAAATATCACAATTGAGATGAGTCTTAGGAAGAATAAGGCATTTATTTGAAGGTGTCATCAGAAGTTTACAATTATAAATTCATGCTCCTTTCCTGGTTTCTGGCAACCTGGATAGGAAGGCGTATTAGGATATGATTGCTGTCAGCAAAATGCCGAATAGTGGAGGTTTCAGAATCGGGGAGGGAGTACCGGGTATGGTCCTTAGTTTCTTGACTAGCCAAGGCCCGGTTAGGTTGCCAATTTCTGCCTCCTTCACTTTGCCCAGAATAACTATGAAAAGCAATGTTTTTTTGCTATGAAAAAATTCACACAAACCTGCTGACTGAGATTTTCTTTCCTGTTGCATTCTGCAATATTTACCCTCTTTTCTTACCACTTTCACATTCTAAGGTAGAAAGGATGAGGCATTGGCAAGTAATTACAGTGACACCTTTTAATCTTCTGTCACTCTTTAAGCTGTTATTTCAAGATTATTTTATTCACCTGCCATTCACTCTCTCATCTAAATTTCAATTTGTTTCCATGCTTTTAGTGTATCATTTTTTTGGAAAGCATTTATAAAAGATCTTTTAAAATATGTAGCACTTGAAGTTTCTTTTGAATTGAAGAACCTTTAGGTTGTTTTTTGACTTCTTCTCCTTCCCCGAGCAGACAATGAGTGGCCAGGAAAGCAGACAAGAGCAAAAGAATAAACATAAGAAAAGAAAATAATTCTGGACCAGAATCCAATTGGAAGTCATCTATTATATTTAGTTATCATGTCTCTTTAGTCTTCTTCCATCTATAATAATTTCTTGGTATTTTTTTCATGACCTTACCTTTTTAATAAATGCAGGCCAGATATTTTGTAGAATTTAACTGAAATTATGTGTGTCTGATGTCTCCTCAAAATTAATTTAGTCATGCAGTTTTGGGGGGCAGGGATAATACAAAAGGGTACAACATTGTTGTTCTCAGGGCATCATATCAGCAGGCACATGATGCCAATTTGTCCCACTACTGATGATGTTGCTTTAATCGCTTACTTAAGGTGATGTCTGCCAGGCATTCTCACTGTAAGGTTACTGTTTTTTTTTTTCCCTGTGTAATTTTAAAGTATGTTATAGAGAATACATTAAGTTTATGTAAATGTCCTGCTTGCCATCAGACTTTTACTCACTGGTTTTAGTATCAAAGCTGGTATAGCTGAATAAGGATGATTAGGTAATACTATTGTAATTGTGATTTCCTGATTTTGATCAGTATCCAGTGTGTATGCCAGATAATGTCTGACATAAGAAACAATCAATGAAATATTTAGAATGAAATGAACAGATTATATAATTACTAGTTGTATGGAAAACTTTGAAGGAGGCAAACAGATTGCAGTAATGGCAGATAATGAGAAATCTACTTATAAAGGGTGGTCGGGGAAGGTGTCTCTAAAATGGTGATGTATAAGCCAAGTTCAGTTTGACACTGTGTAATTTAGCCAAATAAAGTGTGGAGGTCTAAGCTTTTGAGGAGATTAGATGGATTGAGCTTACTGGCACCTGATATTTGATAGGTTGAGGGACACTTTCTAGAATTTAGGACCTAGATTATACCGAGAAAAGATTTTGGCAATTTGAATTTAATAGAGAACATAAAATGTATTCTTCTTGAACTAACAGAAAATTGTTAAATAGAGAAATTTAATGTTTCATTTGAAAATAAAGTCTATATTCTGTTGTCTAATTTTTATCCTAGCTTTTTAGATGTAGATTTATTGAAGTCAAATAGTTTAGATGCTGAATTTAAAGTGTACTCAGGGACCACCAGCATTAGTATCATTAGAAGCTTGTTAGAAATATAAATTCTCAGGTTCCCATATACAGAAACACAGTCTTAACATTAATAACCCCAGGGGAAGTAAGTGAATATTCAAGTTTGAGAAGTACCAGCTTATATCTCCTAATGTTGGAATTTTCTCAGAGTACAAGAGTTCAGCAGGTGTGCTGCATATTATTTTAGATTGATTTTATACAGGCCACATTACCTAGGGCTGGTTGCTTAAGTTCTCTCTGTTAGATTTTGTATCTGGAAAATAGGGTTAATGATAGTTGGAGAGTACCTACCTTATAATATTACTGTAAAGATTAAGTTAGATAATATGGAAAGTAATGGCTGCCATACAGACAATTCTGAAATAATGATTATCATTGCTATTATCATGGAACTATGGCTTTCAGGCTGGGAAATAAGGGGGGAAGAAGCAGTGGGTCCAGTGGTTAAATAGATTTTCTGTATGAGTGTTGAGTTCACCTTTTCTTTTTTAAAATATATTTTTATTGATTTCAGAGAGGAAGGGAGAGGGAGAGAGAGATAGAAACATCAGTGATGAGAGAGAATCATTGATTGGCTGCCTCCTGCATGTCCCCTACTGGGGATCCAGCCCGCAACCCTGGCAGGTGCCCTTGACCGGAATCGAACCTGGGGCCCTTTAGTCTGTAGGCCAATGCTCTATTCACTGAGCCAAACCAGCTAGGACTGAGTTCACCTTTTATGGTGAAAGGAGTTTTGGTGGGAGGAAGACAGAAATCCCAGAACTAATACAGGAAGTGTACAAGAGGCTAGGAAACACGAGCATGATGAAGGAGAAAGAGGATCACTCAGATTGTGTGAACTGAGAAGAGCAGCAGGGAAGCATGAAAAACCAAAGAAGTGGCTGGATGTAGCATTTGAAGAGCAATGAGATTCTACTTTCCACCTCAGAGGCTTGAGGAATGTGGGTCCTTGTTCTGCCTTTTACTAATGGAGTGACATTACACAGATCATTAAGGTTCCCTGACGTTCCCTGTGGGTGATATGGCTAATATCATCTATTTCCCCGGTGTGCCGAGTTTCTGTAGTGCTGTTAATACAGGCATAATGTTCATTGTGAGATAGGTAATTGTGTTTCTTTTTCTGTCTCTTTTCACTAGATCACAGGTCTTGAAAGACAGGATCTGTATCATACTATGTCCCAAGCATAGAGGACTCAAGTTACTTAACCAACTAAGCCTCTAAACTATAAACTAACATAGAATATTGAAAAAAGTAGAAATCTAATTCATTACGTGAAGTAATTAACATGATAAAGACAGCAGGTAAAAAATAACTGACTAAGCCAGTATCATGCAAATGCTATTTACCTGCCACATTTGAAAAATTGTTCGCCTCAAAAGGTTTATCTCAAATGCAATGATAGTTTTATATCAGAAAATTATTAATTTATTACACCAATATACCCATTATAAACAAAGATGTTTAAATAAGGAATACACCTATTAGAAATGAAGATACAAATTATTATTTCAATCAACATGATTATATATAACTGGAAATTCCAAGATAATGAACTAAACTCTTAGCAATAATAAAGGGGTTTGAGATAATAGGAAAATACAGGTAAATATAAGAAATATCAATATCTATACTATTTAAAAGATAAAATGGTAAATGTTTCTGTGTCAATAGTCATAAAAATAAATAAAATATAGCTTAAAATAACCCTTTTCAGAAACGTGCAGGAGTCATTAAGGGTGAAGACACAGGGGGAGGAGCAGAAGTGAGGAGGAGGCAGAGACTGGAGTGATGCAGCGACAAGAGAAGGAATTCCAGGAGCAGGAGAAAGGCATGGAGCTGATCTTCTTCAGAGCCTCTAGAACAGGGGTTCTCAACCTGTGGGTCGCGACCCCTTTGGGGGTCGAACGACCCTTTCACAGGGGTCGCCTAAGACCATCGGAAAACATATATATAATTACATATTGTTTTTGTGATTAATCACTATGCTTTAACTATGTTCAATTTGTAACAATGAAATTGGGGGTCACCACAACATGAGGAACTGTATTGAAGGGTCGCGGCATTAGGAAGGTTGAGAACCATTGCTCTAGAAGGAAGCCACCCTGCCAGCACCGTGATTCAGACTTCTGGCCTTCAGAACTGTGAGGGGATGCATGTCTGTCAGTTTAAGCCAGAAACTAGTTTGTAGTAATCTATGATGGCAGCTTTAGGAAAGAATGCAGTGCCATTGCATTGTTTTGCCCCAGGAGAAACGGCCACATTTGATTCCTTCCTCTTTATCCTTAGCTCAGTTACATCCTGTCATCTTTCAGAAATCAACTTCATTGTTATTTCCTCTGGGAAGCCTACCCTCCTCCCTAGATCTTTACCACTTCCTACCTCATACTTCCATGATATCCTCTAGATCCCCTGTTATAAATTCACATATTTTACTGTGATGATAAAATTTTGGGGACTCCTTTATTAAGCTCTGACAGGGTATGTGCCATTCATTTACTTCTGTATCCCATAGAACCTAGAAAAGTCCTCATCACATAGGAATTTAACAAATATTTGTTGATTCACAGAGGAGAGGTGATGGCATTTGAAAAAAAATGAGCAGAATTCCACTAGAAGAAAAATGAGCCAAAGATAGGCAGGAATGAATACTTATGGTCCACTGGGGGAAATGAGCTTTGTTTAGAATAAACTTTATAGAGAGTCAGTGAGAGAAGACAAGGATAAACATGTTTGTTTGGATCAGAGTATGAAAGGCTGGGTCTGCCACACTAAAGCAATAGTGCTTTATCCTTTAGGCCAGGGCTTACAAACTTGAATTTCATAGATAATATTAAAAAGTAGAACATACAAAGTATTTTATGCTCTCTTAATTTTACTTCAAGAATCAACAGTCCGAATACCATAATGAACATCATCTGACTTGGTGGACGAAGGAAAATAGTGGAAAGTGTGGCAACACAGAAATACATGCTCTTGCCCTGGCGGTGTGGTTCAGTTGGTTGGGCATCATCTCATGCACTGAAAGGTTTCCAGTTCAATTCCCGGTCAGGGCACATGCCTGGGTTGCGAGTGCTTTCCCCAGTAGGGGGCATGCAGGAGGCAGCCGATGGACCGATGGATATTTCACACACTGATGTTTCTTCTCTCTCTCTCTCTCTCTCTCTCTCTCTCTCTCTCTCTCTCTCTCTATATATATATATATATATATATATATATATCTGTTTCCCTTTCCTTCTATCTTTCTCTCTAAAAATACCAATTAAAAAATATATGTGCTCTTTTTAAAGATAGTGACGTTACTCAATTCCTGCCTATTGATTCCACGTGGGAATTTGGACACAGTGTTGTCAGATATTATATGTTTTCCCAAGAGATTCCACAAATCTGAAATTCTATTTGAAGTAACCTGACTTGTAAATTTTGACAAACATTTCATTTTTATAAAAAGAGTATATGTATATACCAATACTGTAAAGACCAAACACAATGTATATCTGCAAACTGGATATAGCTTGAAGGACACGTTTATATTCTCTTTTAAACAATGGGAAGAATAGATGTCTATGAAAAACTTCATTAATATTCTCTTTCTGGTTCAAGTCCTGGCCTTTGATCAGAGGATCAGAATGAAATAACATGCAGTTGATTACTAAACTTTAATATAATGTGAATGCCATGGTACCTTCAATGATTCAGAAGGCACTGTAGGGTCTGGTATAGCCCCAGTTATAATGCTGACAGCCAATTTTAGTTGTGCTATAGAACGTAAGTGCCCCTGGTTTTATTATAAAGTGTCAACTAACAGAATGTGATATATCAACTTTCTAGTCACTAATTCAGGGAATCATTATTTCTATATGCTCCTGTATTTTTCCATGTATAAGATCCTTTTTTTTTGTTTTCTAAAATTGTTAGACTGAAAATCGAGGGGCGTCTTATACATGGAAGTCAGCTGAGGAGGGAGCCGTGTGGGTGTGTAGCTGCCCATACCTTGTCAAACGGGCTTCCTTCAATCACAAGCCTTATTGTTACTGACATCAGCTGATGCCATAATTGGAGGTGGAGGTGGAGGTGGAGAGTGTCCAGATCCAACAGGGACCGGAGCATTCTGAGCCCATAGGATGTCAAAAAATAAAAAAGATAAATACTGGTAAGCGGTTGTCTTATTCTGCAAAATTCAAACTGAATGAATTAGCTATGCAAAAGAGCCTGAAAACAGAGCTGCAGAGAGACAATTTGGACCTCCTCCCACTGAGTGTATGGTCAGACAGTGGAGAAAACAGGAAGAACAACTGCTTAAGATGCCAGAAAAGAAGCAGGCCTTAAGAGGAAAACCAGCAAAATGGGCAAACTTGGAGCAGAGGCTTAAGACTTGGATTATGGAGCAGCGCCGGAGTGGCTTATGTGTGTCAACCAAGCTTATTCAATGTCAGGCAAGAATGTTTGCAAGAGAAATGAGCATAAATGATTTTACAGTAAAGGCAAAATGGTGCTTCAATTTCATGAGGAGAGAAAGATTGGCCATGAGAACACGAACAAAGTTAGCTCAGAAAATGCCACCAGTTTATGAGGATGATCTCACATATATAGACAGTGACACAGAATACAGCAGTGGTACAATAGGAGTTGAAGAAATTGATATGTCTGGAACTAATAGTGATGAAGAAGAGAGCAGTGATGCAACAGAGGCCTGCGGTAATTACTAAATAAAAATGTGTTCTGTTTTACGTTTAAAATATTGACTTCTTAATTTTGGGTTGGAAAAATGGGGGGTGTCTTATACATGAAGGCATCTTATACACTAAAAATTACAATATATTACATAGTCACATATTTGAAAAATAGCAATGATCCAAGTGTCCCTGTTTTGAAAGATAATTACTTTTTGTTGGTCTTTTATTAGCTTCTTCTAATGGTGTCCTTGGCTCCAGTGTTCAATTCATTAGCTGTGTTAATTACAATTCCATAAATATACCCCAAATGCCATAACCTTGATTTTACAAAAGAAATTGATGACTGCATGTTTACACATTAGATAGTACACTGATATAGTAAGAATAGCACCTGTGAGGTGATGTGGGAATTTTCAACTTTATTTGGCAAACCATTAATGCCAAATTAAATTTACCTATAAAATCCTCAAATTAAAAGATAACTGTTTGTACATAAACTTCTTTCTTTAATAGGGCTAAAATAGATTGGAAATAATTGCTACTGGGAGACTAATGGTACAAAATAGTGAACATGCAATGTGATAATGGACACGTTTCCTCTTATCTTTGTACAAAAACTTCTTTTAGATTAAAAATATTTTTTCAAAGTGTTCCTTCTGATATTTCCAGTACCCAATTGGTACCATACATAGTATTACAATATTATTGACTATATTTCCTATGCTGTACTATACATCCCTGTGACTGTTTTGTAATTACCAATCTGTACTTATCAATACCTTCAACTTTATCACTAGTTCCCCAAGCCCCTCCCTCTGGTAACCATTAGTCTGTTCTCAGTATCACTGAGTCTAACCATTTTTGCTGTATACCTGCAACTAATACAAAATAATGTAAACTGTAATTGGAAAAAACATTTAAATAAAGAAATTTCTTTCAGATCAGTTAAAGGGAGAAATTCTGTAGAGCAGTGGTTCTCAACCTTCCTAATGCCACGACCCTTTAATACAGTTCCTCATGTTGTGGTGACCCCCAACCATAAAATTATTTTCGTTGCTACTTCATAACTGTAATTTTGCTACTGTTATGAATTGTAATATAAATATCTGATATGCAGGATGTATTTAGGCAACCCCCAAAGGGGTCGCGGCCCACAGGTTGAGAAACACTACTGTAGAGGTACTTAACATCCTTACACAGTACTTTTAGTCTTTAGGGGAGAAAAATGAATAAAGAGTAATAATGATAGGCCTATAGGATATGCAAATAATCAAGACATGCCACAGTCATAGACACCCTGTGAATAAGTAAAGGGAACTTAGAACCATTTTGATTAGCTAGGGACCTAAAGTTGAATAAATAAGTAAACATCTTGATCAGTTTTTCTATAGTATTACTTCTAGAACTGGGCCTGGAAAAAGGGACACAGGCGCCAAGGGGACAGGCCTGGAGCCACAGTGTGGTGGCAAGAGATAGGGAAGGAGCAAGACAGCAAGGCTGGAGAAGTGACGTGAAAAACTAACAGATGAACATGCTTTTCAAAATGTTACAAAATAAGAGAGACACCAGGCCTTGTCTTGCCGCTTCTCACTGTTAGTCTTGCTTCCCAGAAGCAACTATTTATATATTAGTGCCATGGTGCACGGATTTGTGCACATTGAAAGGAAATTAATTAGAAGGTGGCTGGCAGGGAGGGACTGAGCAAGACAGGCTGGGCATGCCCTAGGGCCAACCTCCTGCAATCACTCCCAGGCTGGCCACACCTGGGGCGGTGCTGCAGTTCAACGGGTGTCTGCAGGGGTTCCTCTGGCAGGTAGAGTCCCTCAGCCTGGGCTGCAGGGATCGGGCCTAAACTAGCTCTCCAACATCCCCCAAGGGGTCCTGGATTGTGAGCCGGCAGTTCTCAGGTGATGCACCCCAGAATTGGGCTCCCTCCTCTCTGGTTCTGGGGTGCATTACCTGAGAACCACCGCTGCCAAGTCACCAAGTCACTTTGCAGCTCCTGCCCCCTGGTGGTCATTGTGTGTCATAGCTACTGGTCAGACGGTCGGATGGTCACTTAGCCTTTTAAATATATACTAGAGGCCCTGTGCACGACATTCGTGCACTTGGGAGGTGCCCTCAGCCTGGCCTGTGCCCTTTAGCAGGCCAGGAGTCCTTAGGGGATGTCCAACTGAGGCTTAGGGGAGTGGGCCTAAGCCATCAGTAGGACTTCCTTAGTGCTGCCATGGAGGAGGGAGAGGCTCCTGCCACCGCCACTGTGCTCACCAGCCATCAGCCCGGCTTGTAGCTGAGTGGTGTTCCCCCTGTGGGAGTGCACTGACCACCTGGGGGCAGCTCCTGCGTTGAGCGTCTGCCCCCTGGTGGTCAGTGTGTGTCATAGCGACCAGTCGTTCCGCTGTTCGGTCAATTTGCATATTGTCCTTTTATTATATAGGAGGATATATGTGATTGAATTAGTAGCCAGTGCTTAAATTATGCCTGCTTTTTTCCCGTTGATCCAATTGGTTTACTCTGATATTCCTTTTTCTTTTCTTTTTTCCTTAGAGCAGCGGTTCTCAACCTGTGGGTCATGACCCCTATGGGGGTCGAACGACCCTTTCACAGGGGTCGCCTAAGACCATTGGAAAACACATACATAATTACATATTTTTTTGTGATTAATCACTATGCTTTAATTATGCTCAATTTGTAACAATGAAATTGGGGGTCACCACAACATGAGGAACTGTATTAAAGGGTCGAGGCATTAGGAAGGTGGAGAACCACTGTCTTAGAGTTAATGTTAATACTTGCATTTTTCATGTGGATATGCTTCAGTATTCTGTATTATTATTATTATATTTTTAAAATGCTCAATGAATACGATATGGTCAAGCCTAATTATCAGTAGCATTTCTTTCTTTGAAGGCTCCCTTCTGGAGCCTACTATCTTTTTGTCTCAAAGGGGTGAATCTGGTCTGCTGGCCACATAGTGCCCTGTATTCCTTTTCACTGTTCCTGGACCTCATGTCTCTTTCTGTCTTGGTTTTCATCCTTGTTATTTTGAAGCACATCCTCTTACAGCTTCCTTAAAAACTGTAAGCCAACTGGACTGAGTATATGTCCAGTTAGGCCATAACCGGTTTGGCTCAGTGGATAGAATGTCAGCCTGCAGACCGAAGGGTACTGGGTTTGATTCTGGTCAAGGGCATGTACCTCAGTTGCAGGCTCCTCCCTGGCCTGGGCCCTGGTCAGGACTCTTGCAGGAGGCAACCAAACCAATCAATGTGTTTCTCTCACATCAATGTTTCTCTCTGTCTTTCCCTCATGCTTCCATTCTCTCTAAAAATCAATGAAAATATACTCATGTGAGAATTTAAAAACAAAGAACCCCTGATAGTTAGTGAAAAGTTTTAGTTTATAGAATGAAGAACAGATAAAGTTTTCATTCATCTATTCACTCATTCAACAAATATTTTTTGACCACTAGCCATATGCATCCAATAATAGGCGTTCAATAATTTCTCAGAAAAAGTTATCTTAAGAGAAACCAGATCATGCCACTTCTTTGCTTATAACCCTTTGGATGGGCTCACTCTTGATCTTCTAAAGCACTTTCTTTGGACTGCTGTGATTCAGTGAACCTTATCTTTTGCTTTCTACTTATTTGTGCATTTGCCTCACCTCTTTGACCATGATTTAATCACCTTTGTATCTCCCTACCTGCTCAATAAATACTTGAATGAATAATTAAAAACATCCTCTGTATGAGTCCTTTTGCTTTTAGAATAAATTCCAAACTGGCTCGCAAGGTCTTGAATGACTTGAGTCCACTTTTTTTGGCCATCCTCGTTTTATGCCACTCTCTTTGTCGTGCCCACGTTCTAGTCATCCTGGCCATCTTTTGGTTCCAGGAAGACACCTGGCTCTTTAGCATGGTGTGGACCTTTTCATTGTCTATGTTGCTCTTCCCTGGATATTTACATGACTGGTTCCTCATCACTTAGGACTTGGCTGAAGTGTTTTCTCCTGAGAGAGGCCTTCTCTGGACACTCTCTCTAAGAGGGTCCTTACCCTTTTCATCACTGCTACAGTGCCTTATTTCCCTTATGGAAACAATAAATATACATAAAATGTATTTATGTATTGACTTGCTTATTGCCTATCTCCTTCATTAGAATGTAAACTTGACGAGGGCAGTGCTTTTGACGTATTCTCCATTGTATTCTGGGGGACTAAGCAAAGTGCAGGGAAAGGAATAGATTCCAAAGAAATATTTGTTGATGCATGAGTGACTCCAATCAATTTAAAAATTTAACTGAAGTGATTGATCCATAGACTACTATTTTAGGCAAAGTGTTTAGAGAAATGATCATTATTGCTGTATGTCTGGTTCCTGTGTTCTACTCTGCTGTTTCCTCCCACCAATCGGCCTCATGGGCTCCAGCTGCACAGAACCTGCTTCATTTTCTTCAGTAAGTCACATGCTCCCCCTCCTGCGGTCTGCAGCACAGTACTGCACCCTCTGATGCGCCTGATGTTCTCTGCTCTCCTGTGTCTAATTTCCACTTGGTCTCCAGGCATCTCATCAAGTGTTAGTTCCTCTGTGAAATCTACCCTGACATTCTCAGACTGAGTCAAGTGGTTTTCCCCCCAAGTTTCTCTCTCTCTCTCTCTCTCTCTCTCTATTAATCCTTTGGTAGCCCTTAGCACAGGATTAAAATTGCCCTTTTACTTCTCTGCTCTTCATGTAAGAAATAAACTCCTAGAAAGCAGAGAGACTGCATGTTGTTCACTCTTTTCTCAGTGTGCAGAATGGATGCTTAGGAAAGGCCCTCGGTTAATACTGTTAAATGAAAAAATAAGTGAGTGAATACTGATAGATAAATACTATAGAGGAAGTAATATATTTAGAAAAAATGTTTTGAAGATGGAATGTACAAATAGCAATCTGTAGAGAGAGCATTTTATTTTTTATGAGATGTTAATCAGGTGGTAAGAACAATCATAATTTTGAGTAAGCATATCAGAAATGATACTCAGACCACTGCAGGATAGTGAGTGGGGTGAGAGAGTTCTGATTTTAATGCACAAAGAGATGCTGACTCAAATGAGGAGATTTTTTTTCTTATGTTGATGAACACAAACACACCCATACACACAGTGGGAACAACTTAAGTACAGCAGGAAACTAGATGCAAATTATTATTATTATTACTTTAATATGTGCTGGATACTGTATGAATACACCTTCCTTACATCATCTGTACCAGGACAATGACCAAATGTGAACTCTGCTAGACCACCTCTGTCTATTTTTGTCTTCTACACTTTTTCTTCCTTTTCTGCTTTTAAATGAGCATTTTGTATGATTTCATTTACTTTTCTTTCATAACATATCAATTTTACTTCTATTTAAAAAACTTTTTTGTAGTGGTTTCCTTAGAGTTTGCAATATACATTTACAACTAATCTAAGTATAATTTCATATAACACTATATTGCTACATGGATAGTGCAAGTACCTTATAACAACAGAATAATACTAATTCCTCTCTCCTGTCACTTGTATCATTACTGCCATTCATTTTACTAATAGATAACCATACATATAATGAGTTATATATATATATATGCTATAACCTTATATATGGTTATATATATACCATAATTGAATATATTCTTGTTATTATTGTGACCAAACTACTATGTGTTAGATTAATAAAGAATAATAAAAGTAAACTTTTTTATTTTACCTTCACTTACTCATTCTCCAAAGCTCTTCCTTTCTTTATGTAGATTAGAGTTTCTGATCTATATTATTTTACTTTTCTCTAAAGTACTTCTTTTAACATTTCTTACAAGGCAGGTTTACTGGCAACCAATTCCTACAATTTCTGTTTGCTGAGAAAGTCTTTATTCTCCCTCACTTTTTTTTTTGAATCTTGTAGAAGCTTTTATTTCAATAATCAAGAGAATGCAATAAATGGAATCTATACTTATTGATCAACATTAGACATGCATCTCTACCTGAAACTGCTGTTAGTTTTTGACAGGTCTAAATCTTTACAACTTATTTAGGCCCATTTTTGAATTTCTTTGACCCTGATATTCAAGGTAAGTTAAATTCTTCCTCATGGCACCTTAATAATGAGAATTATGCTCACTGGCTAGATTCCTTTATAATTAAAGGCTTCTCGATACTCAGGCTGCCTGTATTACCTCAAGACCACACTTTATATAGAGACTTAAGTAAATCACAGCATAAGGAAGGGAGAAAATTTAGAAAGTTGAACTGTATTGTATGAATATTCCATAGATTTTTTTTCCCCAGCACTGATGGTCAAACACTAGTTAAGTACCAAGTAGCTCTTCTCCCATTGCCACCCTTTCTCCCAGAGACACCAAGATGTGTATCAGTGTCCCTACGCATCTGAAACCAATTCACAGAAATGACAGCTTTTACCCATGTGGTCCCACTATCAAATTACAAAAAGCAGTTCCATTATCCAAATGATAGGAAGCAGTTAATGAGGGATTCGGAAAAACATAGTCCCACATACAGTAATATGTATCTAGGAAAGTTTTCCATTCATTTGCCAATTGCTTTCACAAGATTAACATAAAAAAAAAAGCCAAATACATATATGACCCTTAAACCCCAAACACACTAAGATATTGGTCTTTGTTCATTCTCAGATGACCAGATGCTCCCAGAGAGCCAAAGGTGGGAGCCCATCCCCCTGTAGCCTTTTCTTCAACCATTCTTGAACTACCTTCCTTTTCCAAAAAGGGAATGCTGAAATCAGTCAGAAAGACGTTCTGAGAAGACTGGCTTGGCTTTCTGGGTCTGTTTCCGGCGATTCAAGATGAATTGGCTTGTATCAGTGAAGCGTTCAATGCAGTTCACAAAACAGGCCTCAGCCCGGCCGTCCAACTCTGGCCCAGGCTTGTCCACGCACTTCTCCCAACTAAGTTCCGTCCTCTGGTGCACCAGCTGCTGGAAGCGCTGCTTCTGAGTCTCCACCCGGATGAAATGCGGCAGCTGCGGGGCCAGGGAGCCCAGACCCGCAGCCGAGCGGAGGAATTCCAAGAGGAATCCTCCCAGCCTGGCCACGGGCTCCCAGACAAACTCCGCACCAACTCACCGACCTTCGCGTGTCTCCACGACGGACTGTCAGTGTGCAGAATTCTAGGTGTGTTTTTGTTCTTGGAACACTTTAAGTATTTCAGTCCACTCTCTTCTTGATGCATGATTTCTGAGAAGTCAAATGAAATTCTTATATCTCCTCTATTGGTAAAGCTTTTTTCCTCTCTAAATTTTTTTTTCATGATTATTTATCTTGATTTTCTGAAGCTTGAAAACAATATGATTAGGTGTAGGCTTCTTTTCTTTTTTGAGCCATTTTTATTTTTGAGCTTCATGAATCCGTGGTTTCATGTTGATGTTAATTTGGGGGAAAGTCTCAGTCATTATTGTTTCGAATAGTTCTTCTGTTCCTTTCTCTCTTTCTCCTTCTGGTATTGCCATATGTCACACTTTTTCTATTTGTTCTAAATATGCTGTTTTGTACTTTTTTTTCAAAAAAAATTTTCCCTCTCTTTAATTTTGGATGTTTCTAATGAGATATCCTCAAGTGCCTAGTTTCTCGCCTCAGCTGTGTCCACTCTACCAATAAGCCCATCAAAGTCGTCCTTTCTTTCTGTTACAGCGTTTTTTATCTCTACCTTTTCTTTTTGGTTCTTTCTTAGAATGTTCATCTCTCTGCTTAAATCACTCATCTCTTTTTGCATGCTCTCTCCATTATTCATTTGAATCTTTAGGCATTAATAACAATTAATCATGATTGTCATTTTTAAATTCCCATTCTGATAATTCCAACATCCCTGCCATGCCTGTGTCTGGCTTTGATGCTTTCTCTGTCTCTTTAAACTGTTGTTGTTGTTGTTGTTGTTGTGTGTGTGTGTGCCTTGTAATTTTTTCTGGATAGCCAGACATGGAATACTCGTAAAAGGCGGTGCTATAAGTTTGTCTTCAGTAAAGTGGTGGTGAGGTATTGGGAGAAAGTAAGTATGATCCTATGATTAGGTGTCAGTCCTTTAGGGAGCCTGTCCCTCCACATGGGAACTTCACACAGGCTTCTCAGTTCCTCGTCCTCCCTGCTTTGGTGGGACAGGAGGACTGCAGTTGCTGGAATTGGGTATCTCCCTTCCTCCAGGTGAAAGCTGATGCCCAGCTGGTTATTTCTCTTTCCCAGGCCAGTTAGGCTCTGATGAGACTCCAGCACAGTGATTCTCAGCCTTGGCTGCACATTAGAATCACCTGGGAATCTTTTTAAAATCCTGATTTCTGGGCCTCATTCCGGTGATTCTAATGTGCAGCCAAGGTTGAGAACCGCTGCTCCAGCAGGTTGGGCTCTGACTAAGCAGTTTCTCCTGAGTGCAGACCTTGTTAAGAAGAACAGAATGTTTCAAGGTATTTCCCAATGGTCCCTTTTCAACTTCCCCTCCCAGAAGCTCAAAGGGTTTTCCTCTAGTATTTACTGTGAGAACCTGATAAAGCTCCTGGAGGTAAAACTCACAAAAATGAGGGCTCCCTAATGACTGGGTCCCCCTCAAGTTTTCATCTCGCAGACTTACCCACTCTGCACTTCCAGTAATTTGTCCCTTGAAGTTCAGGTTTCCACGGAGATTGCTGCTCCTGGATTTCTACTCCGGGAAGTTGGGATTCTGTGTGTCCTCCCGTGGGTTTCTTCAATGTTGGCGGGTTGCCCTGTGACCTCACTATTCTTATGGTTCTAGGGAGAGTTGTTGCTTTTTCAGCTTGTTTAGTTTTTCACTTGTTAGGATGGAGTTGCAACTCCCAAACTCCTTAAGTGCTGGAATGGAAACTTCTCATGCAGTTTTGATGTTTGCCTCTCTTAAGCGTTTGATATCACAAATGTTTTCTCTCATTCCGTAACATGCCATAACATAAACAGAAACTACTCATCTTTCTGTTAACTGAACAGAAACTCTATTTAAAAAATATGGCATACTATGTATAGTATTTACCATGTTAACCATTTTTAGGTGTGCAGTTCAGTAGTGTTAAATATATTCTCACTGTTGTGCAACCGATTTTCAGAACTCTTTTCATCTTGCAAAATGGAAACTACTCATTAAACAACAGTTCTCAATTCTCCCTTCTTCCCAGCTCCTGGAAGAACCATTCCACTTTCTCACTCTCTGACTTTGGTCTTCACATAATTGTAATCATATGGCATTTGTCTTTTTGTGACTGGCTTATTTCACTTAGCTTAGTGTCCTCGAGGTTCATCCATGGAAATCTTGAATTTTGATATAATCAAATTAATCATTATATTTTGCCTAAGTGGTTGTGTATTTGAAAAGTTGAGGCGCCCTTTATTTCCTTTAGATTACCAAGACTCTCCTGCATCTCTTCTAAGACGATAAAAGCTACATGAATGACAATTTTACAAAGCTACATTGTTTTACACTTAGAGCTTTATTTCAACTGGAGTCCACCTTCAAACCTTTATGTGTTTTTATGCAGGTATTCAGTTTTATTTCCCAAAATAGGAAGCAGGTTAACCCAAAACCATCTGTTGACAAATTATTTCCTTTACTATTATTTGTAGTTTTATCTATATTATTTTCTCATATGTATTGTCTGTCCTCTTATATTTTATTCCACTGGCCTATCCATCTGAAGCTGCACCAACACTATATTGCTTTTTTAAATGAGTTAATATATTTCATTTTTAAATTAAATTTTTGTTGTTGAAAATATTACTTATGTCCCCTTCCCTCCCCCCCATTGACCCCTTCGAGCCCTCTCCCGTCCCCCACTCCAGGCTTTCACCACCCTATTGTCTGTGTCTATGGGTATATGCATACAAGTTCTTTGGTTGATCTCTTCTCACTCACCCACACTTCCCTGCCTTCCCTGAGGTTCAACAGTCTATTCCATGCTTCTGTGTGTCTGGATCTATTTTGTTCATTAGATTCCACATAATGAATGAGATCATGTAATACTTGTCTTTCTCTGACTAGCTATTTTGCTTAGCATAATACCCTCCTGGTCCATCCATGATGTCTCAAAGTATAAGAGATCTTTCTTTTGTACTGCTGCATGGTATTCCATTGTGTAAATGTACCACAGCTTTTTTATCCGCTCATCCAACACTATATTGCTTTTTAAAAAAATGACCATTTATGTACCTGTATCATTCAAATAATTTTTATAGCAAGTTTATCAAGTTCCTCAAAATACTTTGTGTAGGATTTCTTTAAATATATAGGTTAATTTGAGTCATATTTTTCAAGAGCATGGGGGTGTCTTTCCATTAATTCAGATCATCTTCTGTATTCTACCCGGGTTTTTTAATATTTTCTCCATAAAGATTAAATAGATAGTTGTTAGTTTCTAGATACTTTATAGGTTTTATTGCAAAAGTGAACATCCAATTAAAAATTTTTATTTTTAATTGATTATTGTACAGGCATAGATCATTAATTTTTATAGGTTCCACTATCCCTTATATGTTAAGTTCTTTCTATATGTTGAGTCTGGCCACCAACTTGAAGACTTAATGCCAATTGGACTAACTTAATTGCTTTAATTGATCAGGGTGATTTAAGGCATAGATCACACTGGATTCCTCTTGGGCCCCACCCTGTATGCTTTCTGCCTCACCCCTGATTTTAGCCAATAGTTTTACACGGGATTTGACAAACTTTATGCTGACACTGTGTATGCTGGTCTTTTGTTTCCTGCCCTGGAGCTTCTCTGACTTAGGTTTTGGGATGACTATGTGAGCACACCTGACACTGGTGAGCATCTCAGAATTGCTGGAGGACACTTCTGAGATACATCCTGTATCTCTGCAATTGATTGAGTACCTGTTATCCACATTGTTTTACAACTTAATGATGTCTTTATATAGGCTTCTCTCCCTTCTCTCTTTTATCCTCTGTATTAGATTTTCTGGAGAGGCAAGCTGAGGAAGAGGGAGAGGGAGAGGGAGAGGGAGAGGGAGGGGGGGACTGTACATTTATTATAAGGCTCATGTGATTCTTCAGGGTGGAAAAGCTGGCTCTCTACCCAGGGAAAGCCAATGTTTCAGTTTGTGTGTAAGACAGGCTAAAGCTGATATCCTTGTTCAAAAGCAAGTAAAGGAGGGGTAATTCTCTCTTACTTGGGAGAGGGCTAGCCTTTTTGTTTTATTCAGGCCTTCAACTGATTGGATGAGGCCAGTCCACATTGGGGAAGGCAATCTGCTTTACTCAGTCTACTGATTTAAATGTTACTCCCATCTCAAATCACCCTCAAAGAAACACCAAGAATATTGTTCCATCTGATATCTGGGCATCACATGGCTCAGTGAGGTTGACATGTAAAATTAAGCATCATGCCCTTCTCATTCTTCACTCCTATTCCTGGCGTCACCTATGAAGTAATCCACCCGTGCAGTGACCCTGCCTAGTTTTCAGGTAAGGCTTGAGCTAACATATCTATGTAGTCTTTACTGTGTGAAATAAGGTTTTTGACTACACAGGTGCTAATACTGGTGCAAGAGATATTTATTATCATTATAACTACTATCTGAGGCATTGAGCAATAATAAAATAAAGTTGTATATGCATATACATTTTGTATTATTCTTTGAGATTCTTTGAGATATAGAATTTATGTAAAATAAAATTATAGAATTTTTGCAGGCATTAAAGCTGGGTGCCCATTTAAACCTATAGGTACCCCTTTTTAAAGGGAAGAATAGCACCCAAGAACATTTCCAATTTTCTGCAATCACCCACTTTGCAAAATAAAGAGAGAAGTCATTGTAATGTGAAAAGAGGAAAAAATATATCAAAATCTTTGCTCTAATTTGACATGCTGAGTTTAGCTAAATTTGTCCTTAGAATAGCTGCAAAATGCTGATTACTAATAAGACCCATCATTACCATTAATGGCTTGAACAGTCAAATTCACTTTTATTTATTGAATGAAAGAAAAACTGTTAAAAATCTTTGAATAACACAACATGGTCTAAACATTTAAAAAAATGTACTACTTAACATGTTTGCATTAGAAAAGAGGGTCATTTTCCCTGATTGACAGTTGCTATACATAACGTTTTAGCTTCATATGAATTTAAAAAAAGACACACTTCTCTGGTCCTGTATAGCCTCATTACCTTAAGACTGCATAACAAGTGATATTTATTATATGGTGACATATGGGAATAAATGCTAAAATGATTACTTACCGCTTTTGCATACACTTGACCTTTCAAGCTGCCTATCAATTGGAAAGATTTTTAGCACTTAGCAATACTGACAGTCCTTTCTGTAGCTGACTATTGGGAGATGTAACAAATCATTGACACCAATTAACCTGTGACATTTTCCTTTAAATTATGCAGTGTTATTGTCTGTATTGGGTGAAGGCAATTCATTTCTGTCTCCCGGACTCTTGGTTCTTCACAGCCAATCATGTTTATGTAGTGGTATTTGAAATAAAAAGGAAGTTGTGCTAAGTTCTGCTAAATTTTAGATTTACCTTGAAAAAACTTGAAGGGATTTTATACAAACTGATGTTTGCGGTGCCGCTTAGTTTACTCAAACAAGAGAGAGTAGAAGCACCTTTAGGGGAGAGGATGGGTGACCAGGGCGTGGACAGCAAGCTTTCACCTTAGTGTTTATGAGTGTAGTGGATTCTTTCCTACCAGAGGTGTACAAGATAGGCTATCAGGTTTCTGAATTTAAAAATTACTTGTAAACGTTCAGAAGCTGATTAATATGATACCAGGTCCAAGTTGGGCCGAGAGAATGAAAGGAAATAAATCTGTGAAGAGGTGAATACCTGCTTAGGCCAGTCTTTTTAAAAGCCAATTTAAAATCCAATCTAGATTTATTTAAAGAGTAAAAGCAAGCAGTGTGACTTCTAAAAAACATGGCATTAGCCTAGACTCACTCTCCTTTTATTTATTGCTGGTTGTCTGTAATACAGATGTTAATTATTCAATGTTGTCAACAATTTTTGTGTTTACTATGTGAACAATTTTTGTGGCTGAATGATAGGAGGGTCAGTAGGAAGCTCACAGGTTCTGAATTCAATTAGTGTTGGGTTAAAGTTCTGGCCCTGTAATTTCTCATGGGTGACTTTTGGTATATTATTTAACTTATGTGAATTTTGATTTCTACATCTGTAGGAAGGGGGTTGAAATACATACCCTCCAGGATCACTGGCAAGATTAGAAATAATATCTGTAAAATAGCTGGCACAAAGTAGGTATTGTAGGCATTCTTAGGCCTGCCATTAAAAGGTTACACACCTGTGTGTCTTGAGGGCCCTTAGAGCTAAGAAACAGAATGGTCTCCCTGCTGCATCTTTGTCATGGAATCCAATTTCATGATTAATTGTGTTCTCTAGTCAGGGACATCCATGGATGGGCTTTCAGTAAGTAGCAGTGAGTTAGCCTTAAAAACAGTTTATGGGCATCATTCTAGCAAAAGTAAAAATCCTTTAATGTTTGGTTTATAGCTTACAAAAGATTTGAAGATTTTCATGTCTGTAAACGATCTCCTCATATGTTAGTCATTATCAACTTCTTACTATTTTTTTTAGATATTTCTTTTATTGATTTTAGAGAGGGAGAGAGAGAGAGAGAAACATCAGTGATTAGAGAGAATCATTGATCAGCTGCTTCCTGCAGGACTCACATCGGGGATCAAGCCTACCACCTGGGCATGTGCCCTGACCAGAAATCAAACAGCGACCTCCTGGTTCATAGGTCGAAGCTCAATCACTGAACCATGCCGTTTGGGCAACTTCTCGCTATTTATATGTTTGTTTATTCTTTGTAAAATAACTATTATCAACAAAAGAGTATAAAGAGTAATAATAAATAATAAAATAAACACTTGTGTAGCTGCCACAGAACTTTTGCCTGATTTTAATGTAGTTCTACTAGTTTTATATAACTGGTATTGGCTAGGCATATATTTCCCAAATGTTTGCTTTCAGTCTTTTTGTGTTTTATGGTTTAGGTTGGCAGCATGCATATAACTTTTGGCTTGACAGTCTTTATATTTTAACTTGAGAGTTTAATTTATTTATAGTGATTTGGATAACTTATTAGTTGTAATTATTATATTTACTAGAGGCCCGTTGCAGGAGGATTCCTGCAAGAATAGGGCTTCCTGCTGCTGGAGCAAACCAGAGAAGGGAGCGAAACCTGCTGAGGCGGGCTTCGCTCTCGCCTCCCAGCTGCTGTGGCTGGGTTTCCCCTCCCGCCTCCCAGCCGCCTCTACTTAGCTCTCTTCTGTAGCGCTTCACTTCCATGTTGTTTTCTGTCTTCGCTCCCAGCAGGTATATGCAAATTAACCGCCATCCTTGTTGGTGGTTAATTTGCATATCACGCTGATTAGCCAATGGGAGGTGTAGTGAAGGTATGGTCAATTACCCTGTTTGTCTATTATTAGATTAGATAAGATTAATTATTATAATTGTTTAGTGTACTTTTCTGTATTTCTCGTTTCACCTCTTCTGACTTTTTTTCCTGAAATGATTGTAACTTTTATTTTTTCTTATTTCTTTTCTCTCCTTAACCCACCAACACTAGTTTGAATATTTTTTTTTCAATATTTATTTACTTATTTATTTTTGTTTTCAATTTTTAGTACAAAATTTAACATGCTATGAGATATAACTTACATATAATTCACCCTTTAAAGTGTGCTCCCTTTAAAGTATTCACAGAGTTGTGCAACCATCACCATAATAAATTTTAAATTATTTTTATTAGCCCCCAAAGAAACCTCATATTCATTAGTAATCTCTCCCACCTTCCTCCCAACCCCACCAGCAGTAGGCAACTACTACTCTATTTTCTTCCTCTATAAATTTGCCTATTCTGGACAATTAAATGCAATAAATGAAATAATATATATATTTAAAAACTGACCTCTTTCTCTTAGTATATAATTTGCAAGGTTCATCCATGTTGTGGCAGAACCTTATTAATACTTTCTAATATTTTTATGGCAGAATGACATTCCATTGCATGGCTTTACAATATTCTAATTATCCATTCTTCAGTTCTTGGACATTTGGGTTGTCTGCATTTTTTTTAGCTATCATGAATAATGCAGCTATGAATATTCATGTACAACTTTTTATGTTGATTTGTGTTTTTATTTCTCATGGATATATACTTGAAAGTGATTGCAACATTATATGGTAATTCTATATTTAACTTTTTGAGAACTGCCAAACTATTTTCCTGTTGAACATTTTTCTAATGGCTAATGATGGTAAAGCACCTTTTCATGTGCTTATTGGTCACTCATATATCTTTTGGAGCAATGCTAATTAGATACTTTGCTCATTTTTAAATTGGGTAATGTGTTTTTATCACTAAGTCATGAGTTCTTTCTATATTCCGGATATAAACCCTTTGTCAGATATATGTTTGCAAATATTTTCTCCTAATAAGTCAATTATCTTTTCACTTCCCTGATGACATCTTTGATGCAGGTTTCCCACCTCATCTGGGCAAACATATCCTTTTTATTTATTTATTATTATTTTTAAAATAATTCTTTATTGTATAAAGTATTACATATGCCTCTTTTTCCCCCCCTGACCACCCCCTACTGGCTCCAGGCCTTCAGCACCCTATTGTCTGTGTCCATGGGTTATGCACATACTCATTCCAAGTCTTTGGTTGATTACCTCCCACCCACCCACCCTCCCCAGCCTTCCCTATGAGATTCCGCACTCTGTTCCATGCTTCTATGTCTCTGGATCCACTCCGTTCATCAGTTTATTTTGTTACTTAGATGACACATATGAGTGAGATCATGTGATACTTGTCTTTCTCTGACTGACTTATTTCAGTTAGCATGATACTCTCCAGGTTCCTCCATGCTGTCTCAAAGGGTAAGATATTCTTCTTTTTTACTGCTGCATAGTATTCCATGGTATAAATGTACCACAGCTTATTTTATCCACTCATCTACTGATGGACACTTGGGCTGTTTCCAGATCTTAGCTATTGTAAATTGTGCTGCTAGGAACATAGGGTTGCATACACTCTTTCTGATTGTTGTATCAGTTTTCTTAGGTTATATTCCTAGAAGTGGGATCACTGAATCAGATGGCAGTTCCCTATTTAATTTTTTGAGGAAACTCTATACTGTTTTCCATAGTGGCTGCACCAGTCTGAATTCCCACCAGCAGTGTACTAGAGTTCCCTTTTCTCCACATCCTTGCCAGCACTTGTCATTTGTTGACTTGTTGATGGTAGCCATTCTGACAGGTGTGAGATGGTACCTTGTTTTTATTTTATGAAGTCCAATTTACCAAAGTTCTCTTTGGAACATTGATGTGTCTTATAACTGTAATAGTAGTTAGATTAGGATCTTGGAATTGAGGATCTTAGACAAATCTTTTTTCTCCCAAACACAAATATTAATATGAATAAATGCAAGTAGATGTATCACACTCTCTGTGTCTTAGTGGTTTACGATCTATCTACATAGAAAAATATGTGCAATTAAAATGCTGGGTAAGGTTTACATTTATTTAAACTTTTCATATGGGCTTGAAAGTTACTCATTAAAATCCTTCCTGCCACCACCAACCTTAATTGATATTTTCTTTTATCTAATTTGGGCCTGCCTGAATCTTTTTTCAGACGTGTTTTTCCCAATTAAAAAAATGCATACTTTTGGCATTTCAATTATAAAGGAATGGCAAATTAGATCTGCCTTACTGAAAAGTTAACGTTATCAATCTTTCTTTGAATCTTATGATTTGATTAAAATAGAGACAAAATTGGCTGATTTTATTTTCCCTTTTTAAAAATTTCTAAATTCATTGTGGTCAGCATTCTAATGCCTATCAAGATGCTCAAGTGTAAGAGTAGCCAAGGGAAACCAGTCAGAGAAGAAGTTCCTGATCAGAGATATAATGATTATGCAAGCAGGCCTGGGGATATTTTTGGAGAGATAGAAAGAGTAGGTTCGTAGGATAATTCTGCAGAGCATGAAAGTAAATAGTTCCTTTTTATTTTTCTCCCCGTTGGGAACTTCAGAACTAAATGTTTCCCATGGCTGGGTTGGCCTTCAGGAAGAGAATCAGGCACCTGCTAATCCAGAGTCAACAGAACATATGATGCTTCTCTGGTCACTGCCAAGTCTAACTGGTATTTGGCATTCACAGTAATGTACAGTTTCATCCGAGGAGAGTTAGCTATGCTAGAGGATAGTGCCATAGAGGTAAATGAAACATTTCCCCCCTCTAAGCTGAATTAGTAAAGCAAAAAAAATTAAAAAATTAAAGAGTTACCTAAAAGAATTGCAACTTTAATATGCTGTGACAGCCACTGGAGAATCTCCTCCCAGTCTGCTAGACAGAGTCTTACGTAACATAAGGTAACCATGGGAGTGACATTGCACCACTTTTGAAATATTTTATTGGTTAGAAACAAGGTATAGCCTCTGTCTGTGCTCAACAAGAGAGGATTATACAGAGGCATGGCTCACAGTGTGTGTCCACCACAGTGGGGAATGCAGTTTTTAGCTTTCTAGGCTCTGCGGTACACAAGTTGGAAGAGTTGCTGAGAGAGCCACTCTGTTGCATCCCCGCAATTATGTTTCAGAACAGGCAAATAATCCAGTGTGGCTGCAGCCTGGTACCCTGGGAACAGTTTACTATAGATGAGACTGGAGAAGTAGGTAGCAGCCAGTTATAAAGGGTCTGCGATGGCATGGTAGGGGTAAAAAGAATTCACTTTCCTTCAACAGGGGAGCCTGTGAATCTTTAAGCAAGGACATGATATAATCAAATCTGAATTTTAGAAAGATTTAAACAAATCTAAATTCGAATTGAAATTTATACGTTTAAACAAAGTATATTATATTTTTATTGCTTTGTGATAAGTTACCACAAACTTAGTAGCTTAAAATGCGCACTATTTTGTAGGTCAGAAGTCTGAGAGGGCACTCTGGATGGGTTCTCTGAAAGGGACAAAGTTAAGATGTTGGTGAAACTGGATTCTTATGGAAAGGCCTTAGGGAAGAATCCATTTTCCAAACTTCAGGAGGGTGGGTGAATCCATTGCCCTGTGGCTTAGGATTGTGGTCTCCAGTTTCTTTCTTGCTATCAGTAGGAGACCTCTCTCAGTTCCTGGAACTCACCTTTCACAGGGTTCTTTTCATCTCGGCAATGGAGAATTGCCCTGGACATCCTTTTTTGTGCTTTGAACCTCCCTGGAAAAAATCTCTTTGTTGGTAAAGGGATCATGCAGTTAAATGTGGCCCACCCAGATAATCTATCTTACTGGTAAGGTTAACAAATTAGTAAACTTAATTGCATCTGCAAGATCCCTTTGTTACATATCCTATATAATAAAAGTGTAATATGCAAATTGACCCAATGGCAGAACAACCGGGGGGCGGGGCTGGCGTGCAGGTGCCAGGCCAGCCAAGGCATGTTAGCGGGCAGAGGGAAGGGACAGCGATGGGGTGGAGGGGCAGTGACCAGCTGCAGGTGATGGGGGCCAGTGCTATATCCCCTGATCGTCCGCTCAGTTGCCTCCCGCAGAGGGAGGCCACCGGTGGCAGTGGTGCAATGGAGGGCAGGGCCAGCCGCTCACTGCCCATGCTGTCCCCTGATTTGCCCACTGGTCACCTCCTGCAGAGGGAGGCCAGACTGTTAGACATCCCCTGAGGGCTTCCAGACTGTAAGAGGGCACAGGTCAGCTGAGGAACCCCCCTGAGTGCATGAATTTTTGTGCACTGGGCCTCTAGTGATAATATCCCTGGAGTGACAGTTTATCATATTCATAGTTTCTGCACACAGGGGAGATGATAAAAGGATGACAGTCAGTGGAGACATTCTTAGAATTCTACTTTCCACAAGTAGAAGGTGAGGAAAGATTGTAGGTTGCTCACCAATTATGGTTGCCTCTACCTACTGGTCTTAAATAACAGGCTGGATACTTAAGGGTCCTTAGCAGTTCATGTATCAGCATATAATCACATCTGAAGGGGGCTTTCACCTAGACTTTCAAGAAGACAATACAATAGAAGGAATTGTTGCACATGACTGAGCTTAGGCTGCATAATGGGAAATCATGTACAACTTTCTACAAGTAGTATGGAGTATATTTCTATAATAGTTTCTAATTTGATATCACTAAATAGTTGGTGACTACATCTAATCTGTGAGCTGAGGGAAAGGTCTTTGATCTGTTCCTGAACTGTGAGTTCCCCGTTGCTCCTCTGTTCCTTCCTTCAGCTATTTGTCTGGAAGGCTAGATACCTCTTTCTGGGCCCTCATTACCCAGTCATGGCCTTTACTTCTGCATTTGCTCGAAACTCCATCTTTAAGCTCTAAATCTCATGGATCCCTTTGCTGTATCCAATATACTTCAAGGTGATAGCTGCCTCTTTATTTCTTAAAACAAACAAACAAAAACACCACTACTACCACAATAACAAAAACAAAACAAAACAAACAAACCCTCATTTTTTATTGCATCCGATAATTAATAGAAATGGTTTAGAAAGTCTTTGCTTTTAAACTAAAGAACATTGGCTATACCTGAAAATACACACCATAAGGAGAAAGGAACTAGATGATTGAGACAAGGGATAGAAAAATGATTTCAAATACATAGTATTTAATTTCTAAAAGTCCTTATCTCTTTCCAATCTGCTTTTTATGCTGGATTGTCTCTTTTTCCTGTGCCCATCTTTGTGATTGTTTCCTTTATTTACTTATAACCACCTTCCTGCAGACCTTGAAGATCTGTTTGTTGTTTCTATAAACTGATGCATCATGGCTTGCACTGTGACCTTGTTTTTAATTGTGAACTTATTCTTCTGTGGGCCTGACTCAAGGCAGTTTTTGTTTAAACTATATGTGCTTTTGCTGTTACAGATGGCCACCAGCCTATACCTGCAGTTATCCTCTTTGAGGATATTGGCTTATTAGGGATGAATCAGTGTCACTATTTTTTCTCAGTTTCCTTTACTCAGACCTAAGCTCCCTTCCCTTCCTTCCCTTCCCTTCCCTTCCCTTCCCTTCCCTTCCCTTCCCTTCCCTTCCCTTCCCTTCCCTTCCCTTCCCTTCCCTTCCCTTCCCTTCCCTTCCCTTCCCTTCCCTTCCCTTCCCTTCCCTCCCCTCCCCTCCCCTCCCCTCCCCTCCCCTCCCCTCCCCTCCCCTCCCCTCCCCTCCCCTCCCCTCCCATCCCCTTCCCTCCCCTCTCCCCCTACTCTTTCTCCCTTCCTTCCTCCCTCCCTTCCTTTTTAAATTTATCTTTATTTATTTATTATTTTTAAAACGTATCTTTATTGTTGAAAGTATTATGTATGTCCCCCTTTCCCTCTGCTTTGTCCCTCTCCATCATGGTCCCTCATTTTTCTTTTCTTTATGGAGGGGAAGGGAAGGGAGTCCTTGAAGACTCCACTCCACTTACATCTAGTGAAAGCAGTGGGAGAGAATATCCTTAAGCCCACGGGCCATAATGCTATTTCAGAACACAAGATCAAGACTTCATTTAATTTGTGATAGAATTAATTTTTTTTTCTGGATGCAACTTTTTTAATTTAAAATTTTCCCCTCCCTCCCTCCCTCCC
The DNA here is from genome assembly GCF_014108235.1 of Myotis myotis. NCBI lineage: Eukaryota > Metazoa > Chordata > Mammalia > Chiroptera > Vespertilionidae > Myotis > Myotis myotis. The sequence continues at coordinate 57,370,101 of NW_023416335.1, read as the reverse complement.
TCCCTCCCTCCCTCCCTCCCTCCCTCCCTCCCTCCCTCCCTCCCTCCCTCCTTCCTTCCTTCCTTCCTTCCTTCCTTCCTTCCTTCCTTCCTTCCTTCCTTCCTCCCATTTTCCAACCATTGATTTTGGCAGAAGACATATGATTACTAAGGGAATGGGAATGTTGATCAAGGCATTTAGGTTGATAGAACTACCAGAAATAAAAGAAAGCTGAATGTATATTTTATTTTACTTTAAATAAGAAATAGGATAGTAAGCCAGCTGGTGTTGCTCAGTGGTTGAGTGTCAACCCAGGAACAAGAGGTCATGAGTTCGATTGCTGGGTTGGGCACATACTGGGTTTGCTGGCTCAATCCCCAGTAGGGGGCATGCAGGAGGCAGCCAATAGATGATTTCTCTCTCATGGATGTTTCTGTTTCTTAATCACTCTCCCTTCTCTTCTCTAAAAATCAATGAATGAATGAATAAATAAATAAATAAATAAGGTAGTAGAACGACAACACTTCATATTTATAAAAACACAGGGGCCTTTTATTTATGGCAAATTACATTTCTAAAAAATATTTCATGAAGAATGATTACTTTGATTCTGATTTTCTGTAGAAACAATGCTATATAATGAATAACATTTCAGATTTGACACTTAAAAATGTTCATCAATGATCTACTTAAGTGCACCTAGCACATTAAGACCAGAATTTGACATCTCCTCTTTGTGATTGTCTTGAGTACCTTGTACATTCTTAAAGTAATTGTATACAAGTCTGTCTCCCTAATTGAAGAGTTCACCTCTGAGGATATGGGAATATATTTCACTCATATTTATATCCTGAGTATTTTTGTATTTCTGGCACAGAATAGTTATGCAATAATTGTTTATTAAATAAAAATCCAAAGAAATATCTGTTTAGAAAAAATTTCTGGGAAAATAAAGCTTATACTTAAAAATGTTGGAATTTATTAGTACTAAGACACATTTTTCTTAAATAAAAAAATGATCCTTACAATATATACTTCTTTTTTTTTCCTTTTTTTCTTTATTTTGGTGCCCTTGACTGGAATCGAACCTGGGACCCTTCAGTCCGCAGGCCGATGCTCTATCCACTGAGCCAAACCAGTCAGGGCAATATATACTTCTTATCTCCAGTCACTGTAGTTCTGATTAGAATGTAATGAAATTGAATTTCAAAGAGAATATTAAATCATAAGGAAATAGAAATATTCTCAAGGAGAAGTAAAATAAGACTTAAAGTTCAACTAGAGCTATATAAATAAATGATTCAGTACTAAAAACAGAAAAAAGAAGTTGATGCAATTTTGACATTCTTTCTTAACATAAATTTCCATTACCTGATTTAAAAAGTTGTGACCAGTGATGAGAAAACTGAGAGCTCAGTGCCAAATATCAGTTGTGGACCTTCAATTATGTCTCAGAAATGAAGACTTTTATTTTTATAATTACTGGGGACCTGTGAAGATTGTTAAAATTCCTGGAGTGTCCAGTCTTGCTATTTTCTGGTTTTGTGTTAGTGGAAAAGTCTCTCAAATTTTCCACTGTGAGGAACATTTACCCAATTGCTGTCAATCTTGGGTATATTTGTTCCTCATTTACAGCCTACACACACTCAAGCACGTAATCCAAACCCCAAAGTACTCCTTTTGTGTATTTTCAAGACATGTTTTCTGCACAAGGAATCTAATTTCCGAGATTCTCTTGGTAGACAGCAAAATGATATTTTGAGATGAAGAAAATGGTCGAAAGTGGTTTTGTTTTTGAAGAAACACCAGTTGCCAGGCAGGTACATAGTTACTGCTATACTTAAGGCACTAGAGCAACAGCAAAAGTTATTAATTTTTTATCTTCTTAAGCAATAAAAAATTTGAGTTCTTGATGTGTTGTTTAGATGGTAGTTGTAATTTTGTATACCTTGCACAACATTCGCCCTCTCTGAATTTGGATGCAAGTTCTAAAACTCTTAAAGATTCTATCTCTGAAGAGAGTTATCTAGTTCATTTAATTTCCCAAGTATCAAGTATTCCACTTAATAGATGATTTTGGTCAAATTTGAATTCTCCTTTGTGTCTCTTTAAACTCTTTGCTATTTATCTTCTTCAGCTCATTGAACCTAAGAGTTGGAGGGAACATTATAGGTCATATAATCCAGATTCCCAGGAAATGTGACCTACTGTATCACAGTTCTGACAAATTTTGCTTTACCCAGTGAAAACTCCTCTCCATCCTTAATCCTTTCTATGACAAGGTACTATGATAATTAAGAAATTATCTAAGCTTTAGCTGAAACCTGCCCCTCCCAACTATCACCTATTTATTCTAGTTGTGCTTTGTAATCTGAGGCTGTTAGTCAAGTTCTTTTTTCACAGCTTTTTACAGTCATTTAATTTTACTCCTCATTCCCATACATTATTCACGTTGTTGGTTCTACAGATGCTCAGTTCTCATAAAGGAGTGTAAACCAAGGTGATGTGTCAGCTCTAAGGTGATTTTAGAATGGAGGCTATTTTTCATCATCGTTATTAATATAGAATAAGGTATCATCCTCTGTAATCTGTAGATTTATACTTTTTATGAGCTTTTGGTCTCCTTGTTCTTTATCCTCTTAGTTAGAAACAGATGAGCAGTTAGTACTTTGCTGTTTGTCTACTAGATCAAAGGACTTCAACTCTTGTTGGTTGTAAGTGAAAAATCTTAAACGAGTTATTAGGTTTTAGTTTTATGAATCTAATATTTATTTACATAAATATAAGCAGAATATTAGCATATTGTAGTTGTTTTTTCCTAATTTTATTTTTTCTATTTTATTTTTTACTTATTTGTAATCTAAAAATAAATTGGAAGAAGGAAGATTGGGGCAGAAAATGCTCTATTTTTAATTTTCAAAACAACTTTGTTAGGTAGATAGTTTTATTTCCATTTTACAGATGAGGAAACTGATTTTTTAGAGAAGGTACTAAGTCTACATATCTAATAAGTGGTCTTTAAGAAAAAAATCTTTACAATCAGGAAAAGGCACAGTGCTGCAACTGGAAGGACTATGAAACAACACGAACATGAGAAAATAACACACACAGGTCTCCTATTTTATTAGAACTTGGGGAAAGAAGCAAATCCAGGATAAGGTAGAAAGAAATTTTCAAGATTATAAAGCTATACAAAATTAAACCACCCCTGGCCAGTAGCTCATTTGGTTAGACTAGAGTGTCATCCCAATACACCAAGGTTGCGGGTTCAATCCCAGGTCAGGGCACATACAAGAATCAGTCAATGAATGCATAAGTAAGTGGAACAACAAATTGATGTTTCTCTCTCTCTCTCTCTCCCTCCCCTCTCCCTCTCCCTCTCCTCTCCTTCTCCTTCTATCTCAAACCAATAAACAAAAACTTAAAAAAATTAAAACCAATAGTTATTTCTAGAAGATTGCAGAAAAAGAAAAAAAAATGAGAAATGTTGAGCTTCATGAAATAGCTCAGTTAAAAGATAATATAATGATATTAATAACTAGTAATAATACATTAATAAATATTAAAATGAATATAAACAAGTATGCAAATAAAATAATATGTCTTGTTTTATAATTTACAAATTTATTTCTCATTTATTAAATAAATTACTTCATTTATTAAGTTAGTTATTCCAAAGAAACATGAAAATCTAATGTGGGTGAAACAAAATTAGTTAAATAATTCATGTGTGGTTTTTGATATTGAGATTTGTCTTCAGAATCATCTTTCTATGAGCTCTGCGGTAGACAGTCTGGTGACTGCTCACAAGTATACATGTATGGAAGAGCTAGAAAATAATCCAAGATAAAATTTAAACAAATTTAATTTTTTATTACAAAAATACTTGTATATATCATATCATAGCAGTAGGACAAACCCTCTCAACTTAGGAAAGAGCATAAATTTGAAGTCAAGGAGGTTTGGCTTCTGACTTTAATTCATTCTTTAAATGATGGAACCATCAATTCAATTATCTGTAAAATAAGGGTTTTTTATAAGATAGTGGTCCTTAGTTGGGGGTTGCACAGGGTGTGTTAGGAGCTGTGGGTGTTTCTGGGTGGAAGACTTTCAGTCTGATGCGTGGGGACATGGACTCTCAGTGTTAAGTGCCTCTAGGGCACTCTGTGATTCATGCTACTCACATCTACTTATTCAGGAGTTATTCATCTTTTACTAATTCACTTACTGAAGGAGGAAACCACAGAACAGTTTTCAGTTATGGCATTTTTTTTTTTCTGTATATAAATGGAAGAAAAGCTAGGCAAGTCAGGTGCTTTATTCAAAGAAAAGGCATCATATTGCCTAGGCCAGGAGGCACTCAGCGACTTGGAAGGAAGCACCCAAAGCAAATAGGACTAAGCCCCTAAAACCAGTGCTACCTGAGTAATTTTAAGAGACCAAGCAAGATACATGTCATAGCATCAGGCTCGCCCTAAGTGGTCAGTTTTCTGTTGTTATTTAATTTTATGAATTTCTGCTGAGACTTCTAAACCAAACCATTCAGCCTTGATATAACCTTCCTGAGGAGAAACTCAAAAGTATTTTCAAGCACCATTGACTTTTATTTGGGTTTTCCAAGCAATACTATTTACTAAGAATTAAACACTTTACACTCTCAGCAGACAGGTTAAGCTTCACCTGAAGACGCTGAAAAATTCTCAGGAAGTACATCAAACACAATGATACATTTTTCTCCATTTTAGGATTATTGCTGGAGTCACAAAACTTCATGGTGTTTGAGCTTGGAATGTTACCTGTGCTCTTATCCCTTCTGAAGTACATGGAATCGAAATGATAAAGAAAGGCACTCCAGCATTGCACAGACCTGCTGAAATATCTCCTGTGATGTTGGTTGCTAAAGATTGTTTCCTCAAATTAGGAGGAAAAAAAGTAATTTGGATAGTTCAAGATAAACATCTAATCTTGGTAGAAATCTACGTGAAACAAAATATCAACTTCTAGAAGCCTTCCCTTTTGCTAATTATAGCATCTTAGCCAGCAAATTCCTACCCCGTCAATACAACTTAGTGAAGAAGCTGCCATTGTGTCTGTGAGATGAGAAAAGACAGTTTCATAAATGTAAAGTGATTAGTTGGGGTAGCATGTAAAAATACTAGTATGTAAAGAGTAAGTGTAAGTTTAAAAAGGCTGTACTCTCCTAGGTTTTCAAATAATGAAGATTTTAAGAGTGATAGTCACTGGGTAATTGGTTTCATTTTTAGGTAAGTTGAAGTAGCAGTAGGAAAAATACATTTATTTTTAGAAGTGAATGTTTCTTGCAGTGGTTTGAAGGGGTTTCTTAGAGACTGGATGGAAATTACATTTGAAAAATGAGATGAAAACAATGATTTAGCAGCAATGCGCCTTCTTAGCTTCACCTGTGCTCAGTCGCAGCAAGCAGGATAAAGTGCCCAAGGAAGTACCATCTATTTACCACCACAGTGGAAGGTAAATGAGGTGGTCCTTGGGCCAAATTATAAAGCACAAGAAGATTAAAAAAAATTAAAAAAATAAACATATTTTGATATATTGGGATGACCGCTTTTAAAAAAATAACCTTGTCTCCATTGTCAAAGCTCCCTTACCTCTTTTAAAAATAGAGGTGTACTTACACCTGAACTCCTAATTTATTATTTTCAATTGAGTGTAAATGAGTGTAATTTCACATATTTCTCTTACTGTAGTGTATTTGTATTTACCATGATTTCTTTCAATGTTTGTACATTAGAAGGTAACCACCACTGAGACAGATGATATATATATATATATATTTTTAAATTTAAATTCTTTATTGCTTAAAGCAGCAGTTCTCAACCTGTGGGTCGCAACCCCTTTGGGGGTCGAATGACCCTTTCACAGGGGTCACCTAAGACCATTGGAAAACACATATATTGTTTTTGTGATTAATCACTATGCTTTAATTATGTTCAATTTGTAACAATGAAAATACATCCTGCACATCAGATATTTACATTACGATTCATAACAACAAAATTACAGTTATGAAGTAGCAACGAAAATAATTTTATGGTTGGGGGTCACCACAACATGAGGAACTGTATTAAAGGGTCGCGGCATTAGGAAGGTTGAGAACCACTGGCTTAAAGTATTACATGAGCCCCCCTTTTTCCCCATTGATCTCTCCCTGGCCACCCCCACTCCCAAGCACAAGCCCTCACTCCCCTACTGTGTGTGTCCATTGGTTTTGCTCATATGCATGCATACAAGTGCTTTGGTTGAACTCTTACCCCTTCACCCCCTCCCCCCCCCGCCCCCGCCTTCCCTCATAGATTGTACAGTCTGTTTGATGCTTCTAAATGTCTCTGGTTCCATTTTTGTTTATCAGTTTATGTTCATTATTTTCCACAAATAGGTGAGATCATGTGATATTTATCTTTCTCTGACTGGCTTATTTCGCTTAGCATAATGTTCTCCAGGTCCATCCATGCTGTTACAAATGGTAAGAATTCCTTCTTTTTTACAGCAGCATAGTATTCCATTGTGTAGATGTACCACAGGTTTTTAATCCACTCATCTGCTGATGGGCACTTAGGCTGTTTCCAAATGTTAGCTATGGTAAATTGTGCTGCTATGAACATAGGGGTGCATATATCCTTTATGATTGGTGTTTCTGGTTTCTTGGGATACAGTTCTAGAAGTGGGATTACTGGGTCAAATGGCAGTTCCATTTTTCACTTTTTGAGGAAACGCCATACTGTTTTCCACAGTGGCTGCACCAATCTACATTCCCATCAGCAGTGCACAAGAGTTGCTTTTTCTCCACATCCTCACCAGCACTTGTTGTTTGTTGATTTGTTGATGATAGCCATTCTGACAGGTGTGAGATAGTACCTCATTGTTGTTTTGATTTGTATCTCTCGGATGATTAGTGACTTTGAGCACGTTTTCATATATCTCTTGGCTTTCTGTATGACTTTTTTTGAAAAGTGTTTATTTAAGTCCTTTGCCTATTTTTTAAATTTAATTTTCTCTTTATTGATTAAGATATTAAATATGTGTTCTTAGCCCCCCATTAGCCCCCCCCACCCCCCCACACACACTCATGCCCTCAACCCCTTGTATCTGTGTCCATTGGTTAGGCTTATAAGCCCATCTTTTGATTGGATTGTTTATCTTCATTTTATTAAGTTGTATGAGTTCCCTATATATTTTGGAGATTAAAACCCTTATCAGAGATAACATTGGCAAATATGTTCTCCCATGCAGTGGGCTTTCTTGTTGTTTTGTTGATGGTTTCTTTTGCTGTACAGAAGCTTTTTATTTTGATGTAGTCCCATTTGTTTATTTTTCTCCTTAGTTTCCATTGCCCTAAGAGCTTATCAGGTAAAGATATTGCTACCATACATGTCTGCTATTTTGCTGCCTATGGCTTCTTCTAAGCTTTTTATGGTTTCTTATCTTATGTTTAAGCCCTTTATCCATTTTGATTTTATTTTTGTGTATGGTGTAAGTTGGTGTTCTAGTTTTATTTTTTTTTGCAAGTATCTGTCCAGTTTTTCCAACACCATTTATTAAAGAGACTGTCTTGACTCCATTGTATGCTCTTACCTCCTTTGTCAAATATTAATTGAGCATAATGGCTTGAGTCAATCTTTGGGTTCTCTGTTCTGTTCCATTGGTCTATATGTCTGTGCTTGTGCTAGTACCAGGCAGTTTTGAGAACAATGGCTTTGTAATATAGCTTGATATCTGGTATTGTGATCCCTCCAACATTGTTCTTCTTTCTGAAGATTGTTGCAGCTATTCAGGGTCTTTTTTTTTACTCCAGATGAATTTTTGGAGAGTTTGTTCTAGGTCTTTGAAATATGCTGTTGGTATTTTAATGGGGATTGCATTGAATATGTAGATTGCTTTGGGTAGTATGGACATTTTAATGATGTTGATTCTATCAATCCATGAACAGGGTATATTCTTCTATTTGTTTATATCTTCCTCTATCTCTTTTTTTCAATGTCCTATAATTTTCTGAGTACAGGTTCTTTACCTCCTTGGTTAAACTTATTCCTAGGTATCTTAATTTTTTTGTTGCAATGGTAAATGGGATTGTTTTTTTAGTTTCTCTTTCTGTGAGTTGATTATTGGTGAATAAAAAAAGCCATAGATTTCTGAGTGTTGATTTTGTATCCTGCTATATGCCAAATTCATTTATTAAGTCTAGTAGTTTTTTTGATGGAGTCTTTAGGGTTTTTGATGTATAATATAATGTCATCTGTGAATAATGAAAAATTTACTTCTTCTTTTCCAATTTGGATGCCTTTCATTTCTTCTTCTTGTCTGATCACGATGGCTAGCATTTCCAGTACTGTGTCGAACAGGAGTGGTGAAAGAGGGCATCCCTATCTTGTTCCTGTTCTTAGGGGAAACAGATTTAGTTTTTGCCCATTGAGCATGATGTTGGCTGTAGGTTTGTCATATAGGGCTTTCATTATGTTGAGGTATGATCCCTCTATTCCCACTTTGCTGAGAGTTTTTTATCAGTAAAGGGTGTTGGATTTTGTCAAATGCCTTTCTGCCTCAATTGATATAATTATGTGATTTTTGTCTTTTAATTTGTTTGTGGTGTATCACATTTATTGATTTTCAGATATTGTACCATCCTTGCATCCCTGGAATAAATCCCACTTGGTCATATGTATGATCTTTCTAATGTAATGCTGGATCCGGTTTGCTAGAATTTTGTTGAGGATTTTGGCATCTGTGTTCATCAGGGATATTGGCCTGTAATTCACTTCTTCTTTTTTTTTTTGTAGTGTCTTTATCTGGTTTTGGGATTAGGGTAATGCTGGCTTCATAGAAAGAGCTTGGAAGTGTGCCCTCCTCTTGAATTTTTTGGAATAGTCTGAGAAGGATAGGTTTTAGTTCTTCTTTGAATGTTTGGTAAAACTCCCCCATGAAGCCACCCATTCCAGGGCTTTTGTTTGCTGGAAGCTTTTTGATTACTGTTTTAGTTTCATCAGTACTTTCTGCCTATTCAGGTTCTTTGATTCTTCCTGATTGAGTTTTGGAAGCTTGTATTTTTCTAGGAATATGTCCATTTCATCGAGTTAGTCCAGTTTTTTTGGAGTAGAATTGTTCGTAGTATTTTTTTATAATCCTTTGTATGTCTGTGGGGTTGATTGTTACTTCTCCTCATTCATTTATGATTTTGTTTATTTGGGTCCTCTCTCTTTATTTCTTGGTGAGCCTGGCTAGAGGCTCATCAATCTTGTTTGTCCTTTCCAGGAACCAGCTCTTGGTTTCATCAATCTTTTGTATTATTATTATTATTTTTTGGTCTCTATGTCATTTACTTTTGGTCTTATCTTTATTATTTCCCTCCTTCTGGTTACTCTGGGATTTTCTTGTTGCTCTCTTTCTAATTATTTAAGTTGCAAGGTTAGATAATTTATTACCATTTTTTCTTGTTTTTTTGAGGTAGGCCTGTCGAGCTATAAACTTCCCTATCAGGACTGCTTTCATTGTGTCCCATAGATTTTGGATTGTTGTGTTTTCTTGTCATTTGTTTCCAGGATGCTTTTTATTTCTTCTTTGGTCTGTTTGGTAACCCAGTGATTGTTTAATAGCATGCTATTTAGCCTCCAAGTATTTGATATTTTTTCATTGTTTTTATTTTAGTTGATTTCTAACTTATGCCATTGTGATCTGAGACGATGCTTGATATAATTTCTATCTTCTTGAATTTGAAGAGACTTCGCCTGTGTCTCAATATGTGGTCTGTCTTTGAAAATGTCCCATGTGCATTTGAGGAGAATGTATATTCTGTAGCTTTGGGGTGAAATGTTCTGAAGATGTATTCAGGTGATATTTTTAAGGTTTTGTTCCCTGATGTATCCCCCAGAGCTTTGTACATAGATAATGCTCAAAGCATTTGCTGAGCAGATTTGAATTTAAATTATTCAGAAGTAGAATGCCTGCCTCTATTCATAATCGGGTTTGTGCATTTGAGGAGTTGGGTTGGAGAACAGAATAATTGAGGTAAACCATCTTCAACCACATTGGAACTAGAGAAAGTAAAGTCATCTCTGTAAATTAGTGTAATTTGTTCTGTCACAGCCTGTTTTATTGACATGGAAAAGAAAAGCTGTAGGTGCCATCTGGTGCTAAATGCTTTCTAGTACCTCTCTGATGCTGGGGAGAGGGCCTATGGTATGGGCCACTAAACAGCATAATATTGAAATACACCATATTTGACCTTTTCTGTGGGTCACTGACATGCGACTTCATACCTGAAATCTGAAGGTGCTCTTGGTGAGAAATTCCTCATGGTAGCTCATTTTAGGCTCCTCCCTTTTACTCCTCTGCATGTTCTTCACTCCCATTTACATCCGTCTTCTCTGCTCTTGCAAAGGTCATGCCTTCTCTCCTAATGTCTCCCTTACCTTTCTTTTGCTCCAAGGCCTCTTGGACTGGAAAACAAGAATATAAATGATCTCATTGCCAGGTATATATTGAACATTATGTATCTCTCTTTCTCAACATAGACCTCAAACTTGCAGCACTAACTTGTGATGATACATATGGTGACTTCTGTTCCTTGAACACCGATTTTAGGAGAAATGCTATGAGTTTCATCTTTACAACAAACCTTTCAGAATCAGTTAAGGAAACTTGGACAGAGAGAAGTTGCTGGTTATTCTTCATAGACATACATGAGTATCAGACTTATTTTTATTCCAGCAGCATTTGCTCATCCTTAAACTGAATAGAAGAAACATTGTTGAGAGCATTTTTTAATGTGTAAGAATATTGCTTTGATTTTTTACAAAGAGTTCCATTTTGCAGATCAAAGAAATGGAATTCGATGATTTTAAATCTTTAAGAATCTGACATCCTTAAATGGTGCTAAAGTCAGAGTACATACAAAAGGCAGACATGCTTCCTTTTCAGAAACTTGTAATTCATTATAAAGTGATTGAATTACTAGTATCTTCCCTTCAGTTTCAAATGTCCATTCCTTTTCCTACATTTATGTTCTGTGTCACTTCATCTGATTGGAACATTGCTCATTCGGGGAGGCAGAGTTCTGTGTTAGCATCACACTGCTCTACTATCACAGTCTAAATTCCATCCTGCGCACTCATCCCCAGTTACTTGATCCAGAGGGGACCAGGTGAGGGAGTGGAAACCAGAGATTCCAAACTGGAGGCCAAGGGACTACACCTGGCCTTCAGATGGGTTTTATTTGACTCACATATCACTTTATTTTTTAAAAAAATTGATCCAGCATTTAAATATTTGGAGAGTTCTCATAAAAAAAAATTCTCATTTCTGGATTCTTTTTAAAAGCACCAGCCAGAAATGAATATCTGCTGATATGCTCATTCAGGCATGTTCTTTTTAATTACCCATGGTCTCCATCAAATATTGCATTTCTGGCCTTGAGACTAAGTGTCCATTTGTAATTTTGAAAAGTGAATAAGATGACATTGGAATGCTAGAATTCCTACACTAGGCCCACTCTGTTTCACCTCATCTGTTACCCTGCAGATACCAACATCTGTAAACTCTGCTGTAACAACCTTTACCCCTGGAGAGAAGCAGCCAGTTGGCACGTTCTCGGCATTTGTTAGCTCAGGAAGACCCTTCTGAAATGCCGGTTCACTTTCAGGTGACACAGTACTCTGGTGACTCAGTGAGAGGAATGGGATTTGATGCTGCTCTCTATGACAATGGTGCATGATCAGATGTCTAAGGAGCAGGATCCACCTCCGCCATGTGGATTCCACCAGTTTTACACAACCTCTGGAATCTCAGCAATCTCAGAGCTGGTTCAGGACAGTGTTTGAGGATCCTCATACTTATTATGGTTAACAACCTTGCTCAAGGTCACACCCTTAATAAGAGACAGAAACAGTATTCCAAGTCAAGTCACTATCACTGTAAATCACTGTTCTGGGAGCTCCAGAAATATTTGTCAAATGCACAAATCTCTATATATAACATTATAAATAGGTTGTATATAACATTATCCATCTCATATAGTTATAAAGATTGTTAGATCCTCAGAAATTTGAAAATTGCCTTGATTTCTCTCTCTCCCTATTACCCATCGCTAATCTGTCCATTCCCTCCATCTGCATGGTCAGTACCCGAATCCAAGTGGTTACCATTTCTCAACTGGATTGGCACAAGAGCATGTTAAGTGGTCTCCATGCTTCCAAATTTGTGCCCTCTGCAGTGTACTCTCCATATTGCAACCTCAGTGCACTTCATGGTACTTATATCTTACCATAAATGAGATCTTTGTCATTCCTTTGCTTAAAATCCTTCAGTCATTTCTTAGTGCCCTCAGGAAAAATCTCAGAATCCTTAATGTGGCCAGCAAGCACTTGTCTGCCCTACCTCTGACTGGTCTCCACCAAGAATTACACTGCACTTCCCCGATAGCACCTCTTTCTGGTTCAGGGCCTTCCCAGATATATTCCTATCCCTCTTTTTTTGCTTCTTTAACTTAAACTGATCCTTCCCAAAATTTCTTAGATTCTTCATCACCTCTACTTTAACTCTTTGACACACACACACACACCATTTTCTCACTATGATTTTCATTCATGTTACTTCTCACTCTTTGTAGCTACATAATAAATTAACTGTGTTACTATTTGATTATCAAACTCCTGAACAGAGACATATCTCTGCTGATAATTATTGGTGTCCCAGCACTAAACATATACCTTATTCCTAAGAAATATTTTTCAATTGAATTGCAAAAATGTATGTGGGCTTTCTAGAAGGCTGAAGATCAGGAGGCAGAGTTGTGGTTAAGGGACCCTAGTGAGGACTCCAAATTTTTTCCTCCAGATAAAAATGTGAACTTGCTGATTCCAAGTTTGGTTCAAGATTCAAGAGTGCCCAAAGTTTGCCAACCTTTCCTTTAATGGAAGTGTTTGATCATTAGTCTCCCAGAATGATACAAACCCTGATTAGATAAGATGGTGCCACAGCAAAATTGGGGGTTTTCTTGGATCATGCAAGGGTCACTGCAGGTGAAGAGAAGTAAGAACATTTGAGGAAATACAACTGAGTTTGTGTGATTATGTATAGGGGTTGAGAGTGCTAAGTCTAAGATGACTCTGTTATTAATAGGTTTTTCTCATTTAATCTTCATAATTCCTTAATGTAGATAATATTATTCTCATTGTATAGTTTATGCTATGTGTACTGTATCCCTAGCAGCCTTGCTTTCTGTTGAACCAGTAGCTAGGGAAGGCCCCTCTGAGGTCTCTCTTTCTGCTCTGTGTGCCCAATTCGCTTATTTAAAAATATGTTTTTTATTGACTTTAGAGAGAGAAGATGGGAGAGGGAGACAGAGAGAGAGAGAGAGAGAGAGAAACATTGATGTGAGAAACATTGATCCATTGCCTCCCGTATGCCCCCTACTGGGGATTGAGCCCACAACCTGGGCATGTGCCCTGACTGGAAATCCAACAGGTGACCTATTCATGCATGGGACAGCACTCAACCAGCTGAGCCACACTGACCAGGGCCCAATTCACTTCTGAGAAGTTTATGTTTTCTTAGCCAATTAAGATAAAAACTTAATTCAACCTACAGGGTATATTTGAGGTGACTGGGGAGAAGAGTGTGATAGTTTTCTCTATTCTGTAACAGCTATAAAGTACAAAAGAATAAAAAAAACTGTTATTTGAGATATAGAGAGATGCTTGCTAAAATATGCAAATCACAAAAGTGTTTTTCATTTTCCTGGTACATAGAGCTGTGAGGTATTAGGTGGCTTTGAATGTTGACATTTCCTTTATCTTCTAGTGACACATTAAAATTTAATGTCACCATGCCCCAAATTATTGCTAAGTAGTCTTGGTTGTGTGCTTACAATGGAGTGAGCTGAAATCAGAAGATTAATCTCTTAAGAGATTAATTCTTATGGGCTCCATGATTCCTATAATGAATTCTTATGGGCTCTATGATTCCTATAATGTTCCTTGTAAGTTTCTTAATTTTCTTGAAAGTCTTTAAGCATGAATGTGTAGCCTTGCTTAAAACAATAGCACACAAGGTTAAGAATATGACCATTATTTTCCAAGAGAAACTAGATCCAGCAATAGTTGAATGATAGTCATCTGTGACCATGTATGATAAATCCAAGTACTAAGACTGGAGTAAAGTAAAACTTTCCTTCATGTATGAATCAGTGAAACAGAAGTTTTTTGGTCATATCATTTCTGTATGCACATGACATTTTTTAAATGATCATCTCAGTTGATCATTTAAGGCTATGGATCTGTGAAAAAAATTGGTCTGAAAGAATATATTTATATGTTTATAAATTCCCAAACCAATGTCATACACGGAGTTGATTGATGTTCTGTCAAGATACCATGCATATATGGTGACACAATCTGAAACTAAATCTTCATTGGGCCAGTACTGCTGATCATGTTCCTTGAGCTATGTACGTATGACTAAAGATACAAGTGGCACCAGTATAGTTTTCACTTAGTCATCTAGGGCGTCCTTATACAGTATATTGTATGAAAGTCATAAATATTCAGGGTGTGAGTCTCCTCATGATCCTTCATGAGGAACCATATTGGAGATGGTAGAAAGAAATATGTGGTGGAGAGATGATAGACATTTCCTTTTTTAAAAAAGGATTCATTCAAAGAAAGACAAAATTGGCTTAATCCTTAAGTTGTTTTGTCTTCCTCCCTAAGAGAGGGGATTGCTAGGTTTTAAATGCATTCATGGAAAACCACTGTTATCTTTTAAATTATAAAAAAGATAATAGGCTGATATAGAAAGTTGAAAATAATTATGTGAGACAAAAAAGAAGGAAAACAAATTAATAAGATAATCACTTGTGGTTCTGAAGAGGTTTATTTAACTACTGATAAAAAGGGCTTTTGTTATATTAAATAACATTTTTCTCTTGGGTCTACCTAGACCAGTGATGGAAAACCTTTTGAGCTCAGCGTGTCAGCATTTTGAAAAACCCTAACTTAACTCTGGTGCCGTGTCACATATAGAAATTTTTTGATATTGGCAACCATGGTAAAACACAGATGTATATTTTTGATATTTATTTTATATATTTAAATGCCATTTAACAAAGAAAAATCAACCCAAAAAATGAGGTTCACCATCACTGACCTAGACTACTCCTGAATGAGTCACAAAAAAAGAAGTGAACTTTTATATAGTGCTTTCTATAGAATACTAATTTGCTTTATCATGAAAAAAAAAAGATACTTTAAAACTCACAGGGTTACCTTTTGAATTTTTACCCTATTCTACTGAATTTGTAGAATGCCCAGGCTTTGACTACCTGGGAATTAGAATTGGTTGTGATCATCTGACAGCCCAATTGTGCTGAATATGCTAAGCAAGGTAGAAAAAATATAAGAAATGTGCCCCCCCCCTCTTTTTTTTAAGACGTTCACAACCTGATTATGAGAGATTTTGCCTGATCTTTGCATGTATATGCTCTTGAGCTCGCCTTTAAATAGGGACTAACTATTTAGTTAGGTTTTACTAGGAAAGAAACATTTCTTATACATTTATATATTCTAAAACTAAAAATCAAGAAATTATAGAATGGTATTACCCTTTGAAGTGACAATTTGAGCAATCATTCCTTTGAAACATTATGAAGGAAAATTTAACAGCATTTTTTTTTGTAAAGGAAATGAACAAGTTATTTAGGATATTAATATATTTTTACATGAGAAATTCTGAATATTTTATGCCAATCCCTTCTGGCCTGCAAAGTTTCTGTTGAGAAATCAGTTGAAAGTTTTATGGGAGCACCTTTGTGTGTAACTTAACTGCTTTTCTCTTGCTGCTTTTAATATTCTCCCTTTATCTTTAACCTTTGGCATTTTATATATCTTGGTGAGAGCATCTTTGGGTTCATCTTGTTTGGGACTCTGCTTCCTGGACTTGTATGTCTGTTTCCTTCACCAGATTAGGGAAGGTTTCAGTCATTCATTCTTCAAGTAGAGTTTCAATCCTTTTCTCTCTTCTCCCTCTAGTACCCCTATGATGATAATGTTGGTACACTTGCTATTGTCTCAGAAGTTCCTTAAAATTCTTAAAATATCCTCTTTTCAAAAATTCCTTTTTATTTTTGCTGATCTGATTGGGTGTGTTCTGCTACTTTGTTTTCCAGATCACTTATTTGATCTTCTGTTTATCTAATCTGTTATTACTTTCCTCTAATATGTTCTTCATTTCTGAATGACCCTTTTTATGTTTTCTATCTCTATTTTTATGTTTCTATCTCTTTGTTGAAGTTCTCATTGAGTTCATCTATTCTTTTCTTAAGTTCACTATAACCAATGTTTTGAACTCAGTATTTGGTAGATTGCTCATCTTCATTTCCTTTAGTTCTTTTTTTAAACTTTTGTCCTGTATTTTTTTTTCTTTTAGGGCAAGTTTCTTTGTCTCCTCATTTTGGCTGCTTCTCTGTATTTGTTTCTATGTATTAGGTAGATCTACTATGTCTCCCAGTCTTGACGGAGTGGCCTTATACAGAAGGTGTCCTGTGGGGCATAGTGGCACAGTCTCCCTGTTCATCTGAGCTGGGTGCTTTAGGAGTGTCCCCTGTGTGGGTTGTGTGTGTTCTTCTGTTGCAGTTGAGCCTAATTGCTGTTGGCACATCAGTGGGTGGGTTGATCCTTAGGATGACTGGCTGTGAGGGCTGACCATGACTACACAGGATGATCTGTTGTGTGGGTGCTGACCACAGGGTGGGAGTTGCTTCAGTTGGGCTCTGATTTCAGCTGAGTCTGCCCTTCAGGTGTGTCATTTGTGGAGCTGGTTTGTGGTGCTACACTTTGGTCTGAAAATGGTCACTGAATATGTTGCTTCTGGAGCCTCTTGGCAGGTACTCTGGTGCAGGTCAAGGTCAGCTGCTGCTGGTGCTAGGCTTGTGGTTGCTTAGTTGAAGTTAAGATCCAGGCCCACTGCTTATGCCAGGCTTAGGGCCACCTGATGGGAGTTACAATGCAAACTGAGACCTGCTATCCCTTGTGCTGAGCTCAGAGTCTCTTAGCAAGAGTGACAAGGCATGCTGAGGTGGGCTGATGCTTGTTTTGGATTTTTGGACCCTGAGAGATTTGGGGGAAATCTTCAGTGAGAGCTGAGACAGGCTATTTGTGTGGAGGACTTGCTGGAAGAGCCTTGGACCCAGCCGGTGAGTTGGTGGGGCAGTGTCTCAGGGAATCACCAGGCTGAACGGTTTTAGCCAAGGTAATGGATAGCACAGATTTGATATCTATCTGCACTGGGTTTGCTCAGTGGTGGGAAGTGAACAATAGCACCTGCCAGCACTTCCATCCCCAAAGAGAGCTGCGTTGACCCTTGTCTCTCCAGCCTCACCCTAAAACTAGTCAATTTAGTTCCTCCCTGTATGTCCCTGGTGCTGTTTAAGCAGCTGTCCCTGTGCTGGAGCCTAGAGTTAGTGAATTTGTGAGTGAGTCTGTGTATTGGCCCCTTAAGATGTTCGCCTCAGTCTCCAGTAGCCCCTTGTCCTTGTTGAGTATAATCCCTGCTAATTTTCAGAGCCAGATGTTATGGAGACTCCTATTCCTGGTACTGGTGCGCCGGTCTCACTGGTGTGAGACTGGGGCCACCTACTCCTCGGGGGGACCTCTGCAGCCAAGTAATCCTTCCAGATTTTTAATTGCCACACTCTGAGTGTGGGACCTGCCTGTTTTGTGTCTCCGTCCCTTATACTGTCTTTGATATGGTGGCTCTTTATATCCTTAGTTTTAGGAATTCTGTTCAGGTAGTCTTGTCAAAGAAACATTTAAACCTGTAGAGAATTTTTATGAGTTTATTTGAGCCAAACTGAAGACAGTTGCCGGGAAGTATAGTCTCAAAAGACTGAGAAAATACTCCAGAGAATGGCAGTTTTGCACCTTATTTTATACATTCCAATCAAAGGAGGAGGCACAAGAGATTGCATTAAATTAGTGATAGTTTAGGGGGGCAGGAGAAAGTAAAGTGGGGGAATCTGGGATTGGATAAAAAGTAAAATACATACTTTTACATTTGTGGGTTTAGTATAGTTAACAGTTAACATGATAACAATAACAATGAGGGATTCTGTGGTCTCCTGCTCTAACAGGAGATTGTGCTATGAGGAATCTGGAAAAGGAGAATACTCTGACATTGCAAAGGTATGCTATTGTAGATGCAAAAAGACAATAGATAGGCTCAGTTAAAACAGGCTCAGTTAAGATAAAGATTGACCTTTGTCATGGAAGATACTGGCCTAGGACATGACTACTAGCTATGACTCACTTTTAGTTAGAAAATTTTTAATTTTTAAAAATTTAATTTTATTCCATTCATCTGCTGATGGGCACTTAGGCTGATTCGAAATCTTAGCTATTGTAATTTGTGCTGCTATGAACATTGGCACATCTACACAATGGAATACTATGCTAATATAAAAAGGAAGGGACTCCTACCATTTGCAACAGCATGGATGGAGCTGGAGAGCATTATGTTAAGTGAAATAAGTCAGTCAGAGAAAGATAAATATCACATGCTCTCACTCATTTGTGGATTATAATGAACAACGTAAACCGATGAACAAAAACAGATGTAGAGACAGAGAAGCGTCGATCAGATGCTCAAAACTCAGAGGGAAGGTAGGAGAGGGTGTGGGTGAGGGGGAGAGATCAACCAAAGGACTTGTATGCATGCATATAAGCATAAGCGATGGATGTTTACAACAGGGGGTGAGGGTGAGGGCAGGATTGGGGGGATAAGAGGACATTGGGGGGATAAGGACACATTTGTAATATCTTAATCAATACAGGGAAAAAAATTTAATTTTAGAGAGGGAGGATGGGAGAGAGAGAAACATTGATGTGAGAGAGATATATTGATCGGTTGCCTCCTGTACACAACTTGACAGTGGATGGAACCTGGAACGTAGGTATGTGTCTTTTGAGGAATCAAACCCATGACCTTTTAGTGCACAGGATTTGACACTCCAACCAACTGAGACACACTGGCCAGAGCTAGTTAGAAAATTTTAATTTCAGACCATCCTATGTCATTACTTTAGGTCTCTGAGTTTGCAAGGCCCACCATGCAGGCCTCCCCTGAGCTTGTTGGGTTTAGTATGTGGCTCCTTTTCTGTCCACCATCTTCATGTGGTTATCAATAATGGTTGTTCTATACTTTAATTGTAATTTTGATGTGATTTTTGGAGGAGGTGAGCACAGAGTTTACCTATTCTGCCATCTTGACTAGAAGCAGAATTAAATCTGCTTGAGAATTTTGAGGCAACCAAAATGTCTAGGGCAACCTAAATGCCAAGGGCAACCAGAGATTTTAATCAAAGGAACTTGTGTATTTGACCTTATTGTGTGGGCACAGGAAAAGAAACTAGAGAATTAACCTTAGAGTAACATGAGTGAGAATTATATCTGTACATTTTCCTGAAAACTTTAGCCCATGACATTTGATTGAAGAAATGACATAAATGACACCTTGAATTGGGAAGTTATAAAATAACTTGTATTCCATTTTATACATGAATTCAGAAACATTGAATTTTCCTCCAGATAAAACCTTTAGCAACACAGAGGTATGATTTGCATATCAGCCCTATAATGTATTATTGTTGTGCTGACGAGGAAATGGAATCTCAGAGAGATTATGTAATTATCAAGGTTACTGAACTTTTGAGTGGCAAAGCTACCATTTTAAACTAAATCTGACTAATTACCAAGCCAGGGCTCAGGCTACTGACTCTAGCCAACTTGTTCCTACCAGCCACAGAGTAACATTTGAAAATGGTCTTGGACATCCAAATCTACAGGGGGAATAAAGAATAGAAGACTTTTCCTCTTACTACTTCTGTGTAGCAGGACACGCCATAGTTTTTCCACTTCAGGGTTTCTGGCTAACCTGAATTCTGGTTGAGGGATTTAACAAAAGTATAAACTCATTACAAGCTTGGTGGTACTTTGAACTCTTGTCTTCTTTCCCAATATACCTGCTATTCTTCCCTTTGTAGAGCCCTCAAACAGCTGTTCCAGTTGTTATATTATAGTTGCATTCTGAGAGAGAGAGAGAGAAGATGGAGTGTGCCTACTCCATCTTTCCCATAGCCAGACCTTCTTATACAAATAAATATATATATTAGAAATAGTCTGGTTCAACCATCTGCTATTAGGTAGTTGAATCACAAGCTTCCAGACAGAAAGCTTCTATCCTCTTAGAAATATATTAGAAGGAGTTTTCATATCATCCTCTTCTAGCTCTTTCCACTGTTGGATCACTTTGTTGGTCAGAAAATTCCATAAATATGAATGGAATCTTCTTTATTTCTAAAGGGAATTCTTTCTGAACATTGACTTTAATACATTTCACCATATCTTGAGTGCCTACTGCAGCTGAAAAACCAATATTTTGTTTTCGACCTCCCTCCGCCCTTTCCCCATAGGTGTCACCACTTCTTCATTGTTCAGCCTGACAAGCTAATTTGGCTTCTCTTTGAAATTACTGGCACCTATGGTACAGCAGCCTAGTCCCTCAAGAAAAATTTCCTCAGCATCGAGCAGCATAGAGTTCCAATAAGTGCTCCTAAATGTTGGGTGAGCCTCCAGTCTGCAGCTGGGCCTTTAGAAATGTGGTGCTCAATGGAAAGAAACTTGAAAGAACATATGGAGGCCTTTTCAGTATCCTTTCAGATATAGATAGACTCCACTCTGTAAACATTGCCTCTAATTTTCTAAATTAGAAAACTTTTTAGAGGCATAGATTTCTTTCATTTTCATAGCAAATGTGTACCTCAGACATTACACTTAGATTAGGGAAAGTACATTGATAGACTGAACTCTTCATTTATAGCTCTGAACAGTTTCAGCTTCTTTTGTTCTCACACCCTAGTTCAAGAATGCTTAGCCATTCCAGGGTTAATAATGTCAGTCAAGGCTGACTTGTCAACATGGAGAGAGTGACAGGGAGACAAATAGAGATGTGATTTGGTGTGACGATATGTGAAAATAACTTTAGCTTCCATTAATGCACCAGTACAAGCTAATCTAGTCGTGTCCTCTTTTATTTGTTGTTGTTCTTATTCTTTTCCACATATTCATTCTTTTTCGTTAAGAGCATCTTTCTCTATCTATATTTATGGGAGTGTTTTCGCATATAAAGTCTCTCATTTTTTAATCATCCGGCAAAAGCATGCATTGCATTCTTTAGTTATTCCATCTAAACATAAGCATAAAGACAATGAAAACAACACAGGGCGCAGAGAGGCAGCCCTTGCTGAACTGCTCTTTGGGAGTCTTTTCCAGAACAGTGTGTGAAATCTGGATTTGCCTTCTAGTTATTTGTTCTGCCCTGACATTGCTTGGAGGCATTAATGTTTAAAATCTATTTTACTTCACTTCTGTTTAATCTGAAGACGGTGGGCCTATGGAAAATGATCTAAACCAATATTGTGGTTTAGATCTCCAAGGATAAGGAACTATTTTTTTAAAAGATGACAAGAAAGTCAGCCATTTGCGGGTCAAATTTATTTCTTAAGATCTTAAACCAACCCTTGTGTTTTGCACATGATAAAATTATTTCCTTTCTGCTCAATGGAAAAAAAAAAGTAACTACTTGAATTATCAGCTCAGTAAACTTTAGTCTTTGGGTTCATTTACTGCCCATCTGAAGGCTAAATTAAAGGAACATACAACCCCCGCCCCCCTACACACACACACACTCAGCTAGGCAGTAGGCTTTTTGAAGCACTCATATAAAATATTCTTCCAATGTGTCCTGAAGTACCTGGCCTGATGTTAAATGTTTTGGTTAGGGGCCCAGTGAGGACCATGGTTTTTATGAAGAAGCCCTCATACTGTGCTCATGGTTGCTTAGTTTGGCTCTTGGACAGAAGTGCATAGAAATGGCCACAATGTGAAGGCTCTTGACAAAGTACTCTCTGACAGCTCACATGTCTTAGAAATGACACAATATTTTGTTCTGCTTAATTAAATGAGAAGTTGAGTTTTATGGATTGAATGTTTGTGTTCCCTCAAAATCCATATGTTGAAGCCCTACCTCCTCAAGTAATGATATTTGGTGGGTCGGTGGGGGCTTTGGGAGGTAATTTGGGTTAGCTGTGGTCATGAAGGATGGGACTGTAAGAAAAGAAAAAGAGACTAGATCTCTTTTTCTTTCTCTTCTTCTTTTCCTTTCTCTCCCTTTCCTTCTGCACCCCTTAGCCCCTCTCCCTCCCTCCCCATCTCACCCTTTTTCTATATTTGCCACCTGAGGATACAGCAAGGAGGCAGCTATCTGTAAGCCAGAAAGAGAGTTCTCATCAGGAACTGAATCAGCTGTCATCTTGATCTTGGGCTTCCCAGCCTCCAGAATTGTGAGAAATATATTCCTGTTGCTTGTACCACCCAGTCTATGGTATTTAGTTATGATAGCCCCAGCTGACTAATTCAGTGATATACAGAAGTAAAAATATAACGAGAACATCAAGCACCTTTATTAATTCCAGGCTTGGTTAGAGTGTTATGTGTAGAGAGAAAATTTTAATTATTTGAAGCTGCTTAAATTAAACCTTAGTAATTCTGAGGGGAAAAATGATAGATGTTGAATTGCATATCATTATTGGCAACTGTTAAACTTTTGACTTTGAAATAAAATCTCAGATAGTCTAAAACTTCAAGGCAATGTAGCATATATTATTTTTCAAAATTTAATGTTTCTTCAGAGTTCTGGATAAGGTGTTTTTATAACATTTAGTAATTTTCCAATCACTTCAATATGGACTGTTAGAAAACTGTTATGTTATTTCAAGTGAAAGTAAAAGCAAGAGTATGCTATTCTAGTAATGACCTCAAAATATGTTATTTATTTAAAACTATAGCCATGAGTCTGAATAAATATATATATCACATAAAAATAGATGAAAAAATACAGAACTGGAAACTCAGAAATACTTTTAAAATCAACTCACTATAGTATAGGGGCCTTACATTGTGTTCATATATGAAAAGTTCAAGATTTTCCAAAATAAAAAATTAAAAGAGTTCTCATTAGTGTTGGCTGCAAATTCAGTTTCATGCACTCTGTGACATTTCCTTCCATTTCCCCGCCCCCCGCCCACCTTGGGACATCTTCTCAAGCCTCTAAACATTGCATCAAATTTTGGTTTAGCTGAGATTACTCTGCTTAAAGAACTATGAGTTGTGTGTGACTTTTTTTTTTTTTTGTAGTTTCTGGAGCGATCAATTTGAAGAAATCCTTTATTGAAAGCTTGGATGATTCCCCTAGGATTGCCTGCTTTAAGTATTGCAAACAAGAGCCACACACTTACTTTAGGTGCGTGGGGTGAATGTGTAATTTCCACATATGTGGGGCTCCTTATGGAGATACACATACTGTAAGACTCAACAGGGCATCTCATTATCTTACAACTAAAAAGAGAACCCAAAAACCCAAACCTGAGAATAAAATAGATAACTCTCTACAAAGTTGGACTATTGATCTAAAGCATATGTGCTACAATAGGAGAAGTGTTCTCCTACAGAAGGCCAAATGCCCCTCCTGTGGACTAGATCTTATTCCCTTTTTGCTTATTTAACTCGTATAATTTTACTTTCTCTCTGTATCATCGGCTTCTTTCTCTCTGACGACATATTTCTATTAGACTAAAAATGCCATTTTGAGAAAAAGTTCTTCCTGCTCTTTGCTTTCAGCTGTCTACTCATTTCTCTGCTCTCTTTTTACAGGAAAACTACTTGAGGAAGGTAGCTATACCTACTGCTTCAGCTTCCTCGTTTCCTTTCTTCTCTTCCATTCCAGCCAGAGTTGCATCTCCTTCACTCCACTGCAACTTGCCATGGCCACTCACAGTCTCTTCTCCATATTGTCAAACCCATGGCCAAGTCTAAGTTCTTACATCCTTGACTTCTCAGAAATTTCTGATATAGTCAAGCCCCTACCCTTCCCCCTTCCTCTGATATTATTCAGTCAGTTTCTAGAACAAGATCTCCTTGGGTTCCTTGGGTCTTCCTAACAACTCATTCTAAGTCTCCTGTGCTGGTTCTTTCTACTTTACCCAGTCTCTAATTGATGAGATTCTTTACGGTTTAGTTCTTCAGCATATCTTCCCTACCCACTCTTACTCCCTAAGCAATTTCATCTACTTCCATGGCTTTAAGTAATATCCATAAGCTTCCAAAGTTCAAATTTTTATTTCCAGATGTGATTTCTCCCCAAAGCTCAGACTCATATAGTCAAGTTTCTATTTCACACCTCTACTTGAAAGTCTAATAGGAATTGTAATTCTAATTTGCCTAAAGATAACTCCTAATATTTTTTCTCTAGCCTGCTCCCTCTCTAATCTTCTCAAACTCAGTGTTTTACACATTATTTTTCTGTTGCTCCAGCCAAAAATGTTGGAAACATCTAGACAGCTCTTATTACCCAATATATTTTCAAGATCTCTTGGTACAACTTTTAAACTATATTCTGACCTCAACCAGTTTCACTTATTTATTGTCGTGCAAAACTACCATGAATTTACTGAGGTATTCTCCATTTTGTTTTTGAAGTTTTAGTTTTTCCTTTTCATCTAGGCCTTTTGGGCCTTCTGAAATTTATTTTTGTACCTAGTGTGAGATTGGATTTAAAAATTTTCCTCTGTCCCTTCTATTTTAGACAAGTTTTTGGTTGCTTTCAATCTTCTCCCCAAGGCGCTAGTCCATAAACAGTTTTATAACGATACTTTACTTGTTTTCCATCATGATACTGTAAACATTGGGAATCCAGTCACAGAGCTAGGAACTGGCTTGACTTAGTTGCTGGTTGTGAGGCTGCCTTTGTCACCCTTTATCCTGAAGTGCAGAGTTTCCAGTAAGGTAACTGCTCCAGGTTGACAAATGGTCAGCCTCCTCATGAGCAGGAGAGTCTCACGTGAGTCCTGGTTTTAAGTAGTTTGGGTCTTGTCCCCTCTCTTATATGGAGATATTTTAATCCTCATTGTACCCCTAAAACTCAGTTTCCCTTTTCTACCACTTACCTTCTGTCCAGGAGTTTATGAAGTTGAAATTTAAGGTCCACTATTTTTGTTTTATAATTGATCCACCACTGATACATGAAACTTAACTTCTGAACCCAATTTTGTCTCATTATTTTTATCTATTACTATTTAATCTGTCATTGTCATTTGTTTCAAGCAAGAGAGCTGGGTTAAGGCAGGAACTCAGTAATCTGTAGGTCATGGATTGACCTTGAGCAATGACCTTTCACTGCAATGCTTTAATACAGACAACTAGTCCCAAAGATAGCATTTCCTTGGAAATACCTCCCTAAGGAAGGTATTTTGAGCCAGGAGTAACTTTCCAAGTGACATTGAAGGTCCATATTAAGAATTTTTTTAATGTTCTTGTTAGAGTAAAATACTGTATTTGCAAATAAGGCATTATAATAAATATCCAAAAATTCTCTATAGCAATATATGTAGCACACATATTAAATACTGAAATAAATAGCATGGCTCTGTGCACACAAATTCATGAACGTACCCTTCCTGCCCCCCCCCCCCCAAGTACTTCTTAGTGCTTTTAAGGCACAGAGTATGTTTTACTTGTCATTGTCTTCACTGGCAACTTGCATCTAGTAGATGCTCAAAATATATTTGTAGAATGCATTATTTATTGAATGAATATTTAATGTTGTTTGAATGGATGAACTGTAGGAAGACTAGATGAATAAATTGATGACTGTATTTACATGCAACACTTGTGCAAGATAATTGACACCTCGCTATGTGTCTTTAGGGAAAAAAAAACCTGGTAGTTTCCTTTGGGATATGTATTTCATATTTGGCTTTTTCTATCCCTGGCTTTTGGAAGAGTGGAGCTACACATAAATGCCATTTTAAAAAAATCTAGCTGCCAGGCAATTTTTGTTACTACTAATTTGAAAGGATCAACCAAATTCTATAATTTCTTTTTCTGGATTTATCTGCTTAACTAATCTGAATACATAGATTGACAAAAAGAACTTGAAATTATTTTCTTGTACATAGATTTAGTACATTGGTATTTGTTGTAACATGAACTGATCTGCTATAGAGTAAGTTGTTTTAAGAGTTGAATAATTAGAAGTAATAAAGAGATGCTATGTAACTTTCTACCTTATGATGAATTTTTCATTATGTTTGTATATCCACTCAGACCTCACAAGAGCACCACAAAAAGTCATTTTTTTTTCCCCAAAAATTTACAGATGGGAAAATGAAACTCAAAGAGGTGAAATGACATGTTTACTGTCATTTATTTCAGTCTCCTGGATAGGAATGATTCAATGATAACAAAGATAATCATTGCCTTAGAAGAATTTACAGTCTTGAGATGGGGGAGGATAAATAAAGAGATAAACATTATAGTGAATGAAACTTAACACATGCCCAGGGTGCTGAAAACACATGGGGTATGTATTTCTACGAATTGTCCAGGAGTCAGTGGAACCTGAACCAGATCTATGGTTCCAAGTCCAAGCTCTACCATAGCAAGCCTTTCTCTCCTTTATTCTTGATTCTCTCTTAGACCTAGTGGAAGTGGGTTAACAAAGTTAATATGACACTAAAGTTTAAAGTAATTAAACTTCAACTGAAGAAAAGAGTTGGGTCTTTACACTGTTGCATTTTGGTATTAGATATTTTGAGAAGTTACAGAATGAAATGGGGGAATGGGCAAGGAGGGACAAGAGAGGTGGACCCTTTAGCAGCAGTACTAATAAATAATTGACTTCAAACTCTAGACTTCTTCGTCTCATGACTAACTCAGGAAAATACACCCAATCTTCCAACACATGCAAAGCACACACACAAGATTTTGTGACTAAGCAAGGGTGAGGTGCATATTTAATACAGTGGGGCCTTGACTTACGAGTGTCCCGACTAACGAGTTTTTTGAGATACGAACGGTTTCTCAGCCGATTTTTTGCTTTGAGTTGCGAGCTAAAATTTGGGTTACGAGCCAGCTTCAGATACCCCACTGCTAGTTGGCGCAGCAAACGTCACAGTGAACGCCACAACATCAGTCCAGCATTCAATTCATTGTAATGGTGAAAATTGATTTGACATACGAGTAATTTGAGTTACGAGCTCCCTCACAGAATGAATTAAAATCGTAATTCAAGGCCCCACTGTATTTCCTTAAAAGCAAGTAGCTGATTTTGAAGATTTTATTTTTTTATTCATAAGTCACAGTAACTTGCTTAAACTAGAGAGGATTTTGCTTACCAAGATCCATTGACTGGGAATAGAACATTCACTGTAATGAAATTCTAGACAACAGAAAGTGGATGTACTATGGAGTTCTTTGGTAATGAGATTTGAAAATAGAATTTTATCAGCAGACTAATATTAGAATATTACTGCATAATGTCTGACCTTTGTTTCTTGGAGCCCCAGAGCTTCTTCCCCTTGTCTATTTCCATTTCTAATATCCTGAAGTCATTTCCTGTGTGCCAATTTTATAATTGTCCTACTGTTTAACTGTTCTGTCCATATGCAACCTCAAATGTATGTTCTTTCATCATTAATTTTGGGAATGCAGTGTTAAAGTTAATTTTAGGGTAATTTAAATTCCAGTGATCAATTTTCTAGTGTCTTGGCCACCAGCCTTTTTTTTTTTTCTTTCCTGGTTTCCGCTCTTCCCATTTTATTTGAGGAAAAAAAAGTTTCTTGATGTATTAATATTTCCAGCACCACTCTTTTTTATCTTGTACCTAATTCCCCATATGTAGATGCTGTGATGATTGTTGTATCTTTCTATTTTCTCCCTTTAAGTCATGCTGAAGTTTTTGTCATGTCTCAAGAATATGGGTTTTCAGTAAAAATGAATAAATGTTATATAAGATTTCCAACTTCCATCAAATATTTAGTATTTTATTTATGAGCCTATGGATTCTTTTTCTACATAATATAAAAGTTACTTGATATCATCTTTCCTCATAAGCATTATAATTTCTTCATCAACTTGTCAAGAGCTATATCAACATACAAAAACATTTGGTGTTCAGGGACCAGGCTTAAACTTGGGGATATATATTTAGAATAATATATGTTTTAAAATAACTTTATTGAAGTATAAGTTACATACTATTAAGCACACATTTGAAAATAAAGTCAGTGAGTTTTGGTAAATATCCCAGGTCATGCAATCACCACTATAGCTAAAATTTAGAACACATTCATCATCCCCAAAGTGGTCCCATATCCCTTTTGCAGTCAAACTTCATACCCCATCCATAAACCCTGAAACTGGTCAACATTCTTTTTTAAAAATATATTTTTTATTGATTTCAGAGAGGAAGTGAGAGGGAGAGAGAGATAGAAACATCAATGATGAGAGAGAATCATTGATCAGTTGCCTCCTTCATGCCTTACACTGGGGACAGAGCCCACAACCCAGGCATGTGCCCTTGACTGGAATCAAACCCGGGACCCTTCAGTCCACAGGCTGATACTCTACCCAAACCAGGTAGGGCAGTGGTCGGCAAACTCATTAGTCAACAGAGCCAAATATCAACAGTACAATGATTGAAATTTCTTTTGAGAGCCAAATTTTTTAAACTTAAACTATATAGGTAGGTACATTGTTATTAACTTAATTAGGGTACTCCTAAGGCTTAGGAAGAGCCACACTCAAGGGGCCAAAGAGCCACATGTGGCTTGCAAGCTGAAGTTTGCCGACCATGAACTAGGGCAACATTCTTTTTTTCCCTATAGTTTAATCTTTTTTATAATGTCATATATTTGAAGTTATTCAATATTAACACCCTTCTAGCATGGTTTCCAAGGTTTTATTCTCTAGTATCACTAGTTCATTGTACAGATCAATAACTATGGAGAAAAGTAGTAAAAATGCTATAGAAAATTTTGCTGAAGGTGCATTTTGTTTTTACATATGTCAGTAAACTTTTTTTTTTCACATTTCAATTTTTTTCTTTAAAAGGAGTGAGTTGCCCTATTTGGTTTGGCTCAGTGGACAGAGTGTCGGCCTGCAGGTTCCCGGGTTCGATTCTGGTCTAGGGCACATGCGCAGATTGTGGGTTCGAACCAGTAGGGATTGTGCAAGAGGCAGCCAATCAGTGATGCTCTCTCATCATTGATGTTTCTATCTCTCTCTCCCTTTCCCTTCCTCTCTGAAAAAAAAGAAAAAGTGTGAATTGTGTTGGGGAGAAGGGGGGTTAAATGCTTTATAGACAAGAAATAACTGCACTGCAACCAACTTATTTATCATCATCACCTTCATCTTCATAATCTTCTTCACCTTCATCTTCATAATCTTCTTCATCTTTGTCCTCATCCTTTTCATCTTCCTCCTCTTCCTTCTTCTTTTTAAATATATTTTATTGATTTTTTACAGAGAGGAAGGGAGAGGGATAGAGAGCTAGAAACATCGATGAGAGAGAAACATCGATCAGCTGCCTCCCGCACACCTCCTACTGGGGATGTACCCACAACCAAGGTATATGCCCTTGACCGGAATCGAACCTGGGACCTTTCAGTCCGCAGGCCAATGCTCTATACACTGAGCCAAACCGGTTAGGGCTCCTCTTTCTTCTTTTTCTTGCTTTTTTCAACCTTGACATCTCCCTTTTTGGCCACATCAGACTTTCCTTTAACTTGGTATGCAGTAGTATCCTTTTCATATTTCTCCTTCAGCTTAGCAGCCTTCTTTTCATAAGGCTGCTTGTCATCTGCAGCAGGGTTATTCCACATCTCTCCTAGATTCTTTGAAATGTCACCAGTGGATAGGCTGGGATGCTCTCCTTTGACTTTTGGGCAATACTCAGATCAAAACAAACAAACAAAAGGCTGAAGGAGGCATCTTTGTTACATTGGGACCCTGTAATTTCCTTTTTGTTTTCCCTTTAGGAGGGATATA
Organism: Myotis myotis; assembly: GCF_014108235.1. Classification (NCBI taxonomy): domain Eukaryota; kingdom Metazoa; phylum Chordata; class Mammalia; order Chiroptera; family Vespertilionidae; genus Myotis; species Myotis myotis. The sequence goes on along the minus strand of NW_023416335.1, from coordinate 57,340,159 downwards.
AGTTTTCACTTCTCTCTTATAACGGGCCTTGTCCACCTTTGCCATCTCTTCAAATTTTCCTTTCTCCTTAGCAGATATGGTCTTCCACCTCTCTGAGCACTTCTTAGAAATCTCTGAGAAGTTGACTGAAGCATCTGGGTATGTTTTCTTGTGTTCCTCCGAGCAAGTGTGCACAAAGAAAGCATACAATGACATTTTGTCTCTTGGCTTCATAGGATCTCTCTTGCCCATGTTTAATTACTTTTCCTCAGCAAGCACAAGGTCACCCAGTGCCCAATTGGCTCGTACTTGCCCTGGTGCTGTCTCTATGTACTGAAATGGCTGTGTCTGTCAGTTGATGTTTATATAGGATCTGTATATACAAATATATGCTACATTTATTTATAGACCTATAAATATAGACCCACATATATACTTGATTTATTCTTGAAATAATCTTGTCAATTCACTTCAGCAAAAGTTGGTGGTGTGAAACATTCTAGTCTTGTACAGGATAAAAAGAGAAACAAATCACAATATTCTATTAAATTTTGGTATCAACATAATTATAGAAATCAAAATGTAGTATAACAATGTAAGGCAAGGAAAGCATATGGGGTAAGTAGAAATAATGTTTTTGAGATATTAACAAAGGTTTCACTAAAATTATGGCTTTGAATAGATGGGCCTTGGTGGATGGGTAAAAGTTTGGTGTGTAGAGATGGAGAAGATTGCCAAGCCAGGGAGAGAAAACTACATGAGAAAAGCTAGGAAGGAATTTAAAAAGCAGAGAACACTGTGTGGACAAGCTTGGCTCAATAAATATTTGTTGAATGAATGAAATGTTAATGTCCTATCCTATATAATAAAAATCTAATATGCTAAGTGTCCAATCATCTGGTCACCCATTCAACCAATCAAAGTGTAATATGCTAATGATATGCTAAGGCTGCTCAACCACTCACTGTGATGTGCCCTGACCACCAGGGAGCAGTCAACCAGTCTCTATGATGTGCACTAACCACCAGGGGGTAGACACTCCAACCAGCAGGTTAGCTTGCTGCTGGGGTCTGGCTGATTGAGATTGAGCGACGGGCTGAACATGCCCTAGAGCAGTGGTTCTCAACCTTCTGGCCCTTTAAATACAGTTCCTCATGTTGTGACCCAACCATAAAATTATTTTTGTTGCTACTTCGTAACTGTAATGTTGCTACTGTTATGAATTGTAATGTAAATGTCTGATATGCAGGATGGTCTTAGGCGACCCCTGTGAAAGGGTCATTTGACCACCAAAGGGGTTGCGGCCCACAGGTTGAGAACCGCTGCCCTAGACCCTTCCTGCGGTCCCTCCCTGGCTTGCCAACCTCCCGTATGCCTCCCTGGCACTGATTGTGTACCAGTGGGGTCCTTCAGCCTGGTCTGTGCCCTCTCACAACCTAAGGCTTAGGGGATGTCGGAGAGCCAGTTTGGGCCTGATCCTGCAGGCCAGGCCAAGGGACCCCACTGGTGCACGAATTTGTGCACGGGACCTCTAGTTTATTTATAAAGCAAGTGCTGATAAAGCAAACTTTAAATGGGTTTGTAGTTAATCATGTATGTTGGATGGAGTGTGTGGAAATAGAATTGTAAGAAACCTTACTTCACTGCCTGCACCTGCAGCGTGTCTGAGGCCCCCTTGGCCACCCACGCCTCTTCCCTTGCCTATTAACTGCTTTTTCACCTTCAAGGTTAAGTTTCATTTTATCTTTCCTTGACTTTCCTCCCCTGTCAGAGTTATATGCTCCTTCTCTGTCTACTTTAACATAGTACTTATATTGAAAAGATTGAGTTATGTGTTGGTCTTCACCACTAAACTATGAAAAATTCAAGGATAAAAATTTTGTTTTACTGGTCTTTGCATAATCAGTTCGTAGATCTAATAGGTGCTCAATGCTAGTTGAAAGAATGAAACATTTTAAATTGAATATTGGATTGATAATTTTCTCTCTTGCCTTTTATGTTATTCCTTTTTTCATTCTTAGTAGCATTCTATATAATAAAAGCCTAATATGCAAATTGACTGAACAGCAGAATGACTGGCAGAAGGACCCGTTGCTATGATGCACACTGACCAACAGGGGCAGACACTCAATGCAGGAGCTGCCCCCAGCCTGCAGTTCCCAGGCCAGCCAAGGCGGGTGCCAGTGGGAGCCCCCTGATCACTCTGCTGGTCGTCCCTCAGAGGGACGTGACCAGCGGCGGAGGTGGAGGGCAGGGCTGGTGAGTGGGCAGCGCCAGGCCAGCCAAGGTGGGTGCGAGTGTGGGGGCCCTGATCACCCCACCGGTCACCCCACAGATCGGCCCTGATGGCCAGCCAGGCCTAGGGACTCTACCCACACACGAATTTCATACACTGGGCCTCTAGTATGTTATAATTCTTTACCTAAAGCTGGGACTGAAGTGCCCGTACACATTTCACGACTCTGCTTATGTTCTCTCGTGTTCCCTCAGCCCACTGTGACCTTTTGCTATGTATCCAGAGACCTGAATTCTAGACATCTTTCTTGTTCAAGCTCTAAGGCCTCCTTTATCAGAAGTACTTCTCTGAAACCCTCCATAAGGGAGTGTTCTTCCTGCTTTGAATTCCATGATGGTTTTCTATACTACTCACATGGACTTTTCTATTTTCTAGACCCTAGCTGGAGGTAGAATCTGCATTTCATGTATCTTTAAAGGGCTATGAGGTGCCCTCAGAATAAACACACATTCCAGACGTAGCCAGCTTATTATTATTATTATTATTATTATTTTTTTATTGAGCACTGACTATTTGTGAGATACTATGTTTACTGCAAGTCATTCAATAAATATTTACTAAACAAATGTTTCACTCATACCTTGCTTGGGGAAAAACTGCAGTGACACAGTGTGGGTAAAATCGAATTTGAAGGCAGCGATATAAAAAAATAAGAAGGAATAAATAAGAAATATATCCTCTAGCAAATTATAGAATTGCACATAACCATTTGAAACCTTGCTTTGTTTTAGAAAATCTCCACAAAATCTAGGAAGTCTGAAAAGCAGTTTGAAAAAATGATACCCTGGAAGGAACAAACATTTCCTCAGCATGGAAGGAGTTTTAAAGAGTTCTGTCGTTTCTTTTACAGTTATGAACTTGTCTTTCCAGTAATTACATAGTGACTAATTTTATACTGAAGCTAACTACTTAACGTTAAATGTGTTTGGTGCTGCAGATCAAGTATAGACTAGGAAGCTTTGAATGGAAAGCTAAGTATAAGTAATAACAATAAGAAAGAAATATAAAATCTACTCGGAGTTACTTTCTTTTATGTAAACAATCAGCTTTTATGATTTCAGTGGGTTTTTTTTCTTTCATTTTCAAAAGCATTCACTTTGGCCAGAATTTTCTGTCTTTTTCTTGATAACCTTTGAGACCCCAGCTAACCCACCAACTCTTATTCTCACCAACTTCCTCTAGCTCCTTCTCTGCAAAGCTGAGTGTGTTTGGTAACCTTAGCATAGCATATCCAAATGGGCTCTGCTTCCAAGGCAAGGGGCTTTCATGTTAATTTGCACCAGGATTTAAACATTAAATATAAATATTTCCTTTTAAAATCATTAAATGTTAATTAAGTATTTGAAGGAATAACATTTTAGAGTTTCTGCCTGTGTGTTAACCAGGGTGCCTACCCCCTTTGAAGCATGTGGTCTACCCACCATCCAGATGAGGGCACTGAGTAGGAGCTCTCCCAGGATGAATAATCAAAGCCCTAAAGAAAGTGATCATTTGGGGGCCAATTCACTTTGATACAGTAATAATAATGTTCTTATCAATAGTCATTGAAGGAATAGTGATACTTTGGGTGGTAGGAGTCTTCACTTAATGACTTGATTTTTCCCTCTTTTCTAGGAGAGACTGAAAAACCACTCTTTGTATAACCCTTCCCCAGGAACAGTGAGTAGATTCATTATTATGTTCTCATTAACTTGTCTAATATTTTTCTGTCCTTTTAGCCAATGCATACTTACTTCCTCTGCTTTCCCCAATCCCCTCAAAAACTGAAGCAATTTCCTACATCAAGTATTTACTCTTTTGATTTTGTTTTGATTGCTCATATTCCTTCTATTCACTAAGCTCATTTTTTAAAAGGCAGAGAACACAGGGGAAATTTCTCTGAGCTCATCAATGTTAACAAAACAGAAATGTCAGCACCTCATCATTATGTCATATATCTTTGAAAAATTTCTTCCCTGCCAGAGGAGGCCACCGGATGCAGGAAAATTGCAGAATGAGCTTGGCTCATGCTGCGGGTGTGCTTCCCAGAATGCCGGTGGCACAGGGAAAGTTCAATGAATGTTGAATGAATAAATAAATAAAGATAGAGAGAATGAGAGTCAGCCCTACTGAACGTACATGATGGCAATTCATAGTTTATAACAGAATCTAGGATTGTAAATGCAATTATAATCTGGCAGGCTGTATCCTGATTATGTTAGTATGGTCTTAGCAACAGCAGTTTGAAGGTAGAGTTTGTTCTAAACATGTAGTCAACTGGAAATAGCATTCTTAATAAAAAGCTGTTCTGTGATTTTGAATCTCTTCTACAATCTTCGTTATAAACTATTCTATGTGAGTTTTTTGTAAGCATCTTTCATAAGTAGGTTAGGAATATATTGTAAATAATAAATTGAAGACACAGAAAGAATACTAGTATGTATAGAAACAATGCCTTTTACATAGTAAAATGATTACTACAGCCAAATTAACATGTCATCTCCTTACATAGTTAAAAAAATATATATCCAGTACTCAATATGGTACTATTAACTGTAGTCATCATGCTGTATATTACATTATCTTATTATTCTATTTGTATGAAAAATTAGAAAAGGCAAAACTATAATGTCAGAAAATGGATCACTGGTGGCCAGGGCCAGGAACAAGAGGAAGGGATTGACTACAAAGAAATACTATATTTGAACTTTTTTGGGGTGATGGAAGTGTTCAATATGATTGTAGTGATGGTGATAGCCATATATATATATATTTAAGGCTGTACACCTAAAATTAGTAAATTTTATTATCTGTTAATTCCATGCCAATTAAAAACAAAACAAACAAATAAGTCTATCTTTGTTGTTGGGTAAAATAAGGAAAAAGAAACATTGCCTTTTGAGGTTGGCCCTAGAGGAGAAGATAATGGCAGAGCTGTACCCTGAGGCTGCCATCAGCCCTTGGTGTTATTTGCTATCCCCATTATAGCTGCCAGGGGCACGACTTACCCTTTGACTTTCTGTTCCATATTTAGAGATAGGGCTTTGCTATTGTTTCACTATAGCTTAACTGGGACATGGTAGAATATTTTTTTATATTCAGGAGTACAGAAGAAAACAATGATAGAAAATACTATGTCTCTTTAAAATAATCCATCTTGCATTTTGTTTTCTACATCAGATTGGCAAACATCCTATATAATAAAGAGGTAATATGCAAATATGTCCCTCATGCCCTCACAAGATGGCTGCCTACAACCAGGCCGGCAGGGGGGTTAGTGAGGGACAAAAAAACAACTGAACAAGCAGGCTGCGTGGGGCAACTAGGCCGGCATCGGGGGACAGTTGGGGGCGACCAGGCTGGCGGGAGCGGGAGAGTTGGGGGCAATTAGGCTAGCAGGGGGGGCAGTGAGGGGCAACCTGGCTGGCAGGGGGGCAGTTAGGGGCAATGAGGCTGGCACGCAGAGGCAGTGAGGAACAATCAGGATGGCAGCAGGGCAGTTAGTGGCAACCAGGCAGGCAGTGAGGTGAGTGATTAGGAGTCAGTGGTCCAGGATTGTAAGAGGGATGTCAGACTGCCGGCAATCGGACATCTCCCAAGGGGTCCCAGATTGGAGAGGGTGCAGGCTGGGCTGAGGGGACCCGCTGTGCACAAATTTCATGCATCAGGCCTCTAGTTTATTATAAAGGGCTAGGTAGTAAATATTTTAGGCTTATGGTCCAAACTATCTCCGTTGCAACTACTCAACTGCAGTGGTAGCATGAAAGCAGTAACTTAATGAACTGTGTTCCAATAGAGTTTTAAAAAGTCAGGCAAGGCCAAATTTTGCTTACAGGCCATAGTTTTAAGACCCCTGCTCTAGAGTCCCAGATCTGGTCCATTCCCATGGGCAAGGTAAGATCTTGACAAGTTCTCTACCTCACTAGCTCCATCACCCAAGTGTTCCCTTTGTATGGATATTGGCATCCCTCAACCTCCAGATGAATGAGGAAAGTTAAGGATGGTCATCTTTAAATCTGATGGTTTTGTTTTGTCTGAGGTTCTTCCTCTCACTTGGTTCAATGACATTAAACATTACCTGCCCCTTCAAGGACTACTCACCCTCTAATGTCTAAAGTAGGCCCTACATTTATAAATCTTCAAAAAAAATCATAATCTTGTCAGATGATGCAAGAACTGCAACATCATTGTGAGACACAAATTCATCTAATTAAGAACCAGAGGTGCATCTCCTCATGAAATTTTTAGAAATATAATACAATTATTATTGTTACTATTGGATTTGTTGTTTATTCAAGGCTGAGCATATTTGTATATATCCAAGGCAATTATTTGCTTTGGATTTCTCAATGAAGCTTGCATAATACAGAAATAGTTTATTGCTCAGGTCAGAAGCATGTATTGGTACAGAGGACTGAAAGCGGCTAAATTAAGGTTGGGGGAATGGGAGTATATACATCACCTCAATATACTGGGATGGGCAAAAGTAAATTTACATCTGTGAGGATGTAGAACAGAGCATTTATTCTTGTATTATTACTTATCAATTATTGTATTATTTTCCATACGAACAAGCGTAAACCTACTTTTGTCCACCCATTCATATTCCACCTACGTTTCTACATCAGGTTTTACTGGGCCTTTCATACACAAAGTTAGCTCGAAAAAGATCTCTTCTTTAGCAAAACAAATCAAGAAGCCTGATTTGCCTCTGCTTTTACTCTAAGCTATTACGCCATGTCAAAAGTTTGAGTCAATTTGGGATGAAAGCCTCTAACTCCTCTCTATACTTCTTGATGCTAAGAGTGACTTGACTATTATGATGTTCAGATGACTTTTAGTTCCTGCAGTTGGTACATGTATCCCGATCTTACTGCAGATAGGTGGGCGTTGGGTTAGCACACTGTAGGTTGTGTGCCCTGCCAGTGTGGCTGGATCTGTGTGTCCCATGTTGTCCCTTAGCTCCACCTGTCTGATATCTCCTGTGACCTTTGACATATCTCTGTTATTGTGATTTTTGTTATTGTTTTGGCACTTTCTTAGTCTCTGACACTACAAAATGCACCAGGCTCATCTTATGTATTATTTACTGCTTCAGTCTTTGAATCAGCCATTTCTCCAAGGAGCACTGGTTTCTTATATTCGAGAATGTAAACACATTTCACAAGATCTGGATGAAAGGTATGACTAACAGCGTTTTTCATCTGGAATTATAAGTAGGTGGGCTTCCTCTTAAGACTTTCTGTTGAGCACTGTCTTTCCAACATCTTTGTTCAGTTGGAAGGAAGTTTTAAGGCATTTCCCAAAAGGCCATTGTCATTGGAACATTTCTCCTAGCTGTTATCAATGAGAAAGAAGGAAGAACAGCAACGCTGGAACCGCTGCAATCTTCTCCTAGCACTGACCTCTGAGTTAGCAGGGTCACAGGTGTGACAATGGATATTGAGAGCTTCTTCATGAGAGAACTTGGACATGAAATCTTTAAACTGAAGTTCTAAGTGCTGTCTTCCAGGGTTTTATGTGCTAATATCTGTTGTGTGCTTTTTGTATTCTTGAGAATGTAGTTGGGGATAATGATTGATTTTGCCTCCTGATTTGTGGTTAGTATGGTACTTCTTACAGGAATAAAATAGGGGTGAAATAATATTATGGAAAAGGACTTGGTGACATATTACATGTGTACTAAATGGGAAAGGGGAGAACAGAAAACTGAAGAGTTTTCTGGTTAAATGTGGTTGTTGATACTTTAATAAAAATGGGGATATTAGGTATTGATGCAGGTGTCGACCACAAAGGTGAAAATGTGCATCTAAAACTCAGAAGAGAAGTTCTAGGTGAATGGACTTCAGAGACGTTTTTATTGGGTATTAATAAATTACTTTTTCATGGGTCTGATGTGTACCTTATAAATTGTAGTATGTGTAATGGAAATAGTAATATATTGGTGGGTTTTACTTCAAAAGGGATACATGAGTTGAATATGAAGATACTTTAAATAATAAAACTCAATTTAATAATTCATTTATGGCCTCTTAGGATATACGAGTATTAAAATCAAGATCTAAGTAGCAACAACAGCAACAAAAAGGATTGGTTCAATGAACAGCCAGACTACAAAGTCATGAGCATGTGCTGCATGCTAATGTGAGAATTGCTGTGATTATAGGAGCTGTTAGTAAATCACAAATTTTAAAAAGTATAAATTGCCTTCGTTTGAGAAATGTGAAAGATATCTTAGGGTTATATTTGTGTTTCATTTATAAATTACTTTTCTTGATAGATATAATTCTTAATTTGGGATTACATCTTTATTTGATTTAACAGATAGTAGTAGTTCATACTTTATAATTGCATCTATCAGCCCTTCTAGTATGTAATACTGATTAAATGCTGGAGGTACATCTAGGCTGATTGCTCATATCAATAAGCTTACTATGAACTGGAGAGGACCAAATAAAGTCTTCTCAGTAGCAGATGTTTGAAATGTTGGAGGACAGTTTTGATATAAAGCTACACAAGGAAATAACTGAAAAATTAGAGGTTTTTTTAAAAGTACAGTTAAAATTAAGTCATATATGCCTTAGTCAGTTTGGCTCAGTGGGTAGAGTGTCAGCCCAAGGATTGAAGGGTCCTGGGTTCAATTGTTCAATTCTGGTCAAGGGCACATGCCCTACTAGGGGATGTGAAGGAGGCAGCTGATCAATGATTCTCTCTCATCATTGATCTCTCTCTCTCTCTCTCTCTCTCTCTCTCTCCCTCCCTCCCTCCCTCCCTCGCTGAAATCAATAAAATATATATATATATTTTAAAATAAGTCATAGATGAGTAGATTAAAAAACTGTGGTACAGCCATACAATGGAATACTATGCTGCAGTAAAAAAGAAGGAATTCTTACCATTTGCAACATTATGGATGGAACTGGAGAGCATTATGCTAAGCGAAATAAGCCAGTCAGAGAAAGATAAATACCACATGATCTCACTCATTTATGGAATATAATGAACAACATAAACTGATGAACAAAAACAGATTCAGAGACAGAGAAGCATCGATCAGACCGTCAAACCTCAGAGGGAAGGTAGGGGAGGGTGGGGTTAAGGGGGAGAGATCAAAAAAGGACTTGTATGCATGCAGATAAGCCTAACCAATGGACACAGACACCAGAGGGGTGAGGGAATGAGTGGGGGGTGGGGCGGGCAATGGGGGGATAAGGAAACATATGCAATACCTTAATCACTAAAGAAAAATAAAGAAAAAATAAGTCATATATTCATGGGGAGAAAGCTTCAAGATGGCTTTTATTTTTCCATAAGCGATCCCTGAACAAGTCAGATGTAAGGTATATAGTTTATGAAGGCTCCTGGATGCACAGTGTAGGAAAACTAAATAATCTTTACTCTTTAGTGCCCATCAGCACCATTTCCGTCATGCCCTTTTTGAATATTGGTGATGGCACAGAGATGTGACAGGTAATTGCCTATTACTTTCTTTTTTTCTGGATACACAGCATATGTAGTCCAAGATCACTGTAACTTTAAAGTTTCCTATTTTCAGCTCAGAACTCGTCTATACACTATGATCCAAATGATTAGAATTGAAATACATAATATAACCTACTAGCTGTCTTTGTGCAAGAAGAGATAAAACCTCAAAAGAGTCCCAGTATATTTGGAAACCCCAGTTGGATCTTTCAAAGACAGGAATGCTCAAGAACCAGGTGGATTTCCAGTGCAAACATTTGCTGATTGCATCTTTGGCTTAATTACTATAATTTATCTTTGTGCTAGTAAGTGCTCCTTTTTAAATATCAGCACATTAGATTGAAAGTTCATTGGGTTTTTGCCAAAATCTTCTCTGTCACTCCTGCATCATCGTTATTTTATGGAGGGTCCTGTGCAAATCAAAATCTGTTTTTGTTATGCTTCCTTATGGTGCAGGTGCAGTGAATTTGGCCTTCAATAAGGCCAACGTTTAAGCCCCAGGACAAAATCAGCCAAACGATCTCAGTACATTAATTACACTTTGCACATCAATGAAATCTTATAGCCAAAGAAAAGTAGAGAGGGAAAAATGTCAAATTAGCTGTGTTCCCCACTCTGTGGACTCAACACCCTTTTCCCTCTACCCCAAGTCAACGATGAGCTCTGGCTATGACAGGACAAGCCTGAGCACAGTGCCATAGGGATCTAGAAGGTTCTGTCTTTCCAAATGTGAGCCAGTGCTAATCTGAGGTCTGATGTCCTGGGTTTCAGTATTTAGTCTTGGTCTTGCTGTTAATCAGCTTTTACTAGTACATGCCTCGCTTTTCTTATTTGTAAGATAAAAAGTATCTAAAGTATATTATTCTACTCAGTTCCTTCTTACTTCTTTCTCCTGCTCTCTCTTTTTAAATGGACCCTAAGGCTTGAACTGAACAGAACTCTCCCAGGCTCTAATCAAGGGGTGATAGGAAGCCTCTCCATGCCCTTCCTTCATATTCATTACACATAACTGACATTGTTTTTTATCTTTTTGCACCTTTAAGCTGTGCAGGAGGAGATGAATACCCATAGATAAAGAAAAAATAAACATGAAAAAGCAAATATTCTAAAAACTGAGGAAAAGACATGAACAAAAAAATTCATAGAAGAATAAATATAGGAGAACAGACATGTGGGAATGTATTAAAGCTCAGGGGTAGTCATTCCAATTCATAATATCATTTTCATGCACCAAAATAGCATGTTTTAAAAAATGCTGGTACTCAATGCTGATGAGACAAGGGTGGGGCTTACATTGCTACTCAGAATGTAAATTATTAAGACTATTCATGGAAAATAATTTAGCAATATGTACCAAGAGTCTCTTGGTCCATTGTTTTCCCTTTTTAGGATTTATTCTAAGAATTCTTTAAAAAAGTTGAATAAATATTTCTGTAAAAATATATTATTAGTAAGAATAAAAAACTGAGAGCAACATAAATATGCAACAATAGAGTTAAATAAATTATAGTATATTGAGATACCATAATACATGGTCTTTTAGAGTGACATATTAAAGAATAGTTACTGTTAACTGAATGAAATAATTATGTAGTAGAATTTACCAGAAGTATATTGTGATTTTAATTACTTAAGTGTATATATATATATATATATATATATATATATATATATCAAAGACAATATAGTAACATCAATCACTGTTAAGTTTTTTTTAATATATATTTTATTGCTTTTTTACAGAAAAGAAGGGAGAGGGATAGAGAGTTAGAAACATTGATGAAAGAGAAACATCGACCAGCTGCACACCTCATACTGGGGATGTGCCCGCAACCAAGGTACATGCCCTTGACCAGAATTGAACCTGGGACCTTTCAGTTCACAGGCTGACTCTCTATCCACTGAGCCAAACCAGTTAGGGCCACTGTTAAGTGTTTTAAGTGGATTTAGAAATGTTTTCAAATTTCTCCTTTAACTCTATGTTCTCTAATGTAGAAATGACAATATATTTCTACAATAAGCATACGAAAAAATGATATTTAGGATTTTTAAGCACAATTTTTATTTTTAAATTGTTAATATATCAAATATGATGTGTCTAACAAATTCAGTGAACAGATTTTGTCAGATACTTTCTAATTTCAAATTGCACTAGCACAAAGCACTACCAGTTATAATGTGTAAAGAAAAGATATTCTGGGGATTAATTAACAAATGTAAATAAAAAAATTGATCTTTTTATTCTGAAAACAAGTGAAAAAGTGACAATTAAGACATCCTTTTTGTATTTTCCCCTCTATGATTTCTCTTTGGGAATGAATTGTTTTGTTTGAAGCATTAACTCTCTAGGTTTGGATGTCTTTATTGTCCTTTAGGGAAATACTGGTCCAGTGATTTAAAAGTGATAAAACAGCATTCTGTGTGCCTGACATATAGTAAGTCCTCACTCAACCTTGTTGAAAGGTTCTGTGACTTTAAAAAAAATGAAGTATAATGAAACCAATTTTACCATATGCTAATTAACACAAAGAAGAGTTAAAGTTCCTCTGGAAATGACATTATTGGACAACCTGCTGTACTCATTCAGAAGGTTTAATATCTCTCCCCTAGTTCTTTAGGAAGAGCATGAATATTACTTTGAGCCTGTCAGCTTTTCCTTATTGTAAAAAATAAATGTTTAAATACATTTTAATATGTATTTTTACATTAATATACTTCTCAATAAAAGCCACTCCAACATTGGAAAATTTCACAAGTAGTCAAATTCTTAAAAGCAAAAGGTTTGTTACTTGGTGTCGATTGAGCTTGCATTTGAGATATGTGTTGTTTTTGAAGACATGCTCCCATTACAAGTAAATTGGGTATTTTCACCCCACACTTCTTTCAATCATGTGGAGTTGCTGATTCTGGTTTTACAGAGATTCATTTTAATTCGCAGCGAAATAAAACAACACCCTACATACAGGGCAGTGCTCCAGGTTACACCACCTGACATGGATATCACATTAGAAATTTTCTTTCATAAGCAGACTGTTTATATAGTCTGCTTAGTCTATAGTTTATAAGATAGCACACATTTTCTAGACCTCCATTAAAAAACTGCATTGCATGTGAAATTGTCTAGAGGCCAGTTACTTGTGGGCCTGACTCGGGCTATAGGAAATAAAAAGTTATTAGCCAATTGCGACAAACGGAAGTGCTTATTAAATGAATATTAGTGCAAAAGCAATTCACAGTTCCTGTCATCCATGAAATATGTATTGTCTTTCAAAGACATCATTTTGATGCAGGAGAAATTAATGGGCCAGGTTTCCCAGATACGGGTGGGAATGAGGTGGAGGTTCTTGGGCCGCTGCTGACATAAGCATTTTTAGAGCCCTCCACGGGAGGAGAGGATGTGGATGATTTTATTGGTGTGGAGTTACATTTCTCAGGTTCCAAAGTCCCCTGCCTCTTAAGCCAGACCTGAAACGGGGGCAGCTGGGAGTTTGGAGCCAGAAACAAGGTCACTGCCCAGAGTTTCTGCTCCATGTTGCAGCCAAGTGTGCTTCAGCATTCAGGCCAGACTAAAGTCAATTAGTCCAGGTGTGGAGTCCAATATGGCTGTGTGCCATGTGGGCACAGGGGCACGCAGCCCCCTGCAGCAGGAGTCCCAAGAGGGCAAGCGCATGAGAGAGTTCACTTCTTTGTTTAGAAGTTTAAATATTTACGTTTCCCATGCCTGCAGTGGCCATGACCATCCTGGCCAATTACCTGTTTCTAGGTGTGACTGACAAACAAGCATCTTCCCATGTCACTCAGACCTTACTGGGCATGTGTCTAATCTGTTGTTGTCCAGTCCCTTCCCCTATCAGTGCGGAACAAAATTTTTGGCAAAGCTGTATAAATGTCATGCCTATATCTAGTCTTCCCTTTCCTCCTTTGCTGTTAAATAATAACCAGGTTATTACAACGGCATCAATTTCACCTTATTGAGAGGCTTTTTAATACCTGCATTTGAACAGTTGCTGTATTTTGGATGAGAATGTTCTAATCTAATAAAGATAATCTAATGTTATAAGGAACTCAGGTTATGCAATAAATCCATGAGGTAGTTAGAGGATATTTCAAAAAATGTGGGCTCCCTTTAAGCAGGTGAAGTTTTATATTCCCTATTTGTCAGATGGGAAACCAAGCCTACATACTGAGTCGTATGCAAAAATCAACACAGGCTGTAGCAGAGTGGCATGAAGACTTGCCTCCTGATTTCTTTTTCTTACATACCACATTACTTCAACTAGAATCCAAGTTCCTCTTTGTGAATGAGCAGCAGTCCCGTTAGTCAGGGAGCCCTGGATTCAATATGAGGATTATTTGTTCTACCCAGTATTTGTTAGTTTGCTCTGTTGTTATTCAGTAGGTTTCTTTGTGGGTCTGTTGTTATTCAGTATGTTTCTTTGACTGTAATATAAAACACTGTGACTGAAGCTACTCATCTTTTGTCTGTCAGTATGAAATAATGAGAATACCTGTCTTTCTTCCACTCACTGCCTAAATCCTTTAAAAAAAATCAATTTGAATTGCATCGAATGTCAAATTTATATATGCCTAAAAGGTAGTAGGCTTGTTCAGATCTCTCTACTTTTTATATTTGGCTGTGAAATATATCTTTTAAATTAGTAATTGGGTTGTTTCTATAATATTTTATGAAATGAGTGTTTCTTGTAAAAAACTTAAAAGAAGAAAAAGTCCATATCACACTTTTGATAAATTGTCTTTAATCTTTAAGTATTTATATAAACTTACTTGCCTAGTTTATTCAAGTGGTTTAAAAACATGCACTGACCATGGACAATGTCCTATACACTGTGAGAGAACTGAATGAAATTTGTGTGTGTGTGTTCTGCCCCCAAGTCACTGACAGTTTGATGGTGCAGAGATATAGTGCAGGAAGTTCTATTTTTGAGGAATATCATGGAGGATAGGGTTGCTGACCTCCTCCTGCACAGTCAAAAATCCACATGTAACTTTTGACTCACCCCAAACTTAACTACTAATGCCTACTATTTACCAGAAGCCTTACAATGTAATAAACAGTTGATTAATACATATTTTGTATGTTATATGTATTATATGCTATCCTATCTAATAAAAGAGAAACATGGTAATTGGCATATGTCCGCTACCCTTCCCATTGGCTAATCAGGGCAATAAGCAAATTAACTGCCATCCAAGATGGCGGCCGGCAGCCAGGCAGCTTGAAACTAACATGAGGCTTGCTTGCTTCAGTGATGGAGGAAACCAACGTTCCCCACCTGCCTTGCCAGCCTCTGAGCCTGCAGTTTGAAACACAGTTACAAATATAGAAGCTAAACAAAACCCCACAAACCTGCTTTCAGCGAGCCGGGATCTCAGAGCTGGAGTTGATACAGTGTTTTGATTATAGAACACAAACAAACCAGATACCTGCTTTCAGCAGCAGAGGCCTCAGAGCTGGAGCCAGAGCTAAAGCTGGCCCAGAATAAAAAAAAAGAAAAAAAGAAGCACTTGGGAGCTTCAGTCACCCGCCAGCCTGAAAACAGCCCTCAGCCCCTCACCCAGACTGGCCAGACACCCCAGTGGGGACCCCCACCCTGAAGGGTGTGTGATCAGCTGCAAACAGCCATCATCCCCTCACCCAGGCTGGCCAGGCACCCCAGTGGGGACCCCTACCCTGATCCAGGACACCCTTCAGGGCAAAACAGCTGGCCCCCACCCATGCACCAGGCCTCTATCCTATATAGTAAAAGGGTAATATGCCTCCCAGCACCAGGATCAGCGGAGCCATGAGACCTCCTGGCACCAGGATCAGTGTGACAGGGGACAGCGCCCAAACCCCCTGATCGCCCTGCGGCTCTGTGTGTGACAGGGGGCGGGGCCACAACCTCCCTATCCGCCCTGTTCTGTTCCTGACAGGGGAAGGTGCCCCAACCCCCTGATCAGCCCTGCTCTGTGCCTGATAGGGGGGAGTTCCCCAACCCCCTGATCAGCCCTGCTCTGTGTGTGACAGGGTGTGGCGCCCCAACCCCTCCCCTCAACGGGCCCTGCTCTGTGTGTGACAGGGGGCGGCACCCCAGCCCCCTGATCGGCCCTGCTCTGTGCCTGATAGGGCGGCACCCCAACCCCCTGATCGGCCTGCAGCTCTGTGTGTTACAGGGGGTGGGGCCACAACCTCCCTATCTGCCCTGCTCTGTTCGTGACAGGGGAAGGCACCCCAACCCCCTGATCAGCCCTGCTCTGTGCCTGATAGGGGGGAGCTCCCCAACCCCCTGATCAGCCCTGCTCTGTGTGTGACGGGGTAGAGCCATAACCTCCCAATTGGCCCTGCCCTGAGTGTGACAGTGGCGGCACCTCAACCCCCTGATCCGCCCTGCCTTGTGTGTGACAGGGGGCGGTGCCCCAACTCCCCTATTGGCCCTACTCTGTGCGTGACGGGGTGGCGCCGCAACCTCCCCATCGACCCTGCCTTGAGTGTAACGGGGGCGGTGCCCCAATCCCCCAATCGGCCCTACCCTGAGCGTGACTGAGGGTGGCATCACAACCTCCCGATCCGCCCTGCTCTGTGCATGACAGGGGGCGGCGCCCCAACTCCCCAATCAGCCCTGCTCTGAGCCCAAACAGGGGCTTCACCTAGGGATTGTGCCTGCCCTCTGCCACCCAGGAGCAGGCCTAAGCCAGCAGGTCGTTATCTCCCGAGGGGTTCCAGACTGCGAGAGGGCACAGGCCAGGCTGAGGGACCCCCCCTCCCCCCCTAGTGCACAAGTTTTTGTGCACCGGGCCTCTAGTATCTTATAATAAAGTAAGCTAGAGAAAATAAAATGTTAAGAAAATCATGCTTCAGAACAAAAAGTGATTTGTATTTGTGAATGTGAAATTTGCAAAACTTGATTCTTTCCAATGTGCTGTAATGTGTACATATTTTAAACTGTTCCAGTCTCAATAAAATAATTTTTTGGTGTGTGGAAAAAAAAGAAAGAAAATCATATACAGTACTGTATGTATTTATTAAAACAAATTCATGTAAATTTGAACTGTACAGTTCAAACCCTTATTGTTCAAGGGTCAACTAATATACATATATATGTATATATAATTTATATGTAATAAAATATGTTATCTTCTTTTCTTATTTCACAATATAATGAGCATTTTCCAACATCATTAAAATTTTTGTAACAGTATCATTTAATGTTTGCATAATATTTCAAGGTATGGGTGTACTTAATTTTATTTAGGCATTCCATAATAATAAATATGTTGGTTCTTTATTTTTTATAAATTGCTAGAGGCCCAGTGCACTAATTTGTGCATGGATGGGGTCCCTTGGTCTGGCCGGTGATCAGGGCCTATCGAGGCCATCTCGCCAGTCCGGGAGGAGGGACCACAGGAGGTTGGCCGGCTGCAAGAGGTTGGCTGTGGAAGCGCACTGACCACCAAGGGAAAGCTCCTGCATTGAACATCTGCCCCCTGATGGTCAGTGCACATCATAGCAACCAGTTGACGAGTTGTTTGGTCAAATGGTCGCTTAGGCGTTTATATATAGATTAAGTAATAAAATCTTGGTACTTATATCCTTTGCTTCTTCAAATTTAGAATAAATTTCTACAAGAGAAACTTATGTGTCAAAAGCTTAGAAATTATCAAAACTTAATACAATAGATGAATTACTTTCTGGAAAGACTCACATCATCATCTATACTAATAAAAGGGTAATATGCTAATTAGACCAGATAGACTGATGTCTTCCAGATGCCCTTCCAGACAAAGCCATGATGGCAGGGGCAGAGGTGGTTATGGGTGATCAGGGAGGCAGGCAGAGCAAGTTAGGGGTGATCAGGCTGGCAGGGGAGAGCGGTTAGGGGTGACCAGGCAGGCAAGCCAAGTGGTTAGGGTGATCAGGCAGGCAGGTGAGCAGTTAGGAGCCAGTGGTCCCAGATTGCAAGAGGGATGTCTGACTGCCAGTTTAGGCCTAATCCCACAGGGACATTCCCTGAGGGGTCTCAGATTGGAAAGGGTGCAGGCTAGGCTGAGGGACCCCCCCCGCCCCCCCATGCATGAATTTCGTGCACTGAGCCTCTAGTCCTATATAATAAAAGCCTAATATGCTAAGTGTCTGGTCATCTGGTTGTTCATTCAACCAATCAAAGCATAATATGCTAATTATATGCTAAGGCCGCTCAACTACTTGCTATGATGTGCACTTACCACCAGGGGTAGACAGTCAACCAGTCACTATGACGTGCACTGACCACCAGGGCACAGACAGTCGACCAGTAGCTATGACACGCACTGACCACCAGCGGGCAGACGCTTAATGCAGGAGCTTCCCCCTGGTGGTCAGTGGCGCTGCTCAGCCAGAAGCCGGGCTCATGGCTAGGGAGTGCAGCAGCAGTGGCAGGAGCCTCTTCCACCTTCATGGCAGCACTAAGGATGTTCAACTGCCAGACTGTGAGAGGGCGCAGGGCAGGCTGAGGGACCCCCCTGAATGCATGATTTTGTGCACCGGGCCTCTAGTTATAGTATATTAGAATGAAAAACATACCACTCTATGCCAATATTCTATGTCACTTAAAAAATTTATTGCTAACGTTTTTGTTGAAAACTGGTAACTCCTTATTTAACTTACATTTCCTTGTTAGTAAATTTGTATATTTAAAATGTTTCCATACTTATAAAAGTATATGCAAAAAAATTACTAAAGACTTCAACCCAGATTGGAATCCAGGAGCCTATAGGAGAGGCTCTCATACCCTACAGTGATTGCAAAGCCCCACAGGAGTAAACTTTTGGTTATAACAGTGCCTCCTAACTTCCTCTTCCCCTTTATAAAAGAATTTCCTCTTCTATAGAACTTGCAGGAGGCTCGCCATGGCTGCATGTTCAAGATTACCATTTTTTTCTTTTTTTCCTGAATAAACCCTTTTTCTTGGAGAAATAACTAGCTGACTTTTTTGTTTAAGATCACCATATATAAATTTATCATCATGCATATATTATATATTAAGCTTTGTTTAATATTATTTTTTAAATATATTTTTATTGATTTCAGTGAGGGAGAGGAAGAGAGAGATAGAAACATAAATAATGAGAGAGAATCATTGATCAGTTGCCTCCTACATGTCCCCCACTGAGGAATGAGCCTGCACCCCAGGCATGTGCACTGACTGGGAATCAGACCCTGACCTCCTGGTTCATAGGTTGATGTTCAACCATTGAGCCACACTGACTGGACTTGCTTTGTGTTTAATTTTAATAATGAATTAGTTGATGTCTTTTGCTTAATGTTTTTTTGAATCTTTTTTTTGACTTGTAAGATTTTAAAATTTATTAATCCATTGCTATAGTTATGGTGACTATTTTTTCCATTTTGTTTCCCTGTAATAGTTTTTACATTGCTTTTTAGGAGCTGTAGAAATTTTGACTTTTTTGTTTTGTTTTGGTGAATGGTGGAATGATTTTGTGAGTTGAAAGCTCTGTGCTATCCAGATAACACTTTTTCATACTTTTAATATTTACAGTAATTTATTTAATAGATATGGAATTAATCTGGATATTAATGTATTTTATGATGTGGGTATTTTTTTCCCAGCAGTAGATTTTTTTTAATACTTTTAATTGAATAGTCCAGTCATCTTTTTTTTCATTCAGAATGTTTACATATTTCTTCAACAATTTTAATAGCTTTTGCAATATATACTAAGTTATATGTTTCAGGATATTTTGATAAATCCTATTTCCATATACAAAGAAATAAAAATACCATAAAGGAGCTAAATTTATACTGCATGGGTTGCTTTTGTCTTTCCTATGTTTATTCTTTTGCCACTTACATTTATTAACAAATCTAATTTTTAGATGATTTTTATAAAAAATAAACTTTAATATATGTGCTGCCGAAGCGAGCACAATAAAAAATAAACTTTAATATATTCACTTTCAACAAAAGAAAACAATGCTCCTAATATAAATTGTTTTTTAATAGTTTGTCTTTCCTCTCAGATATTAAACACCCAAAGGTATATTTTCATCCTTTGCTTTTTTGTTTTTATAAGTGACATATTTTATCACTGCCATTTGTGAAGGTTTCGAATGCATGTGCATCCAGATATTTCAGCCAGCCATTTGAGGACTTGCTCAAGTGATGATTCTGTGGATTGGAAAGCATACTATATTTTGATTTATTCTGTTATTAGAGAGACATCAGGAATGATGCTGCCAAAAATACATAATATATTCAGATTTGCTACTTTTCCTTATCAGTAGCAATTCTGGACCATTTCTGTTCAACCTCTCTATCTTTTCAGAACCTAGAATTTAATGGGGAGGGAACCACTCCCTATCAAGTTATAGTTTTTCTTTGCATAGAACTTTATTATGCAGAAAAAGTCAAATTAAAGAATTGATTTGGAGTAGCTTAGGGTGAAGAGAGTAGTTTTAAAAATAAAATGAATCCAAAGACTGAAAAACCCCAGCTAGGAAGAAAGCCTGAGAGTGAGCAGGGCAGCACCCTGTCAGAGGGAATAATTTTCTTCAGTGTGCCTAGTAAAGTATTGGAGTGGTTAGAAATGAGACAAAAAAGGTGACTAAGAAATTTTCTCATTTTTCATTCTCTCCAAAATTTTGAGTTTAGAGGGCCTAGAAAGGAGGAGTTTAGAGACTGCTAGAGAGGAAGAACATGGAGGTTTTTTTATTTCCCTTCCAAATAATGTTGAATTTGGAGAAGTGCATTATTTAAGCAATGCACACTTGACTAAAGCAATCCAATCCATCTGAGTTATTTTAGAATGCAATTCTGGGATATGAGGACTATAAGTTTTTCCTCTTGTCAAGGTTGAGATTTTATTCAGACACAACTAATATTTCCCATTGAGTATATCAGCAATAAAGAGAGGAAACTTACGGGCAAAGATGTTTGGTCTCTTGAGCTCCTGTTGATAATAATAAGAAAAGCAGCAATAATAAACATATTAGTTGCATGCTTATTACATAACAGGTACCATTCTAAACACTTTAGATATACTAATTAATTAAGTCCTTACCACTATCCTATGAAATGTGTGGGTTTTTTCTAAATTTAGCACATGAGGCTGAGGCCCAGAGCGGTTAAGTAACTTGTCCAATGTAATGCAGCTAACAGAATAGGTAGAGTATAATTTAATTAAACAAAGTCCTGCAGCCTTTCATTAAACGATATGAAATAATATTGAGAAAATAGGTTTTGAATCTGATGTTTGTAAGAATCCCCATTGACCAACTTTAAGTCTGTGGTTAGATTTAACCAAACTCTTTTAGATTTAACCAAATTTAAAAAGAATTTAAGAAGAGTTTGGGAGAGAACCAAGATGGCGGCATAGGTTAACGCAGGAGTTTGCTGCCTTGAACAACTACTTCAAAAGTGAAACTAAAAAACGGAACGGACATCACCCAGAACCACAGGAACGCCGGCTGAGTGGAAGTCCTACAACTAGGAGGAAAGAGAAACGCATACGGACACTCAGAGGAGGCACAGTGCTGAAGTCAAATTCTGAGGTGCGGAGTGTGCGGAGCGGGCTGGCGGCGGAGGGCGCGGTTGGCGTTTTCAATCGGGAGGGAGTCGCAGACTCTGAGCTCCAGATACAGGCAAGTCTTTAGGGACCCAGACTCAAACGGGAGAAGCGGGACTGTCTGGCTTCGGTCAGAGCGAGTGCAGCTTTCTCTCCGAGGTGTGCAGTGGGTGCTGGGACTCAGAGAGGCAGAGCCCCTAGGGACAGGACTGAGAGCCGCCATAACTGCTCTCTCCGGCCCACCCTGTTGATCCTGTTCGACCCGCCCCGCCCAAGCCCTGCACAGAGGCATTTACCGGATAGCCTCAGGCAAACGCCAGATTAGCACCTCCCTAGAGGACAGAAGTTCTCTCACTGCAGACACAGCTGATTCTCATAGCCACTTGGCCTGGAGGTCAAACCCTCCCTGGTATTAGCTACAACAATCAAGGCTTAACTACAAGACTGCGCACAAAGACCACTAGGGGGTGCACCAAGAAAGCATAACAAAATGCGGAGACAAAGAAACAGGGCAAAATTGTCAATGGAAGATATAGAGTTCAGAACCACACTTTTAAGGTCTCTCAAGAACTGTTTAGAAGCCGCCGATAAACTTAATGAGATCTACAAGAAAACTAATGAGACCCTCGATGTTATGATGGGGAACCAACTAGAAATTAAGCATACACGGACTGAAATAACGAATATTATACAGACTCCCGACAGCAGACCAGAGGAGCGCAAGAATCAAGTCAATGATTTGAAATGCGAGGAAGCAAAAAACACCCAACCGGAAAAGCAAAATGAAAAAAGAATCCAAAAATGCGAGGATAGTGTAAGGAGCCTCTGGGACAGCTTCAAGCGTACCAACATCAGAATTATAGGGGTGCCCGAAGATGAGAGAGAGCAAGATATTGAAAACCTATTTGAAGAAATAATGACAGAAAACTTACCCCACCTGGTGAAAGAAATGGACTTACAGGTCCAAGAAACGCGGAGAACCCCAAACAAAAGGAATCCAAAGAGGACCACACCAAGACACATCATAATTAAAATGCCAAGAGCAAAAGACAAAGAGAGAATCTTAAAAGCAGCAAGAGAAAGAAACTCAGTTACCTACAAGGGAATACCCATACGACTGTCAGCTGATTTCTCAACAGAAACTTTGCAGGCCAGAAGGGAGTGGCAAGAAATATTCAAAGTGATGAATACCAAGAACCTACAACCAAGATTACTTTATCCAGCAAAGCTATCATTCAGAATTGAAGGTCAGATAAAGAGCTTCACAGATAAGGAAAAGCTAAAGGAGTTCATCACCACCAAACCAGGATTATATGAAATGCTGAAAGGTATCCTTTAAGAAGAGGAAGAGGAAGAAAAAGGTAAAGATACAAATTATGAACAACAAATATGCATCTATCAACAAGTGAATCTAAGAATCAAGTGAATAAATAATCTGATGAACAGAATGAACTGGTGATTATAATAGAATCAGGGACGTAGAAAGGGAATGGACTGACTATTCTTGGGGGGGAAAGGGGTGTGGGAGATGCGGGAAGAGACTGGACAAAAATCGTGCACCTATGGATGAGGACAGTGGGTGGGGAGTGAGGGCGGAGGGTGGGGCAGGAACTGGGAGGAGGGGAGTTATGGGGGGGAAAAAAGAGGAACAAATGTAATAATCTGAACAATAAAGATTTAATTTAAAAAAAAAAAAGAATTTAAGAAGAGTTTGGTTAAATTACCAATGAATGGTAATTCTTTTTTGAAAGGAGGTATGGTGAGGAGAGTGAAAGAATGATGATGATTAGTGAGTGCTCTCAAGGCTCTGAAAATTTCTAATGGAATCCTCTCTCAGCAAGTAGGAAGCCCATCATCAAGTATGGGAAATAAAAATTTAATGTATTAAATGAAATAATAACTTTTTATATGTATTTTGAAAATACATTTTAGGGGGTTGAGAAAATATCTCATGCTGCTATCAGTATCATAATAACTTGAAAGAGGTGAACTTATTTTGTAATGATGCTTCAGTGAAGAGGCACTATATTTTCCAGCTGTTGACTTTTGGTTATTGACATCATTTACATACTGCATTTTATAAACCACCTTTTCTCTTTTTATTGTTTGAATAGTTAAAGAGAAATTGCATTTTCCTACATTCCCACATGGCGACAAAAAGAAACAAATATGAAATACTTAAGCTCAAGTTTGAAGAAAGTAATTTAATTTTGTAGAGGTAAACAAGATAGTCTTCACTGGCTAATATTACACAGGGCAATATATTTCTATAAAATATTTGGTGATATGGTATTAATGTGGCTCTTACTTTTCTAGCACAAAGTCCTGTAGATTATTTAACCAAACAAAAAGAGTTCTTTATAATACAGTAGTTATATTACACAATTTTTGTACCATCTTAGATTATTAAAGAAAACTGTGCATAACTTTTAGATCGTTCCATAAGGTATACATCAATCAAATTAGGGATTGTAACTTTTAATTCTGTATACTTTTATATTAAGTACAAAGTTTTAAATTCACAAAACACTTACATTTAACTAAAAATATAGTATTATCTTACTTCTTCACCTCACCCCATCCACTTTCTTCCTGGATTTAATCAGTGTTGAAATTTAGCATGTATACTTCTAGAATTTTGCCATATATAGACATAGACATAGATATAGATACAGATATAGATATGTGGTTCTAAGATTTTAAAAGGATATAAGGTCATACTATCCCTACTTTTTTTTCAAATTATTTGTTGCTTAAATATATCTTGATATTTGCTAATATATATTTTAAGTGCTAGCTTTTTATTTTTTAAACAGCATTGTTATTTAAACCATGACCTACTAGAGTTGACTCTACAATCTCTGTGAGGAATTGGGATCTGAAGAAGCAAAAATGTAAATGGAAGCACCAGCCAAATCAGTGCTATAGAGCACTTAGAAGCTCTGGATGGAGCCTCATCTCTATGGAAATATATTCTTATTTCATCCTTTAGCAATCATTATCCCTTTCTCCTAACTTTCTCTGAAACCGATATCTATCTCTGCCCTATCTTCTCCCAGATGTGTTCCATAAGATATTTGGTCAGTTGTCCCAGCTGTAGTGCTTTTCATAATGCCCTTCATTCTGTCAGAGGACTTTCTCAAAGACAACTGAGTTTGAAATTATAAAGTCACAAGAAAATCTTGCACTCTCAGACACAGCCTGATGCATTTCCTTTTTTTTTCTTTGAAGGAGGCCCAACATTATCACTTGCATACTTTTGATACCAGTAATGTCAATCCTGTTTGCTAGAACACAAAGTAAATGACAGAAAAAGAGGCCACAGCTGAGCAAGCAGCACTTGTTGAAGAATATACTCATCACTAGATAAAATGGTAGAGCAGTCTTGGCTGAAGCATTCATAATTTTGGCTGGGATTCTCAGTAGAATATATCTCACCAGTTCGCACTGACTCAGAACTCAAGGCATGGGAAAAATATAAATACACATTCATTGGCACTTACATATTGTTTACAGTAAAGATAATGATGCACACATATCATATGCACATATTTACATATATACTTCAAAAATAAAATTACAACAAATTAGTGTTATGTGGGCATGGCCAGTGTAATAGATGTGCATATGTTTTTAGCATAGATTTCTAAGAGTGGAAATGCTGGGTAAGAGATGATGAGGGACTTGCCAGATTGGTACTACAAATGGAGCCTAATCTTTTCAATATTCACTTCACTCCTACATATCTCTCCAATAATGTTCCGATGAAATCATTCAACCCTCAGGGGGCATATAAGAAGTACAGACTTTAAATCTCATATTATCATGTGCATGGGGAAGATAAAAATTTCATATTTTAACAAACAAATAAATAGTAAGTATTATTTTAGGTGGTATTGAGTATGAAATTATAATAAAAATTTAGGGGTATGAAAAATCAAAGGGCTCTTGGATCAAAGAAGACTTCTGCTCAGGGATATTAAAATTTTAAAGGTAGGACTAGCTTTTTATAGACTAACTCTCTTAAAGAGACTATCTAGACAAACTTAAAAAAAAAAAAGTCTACAAGAAAGTATCACGTAGTCACCAAGTCAACAAGCATTCAAGGGACCAAGAGCCCAAAAGAAGAAAAGGGGAAAAAACCGACACTTTGTATGACTTTTTCCTTAAAAGCACTTATCCATTTTCATGGGGATTGTCGAGATGCTTAGAAGCTGAGTTAAACTGTCAGACTCAGGGGGCTGTGGGTCAGAAACTAGACTACCAAGGCGGAAGAGCCTAGTGTTCACGCAGGCTTCCCCTTGGTATTCGTGGAGGACTAGACCCTTGGAGTAAGAGTGACCTTTTATAAACAGCAGCATTCACAAAGCCTGAAGCTTTGCTTTGAAGCATCTCAGTATCAGATGGATTATTATGCCTTGACCATATCTGCCTGCCAGCGAAATCATCCAGAGACTCAAATTAGCTATCCAATCTTTCATATAAAATTCCTGACTTTCTATCACAAATTACCACACATGGGAGGACATGAGATTACATGATTGGAAACGATGGAAACATAAATAGAAGGCAGACATAGATCCACAGGAAATCCAGATACTGAAGTCAGTGAACAAAGACTTAAGATGATTGTGCGCTCCAGTTGGTGCTATTACCTGTTCACTAGGTGTGGGTGCAAGCTTACTTGGCCAGACTCGCTAGTGCCGGTCACCTGCCAGCAGACTCTTTTGGGCCACTCAGTTTGCTTTGTTTGATTTACGTGCTGTTTTCTCTATGTGAACTTCCACTTTGAACTGCACTCTTTACTTCCCTTTGTGTGCATGTTTATAACTTGCAGCTGAAGACACCTTTCTGAAAACTGCCAATTCATCCCCAGTCCTTCATTTCACAGCAGCCTCCGATGACGTTTCCTCCCAAACCTCTGATCCCTTTCTCCCCATCACAGGTAAGGAGTTGGCAGGGGCCTTAAGGGAGATGTGAAAGCCAGCCATTTTAATTAGAAACAGCCTTGAACTGTTCCTGCTGAGTTTGGGAGTCACACAGAAAATGACATGTAAGTGGAGAATGGGAAATCCCAGACGCTTCTCAAGTTTGTTTCTTGGTATTAACTTTGTCTAATTTGGACGGTGAATGCCGGGAGCCAGTCCAAAGGTTGTTTCCCCAAGTATGGATTTTCCCCTGAAGTTAGGGAGGGAATAAAACCTCTTAACTAAGTGCCAGGGGGGGAATTAATCACTTTAACTATGAACAATCATGCTTAAGCTACATAATCTTTACTCCCTGGAATGGAGATAAGAAACGCCCTAACCTTTGTAATAAAGATTGATAGGATTGAATCAACTGGTATAAATACAGACGTAACAAGACAGCAAGACACAGAACTTAGAATACAGAACTTAGAACACAGAACTTAGAACGCAGAACTTAGAACGCAGAACTTAGAACACAGAACTTAGAATACAGAGCTTAGAACACAGAACTAGAGACAGAAGAACTTCGCTGGAGAGAACATGGCAAAAGATCCTGGACTGAACCTGACTACAGAAATGGGCAAGAGAACCTGACTAGAACCTGGTGACTGAACCTGGCTGGAGAACCTGGACTGAACCTGGCTGGAGAACCTAGCAAGAGAACATGGACACAGAACCTGGCTGGAGATCTGAAGCAGAACCTCTCTGGAGATCCAGACCAGAACTTGGCTGGAGAACCTGGCTGGAGATCCTGGCTAGGCTGCTGATCAGCTGAAGGCTGTCTCTGTGTCGTTCCTTCTTCGCCGACTCCGTCCTCACCTATGGGGAACCCCTGGACCTGCTGGGGCAGGACCCCGGCAGGTGAACCTCAGTCCCTTAACACAGCTGGGAGTTAGAGCAGGTGATCTTCCTTCTGCAGGCCATGACATTGGATACCTTCCCTGCTCGTCTTAACCCCTCTCCGTTGAAGTTTAGTGCTTCCGTTGAGAATTTAAGGTGCTGGTAAATGGCTGAGATCATCTCCCCAAACAAGGCATTATGCTGCTCCCACTTACATAAGAATTACAGACAACTGAGGTTTCTTTAATTATGTTCATGATCTGCAGAAAATTCTTTCTTAGAAGTCTACTGGAAAGACAGTGGGATCCAAAGCCCCCTTTGTAATAGAAACGACATACATGTAGTTGACATGTTTTTACTGTCTGCCTGATACCCTCTCTTCCCCTCTTTGTCTAGTATCAGCAGCACCCATCCCCGGTCTTGTTCCCTCACCGCTCTAGTGAAGCCAGCAAAGACAATAGCTTGTTTTTATGGTCAAAAAGGGTGGCCTTATGATCCAGAGCTAGCAAAAGCTGGGTCAGTTAGAGTTCCCTTTTATAGATGCATCAACCCCTCCCCTACATACACAGGCACACCACTGAGGGACAGAGAGTAACAGAGTTTCTCTCTTTTCATTTTTTTGTTTCAATAACTGAAAATGTTAGTGGCCATACTTCACCTCCTGCTCATCTTAAGGAGAAAGAGAGAGAGGGGGAACAATCATTTGGTCATTTGACCCCTGAATATAGTTTTGGCCGAGACTAGCTCTCGTCCTGACTCAGTCATGTGAGCAAGCGCATTATCTTTTTCATAGGATGGATGTCAGCTGAATTTCTGTCACTTGCACTAAGAGAGACCTGAGTAGCCCAGGTATGAGAACTGGTGGAAATTACCCAAAGCGAAGAACTCCATAGAAAGGAGAGCCGCCTCTGAGACGCGCAACAATGAAACACTAAATCTGAAGCCGCTCCTGCACAGCTGAGTAGAGTTAGATTCTAGGGCCTTTACCATGATCTATTACCTTTGTATATATGATGAAAATATTACACATACTTTTCACAAGTACAATTTGAATTTTTTGTCCCTTTTAAAGAAGGAGAATCCAGGATAAAAATAGACAGCAAGAAATAGATCATTCTTTCAGCATGCCTTAAAGTTCTGTACCCAACAATGAATTACTTTATATTAAAGAGGTTATGTTTTTGAAAAGTGTGATTTCATAGGGATTATTTAAAATGTCCTTGAAGCATTAATATATTTACTTATAACCTTTTATATATTAGCTCTTATATAATATTTAAAGGAAATGCAGCTGCATTTCTGAACAGATGTTGGACAGTTGAAAATTTCATTATCATATTGGACTTTTTCCCATTATTTGGAAGCAGAGGAATTTTCCTCTAAAATATTTCAATAATGTTTATCTTTTTAAAAATCTTTATTGTTGAGAATACTACAGATGCCTCCCACTTCCCCCATTATTCCTCTACCTGGTTCCCACCCTATCCCAGGCCCTCACCTCATTATTGTCTGTGACCATGGGTTATGCATATATGCATATAAATTCTTTGGTTAATCTCTTCCTCCCCCACTCTTTCCGATGAGATTCATCAGTATGTTCCATGCTTCCATGTCTCTGGATTTATTTTGTTCAATTTATTTAGTTCATTAGATTCCACAGATAAGTGAGATCATGTGATATATATTTTTTCTCTGACTGGCTTATTTTGCTTAGCATAATGTTCTCAAGGTCCCTCCATGCTTTCTCAAAGGGTAAGATATTCTTCTTTTTTACAGCTGTATAGGATTCCATTGTGTAAATGTACCACTGCTTTTTTTATTCCCCAAAGCAAAAGAAACCATCATTGAAATGAAAAGGGAACCCATTGTATGGGAGAACATATTTGCCAATGATACATCCGATAAGGAGTTAATTTCCAAAATATATAAAGAATTCATATAACTCAACAAAAGGATGACGAACAATCCAATGAAAAGATGGACAAAGGACCTAACTAGACACTTCTCCAAAGAGGACATACAGATGGCCAAGAGACTAATGTCTATCTTTTTTTAAAGCTGTTATGGTTGGATGTTTTAACACTGGAGGTCTTTCTTATGTTTATGTTCATGACACTTGAAAATGCAATCTTAAATAAATTAATCTGAAGCTGAAACAATTATTTGTCAAGATCAAGACATGACATTAATTTATTTAGGACACAGTAGGGCCATCCCTATTCATACTAATTAATTAAGCAAATTCTATAGAAACATTTCCAAAATTAATTAAATATATTATAATCCTATTATACTGAATAGTTTAAACTTCTATTTACTTTTCAAATAGTAAATCTCTTTTTTTTAAAAAAAAAAAATTTTATTGATTTCAGAGAGGAAGGGAGAGGGAGAGAGATAAAAACATCAGTGAGAGAGAATCATTGATCAGCTGTCTCCTGCACACCCCCCACTGGGGATCGAGCCTGCAACCCAGGCGTGTACCTCTGACTGAAATCGAACCGAGGACTCCTCCTTCTGTCCGATGCTCCATCCACTGAGCCACACCGGCTAGGGCAATAGTAAATCTCTTTTGGTTGACCACTGATATCATTGTAATTATCAGTAACTGTGTAACAGGTTGATGCTCTCTATTGCTTTTTTAGATATACCTGTATAAGTTCATTTGTCCCAATTATAAATGATGTCAGTCTGGTGTGTTTTTGAGGTGTTTCTATCTCCTTCTTCACTGTCAAAATCCCACCTGTCACTTCTACTTCTCTCAATATGCTAGCCTTTGGCAGTCTCCCAATTCCTTCTTGTTCTCATTCTCATCATTATTCCACAGTTCTCACATAAACTTGGTAAACTCTATTTTGGCCATTCAATAGTATCTTCAGCTGACTTCTGATAATGGAATGTAAGACTAGTAGATAAACAAATCCTGAATAAATGAAGGGGCATCCACTTTTCTTTGAATGATAAAGAAACTGCTACCTGTTTTCAGATGGGGAAAACTGACATCAGAGGCAGAGGCCTCAGATAATGTTGAAAAATCTAGTCATATCAGTCAGAAAAGAATATTTTAAACATTTTAAAATAGAAAACATTCTCAATAATTATTCCTTGAAGAAAGGAAGACTTTTGGAAGTTTCCTTTATTTCTTTTTTGTTTTGATTTGGAAGGTCCTAAAAGTGAGGGCTTGCTTATTACATTTTTAAAAGGCTAAGAGCACATGAACATTTTCCTCAAATGGAGTCATCAATAATTCAAGAACAAGGTAGAGAGGTTTATATAGACTGTATAAAATTGCAAAGCCCAAGGATAACATCTAGAAACTCACCAGGGGAAAACTAAAATGACAAATTTGGTTCATGACCACCTTGCAAATGTGCAGTGTTACTGAACACTTGACTTCATTTTGCAAAAATATAATGTTTTAGTTATCTGAAGACATTGACATATGGGAGGTGTTTGAAAATTTATGCTAGTTGAAAAATTATTTAATAGATATAAATGAACAAGTTATTATTGGACATTCACTGTATGCATAGAACATACCAGGTGGTGTGGGGGAAATAGTAATCAAGTCACATCCTGCCTTTGCTATTCCCATGGGATATCCTGCCATCAGATTACAACTGTTTCCTGCCAAAAACAAACAAAAAAACACCTCATTTTAAAATGACTGTCATGTTTGCTTTTCAATTTCTAAATGGGGTACTGGATATAGTAGAAAGAAGCAGTATAGCAATATTGCAATGTAGGCAAAGACAAAAAATTCCTCTAAAATCTCTAAAATATGCCTGATGAAAAGGAATATTATCACAAAAAAGTGTTTGAGTTCCAGATCATCAGAGAGGGTTTTTGGATTTGCTTTGGGCTTAAAATGATTAAATGTCAATTCTTCATAACAAGAGAGAGGGAGAGATAGAGATAGAGATAGAGATAGAGATAGAGATAGAGATAGACAGAGACAGATAGAGAGAGAGAGAGAGAGAGAGAGAGAGAGAGAGAGAGAGAGAGAGAACTACAAGAAGAAAGAAAAGAAATGATTTACTTTCTATTCTCTTTTATGTTCTTGGTTGTGATTAATTAGCCCCTCATATGAAGGTGGGTATATTTGTAGTCACAAGAAGGGAATTCCTCTATAACAGTGGTTATCAACCTCTGGGGTGAGACCCCTTTGGGGGTCAAATAACCCTTTCACAGGGGTTGCCTAAGACCATCCTCCATATCAGATATTTACATTACGATTCATAACAGTAGCAACATTACAGTTATGAAGTAGCAACGAAAATAGTTTTATGGTTGAGTCATAACATGAGGAACTGTATTTAAAGGGCCAGAAGGTTGAGAACCACTACTCTATAAGAACACCTTGTCCTGATGAACACAGGTGCAAAGAGTCAGGTGTTCACTGAGGTCCTTCTGGGGAAAAAAGAAATGTGAAAAATAGATATAGAAAAATATTTTGGTGTGTTTTCAGTAATGCCAGGCAGATTAAATATCCTAAAATAGCCTTGACACAAAATATCTGGGCATATTGGGTAATATTTAATCTACATTCTTTAAATGTATAACTGAGCTCAAAAGAAATATAGAAAATTTGAAAGGGCCAATGATGAAGAAGAATTTGGAAAGGGGAATAGAAAGAAACTGAATCTGGGCTGTTCTGCAGGGTTTAGGGAAGCATTATAGATCATAATGATCAAGGGACTTAAATAGTAATGGCTTCATGGAAGTGGGGGTAGATAAAGTTTTAGGCTTTTATAAAGAGGGCATTTAAATTAAAACCTTCACAAATTCTAGAATTTTTAAAGGGCTATATCATTATATAATACCAGAAGCCTGGTGCATGAAATTCATGCACAGGTAAAGTCCCTAGACCTGGCTGATGATCAGGACCTTCCTTCAGGCTGCCAGCCGGGGCCTCCCTTCCCTGGCTGCTTGGCTGCCAGCTGGGGCCTTCCTTCATTCCGTGCCGCCCCCTGATGGTCAGTGCATGTCATAGTGAGTGATCGAACTCCTGGTTTCCCTGTCAAACTCCAGAGGGGACAATTCGTATATTAGGCTTTTATATATATAGATATCTGCTACAGGCTAAGGAAGATGACAGGTAAATTTGCCTATCTGGGCTTATACTTTGGACCTCTTTTAAAAAAATCTGTCATAATTTATCACTCTACTCCTGTCCTCACATGGATTGCATTTGAAAATCATGTGCCTATGTCATATTAGCAAAAAATAAAAATTATTATTTGAAAATGATTCTTGACTAGCAATACTCATGGAACACCTGGTAGAAGCAGATGTAAAATCTCTCTGGAGAACTCCAATTCATGTCCTTAGTTTCCTGTGGATGAAATTTCATAAAAAATTAGTTCATAACATAAAATAAAAAATACAAATTGAAATAATAATCAGTTAGCCATAGTCATTAGAGATAAAAAGAAGATATTTAGAATACCAAAAACTTTAAAAATAGCTATCTATAATAAAAGCATAATACGCAAATCGACTGAATGGTGAACAGCAGGACAACCATCCAGACGACTGTCCAGATGACCACGCATTGACATGCACTGGTACCAGGCCAACCAAGGCAGGTGCGATGTGATTGGTTGAGGGCCCACCATCACCCCATGATTGCCCCAAAGAGGGAGTCCCAGGCCACCCGCTGTGGGGTGATCGATGGGGGTCAGGGGGGCTCTGTGATTGATCACCCTGTAAAGGAGGCCCAGGCTACTGGCTGGGGGGGCGATTGATATGGGGGGGAGCTCCACAATTGCCCCAAAGAGGAAGGCCATGCCAACTTCTGCAGGGTGATTGATTGGGGGGCTCCAAGCAACCAGGGAACCAAACCAGGGAACCAGGAGTGTGTGGGGTGGATGCAGGCAGCACCAGGCCAAGGCAGGTGCAGGCCGGGGGAGGGGGAGGCAGGGCCATGAGGCAGCCAGGGCTGCGCAGACCTATCCTTGCATGAATTTTCATGCATAGGGCCTCTAATTATTGAATATTAATTATGAAACAAGTATGTTTAAATAATGAAAATGATGATGCAATTAATAAAAAATACAAAACCCAAGGATGATATTAGCAGGCCTGATTTGCAAAAGAATAATATAGCCTTTTTAGAAATTTAACACAATTACCAAGAATAATCAAATGGTCATACAAAGAGATCTAGTCCCCAAAATTAGAGAATATGCATGTTTTTCTCAAATACATGTGGAAACTTTGCAAAAACAGTTCACATTGCAGGTTCACAGAACAAGTTTCCACAAATTGCAAATAATTTATATTAGAAATGCACTGTTCATTAATCATAATGTAATAAAGTTAGAGATCAGTATAAAGAAAACTAAAGGCTAATGGAAAGCAACTGAACTTCCAATTGGGGAGAAGCAAGAAGCTAGTTGCATGAGGCAGGATTTGCTTTTTCACTCAGACTTGCTTCACATCCCTGCCCTTTAGTTTATGACTTTTCTCTTAAGGTTTCTTGGGAAGTTATAGCACTTTTTAAAATAATTCCCTTTTTTTTCTAATATAATGATTAGGGTTTTCACCCTAAATGACAATAACTTAATATGCTATACGAAGGGAAATATCAGAATTATGGCTTCCAAAACATACACAACAGTCTCTAGGAGAGACTATTTTAAGGAACAAAATTGAAAAGTGTACCCTATTTGGTTGACCTAAAAAACAATTTGTTTTGAGGATGTTCATTTAGAAACAGGGTGCAGACCACAATAATTCAAGTAGTGAAGGATGTGAATGTCAATTGGTAACCCTTGTTGTAGGTTACCTTATACAACCTACTTTACATACTATTTTATTAATTAACATAGTTTTTGATGTTTCCCTCAAGTCTTCTAGAAATAGTCTCATCAATAGCAAATAAATATATATTTTTGTCTTTTTCTTTCCTGCATAAAATTTATTTTTACTTCATGTATTACTGTACTGTTCATTGCTTCAAATAATATTAAATAATAGTGCCACTAAATAGTGTTACTGATTCATGAGTTTAATGACCATTTTTCTAGTGAAACAATTTTAGAATGGTTGTTGGAAAGTGTTTTCAGTTTAGTCATCAATTATCTTTCGATTTCTACTTTCTTTCTAGTCAGCATTGGGAATTTACTTTCTAGTAAATCATTCACAGTATGGTGGCAATTTAAAAATATTTTATTTTTCTTATGTTTTGTGTTCCATTATAAGATTAGGTCATGGATTTTGTTTTTCTTGTTGATGGATTTGCTTATATTTTTAGCATTTCATTAAAATTTCAAAGAACTAGCTTAGATTTATTTATTCTACTGTGTAATATGTCAAATTCAGTTGTAGATTTTAGTAGTTTCCATTAGAACTGGTTCTTTGTATTTTCTATAAAGTTTAAACTTGAAAGATGAGTTCATTGCATTCTCCCTCACCCCCCAACAAGACTAGTAAACGCATTTAATTCAAGGCCTTTATTTTTGAACACAGCATTTTCCATAGACTTAACCTTGGATGTATTGTGTTCTTATTTTTATTGACTTACAAAAATAGCTGGTCGTATTTTTCCTTGACTCAGAGTCATTTAGGACAGTTTTTTTTAAGTTAAAAAGATGCTATAATTTTTGGTTGAAATTTATATTATTAGTTTATTTTTGTTGAGCTTTAATCGGTTAATGAGGCTAGTAAAATGTCTGCTTTTTAAACTTATTACATTTTCCTCATGACCTAATTCTTGTATAAGGCACTCATCAGATTTCCAAGAAAATATCCATTACCAACAACCATGTCATAAAAATCCATTTATTTTTCTGAAAAGTGGGTCATAAACTTGAGACTTACAGACTGAAAATGTATATAGCTATTTTTTTCTTGAAGCCATTTCAGAAATGAAGTTTATATTAATTCACCTGTGTTTTAGCCTAAAACTTTCTCCTTTATATGCCAAGCAGTTTCTAATCTACAATCATGTCATAACCAAAACCAGTTGGCATAATGCAAATAAGGTTCTTAATTAATCAATTGTATAGTTCAATTTATGTTATGCAACCTTGTGCCATGGACAAATGCCCTAATTCCATTATATATCTAATTATGGTGAATGTATAGGTAAAGAACTATAATACTGCTAATTACAGTTATAGTTTATGACTGTATAGAGAAAATACTTACCAGATTTCTTTTAGGAAGAGAGCGATCTTATTATTAGCCTACCATTTGTTGGACAATTTGGGTTAGTAAAGGTGGATTTATTTTATGGGCTGAAAGGAGATGATGGAAGTAAAGTATTGAACTGCGATGCACAAGAAGATGAGGTGAGTTTGAGATTTTTCATAGTAAACTAGAGAGAAATAGGTACTGAAATTTCTGAGAAAATGTTGAAAGAAAGGAAGAAAGTGCTAAAGTTATAAGAGAGATTCTGTAGGTTAAACATAGAATTGCAATATGACCCAGCAATTACATTTCTACTTATATACTCTAAAGAATTGGGAACAGGCTTTCAAACAAGAACTTGTACATGAATGTTCACAGCAGCACTATTCACAATAGGAGCTAAAAGGTAGAAACAAGACATATATGCATGAGTGAATGCATGGGTAAACAAGATGTGGTCTATCCGCCGAAACCGGTTTGGCTCAGTGGATAGGGCGTCGGCTTGCGGACTGAAGGGTCCCAGGTTCGATTCCGGTCAAGGGCATGTACCTGGGTTGCGGGCACATCCCCCAGTGGGAGATGTGCAGGAGGCAGCTGATCGATGTTCCTCTCTCATCGATGTTTCTAACTCTCTATCTCTCTCCCTTCCTCTCTGTGAAAAATCAATAAAATATATTAAAAAAAAAAAAAAAAGATGTGGTCTATCCATACAATGAAATATTATTCGGTCATAAAAAGCAATAAAATACCGATACATGTTACAACTGGGATGAACTTTGAAAACATTATGCTAAGTGGAAGAAGCTAGACATATGAGGCCACATAATGTTTGATTCCATTTACATGAAATTCTCAAATTGGCAAATCCATAGAGACAGAAAGCGGATTTGTGGCTGGTTTTCAAGGGCTGGAGGGGTGGAATGGAAGGGAATGGGGAATGATTGCTTAATGGGCATGGGGTTTCCATTTGGAATGATAAAAATGTTCTGGAACTAGATAGTGGTAGTTACATGACGTTGAGAATATACTTAATGACAATGAATTGTATACTTAAAAAATCATAAATTTTGCAATATATCTATTATACCACAAAAAAAAGTTGCTGAGTTGAATATGATTTTAGTTTGACCACCGGTTTATCTTCAGAAATTTGTTTATTTTTCTTATAGTTTAATTAAAGTAGGCCCAATTAAAGGACATAAATTGACCCATTTATTATTTTTAAAAAGTCATAGGAGAAGAAGAAGGAACCTTCCCAGTGATGGTGAACCTATGACACGCGTGTCAGAGGTGACACGCGAACTCATTTTTTTGGTTGATTTTTCTTTGTTAAATGGCATTTAAATATATAAAATAAATATAAAAAATATAAGTCTTTGTTTTACTATGGTTGCAAATATCAAAAATTTCTATATGTGATATGGCACCAGAGTTAAGTTAGGGTTTTTCAAAATGCTGACATGCCAAGCTCAAATGGTTCGCCATCACTGCACTAGACTATCAAAGAGAAAGACCAGTAAGTGAAAATTCTCCTAGAAAAGAATATTTCTGGAAGGGAAAATAGAAATCAGTAGTGAGTGTCACTGGGAAAGAAACTGGAGGACTGGGTGGGAGTAGTTGCTTTCCATCTGTACTTTTTTGTACCTTTTTCAATGAGAATATATGACCTACTAAACATTAATTGATTGAAAAATATCTAGTTGTTGAAATAAAAAAGACTTTAAAAAAAAGGTCTAAAGACACTGGGGGGTAGGGGAGGCCAGGGGATTGTCAAGGGCAGGGGGAAAAAAAGGACACATCTGTAATACCCTTTGTAATACTTTAAGCAATAAAACAATAAAAATATTAATAATAAAAAAAGGTCTAATATTTACTCCTCGGTTTTGTTTGCTATGAAATAACCCTTTACTTTATTGCCTAAGCTTCAATAAAGCCTAGCACACATCGATGCCTGTAATTGTTTTTTATAAGAGAAAAGAAGGACAATGAGCTACTGAGTCCAGGTGGCAAAACAGAGGGAATAGGCATGAAGTGAAGAAAGATTCAGAATAATGGTCAGAAGCAAAGAGTTAGAATAAGAAATGAATATAAAAAATGAGAAAAATATTTAGAGGTTGGATTTCCCCCATATATGGAATAGGGACTCAATGTATTTTAACAGATATAATCATTAAATATTAATATTCACTTAATTTAACTTCGTTTAGTAATCCTATATAATAAGAGGGTAATATGCAAATCGACCGAACTGCAGAACGACTGGTCACTATGACACAAACTGACCACTAGGGGGCAGATGCTCAATGCAGGAACTGCTCCTGGTGGTCAGTGCACTCCCACAGGGGGAGCACTGCTTAGCCCAGGGGTGGGCAAACTTTGTGACTCGAGGGCCACAATGGGTTCTTAAACTGGACTCAGAAGAAGGAGCTGCGGCCGTGTTTCCCGACGTTGCCATGTTAGCACTGCTGCTGGTGAAGGAGCGGAGGGGAGAGCAAGAGAACCCTCCGCTCTTTCGGCTCCGCGGGCCGGATAGAACAGCCGAACGGGCCAGATCTGGCCTGCGGGCCGTAGTTTGCCCACGGCTGGCTTAGCCACAGCTGTTAGCACGGCTCTGAGGCAGCCCTAAGGATGTCCGACTGCGGCTTAGGCCATCAGTTGGACATCTCCCAAGGGCTCCTGGACTGCGAAAGGGTACAGGCCGGGCTGAGGGATGCCCCCTGCCCCAAAGTGCATGAATGTTGTGCACTGGGTCTCTAGTTCATAATAAAGGGAAGAGTCTGCATGAGTTATGGATACCCAGGCAACTGGAATTTGGGTATACCAACATTATAAAGAAGTAAAACTGACTCCTATGTATAGTTTGAAAAATTTCATAACAACAATACCAAGCAATGAATTTCAGTTGCACTTGAACAGTGGCAGCATTGCCACAGTCAGTTGGACTAATTTTTCAAGGTAAACAATTACAAATTACAGATGATCAGTTCTGGGGACAATATAGACAGTTAAAACAAGAAAATAGTTCCTGAATATAGTTCCAGCACTTGTGCTGTATAGAATAGTTCTTTGTTTAATAATTAGTTGTATATCTATATTTTCCAACTGGATAGTTAACGAAGTTGAGGTTTGTTTCTACTTATTTCATGTATCTACCCAGTGACAGACACTGATAGATCCTGAAAAATACATTTTTATTAAATGATCCAAATATTTTTAGCAGGTAAGAAGGGACATGTCATGTAGGCAACTACTTAATTCTTCTGACTATAAGATTGAATGAGTCAGGCAGTAGAGAATTTATCCATATTTTTGAATTGAAGGGAAAGTACTGTGAATTCCTAAAGTGAAAACCATTGACATGCTCATTGATGCTCACATTAAAATTGACATTTGTTTTAAAAATTTGAAAATTATTTTAAAACAAAATACCATTTTTACCATGAAAGAGAGCCAGACTCTGAAGTGGTCATATATCTATTTAACAGTTTTGGACCAGATGCTGATGGAGAGATACAAAGCTGAGGAAGATATGACCTAGGCATTTAAAGTGTTCACAGTTATGACATAAACATATAAACAAATTCTTATCTATAATAATACAAGTGTAATATGCTAATTAGACCAGATGTCCTTCTGGATGACCTACCGGATGAAGCCACAGTGGTGGGGGCCTAGACAGAGGCGGCAGAGGCTGCCATGGTGGGCGGGGGCTAAGGCAAAGGAGGCAGAGGTGGCAGAGGCCAGAGGCGGCATAGGCCCCCGGCTGCGGCGGCAGCGGGGGGCCAAGCCCCTTGCACAAATTTCGTGCATTGGGCCTTTAGTCAAAATATAAGTTCAATAATGTACAACCCAAGTAAAGTGGAAAGATGAAGGGCTTAATATCCAGAATTAGTATAATAACTATTACCTGTGAATTATAATTATATTGTATCATAAATATAATTTGATAGTATAAATTTTACTACAATAAGGACAATGCAGTAAAAACTTTAAAGACATCTTTTTTCCTTCTTGTCATGCACTGTCAACATGTATTATGTATATAAATAGGCTCATGAACTTAGTGCTGATTAAATTGGTTATAGAAATGTATAATGAAGTATTATATAAACTATAGAAGTAGAAAAATGTTTTTAGAATACATTTTGACATTTTGGATGTATTAGAAATTTTAGAGTGAGCTAAATAACTGCTTACTAATATGGACCTTGTCATGTAGTTTAAGATTCTGAATTTTCTTCTGGTGGTTTATGTCAGATTTTACCATTTAGTCATTACCAGTGTTGCCTTGGATAACATATTATTCATAAAGTCTCTATAATAGGTTGAAAAGTGTTTCATTTTAGGATTGTCATTTTGCTGAAGGTCTATTTTTCTCTTCACTTGTTTTGTAGTTTGAATTAAAATGCAATGACTTATACATTATTTACAAAGGAACCCTAGGATTTCCTAGTTTGCAGAGATTGTAATAGTTGCCTGGAATCTGTAACTACTAAGAGATGAATTTCTCAGTGGGGTTACATCACAGTCTTGGTCTTTGTCATGTTAGACCATAAATATTTTCCACTTTTTGAAACATTTATTTATTTTTAAAATATATTTTATTGATTTTTTTACAGAGAGGAAAGGAGAGGGATAGAGCGTTAGAAACATCGATGAGAGAGAAATATCGATCAGCTGCCTCCTGCACACCCCCTACTGGGGATGTGCCTACAACCAAGGTACATGCCCTTGACCCAAATCGAACCTGGGACCCTTCAATCCACAGGCAGACACTCTATCCACTGAGCCAAACTGGTTAGGGCTGTTGAAACATTTATGACCTTTCATTTTCTGATGTTTTCCCCTCTATGTAAATTTTGAGGTATTTTAGTATAATTTTAAGTTTCTAGATCAAATTATGTTAATACTTTTCTGAAAATTTTAAGAAGCTGAACTACCTAATTATTATGCACTTTGCTGTTTTTCTTACATAAAATTTAACTAGATGTCATAAAAATTAATGAAATTCAAAATTCTGAGCTTATATATAAAGGAAAGTGACTTGTAAAATGTCATACTTGCAATGTTCATCTTTAACCACAAAATATCTTGTATTCTAGTGTAAAATATTATCATGGCTGTTTAATTCTCAGCTTAACCATTTAATACCTTATTAAAGGCAATAAGAATGATCTTGGAAAACAATTGTATATGACTTTTTCACATTCATGTGGAATTTTGAGTTTCTCTTTCTCTTCATCAGAAAGCTGTGGCTGCCATGGTAGCTTCCTGGTGTTTACTCAGATGTTTTTTATATTTTATCCATTGTTCTTCTTGGTGTACGGATTAGTTCACTACAGATTGGTCAGTCTCTGCCAAAAGACAATAAAGAATTTCATTCTGATAGTTTCATTTTTATGGTCTTTCTCTCTTGATAAATACATTAGTGTGGACATATATATATTTGGATAGATGAATAAATGGCTATGGACTTGTGCATGTTTGTGTCATTGACATAGTTTATGTTCTACTGCCAAATTGGGTTATTGTCTCTTCAACTTTTTAGATACATTTCATTTTCTGTGAATTTAATAGACCACCCACCATAGAAACACTTGTCCCTTTGGGACCTCTTCCTTAGCATCCTCAAAATCACATTTCTTCCATATGAACTTGGCAATAGGCCTAAAGACACAATTCAAGACATAGTAAAGTAACTAATGTTCCAAGATTGTCCACATGAGAGAGATTTATTACCTATCAGAATTACTTTCATTTACCCTAGTGACTATAGCCAATATTTGTTTCTTTTAATGATTCTCTTAGTTTTATCCATTCTGATTCTTCCTTAGGTGTTTCTTTTGCATATTACTTTCTAGTGTTGTCTGTAATTAACATCAGCTTGTTTCCACATCATTTCATATTTTTTTCTTAAACAAATTATGTTGGCTGAAAGAAATGTATTGGGCATCCATTTTGTATCTTTCCAATTTTGATCTTCTTAGCCCTGCACCATAGTGACAGAGGTACCAAAGATTCTGACATTTTGTCTTTCTAAAGAACTTTAAATTTTATTTTTCTATTACAGTTCACATTAATATTATTTTGTATTAGGGTTAGGTGTGCGGTGTAATGCTTAAACAATCATATGCTTTACAAAGTGTTTCCCTCAATATTTCCAGGACTCATGTATGTTGAACTTTACATCCCATCATTATTTTATCACTACCAACCTGATATTCTGTTTTATTTATGACTATCTTATTTATGATTCAACCAATCACCAAAACTATAAGAAACCAAAGCCAGGCACATATTATACTCAGGAAAATACCCTTCACCTGGCTATCATTGCACCTAGTAAAATATTCTATATTTAAGTACTTAATTTAATTATTTTCTATAAAATACTTTGGACATTAGGCTATATGGACA
This sequence comes from Myotis myotis, assembly GCF_014108235.1. Taxonomy (NCBI): domain Eukaryota; kingdom Metazoa; phylum Chordata; class Mammalia; order Chiroptera; family Vespertilionidae; genus Myotis; species Myotis myotis. The sequence continues at coordinate 57,298,502 of NW_023416335.1, read as the reverse complement.
GTAGAGTCTCACCTATGTTTTATCCCCCTGAGCTTTATTTAGGTATGATTAGAAAATAATTGTTTATATATAGGTTACATAATCTGGGTTTTTAAGGTATACAAATGATGGCCATAATAAAGTAATTAACACATCCATCATGTCACATAATTACCTTTTTTTCGTGTGTGGAGAGAACACTTAAGATCTACTCTCTTAGAAATTGCTATCAAAATTCCAAAGGCGCTGAACCGGTTTGGCTCAGTGGATAGAGCGTCGGCTTGTGGACTCAAGAGTCCCGGGTTCGATTCCGGTCAAGGGCATATACCTTGGTTGTGGGCACATCCCCAGTAGGGGGTGTGCAGGAGGCAGCTGATTGAGGTTTCTCTCTCTTTGATGTTTCTAATTCTCTATCCCCCTTCCTTCCACTCTATAAAAAAATCAATAAAATATATTAAAAAAAATTCCAAAGGCATTTTTCACAGAAAAAGAGAAAAAATAATCATAAAACTCCTATGAAACCGCTAAAGACCTCAAATAGCCAAAATGTTTCACCTATGTTTTAGAATGAAATAGTGGAGCAGAAATGATATATAACTAGTTAGATATGTTATAATTTCATTCAATTCTCCCAAGTTTCTGTTGATATTGGATAAATAAACATAAATGTAATATAGTTTTTGAATGCATCAATATACAGAAATGTATTAAATATTTTGAAAGCATTCCAAATATACAAAAATGAATAATCACTAAACAGTTAAATATATTTGTCAGAGTCATAATTTTTTGTCTAGGAGGGGCCTTTATAGTTAATATTTCCAATGGTTATTTTTGATTTTGTGTCTCCTCACAGCTGTGTCAGTGCCAGTAAGAACCAGTACATTAACTTAGTGTATACTTGTGCTTGTGATGACAGAATTAAGCCTGTCATCAAAAGTTATGTTGTTAGGCAAATGCCATTGACTCACTGTTGAGAATTACACATACTGGATCTATGAGCTTCATTCCTTTTGAAGGTCATTGGAGAAAATATGCTTAATGACATTTATTGTGGGAACAAAAACTAGTCACGCACAAGCTTTGTGCAGGAAAGAGGGAAGGAAGGCTTTGTTAGAAGAAGGGCATTCTGGGGAACCAATGGAGGAAATTTTGGAGGACAGATTTATTTATTGATGTTTGGTCCTCTGGCCAGATTGATCATTTAGTTGAGTCTAAGCCCCAGGGAATAAACAACCATGAGTAGATACTGAAAGAGTGGTTGGTATATATAATCCTTGTGAATGTAAATTGGAAGTGCAAGGTGGTATTTATGACAAAATGTGAAAGCTAATGTGTTATGACTGAAAAAGCATTCTAGAAATTCTTAAGTCAGCATGCCACTTCAATGCCATGAGATGAAATTAACACACACTAAGAGAAGGTGGCATTTGTGGTGGGAAATAGTACAATGGTGATGAGTACCTTCACCTAACCTCAAAGACAGTACACAGAGAACGAACCTGGAGCAGAAATGAGAAAAATAGTGGACCTCTTGTGGTTCCCCAGAACCACAGGCTTGACTCCATTTCCTTTCATTTACTTGCTAGAGGCCCGGTGCACAAAATTCATGCACGGGGACAGGGGGAGCTTGGCCTGGCCTGCACCCTCTCCAACCCCTTGGGGGATGTCCGACTGTGGATCGGGCCTAAACCGGCAGTCGGACATCTCTCTCGCAATCCGGGACTGCTGGCTCCTAACCGCTCACCTGCCTGTCTGCCTGATCATCCCTAACCTTCTGCCTGCTGGCCTGATTGCCTCTAACTGCCTTTGCCTGCTGGCCTGATCACCCCTAACCACCCTTCCCCTGCCAGCCTGATCACCCCTAACTGCCCTCCCCTACCTGCCTCATCACCCCTAACTGCTCCCCTGTTGGCCTGATTGCCCCTAACCACCTCTACCTTGGCCCCTGCCACTATGGCTTTGTCTGGAAGGAGGATTGGACAACTGGAAGATGTCTAGTCGACCCGGTCTAATTAGCATATTACCCTTTTATTAGTATAGATTTTTAAAAATATATTTCATTGATTTCAGAGAGGAAGGAAGAGGGAGAGAGAGATAGAAACATCAATGATGAGAGAGAATCATTGATTAGCTGCCTCCTGCATGTCCCACAATGGTGACCCCATTTCCTTTTAGATTGCTACTAGTTAGAACCATTTCAGCTGCAAGTGCAAAAACATATTTGAATTAGCTTCAGGAAAAGTAGAGATGTTACTGGCTCACATAAATGCAGAATGGGAAGTGTGTTTGGGTTCAAGGGAACTCTCAAGGGACCTCTGTATGAAGGAACTGAAAAAGTTGCTCTTTTTCTACTTCTCTCCAGTCCTCTTTACCTCTCCCCACCTCTCTCCATTCTTCCCCCTTACCCCCCAACCTCCAGTATATTTTTATTGATTTCAGAGAGGAAGTGAGAGTGGGAGATAGAAACATCAATGATGAGAGAGAATCACTGGTCAGCTGCCCCCTGCACATCTCGTACTGGGGATCAAGCCTGAAATCCCTGGCATGTGTCCTTACTGGGAATCAAACCATGGCCTCCTGGTTCATAGGTCAATGCTCAACCACTGATACATGACTGCTGGGCCACCACTTTCCATTCTTATCTCTACTCTTGTGTATTTAGTGTAGTTATTTTTAGATTTTGGAGAAATATTCTGATAATGATTTTCATTTTTCATCACCATTTATCCCTCTATGTTCTTTTCCACCTCCACACCTCCCCTGCAATCACCATACTATTGTCCTTGTCCATGAGGTAGGGGAGACTGATAACATTTTCTAAATAAAGAACTATATCTTTGTTCTCAGCAGTCCCATTTTTGAAAGCTATCCTGTAGAGATAAATAGTAGACAATAAAGAACACACACACAAATATAATGTGAAAACATTAAAAAATATGAGTGCAAATGTGAGTGTATACTATATATGCTTTAAGAAAAGTCCTAGAAAGATATACATAAAACTGTTAATGGTGGTTACTCTGGGAAAGCAATATCTTGATGTGGGAAGGAAGAGAGAAACATTCCTTTTTTGTGTTCTATAGTTTTGTCTTGCTTAATTGTATTACAACAAAATCATTTTTCTATTTCCCGTATAATTCTAAATAGTAAAAATGAGACCACACAGAAAACCAAATGAAAAGTGGTCTAAGAAGGAAGTAGAATTCATAGTACAAAAATCTCATTGCACAAACATTTCTAGGTCAGTGTTTTACCAAACATACACTGTGGAAAGTGTGAATGAGGACCAAATAGCCTCACGGTTGTCATGGTGATATTACCTAATTTATTTCATATTCTCTCTTCAAGTACTCAGTAATCCTAGAGACTTGCTTCTGGCTTGTTTGAACTTGGGGAAGCAATGGAAAGACAAAATCACAGAGAGAAAAATGCATGCAGAAATAACATATGACTGCTATTCTCCCCAATTTTTTCCTTCTTCCTTTTAGCCATTGTCAAAGGATTGACTTGGTCTATAAGGGACAGAGACATCGTGGTTTCCCAAAAGACTACATTAGCATATTGTTTTAAAATGATAAGCATGGGTCAAAAGTACATGGCTCTGGGAATTAGATGGCCCAGCTGTTAGTCACAGCTCTTACATTTGTGTCTATAATTTTGTCATTTACTTAGAACTATACAGTTTACAAACTACTTTCAAGTAAACTGATCTGTTTAATCCTCATAACAACTCTGTGAGATGCATGTACTATCACCCCAATTTTAAAGATCAGAGATCTCATTGTAGAAAGGTTAAATTATTTGCCCTAGGTGAGAACAGTTTATAATTGGAATTGCAAGAGAAATGACACAAAAGTGGGTTTATAGTTTCCAAGACCAAAGCTTATTTCAAAATACCTTTGCCTAAGCAAGTCATATCTTTTACAAACAACATGGAAGACAAAATAATATAGCATGAAAAAAGCAATGGAGTTGCCAAAACCGGTTTGGCTCAGTGGATAGAGCGTCGGCCTGCGGACTGAAAGGTCCCAGGTTCGATTCCGGTCAAGGGCATGTACCTGGGTTGCGGGCACATCCACAGTAGGAGATGTGCAGGAGGCGGCTGATCGATGTTTCTCTCTCATCGATGTTTCTAACTCTCTATCTCTCTCCCTTCCTCTCTGTAAAAAATCAATAAAATATATTAAAAAAAAAAAGAAAAAAGCAATGGAGTAGATATGTAAGATATCGATATAGATAAAAAAAAAAAAGATTAAATCAAAGTAGAATTCAAGACAAATATATCAAACTAGAGGCCCAATGCATGAAATTTGTGCAGGTGTGGGGGGTATCCCTCAGCCCAGCCTGCGCCCTCTCATAATCCAGGACCCCTCACTCCTAACTGCCCACCTGCTTGCTCCTAAATGCCTGCCTGCTCGCTCCTTACCACTTGGCTCACCGCTCCTTAGCTCTGTTGTGGAGGCAGGAGAGGCTCCCTCCACCACCGCTGTGCTCGCCAGCCCTGAGCCTGGCATCTGGCTGAGCGGTGCTCCTGCTGTGGGAGTGCACTGACCACCAGGGGGCAGCTCCCACATTGAGCGTCTGCCCCCTGGTGGCCAGTGCATGGTATAGTGACTGGTTGTTCTGGTCATTCTGCCTTAATGGTTGCTGGGCTTTTATATCATAGACTAGTGGCCCGGTGCATGAAATTCATGCACTGGGGGCAGGGAGTTCCCTCAGCCCAGCCTGCACCCTCTCCAATCAGGGACCCTTTGGGGGATGTCCGACTGCTGGTTTAGGCCTGATCCCTGTGGGACATCCCTCTCACAATCTGGGACTGCTAGCTCCCAACTGCTCACCTGCCTGCCTCCCTGCCTGATCACACCTAACTGCCTCTGCCTGATTGCCTGATCGCCCCTAACTGTTGTCCCCTCTGACTGCCTGCCTGATTGCCCCTAACCTCTCTGCCTGCCTGCCTGATCGCCCCTAACTGCCTCTGCCTGCCTACCTGATCACCCCTAACTGCCTCTGCCTGCCTACCTGATCACCCCTAACTGTTGTCCCTTGTCGGCCTGATCACCCCTAACTGCCTCTGCCTGCCTGCCTGATCACCCCTAACTGTTGTCCCTTGTTGGCCTGATCACCCCTAACTGCCTCTGCCTGCCTGCCTGATCACCCCTAACTGCCTCTGCCTGCCTGCCTGATCACCCCTAACTGCCTCTGCCTGCCTGCCTGATCACCCCTAACTGTTGTCCCTTGTCGGCCTGATCTTGCCCCCAACTGCCCTCCCCTGCCAGGCTGATCTCTCCCAGTCTCTATCTCTCTTTGTTTTTCTCAGCAGCCCTCCAGGCCTCCCTGTCTCCCTCTTCTTCTTTTCTGTCTGGGAGGGGGCGGGGCCAGTGGGGACCGCTCCACCCTCTGCTGGCCCTCCCTTCCATCCAGGCCTCTTCAGGCCCAGTCTGTTTTGTTTCCATTTCTCCAACCCAATCTCTCCCAGTCTCTGTCTCTCTTTGTTTTTATCAGCAGTCCTCCAGGCCTCCCTGCCTTCCTGTGTCCCTCTTCCTCTTTCCTGGCTGGGAGGGAATGGGGCCAGTGGAGGCCGCTCCACCCTCTGCTGGCCCTCCCTTCCATCCATGCCTCTTCAGGCCCAATCTGTTTTGTTTCCTCATTCTTAGAGAGGCTCTGAGAGCTAGCTAGGAGGGAGGGAAAGAAAGGGAGAAAAGGCTGTGAGCTGGTGGGCACTGTGTGTGTGTGTGTGTGTGTGTGTGTGTGGTTGTGAGTGTGAGTGCCGGCCCCGCCTCCCCTGTCCCCATCTTTGCTGCCACAAGTCCCCACCCACCAGAGCCTGCTGTGCAAGCAGCCTGGTTGTTAGGTCGAATCTCTGGTCATTGTGGATGTGACGGACCCAGGGTTTTAATATATTAGAATGGGACAGAGGATAGTAAGACAGAAGTCCTAGTTGTTTGTTGTTGTTTTTAATAAATATTATCAATTACTGAATGCAGTGTGTTTTTTAATCAGGAATAGAAGGCTGTCTTCATAATCTGAGAATATCTAAAACTGTAGAATATTGTATTTAAAAGAAACAGTCAAACATTCTAATTAAACTCACAGAAAATACAAGGGCTTTTGCTTTGACCGCTGTTCCCTAAAATTGTTCTGGAAAGTCTTGACCAGTGTTTTGCAACTCAACCCTCAACTGTCATTGTGCACACTGATAATCTGGAGAGCTTTTACAAATATCAGTGCTTGGGTCCAAACACAGAAATTCTGATTATATTGGTCTTGAGAACCAGCATTGGTAAGCAAGCCCCCAAGGTGTGAAATGAAGAGGAGACCAGACAAACATTGTGGAATTCCCCCCACCCCCCAACCTTTTTGTGTAAGATAAAGTCTTAGCCACAATGTCATGGAAATACCTTTCATTTGTGAAGTATATATCAATTTTAAAATATTTCAGTCAGCATCATCACATTTTATTCCTACTACAATCTTAAGAGGTTTTTTAAAAATTATGTCCTAGTTTTTTTTTAAATTGATTTTTAGAGAGAGAGGAAGGGAGAAGAAGAGAGAGAAACATCTGTGTGAGAGCTTAACATCAGTTGGTTGCCTCCTGCATGCCCCCCACCAGGAATCCAGGCCCCTACCGGGGAATCAAACTGTCAACCTTTCAGTACAGGGGATGATGTCCAACCAACTGAGCAACACCAGCCAGGGAGAATTATGTCCTAATTTTATACATGTTGGGGCTACTGTCACCTCTTCACCAAACTTATTAAAAAGTATCTTGCACTATTGTTAATGGATGTAAGGCTCAGCTGAGAGAATGAAAAAAAAAATATAGTAGTTATACAATTCTCTGATGTGGAAGCATAGCAACCAAAATAAAGATAAAACAAAACATGGCAATAATTAGTTATAATTAGCTGTAAAAAATTAGAAATGACAGGTTGCACAGACAATTTGAAGGATAGAATTTCATTATTTATCCATATTATACATTTAAATTTCATATAATCATAACTAATTACCTGAAAACCACAGAGATATTGCCAAAACATTAGGTTCATAACGAATGGTAAGACTTCATGAAAGAAGAAAGTAACAGGGCTGCAGAACTGCGAAATATAAAGACTTGAAGAAAAAGGAAAACTAAGAGGTGCTATAACATCAAACATGAGCTCCCTGCAGGAACTGTGAAGTAGCTATAATGGAAGAAAAATGTCAGAGTGAATGGATGTTAAAGAAACTTGGCAATTTCAGTTCACTAATTAAGATTGCAATCCAAACCCCAGAATGTTGCCTTTATTTTTAAAAAATCAGTACTGGATTCTCTACATTTTAAGGAGCAATAATCTTGTCTGTATGTGAGAAAGAACAAGTTTATGAAGAAATCACCAGCCTTGATCCCAGATCCTTTGAGGCTCATATAACTGACCTTGTTATGAAGAGCATTGGACCACTAAAAACTCACTTCACTTTAATTCTAAGAGAGTGTAAGTCCGTTGCAACCTTTTGGCATATTAAGCTATTTAAAGGATTCAAATGAGTTGTAGAATTGGTGTTAACTACAGGCTTCAAAAGTTTTAAGTGGCATTGATAAGAAGAAGAAGGAACCGGCGTCTGTGTAAGTTAAAACTTTAAGAGATGGTGTAGGACAAGAGACTGGGAGAAATTATTTCAGAAATGTGTAAACAATAATGCCTCTTGTTGGTACTGAACAGGATTTATTGTTGAATAGGGATGCTTCCATTTCTAACACAGTGGATGCCAACAATGAAGAGGATCAAGGGGATTCAAGCAGAGGCAGTGGAATATGAAGTTTTGGGAATCCTGATTTGCATAGCTTTGGAGATGGTGATTTCTAGGTTCTGAGGTTAAAGATTGCTATAAGACCTTTATGATAGGTACATTCTTATATTTTTCCTTCTTTTTCTACACAGTGATATTTTATTGAAATTGAAGTATATATTAGAATTCATTATTTTTTGTGTTGCCAGCTGTCTATTAATATTAAAAGAAATCCTATATAATAAAAGGGTAATATGCAAATAGACTGAACAGCAGAACAACCAAACAACCAATCAAAGCGTAATATGCTAATGATATACTAAAGCTGCTCACTCGCTTGCTATGATGTGCACTGACCACTAGGGGACAGTCAACTGGTCAACCAGTCACTATGATGTGCACTGACCACTAGGGCAGTGGTCGGCAAACTGCGGCTCACAAGCCACATACGGTTCTTTGGCCCCTTGAGTGTGGCCATGAAGTTTCAATCACACTGTATATGCACGCCGGCATGTGGTATTTTGTGGAAGAGCCACACTCAAGGGGCCACAGTTTGCTGACCACTGCACTAGGGGACAGATGCTCCGACAGGTAGGTTAGCATGCTGTTGGGGTCCGGCCGATCAGGACTGAGCAAGATGGGCCAGACATGCCCTGGAGCCCTCCTGCGGTCCCTCCCTGGCCCAATCATTCATCAGTGGGGTCCCTCAGGCTGGCCTGCACCCTCTCGCAATCTGGGACCCCTCGGGGGATGTCGGAGAGCCGGTTTCAGCCCAATCCTGCAGGTCACTCCCTTTGGGAGGGCGCCAGACTAGGGCTCATGGCTGGCGATTGATTGGGTGTGAGCCCACGGCAGGCACAGTGGGGCCAGGATGAGCGGGATTGGCAGGTAGGAGCTGCAGGCAGCGTTGGACTGCAGTTTCGGCCTGATCCCTGCAGGCCACCCAGAGGAACCCCACCCGTGCACGAATTCGTGCATCAGGCCTTTAATATGAAATATTTGTCTTTAATGCATTCTACAACATAAATTAGACATCCTTCAAATTTATTATTTCCTATATGCTTTGTACTATTTAAACCAAACAATTGGTTTCTATGCATGTGCAATGGCTATGTAAATAGAAATTATTTCAATTTGTGACTTTCTTCTTATGAAAATGTGTTATGCTATTTTTTTGTAACAGGATCTTGAGTATATTATGAACTAGAGCAGCCATGGGCAAACTATGGCCCGCGGGCCGGATCCGGCCCGTTTGAAATGAATAAAACTAAAAAAAAAAAGACCGTACCCTTTTATGTAATGATGTTTACTTTGAATTTATATTAGTTCACACAAACACTCCATCCATGCTTTTGTTCCGGCCCTCCGGTCCAGTTTAAGAACCCATTGTGGCCCTCGAGTCAAAAAGTTTGCCCACCCCTGGGATAGAGCATTGGCCTGTGAACTGAAAGGTCCCAGGTTTGATTCCAGTCTAGGGCACATGCCTGGGTTGTGGGCTTGATCCCCAGTGGGGGACTTGCAGGAGGCAGCTGATCAATGATTCTCTCTCATCATGGCTGTTTCTATCTCTCCCTCCCTCTTCCTTCCTTTCTGAAATCAATAAAAATATATTAAAAAAAAAAAAGCCTAAGTGACTGAACAACTGAACAACCGAGCAACTGGTCAGCTGGTCGCTATGACATGCACTGATCACCAGGGGGCAGATGCTTGACGAAGGAGCTCCCCGCTGGTGGTCGGTGCGCTCCCTGCTCAGCCAGAAGCCAGGCTCATGGCTGGTGAGCACAGCTGGAGCCTCTCTGGCCTCCATGGCAGCAGCGCTACCAAGCAGTGGGGCTGGGATGAGTGGGAGTGGCACCTGGCCTGGTTAGGGCTCCTCCCTGGCTGCCTGCAGCTTCCTGCACTGCTACATCTCCCGACGGGTCCCGGATTGTGAGAGGGCACAGGCCAGGCTGAGGGACCCCACTGGTGCACAAATCCATGCACCGGGCCTTTAGTGTTCTATAAAGTCAGCTCAGATACTTAATAAGTAAGTACTCAGCTGTGGTTTCTAAGGGAATATAGGTTTAGATGCCTGTGAACCTCTTGTCACATTTTCATCAACTGATTAATACACAACTTTGCTTTTGTTTTATGTGTTTCTGTGTAAGGACACCTTATTTAATTTACATATTTCCAGCTTCACTGAAATATAATTGACAAATAACAATATGTAAATTTAAGTTATACAAAGTGATGATTTGATATATGTATAGATTGTAAAATAATTACCACAACAAGTTTAGTTAACACCTGCTCACATAGGTATCTTTTTCGTGTGTGTGGTGACAATATTTAATAAATATTCTTAGCAAACTTAAGTATAGAGTACAGTATTGTTAAATATAGTCACCACACTGTACATTATCAGATTCCCAGAACTTACTCATCTTATAACTGAAAGTTTGTACCTTTTGACTAACATTCTCTCATTCTCCCACCACCCAGAACCTGGTAACTATCAATCTCTTCTCTGTTTCTATGAGCTCATCTTCGTTGGATTGCACATATGAGATTAGACAGTATTTGCCTTTATCTGTCTGACTTATTTCACATAGATAACGCCTTCTAGGTTCATTCATGTTGTTGCCAAATGGTAGGATTTTCTTTTTTTATGGCTGAATGATATTATACTGTACATATATACCACATTTTCTTTATTTATCTATTGCTGGACACTTAGATTGTTTCCATGTCTTAGCTATTGTGAATAATGCTTTGATGAACATGAGGGTGCAAATCTCTTAGAGATAGTGATTTTACTTCCTTTAGATATGTAACCAGAAGTTGCTAGATTGTTTGATCATATGGTAGTTCTATTTTTTATTTTTTTATGAACCTCATACTGTTTTCTATCTGGCTTACCAAATTTATGGTCCTGCCAACAGTGCACAAAGGTTCCATTTCCCCCACATCTTCTCTATATAATGTCGATTTATTTTTTTGTCTACTCCCCTGGAAGCCTGTCAATATTTCCTTCCTATTAATTGTTTGTAGTTGCTTAATATTTGGTTATTTTCAGTTTCCTTCTTTGGCTGCTCAGATGGTCCTTGTGAGGATTTCCATGGTGTGTCCTCTGGGTCTGGTCTCAACATCTTCAATAAATTTAAGTGATGTGACCTTTGGTCCCTACCTAAAGCTCTACATACTGGAATTAAGAAAATGAATCACAAACAAGAGATAAGTTTGTAATGGGCAAAGGACCCAGATAGACACTTCTTCAAACAGGACATACAAATGGCCAAGAGACATATGAAAAAATGATCAAAGTCACTAATCATCTGAGAGGTGCAAATTAAAATGACAAGGAGGTATCACCTCACACCTGCTAGAGAGGCTACCATCAGCAAATCAACAAATGACCAGTGCTGGCGAGCATGTGGAGAAAAGGGAACCCTAGTACACTGCTGGTGGGAATGCAGAGTGGAGCAGCCACTGTGAAAAACAATATGGAGTTTTCTCAAAAAATAAAAAATGGAACTGCCATTTGACCCAGTGATCCCACGTCTAGGAATATATCATAAGAAGCCAGAAACACCAATTAGAAATAATGTATGTACCCTTTCCCTGCCTGGTTTGGCTCAGTGTATAGAGTGAAGGGGCCCAGGTTCGATACCAGTGAAGGGCTCATACGTTGGTTGCAGGCTAGACCCCTGGTCCTGGTCAGGGCACATGCAGGAGGCAACCAATCCATGTGCCTCTCTCACATCAATGCTTTTCTTTCTTTCTCTCTCTCTCTCTCCCTCTCCCCCCCCCCCTTCCTCCACTCTCTCTAAAAACCAATGGAAAAAAATATCCTCAGGTGAGGATTAACAACAAACAAGACAAAAATTCTTGAAAAATCTTAATTTCAAAGTGGAGAGTCATATGGAAAAATGCCTTGCTTTTACTCAACTCCATAAAATTAACTGGTAGGAGGAATATGAATTACAGTTTTCAATTATGCTATGGTGATATAAAATACATATTTCTCATAAAAAGTTCACTAGGTTGTGATAAACGTACAGTGATATTTTGAGGAGATAAATTAGTCAGGAATAATCACTCAAATCACTTGACTCAAACATATCTATTAAATAGAATTCCTCTACCATACACAAAGGGAGCAGGTTAATAGCAATACATCATATGTGGCTCTATTACAAGGACATGGTAATTCCCTTCTGTGGACCACACACAGGAATAATCTAACAGAAGTTTGACTTTTTGACTTGTGCAAGCAATGGTCTGTCTTGGGTGAAAGTGATTAGTAGTAAACTAAGGAGAAGAGCCTAAAATTCTTTACTTAATTTCATCCTCTGTATCAAATATGGAGTAGAAGCTTTCCTCTATTCTTTATGATCTTTAGCTCCACATACACATTTATTATGATCATTCCCAAAGAGAAAACACTTAATAAAATATGCCCCATTTCAAAATGTCTTATAAGTGATTGGTTTCTGTCGATGTAATATTTGTAACATTGTGAAGAGACTTTACAGTAATAACTCTCAGTGCTATAAATCTAATATACAACATATTATTGTAATTTCCACTTTACCTATGTCTGCCTTATTCCAGAGAAATTGAAGGTAATGTTTTGTTTGGCAAAAGCCCTGACTTGTGCATACTATATCTATCTGATGGCTAAATAATAGTCATGTCCAGTTAACTTTAATTGCAATATGCTACATGTCAGCAGCATTTAGATAATACATTTTATCAAAGATAGCTTGTTTGAAGACATCTTGAAAGTCACAAAAACAATCTATCACATTTCAAAAGCTGAGAATGTGAAAAATACTAATGGGCACTAGTGTTGACTTTTATCTTTTCCATTTATCAGTGTTCATAGGTAATTATTTAACATGAAGAGAGGGAAAGAGATTTGGAGAGAAGGGAAATTGAAACTGGTTACTTGGAAAATTAAAAAACAATCTTTGTGTGTGGGTGTGTGCACGCATGTGCTCCATGTCAGAAATGGGAAAAAGCCTTGTTTTATGAGATTCAGAACTAATTTTATTCCACTACTTAAAAATGTAATTATGGTATGTTCAGTGAAAGTGAGTTAGAGTCCATATTATTGTCATTTCCTCTTTACAATATCCTGGAGAAATGTCATCAACTCTCTCCTTGAACCATCAACTGAAAAATGGAAAATCAGCATGCCAAGTGAGCCCACTCCATCATTGGACAGTTCTAAATGGTAGGAGTTTCTTAGGTTCTTCCATATTTTAGTCTCCATTTTGATTTTTGGAAGCAACAGGATCAAATAAACTTCTGTTTTATATCCTTATTTGTTTGAAATAATTATTATATCTCCCGGTGAACTTTTGCCTAATAGAGTTCCCATTTCCTTCCATTGTTTCTCTTAATCATAGATTACCAACCCCCCTCATCATCCTGATAGAATTTCTCAGAACACATTCTATTTTGTGCCTTATAATATGATGCTAAGGATTGAAAATAATGCTGTAAGATGATCTAATCAGTTCAGGACAGAGTGAGAGTCCTATCAATCTACTATGATTTGGACACTACAATTCTCACATTGTTTAAAGTTAAAGTAAGATTATATTAGCCATTACACTAATGGTTCACATAAGGTCAACAAGAGTTAGCTGAAGTACCAGAAAGCCAGATCGTTGCTTCTCTCTCTCTGTCTTGATTTATACCCATTAGGATGGCTACTATCAAGGGAAGGTAGGTGAGGGTTGGGGAGGGTGGGTAAGAGGTCAACTGAAGGACTTGTATGCTTGCATATAAGCACAACCAACAGACGCAAGACACTGGAGGTGGGGGGACGAGGGTAAGTGCTGGGGGATAGGGGAGGCCAGGGGGGAGGTCACTGGGGGAAAAAAAGGAGACATATGTATGACTATTTGTAAAACCTTAAACAATAAAATAAAATAAAATTTAAAAGAGAATAGCAAATAACAAGAGTTGGTGAGGATGCAGAGATATTGGAACCCTTATGCACTGTTGCTGGGAATGCAAAATGGTACATCCATTATGGAGAACAGTATGGAGGCTCCTCAAAAAATTAAAAATAGAACTACCATATGATCCAGCAATCACACTTCTTGGATCATATTCCAAACAATTCAAAGCAGGATCTCAAAGAGATATTTGCACCCCCATGTTCATTGCAGCAGCATTCACAATAGCCTAGGAGTGGAAGCAGCCCAAATGTCAATTCACAGATACAGTAAATGGACAGAAAATGTGGTATATACATAAAGTGCAATATTATTTAGCTTTAAAAAGAAAGCATTCTGACGCATGCTACAACATGGATGAAAAATGGGAAACTAATTTTGAACTCATCTTTAAATTGTTGGAGAACAATGACATTTTTAAAAACTTAAAACTTTTTAAACCTAATATTGAGATAAAAGAATTACATACTATAAAGTAATGAGTGACTTGCTTGAAGGAAGAAAATGTCGTTCTATATAAAAAGGAAATGATACATTAAGAATACATTTGCTTGGTCTTGCTATTAACTTGTTCCTACATAATTATTAAGAGTGTGTCTAAGATACTGGGTTTAAAAATCATCTGTATGGTATTCTAAATCTTCAATCTTAACATTTCAGATACTTTAAAAAATAGTCACAAAATTGTAACTTTCTATTTTGATGTGTTTATAGGGTCAATTTTCTTGTCATTAATGTCATGTCAGCAATAACTGTCTACTTAGATAGTGATGGGATAGGGAGAGTCAGAGCCAAAGATTTAACCAATCTTAAGTCTTCTTTAAAATATTTACCAAGCCAATTGGCTGCTCATTGACTGTATGTGGCTAAAGTGTTTCCCCCAAGCCTGAAGATTTATATGCTGAAAATAAAACTAAGGGTTCTAAGATGTTTGAGCTTTGCAGATGCTTTTCCTGATGAATTCACTTAGGAACCATAGATCGCCATGATAACAGCATGCATAACACCTTTCTAAATCAAGTCATTTGAGATCTATAAACCAGTATGTTGCTATAATCAGAGTGAGATCCCTCTTACATAGGGAATCATTAAAGCGGTTGAAATTAAGTATGGCTCTCTCTCTCTCACTCCTAAAGTTTCACATCAAGGAAGATAGGATAATTACAATATTTTTCATTAAGCAATATAACCATGGCCTCTTATAGAAAAGGTTCATATCAGTTCAAAAATTTAATATTTAAAGTGCATAATTGGTTTTTAGGTTTTAAAGAGAACATGAAATGTATTATGCATGCTGATACAGGCATTGTGATTAAAAAATGTGAAAAGGGAAACTGTGAAATTGTACAGAGTTTAAAAATAAACTTTAAAAAGAAGTCAAAGAGAAGGCCTTCTTTGTCATCTACTCTACCTGCCAAACCACTGGCTCATATACAATGAGAAAAATTGGCAAGTCAAGAGAAATCAAACATTAAAAACTTCCTTGATAATTTCAATACTAGTTCATTAACTTCAAATTTTACAATATATTGGGAAGACCACTTGAATAAGCTTTTTAAAAAATACATATTTTTATTGATTTCAGAGAAGAAGGGAGAGGGAAAGAGAGAAACATCAATGATGAGAGAGAATCATTGATCGGTTGCCCCCTACTGGAGATCAAGCCCACAACCCGGACATGTGCCCTTGACCGGAATCAAACCCAGGACTCTTCAGTCCTGCAGGCCGATGCTCTATCCACTGAGCCAAACTGGCTAGGGCTTGAATTAACTTTTTTAAAGTTATAGTGATGGTGATGCTCAACACCCTCAACATTTGTTGTGAACCCCTGCTAATAAAAATGATTTGAAAGTTATTTATAAATATAAATACTACATAGAATTATTTTGAGTCAGCCCATCAGAAAAGTCTAATATCAAATGTATGCTCTATTCTCAATACTTCAATGGATACATCTGGCTGATTTCTGGTGGGATAGGGAAATGGGCCAATTGTGGCTTAAGCACTCTGTTTTATCCAGACTGTTATTTTCCAGTCCTCAATGGTATCTTTATACATCCCCTAGCCCTCTGAAATTCTCTCTGCTAAATCAAAACATGCTTTTATATAACTCACAAACTTAGGTGGCCTCTGATTTTAATTGGAAAGAAAAACTTAAGTTAAACAAACAAAATTAAAACCAGTGGGTAAGTCAGGATTCAGAGGAGTCTTTTGTACTTTGGAAAATAATTCCATTAAGTCTAATCTATTTTTTAGAAAGATCAAAATATACAGAAAAGACTTCATAATGTAACACTGCCCCAGAAGGTACAGATTCTAAGCACAGCATTTAAGCACTAAGGGGATGGCAGGTAGCCTATACCACCAGCCTAGATTGTCTGAAGTTCTAGTTATACATATTCTTTTACTTTATCACCCTAAGCACACTTGATTTCATAAAGAGCTCATAAAGAAATATATTATAATTTTATTTTTCAATTTTGGAAGATATGTTTCCCACCCACTTTGCTAAGTGGTTAGTTGTTTTCAGCATCAAACATGGAACTAGTGGCCAAATGGTAATAATTGCTGCATCCCATTTTCAACAAGGAGTTTTTTTATAAACATACATTTGTAATTACTTTTCATCTAATTAGCTAAGACAAAGTAATGGGCCAACATGATCTAACAATCTTCTATATGACTAAGTGCAGTCAGCTGTATTGAAGTACATTAGAATCAATGTCGTCACAATTTGTGTGGAAGTTATATAATTATGCAAATTTGAACTGTCTAAGTATTTTTATACTAAATTTACCACATGGAAATAAGTCTTTATGAAACTTTATTAACAAGAAAAAGTCAAGAGGAAATAATTCCTTTATTTATGCTTGACTCAGAATGAGTGCCATTCAACAATCCTGGGCCATGTGTGTGATCTATTACAAATCACTATTTTCAATAAAACATTCATATGGGCCCTATAAAATGAATATGGGTTACAATATTAAAATTTTTTTCTTTTTTTTTCATAGAAGTAGAAAGTAGAATGCTCATTTTCAGGTCTAAAGGGTAGAGAAATGGGAAGATGTTGTTCAAAGGGCAGAGTTATATAATGAGTATCTTTTGAGAATGTAATGTACAGCATGGAGACTATCCTATCTAATAATAGAGAAACATGGTAATTAACCGTAACTTTGCTACCCTTCCCATTGTCTAATCAGGGCGATACGCAAATTAACTGCCAACCAAGATGGCGTCCGGCAGCCAGGCAGCTGAAGCGAACAGGAGGCTTGCTTGCTCCAGTGATGAAGGAAGCCAAGGTTCCCCGCCTGCCGCTGCCAGCCTCTGAGCTGCACTCTAAGAAACAATGTTGTGCTGAAACAGGTTTGGCTCAGTAGATAGAGCGTTGGCTTGCGGACTGAAAGGTCCCAGGTTCGATTCCGGTCAAGGGCATGTACCTGGGTTGCGGGCACAAGCCCAGTAGGAGATGTGCAAGAGGCAGCTGATCGATGTTTCTCTCTCATTGATGTTTCTAACTCTCTATCTCTCTCCCTTCCTCTCTGTAAAAAATCAATAAAATATATTTTAAAAAAAAGAAAAAGAAACAATGTTGCAAATATAGAAGCTAAACAAACCCCAGAAACCTGCTTTCAGCCAGCTGGCCTCAGAGCTGGAGTTGCAACAGTGTTTCAATTATAGAAGCCAAACAAACCCAGATACCTGCTTTCAGCAGCCGCGGCCTCAGAGCTGGAGTCAAGCCTCAGAGCTAAAGCTGGCTCTCAGTTCCAGTGACAGCCATAGAAGGTAAATAAATCCCAGAATAAAAAAAAGAAAAAAAGGAGAGGTTGGGAGCTTCAGTCACCCTCCAGTCTGAAAATAGCCATCATCCCCTCATCCAGGCTGGCCAGGCACCCCAGTGGGGACCCCTACCCTGAAGGGGGTGTGACCAGCTGCAAACAGCCATTAGCCCCTCATCCAGGCTGGCCAGGCACCCCAGTGGGGACTGCACCCTGAAGGGGTGTGACCAGCTGAAAACAGCCATCATCACCTCACCCAGGCTGGCCAGGCACCCAAGCGGGACTCCCACCCTGATCCGGGACACCCTTCATGGCAAACCAGCGGGCCTCCACCCGTGCACCAGGCCTCTATCCTATATAGTAAAAGGGAAATATGCAAACTGACCCTAACAGCAGAAGGACTGGGAATGACTGGTCACTATGACACACACTGACCACCAGGGGGCAGATGCTCAATGCAGGAGCTGCCCTCTGGTGGTCAGGGCCCTCTCACATGGGAGGAGCTCTGCTCAGCCACAAGCCAGGCTGATGGCTGCCAGTACAGTGGTGGTGGTGGGAGCCTCTCCTGCCTCCTCAGCAGCGCTAAGGATGTTCGACTGCAGTTTAGGCCTGCTCCCCGCTGGCAAGTGGACATCCCCCGAGGGCTGCCGGGCTGCCAGAGGGATGTCTGATTGCCAGCTTAGGCCCAATCCCCCAGGGAGCGGGCCTAAGCCAGCAGGTGGTCATCCCCTGAGGGGTCCCAGACTGCAAGAGGGCACAGGCCAGGCTGAGGGACCCCTCCTTCCCCCCGAGTGCACAAATTTTTGTGCACCAGGCCTCTAGTCCTATCTAATAAAGAGAAACATGCAAATTGACAATAACCCTGACACCCTTCCCATTGGCTAATCAGCAGGATATGCAAATTAACTGCCAACCAAGATGGCGGCTGGTTGCCACGCAGCAGAAGCGAACAGGAGGCTTGCTTGCTCCAGTGACAGAGGAAGCCAACGTTCCTGGCCTGCCGCTGCCAGCCTCTGAGCTGCACTCTAAGCAACTATGTTGCAATTATAGAAGCTAAACAAGCTCCAGAGACCTGCTTTCAACCATCTTCGGCCTCAGAGCTTAGAGCTGCTGTGATGGCAACAGAGTTTCAATTATAGAAGCCAAACAGACCCAGAAACCTGCTTTCAGCCCTCACAGCTGGAGCCGGCTCTCAGCTCCAGTGACAGCTATAGGAGGTAAATAAATCCCAGAATAAGAAAAAAAGGAGAGGCTGGGAGTTTAAGTTGCCCTCCAGCCTGAAAACGGCTCTCAGGCCCTCAGCCAGAGTGGCCAGGCACCCCAGTGGGGACCCCCACCCTGACCTGGGACACTTTCAGGGCAAACCAGCCGGCCCCCACCCGTGCACCAGGCCTCTATCCTATACTACAGGCAGGGCGGGACAGCACGAGCTGCCATCTGGGCCCCATGTGCAGCTCTGGGCATTAGGGCATAAGCCCCACCCCCAGCCGGGACCCTTGTGTGCCACCTGAGCCCCCAGCCAAAACCCCTGTGCCACCTAAGCCCTGCACTGCTAAGCCTTGCCCCCAGCCAGGACCCTATGACTACTGGAGAGCAGGAAAGTGCCGCTGGGCCCTGGGTCGCTGTGGTGATCCAGTCATCGGTAAGTAGAAAAGTGCGGCCTGTAGGCAGCCCCCAGCTGCGCCTGATCTGGGAGCAGGAAAGCAAGCCCAGCTGAGGGCAGCCCCCAGCTGGGCCTGCTCCCCGGTTGCCATAGAGACCTGGGAGTGGGAAAGCCCCGCCTGCTCCCAGGTCGCCATGGTGATGCGGGAGCAGGAAAGCCCGGCTTGCAAGCAGCACCCTCATCCTGACCATAGCTCAAGGGAGAGTAAAACATGCAGTGGAGGCCAGGAGCCTGAGAGACTCCTGTTCCAAGCCTCCATGGTGTGGCTGGGGGCAGGCCTCCAGCAGACACACACACACACACACACACACACACACACACACACACACACAGTGCCTGCTCTGAGCCTCCAATGTGGCTGGGGACAGACCCCCAGTGCGGACACACACACTTACACACACACACACACGACAACTGCTTCGAGCCTATGTGGTGTAGCTGGGGGCAGGCCCTAGCAGACAGACACACACACACACACACACACACACACACGACGCCTGCTCCAAGCCTCTGCTGCCAGACTGTGGCCATCAGTAGGACATCCACTGAGGGCTCCCGGACTGTGAGAGGGGCAGGCTGGGCTGAGGGAACCCCACCCCCCAGTGCATGAATTTTGTGCACCGGGCCTCTAGTCTATATAATAAAAACCTAAGCCATCATTACAATGGAATGACCAGGATGACCAGTCACTATGATGCACACTGACCACTAGGGGGGAGACGCTCAATGCAGGAGCTGCCCCCTGGTGGTCAGTGCACTCCCACAGAGGGGTGTCACTCAGCTAGAAGCCCTGAGCTGGGCTCATGGCTGGTGAGTGCAGTGGCAGTGGCAGGAGCCTCTCCTGCCTCTGCAGCAGCACCAAGGAGCAACAAGCCAAGTGGTAAGGAGCAGCAAGCAGGTGGGCGGTAAGGAGCAAGGAGTCCTGGGACCGCAAGAGGGCGCAGGCTGGGTTGAGGGACGCTCCTTCAGGGCATGAATTTCATGCACTGGGCCTCTAGTAGGTAATAATATTGTGTTGTGTATTTGAGTATGCTAAGAGAGTAGTTATTAATTGTTCTCACCACACACAAAAATTGGTAACTATGTGAAGATATAGATGTGTTAATTAGCTTGATTGTAGTAATCATTTCACAATGTATAGATATATCAAATAATCACTTGTATACCTTAAATGTACATAGTATTTATTTGTCAAATTTATGTCAATAAAGCTAGAAAAAAAATCTATGTTCTGCCTATCCTATATAATCCTATATAATAAAAGGGTAATATGCAAATAGAACGAACAGAACATCTGGACAACCAATCAAAGCATAATATGCTAATGATATGCTAAGGCTGCTCAACCGCTTGCTATGATGTGTACTGACCACCAGGGGGAAGACAGTTGAATGATTGACCAGTTGCTATGACGTGCACTGACCACAAGGGGGCAGACGCTCCAACCAGTAGGTTAGCTTGCTGCTGGGGTCCAGCTGATTGGGACTGAATGAGATGGGCCAGACATGCCCTGGAGCCCTCCTGCAGTCCCTCCCTGGCACGATTGTG
This sequence comes from Myotis myotis, assembly GCF_014108235.1. Taxonomy (NCBI): domain Eukaryota; kingdom Metazoa; phylum Chordata; class Mammalia; order Chiroptera; family Vespertilionidae; genus Myotis; species Myotis myotis. Next base: position 57,277,806 of record NW_023416335.1, on the reverse strand, counting down.
CACCAGTGGGGTCCCTCAGCCTGGCTTGCACCATCTTCCAATCCACAGGGAATATAGGAGAGCTGATTTCAACCTGATCCCGCAGGCCACTCCTGTTGGGAGGGCTCCAGACACAGAGCTAATGGCTGGTGAGCACTGCTGTGGCAGCACCAGCCTCTCCTGATCGGGACTGATTGGGCACGAGTCCACGGTAGGTACAGTGGGGCTGGGATGAGCGGGAGCACCAGGTAGGAACTGCAGGCAACATTGGACTGCAGGTTTTGGCCCGGCCTGATCCCTGCAGGCCACCCAGAGGGACCCCACCCATGCATGAATTTGTGCACCGGGCCTCTAGTAAATTCATAAGAGGCATGCTTTGAAAAATTATTCTAATGGTAATATCTAGCTCACATATGAAGTACAAATTTTCTGAATTCTTGAGTATTTAACATTTTAGTAGAACTTTTGTTAAAAATTCCTAAGCAAAAGGGGCTTCTCAACAAATGAAAGAATAATGTAGTGTTTGTACTTGTTTCATTAGCATAAAGTATTGGCTTAAGATGACTCAAGGACAGATAACCAGTTTAATAATAAATAACTAAGCAGGAGCTTCAATAAATTCTATGAAGTAAAGTGAGTACACTTTAGATGAGTGAATGTGAGATATCTCTCTATGGTCTTAGAAGTGTTTGATCTGGTTATGCATAGTAGAGTGAGACCATCAACAAAGTGTAATGATTAATGATTAATAATAACTTGTCCTGTTGAATTATACCCCTGATAATTGGGGTAGTGAGGCAAGGAATTCCATAAAGCTCTCTATTTCTCATTATTTTGGTTAATGATCTGTAGAATCAATTCCCAAGATAATATTGAAGTCTGTATGAACCTAGTAAACTATGGTAGGGACAATGTTGCCTCTATGGGACATTTGGCAATGTCTGGAGATGTTTTTGTTTGTGACAACTAAGGGGAAAGCTACTGGCATCTAGTGGGTGGGGCCAGGGGTGCTGCCTAACATCCTGCAATGCACAGGACAGCTCCCCACAGCAAATTGTCTGGCCCCAGCTAGCATTCGCCCTGAGATAAGAATTCCTGCTTTAGAGATAAAAATAATCTCTGCAGGATGGGCAGAGAAATTAAACAAATGTGTCTGAGGATAAAGATAGGAGTTTTTAAGAAAATCTGACTTTAAATCACTATATTTATGAAATGAACCAAAAGGGAAGATAGGCATGGAAACTGAATTGCTGTCAGTTCTTATATAGCTGTTAGCAATGAAAATTCAAAGATAATTAGGGGAGATAGTCAGAAACCAAGTAAAATTAAATATGCTTTGAATATAAATGATTATGAATTATAAGCCAGAGAGGTTTGTAATGAGATCATACTAGGTAAAAACAGTGCTTTGAGGCCTGCATTAAAACGGGAACCAGTTTTTGCTATAAAGTTCAGATTCAGAGCCCTCTGGCCTCCACCAAAGTCCATATACGAACATGCTTTTTCATCATATTATACTGTTTTGTAAACTCAAGGGTCATCTGAGGCTCTGACACCCTTGAGAGCGCACCCACCTGCCTACAGAGGTGCTACAACTAGGGAGTGTTAGGAAGACTGTGTGGTTGGGAAGATCATGATATGACTGAGGACAGAGCCATGAGAATTCTTGGCTCAGGTTCCTTCATGCTGGTATTCCTCCCACTCTGCCTTTTTCTGAATCTCCTTCCTCTGTCTTTCACTCTATCTCTTTCTTTCTGTGAACTTTTTGTGTGCTTTATTTCATAGTATATTATCATTTATTCTTTTTGTTTGTTTGTTTTACTCGTCTCATTCCTATTCAAACCTCACCATGGGTTACATGGTAATGTCTCTGTTATTGCCACTTAAACAGTGCTTTACCTTATAAACTCAGTAGTAGTGCAGGTCAATGGGGGAAAAATGAGACATACGTAATACTTTCAACAATAAAGAATTTAAATTAAAAACAAAACAAAACACAAGTTGTTGCATCTGGCTTCTCCCACAACCAACAGAGAGGCACAATGCCTAGGGTCCCTCTTTAGATTTTGGAAGTAATATATTCTTCGTTTGGGTATTTTACTATAGACCAATTACCCAGTGACCCGAAATGGGCCAGAACACAGGAGGCTCTGCAACAGGTCAGGCTGCTGTGTAAGCTGCTCTACCACTTGGGCCATATGATTCAGAAGATGTAATGGCTCTTGAAAGGTCAGTAGCATATAAAGATGCTATTCCAAGCTTTTGGCAGGCCCCTATAGGTTAATCACAGCACAATCTCTTAGAATTTTGGAGCAAAGCCCTTCCATCTACTGCGGATAACTACTTTCCTTTTGAGAAACAAGTCTTGGCCTGCTACTGGGCCTTCATAGAGACAGAGTGCTTAACCCTGAGCCACCAAGTTACCATGTGACCTGAGCTGTCCATCATGAACTGATGTTATCTGACCCACCAAACCATACAAGTGGGCATGCAAAATAGTACTCTATTATCAAACAGAAGGCCTGAAGGCACAAGTGAGTTATATGAAGTGGGCATAAATTATATTGCACTATATAGCTATATTCATTCTATCCTTTATTCATTCAACCTTGTTCAGAAGATATAGCCAAATCACGGTGTGTTTATCTAAATCATTGCTTCCAACTGCTGCATTTCATATTTCATGGTATCCATAGTATTTCAGAGTTATAGCCAGAGTTTTTCTTGCAGTGAGGTGTACCTAGGTTGTCTTAAACTCTCGGTGACTCCAATAATGATCTGGTGAGCATCCTCATACATACTATGGATACCCAGTAGTGTGATTGTGTTTAGAATATTTGATACTTAATTTTATCAGATTGATCTTCAGAATGGCTATATCCAGATTTTATTTCTGTCAGCACAAATGTTCTCTTCTCCCCAAATTCTCACCAAAAACTTAGTTATCTAGCTTTCTAATTTTGTATATTTTTATAGTTATAAAGAGATCCTTGTGTGTGCTGTTAATGTATATCTTAGATTAGTAATGAATTTGAGCATTATTAGATATTTAGACATCTTTCTATGAACTGATTCTTTTTGGCTTTTACTCATCTTAAAAATCTAGCTTACTATATTTTCATTGTTTTGCTAGAGTTCTCTGTATAACCTAGAGATTAATTGATGGTTAATTTGCAACATTTATTATATCTTTGGTCTGGCTGCTATTTTTCTGTTAACTCTGTACATGGGATCATTCTTTAAACAATACACCTTAATTTTGATTTATGCAATATATATAATTTCTGTATTTCTATATTATGTTTTTGGAGTCTATGTTTTTAAGAACTTATTTTAATTTTTAATTCACATACATATTCTCTTACATTTTTCTTCAAATAGATTTGGATTTATGCCTTCTACATTGGCCTTGATTCCATCTGTAATTCATCTATGTATAGAGTATATGGGAAGGGACACTGCCTTGTTTTTCTCTATACAATGAGCAAATTCTCCTAATACAATTCATGAAACCATCCATCAGTTCCTTATTGTTTTGAGGTGCCATTCTTACTTTATTTCACGTCTTCTTGAACATAGTTCTGGACTCCATATTCTGTTCCATTTTTTCCTTTCTGCCTATTGCTGTGGCAGAAACACACTTACCAAAAATGCTGTGGTTCTGATGCTCATGAGTGAATTGGGATGAAGAGCCAACAGCCACTGCTTCACTACCTTCTCAGGAACACATCATGCTCTTTTTAAAAAATCACCATAAGGCCCTAGAGCAGGGGTGGGCAAACTTTTTGACTCGAGGGCCACAATGGGTTCTTAAACTGGACCAGAGGGCCGGAACAAAAGCATGGATGGAGTGTTTGTGTGAACTAATATAAATTCAAAGTAAACATCATTACATAAAAGGGTACGGTCTTTTTTTTTTTTTTAGTTTTATTCATTTCAAACGGGCCAGATCCGGCCCGCGGGCTGTAGTTTGCCCATGGCTGCCCTAGACAGACATGATAGGCAAGAGGAAAGCCAAGAATAAGAAATAATATGAGTAGAGTAACAACTTCTAGTGACTTAAAACATTCCAGCCTGAAACTCATAAATAGGGTGAACTTAATGACAAAAGGATACTTTCCTTGAGGTGTATCTCCAAATGACTTAGCAAATTACGCTCTTCTTGGATAGCTATAACTTTTTCACAGTTTCTCCCAGAGGTATACCATTATTTCCATTTCTACCACTGTAGCACTAGTTCTCAGCCTTGCCACTTGTAACTTGGTTCTATAATAGTCACTTAAATTTTAATTTTAATCACACCTTCTGGTCCCATTCCACCCTACAAACTGTTATCAAATTGATCTGAAACAAATCGTGGCTGGTACGGGATATCTTCACTCGATATCCATAGACTACTGTATACAGCTCAAATTCCTAGGCCAGCATTCAACGTACCTGATTTCCCAAATCAATTCTTCCAAGATCATTGCTCACTACCTGTGTATATCAAACAATCCTCAAATAAACTGTGCTCCTTGTTCTTCAGATATGCTGTGTGATTTCCTGCCTTGGTATGTTGAAAATCATAGAATTTTAGAATTGAAAACAAACTTGGAGATGATCTAGTTCAACACTCATTATACAGATGTGGAGATTGAGGGCCATGTGATTATTAGGAAGAAGGATTTGCACTCACACTTGCATCTCAGACTTGCAGGCCCACTCAGTGTCTACTACACTAAATTTACTTTGTTGAAGACTTTTCTTTTGGTTCTAATGCTTTTCCTAACAATCCTTTCCTCCCTAATCTTCCAGTCAAAATTCTGTTTTTTCCCAAAGGGATTGAATGTTACTCTCCAGCAAAGCTTTCCCCTAATCCTCTTAGTCAACGTGAACTCTTCTTTCTGTAATTTATTATTCATTTTTTTCTTTTATAGATTTCAGAAAGGAAGGGAGAGGGAGAGAGAGACAGAAACATCAATGATGAGAGAAAATCATTGATCAGCTGTCTCCTGCATGCCCCACACTGGGGTTGGAACCGACAACCCGGGCATGTGCCCCGACTGGGAATTAAAATGTGACCTCCTGCTTCATAGGTCAATACTCAACCACGGAGCCACACCAGCTGGCCTTTGTTCTGTACTTCATTATGAAATTCTGCACCTCTCTTCATGAACTTATATTCAGCTCTGTACTGTGGCATTTGTGTCATTTTATCTTCCTCCTCCTAAAAATCTTTGTGTTTTACAAGGAGGAGCTATGTCATCCTTTTGGTGCTTAGCACATTGAAATCACTTGGATAATATTTTAGTGAAGGCACAGAAGTGGCTCAATACTGAGTCACTCAAGAGTAATTGTCAGCCTATCCTTCCATAGCATATGCGTGCTGGAGTGGAAGAGAGGCTCTGAATAGCTTGCCTTTTTGTTGCTATTGTTGTTAATCCTCACCTGAGGACATTTTTTTCCATTGACTTTTTTTTGGGGGGTGGGGTGGGGGGAGAGTGGGAGGAGAGTAGGAGGGGGCAGGAGAAAGAAAGAGAGAGAAGAGAGAAGAGAGAGAGAAGATATTGGTTGCCTTGGTTGCCTACTGCACACACCCACCAGCCTGGGAATTGAACCTGCAAGGCAGGTACATGCCCTTGACCGGGAATTGGAATCTGGGATTCTTTGGTGCACCAGCTGACCCTCTAACCACCGAGAAACACTGGCCACAGCTTACCTTTTTCTTTAGCCCAAACTAAATACCTTGAAAGTTTGCCATGAATGTGTACTTCTGTTATTTAACAACTAACCTTACATCATCGTAAGAGATGAGAGTGGCAATAGCTCATTGCCATTTTTCTAAATGTTAATCTAATCACACTGCTATTAGGGGAATCATCAGAAAAAATTTAATGAGAATCAAACAGAGAGCTGAAGAATCATTTGATATTTTTTCCTCTTTAAAACGTTTGTACTCCCCCCGCCCCCCCACCCCCAAGCAATGTGTGTAAATGGGTGATGTCAAGGTGTGTAGATATGACTGTTGGCTGATACAGAGCCAAGAGGGAGAAACAAATATGGAAATACTATAAGATTATTAGGTTTATTATTTTTAAAGACACTGTGTGGTACTGAATATTAGAAGATTATTGCTAAATAGAAAGCAATTAAATACTGTTCTGTTGCTAAATAAAAAAGTATTCAAATGCATTTATAAAAGTCAAAAATCAAACTGCAAAAAGTGGTCTTTATGATGTGCTGGTTAGAGGTCTAGCAGATCCTTAACTTACCAGTAAAGCTGGTACTGAAGCAACAGCAGCTAGTACTATTTTTTTAAGGGAAAAACTGTTTTTTTAAATTTATTTTTTGACTGTATTCCAGGCCCCAATCCTTCTGGGAGAGAGCACCAGATGAATTAGTCATTAAGGAGAGATACATTTAATAATTTAAGAATGTTAACTTGTTAGAATTTGGAGAATGGGTAAAATGTGAATCAATCTCTCCCTGATTTATGAGGTTGGCACAAAGTAAATAAGACAGAAAACACCATGGCAGTTTTCATTTCTTTGTGTTTTTCTTTTTTTATTTCTTGAAATAACATTAATTTATAATGGATTTGTGTTGTTGTCGACCACTTTAAAAAATATATATTTCAGTGAATCAGTATAACTTCCAAGTACTGTCTTAACCAAAATTTAGTAGATTGAATGGCAGTGTCAGTATTGTAATTTGTACCAATCTTACGTTGTTTTTTGTTTTTATTTTTTATTTTTTTTTTTTGGGGGGGGGAGAATACTAATGGGTTCCTAGATATGCTTTCTATTCAAAATCAAATATTGCTGTCATATCTACTTAGTGGAAACATTTTAACCTTTCCATTTAAATCATATTTTGTGTTCATATTTTTTAAAAGGAATTTTAATTAATCACCAGATTACACGTCAAGGCAGAAATGTATAATGACTAAGAGTTTGCTTTAGGGAGTTGGACATATCTTGGATTAAATCCTGATTTATTATCCACTCCTCTTGAAGTCAGGAAGGACACTTAATCATTCCAAGTCTTAATCATTCTGTTTACTCATCTATAAAAATAGACATTAAGTGTGGTAAGGATGGAATGTAATATATTATGTGAAGCATTCAGTATGATGCCTGAAGCATGGAAAGTTCTTAATAAATGGTATCTACTATTAGCAGTGGTATCATTATAATCATTGTTGTCATCTGTTATAAGCTTTACAGTAGCCAGGACTTAGTACAGACAAAAATTAAGGGGATGCATATTGATGTTGTGTCTAGACATAATATTGGTTCCAGCAATCATTGGGATTATACATGGGTGATCTGTCTATTTTAATGTCCAAAACATACAAAATTGTGCAAAATTAAATTGCTTCATAATTTTAAAATATAATCAAATTATGGCTGTAAATAATAAAATTTCCAGCAGCTACTTTTAGAAATGCCAATCTAATTGTGTTTATTCTCTTGCTCTAAATGCTCCAGTGACTTCTCACGGTACTTTGAGTAAATTTAAACACTTTAAAATACCCTTAAAGGTTCCATAATCTGATTCCTGCCTCTTTTTCTGGCCCAGTTACTTCCCTTTCCCCCTCTTCCCTTACTCACTTTATTTACCAGACATAATTGCCTTTTGTCTGTTCTGGAACATTGCTACTGTCAACTCTATCATGTTATTGTTTTATTTCTTTCCTGTCACTTATGACTATCCAAAGTTGTCTTGTGAGTATGTACACATGCACATTTAAATACATATATATGTATATATAGTAGCATATATATATACACATATTTGCTTATTTATTGTTGCTTTTCCTCTGCCTTACAGAATGGATGCTTTACAAGACCAAAGACAATTGATATAATTCAAAATTTTAATATCTTCAGTGCTCACAACACTGGCACATTGTAGGAGTTCAATAAATATTTTATGAATTAATAAATAAATGCATAAATAAATGAAATATACTATGATCTGGTCAATTCATTTGTACCTTAACTTGTACCTTAACCTTAAAAGACCTTCCCTTTTTTCTATCTCTTTTCTTTAAACTTATCTTCATTGTTGAAAGTATTACAGATGTCCTTTTTCCCCCCATTTACCCCTACCTCCCCCCATTCTCTCCTCCCAAGTCTTTGCCACACCATTGTTTGTGTCCATGGGCTATGCATATATGCATAGAAGTTCCCTAGTTAATCTACCCCCCCACACACACACACACCTTCCCTCTGAAATTCTTAAGTTTGCTCACAGTTTTATGTCTCTAGATCTATTCATCAGTTTATTTTGTTCATTATAAATAAGTGAGATCATGTGATACTTATCTTTCTCTGATTGGCTTATTTCTCTGATTGGCTTATCTTTCTCTGATTGGCTTATTTCACTTAGCATAATGCTCTCCAGTTCCATCAATGCTGTAGCAAATGGTAAGAGTTCTTTCTTTTTTACTGCTGAATAGTATTCCATAGTGTAAATGTACCAGAGTTTTTTTATCCACTCATCTGCTGATGGGCACTTGGGCTGTTTCCAAATCTTGGCTATTGTAAATTGTGCTGCTATAAACATAGGGGTGCACATATTCTCTCTGATTGGTGTATTATTTATTTTCTATAATATTTTCTAGTAAGGAATTTATTTTAATATGCTAGTTAATTGTAAATTTACTGAAGGAAAAGACCAATTTTGTACACATTTCTGCATGTTTTTAAACTCAAATACTGAGTGTCTAAAAAGTTAATCATGATGCCTTTTCTAAGGTCAAAGTTATAATGTTTAGGCTGGGGACAGGTTCTAACAGAATTTTTCATAAAAACTAATCTCACAATAGTTTGATAATTCAAGGCACAGAGCCTATTTGTATTTTTCTCTTCTAAAATACTAGAGATTTACATTGGATATAGTTTGGAGCATAGCAGCAGAACATGCATTTCCATAAATTGGTCCACTTGCGGGATTTTAGAGCTTTCTTTTCTACCTTTCCTATACTGCTGGTTTCAGAGGGTTAGAAGATTCACAGTTCAAAATAGGGATCTCCTGGGAGCTATGGATTTGTCACCATGGCAACAAGCACAATAAATCAGTCAGCAAGGATAGGAGAAAAAAATGGTCTTTTATTGTTCCACAAGCAAATAGGTATCAACAAACTCAACTTTTACAAAGTGTATATACAACCCTATTGTAAAGGTGACTAATATTAGTTGTGAGTCTCATGATTTCTGGCACTTTATTCCCTTGGCCTAAAAATTAAAATAGGTTAGGTGATAGAATATTAGTTTTGAGGAAGACCATTTTTTTAACTGCTTTAAATTGCAATGCCACCTATTAATATCGTCTTCTAACCTTAATATACAAATTGCTCAAGGCAGAGTAAAGGTTAATTATTATTCATCTATGCAGGTTAAAGCATAAGAGATGAAAGAGGCATGTAAATTAACAAGAAACATTAGAGGTCAGAAGAGTATCTTACAGAACCTTTTGTATTTGAGTAGTCAGTGAACAAGGCTGAGACGAATGCTCACCTGGATGGTGAATTTTGACCTCCTGGAATCTGGAAGCAAAACACCTGAGGGGTTGTGAATTCTGCCTTTCTCTTCATTTAGAAGCCCCCCTGCTGGTTGATTTTGGGATGGGACACCCTCCCAAGGCACTTAAGAAAAGCGGCACAAACCACATGAAGTTTGAGGGGTGTGACAGGGATGAGGTTGGAATAACTGCTGGCATCAGAGCTCTGAGGGGCACTTGTCACATTGTACTGTATGGCTGTTTACAGTTTGTTACCCCATCTAGATTGTTCGGTCCATGTGGAAAGAGACCAGGTAGTATCATACTTTTAATCCTGAATGCCTGTTTACAGTGCTTTAGAAGTTGCCAAAAATATCTTACAGAATGGATGAAAAAATGACTGAATAAATCTATTATATCTTGCATTCAGCATTTGTCCACTTCTGTACACTCTTCTATCTTTAATAATAACACCAAGGAACAAGTTATTAAAGAACATGGATTTGTCTTTCACTGACTAGTTCAGAATAGCTATGAAACAATTTTATTTTTTTATCACTCTTTCTGAATCTGGCATGCATAATTTAAGCGAATGATTCTTTGAGGTGACAGTTATGAAAAATAATTGCACCTGATGGCGTTGAACAGGCAAGGAAGACTTTATTCAACATTATTGCAATAAGGGAGAGAGATCGACCTCAACTACTTTGAAGCAAAGACTTGGGAGAGTTGTCAAGCACCTGGATAGGCTAGTGGAAAAGCACTGGTGAATGTTGGGGGCTGGTTGGTCAATGTGATTGGAACATCTATTTGCTCATTGATACTTATTGAACTTAGCCTCCTTCCCTCCCACTCAAACTGTGAGATAGGGGCTTTATCTTGCTTGCTGAAATATAATCATTTCCAAGGGATAGCTACCAGGTCCATGAGAAAGGTATTCCTAAATTGTAAAACTGGCAAGAGGCTGGGAGAAGATTTATATCTTAAAGGGGCAGAGAACAAGATCCCCATTGCAAGTTTTTAAAGTAAATTCTTTAAAGAATTTAAAAGGGAGGTCAGGGACTTATCACTAGGAAGAACACTGTCTAAAGTTTAACTAAGATGAGTTAGATATTTAGGCCATCTTAGTCACAGAGTAAATTATAACTTAATGGAGAAAGTTTAACCACGTATCAAAATTTTTACTTTATTGCACTGGCCGGTTTGGCTCAGTGGATAGAGCGTCATCCTGCGGACTGAAGGGTCCCAGGTTTGATTCCGGTCAGGGGCATGTACCTTGGTTGTGGGAACATCCCCAGTGGGGGGTGTGCAGGAGGCGGCTGATTGATGTTTCTCTCTCATCAATGTTCTTAGCTCTCTATCCCTCTCCCTTCCTCTCTGTAAAAAATCAATAAAATATATTACAAAAAAAATTTTTACTTTATTATCTTGATTTATGATTTTTTTGTTTCTAGGGATTTTTTAAAAATAATAATACACTGAGATTTATTGTATACACATAAATTTACTTAACATATTGTCTTTTGAATTTTTATACATTAAGTCTTGTGTTTACAACCTTCATTTTATTTTTATTTAGTTTTCTTTTTGTTTGTTTTAAGAATTTTATCTTCCTTTTAAAGGCAAAAATTTGATCATTGTAATTGCTTTTATCTGTAACTCCTTCAACTTTGGTGTATTTATGAGAAGCAAGAGCCTGAATGATACTCAAAATCCTTAGTATGATTGCAGCAAATTTTTATTCATGGATTTGAATAATTCATTATGCATTAATTCAGCAACTCTCTATTGAGAAGTGAATATTTTGAGGCATTGTTTCACGTGCAATGGGAGGAAAGAAGAGAGATTCTGATATTTGCTAGGATCTTTCAATTTGGCAGAAGGTATGGAAAATGTTATGTAGTGTCCACATAGCTCAGAGGCAGGAAAACACTGTACACATTTGCCTGATGGAAGGATCACTTCCTTTTGAGATGGTTTCATGGAGATGACATTTGAATGGGACCTGAAAAGAGAAACATGTTTATTTGTGGAATACACTTGTTCCAGATGAAACAAATGGAGCTGAAGTGAAGAGGGAGGAAAGTGAGGAGTATGTTTACTATCTGCTTGCCGGCAACCAATTCCAGCATGTCCTAATTTCAAGAGTTTCATCAAAAGGTTGATGAGACTTGGGGACTCAACAGGGTTGAGTCACACATGTAATCACCTGTTGGGAATGGCTAAAGGCATTTCCCCAAACCTGAATAGGAAACTGATTGTGGCTGCCAGACACTTAAAGGGCATCTTAATCTACATGTTATTGCCTCCTACTGGCCAAACACCTGAACAGCCATAGGCTAATTCCCCCCATTCTGACAATGTTTCTGTATACCCTTTGAAACCTTACCCTTTGAAGTGTATTATCTCCACCTTGCCTTAGGACAAATTGTGTTAATAAAAGCAAGGGTCCTAGACAAGGAGGGAGTCTTCAGTTCCTTTAGCTGAAGGTTCTCTGACCCCCAATGCCTTTCAAAATTATATCTCATCTCCAGACTCTTTATTAGTCCCCGGATTCCTATGCCATCTACGCACAGAGCCTTTTCCAGATTCCTGAACCCTTCTTGATTCTGGGCCAAGAACCCCGGCATCTGCTGAGTTTGGAAGTAGAAAGGAAATTTATTTAACCTCTTAGCCATTCTTCTTAAGCTACAAAATGTTGGGATGTTCTATCCCATCTCTAAAAGTATCTTCTGTTAGTCCATCAGACATACAGACTGAGTCCCAAGGATAATTTGAAACCTGTCTTTGCTTTTCTCCTCAAGGTGACAATTGAGCTCAATTCAGATGAACACTGAATTTCTGTTTTCTTCTTCATTGTATGAGTTTTCTATCATGATCCTCTTGGTCTTTGATTCTTTCCTTATTCTAGGTTGATGGTTATTTCCTCTCAACCACTTTGGGGATTTTAATGGTTTAGCTCAGGTTTATCTTGAATGGAGCTGCAGAGGGATTTGGGACAGACATTGGAGTAGGGGGTGGGAAAGGTCATTTTAGGTTAGGTGAATAAGATAAACAGGGTTGAAGGGAAAAAAAAGCACATTTTAATTCCAGCCTCAGAATTAAGAATGTATAGCCCAAAAGCATTTCTGTGACAAAGAGTGACAATCTCTTTATTGCATAACTACTATGAGACCAGGTCATTATTATAAAGCAAGTTAATCTCTCTTTTCTGTCCTTGCTTTGATTATATAAGTTGAGTTTGGGCCAGAATTCCAGAAAGGAGTGGTGTTGTGCTCCACCTAAAAATGAAGATATGTGTATAGGGAGGTGCCGAAGGTGGGGGAAAGAAAGTTCTATATGGAATTAGTGTAAAGCCCAACTGATAATGAAGGCTAAGGCCAGCTGGTGGAGATCTGGGGAAGATTATATTTTCCCCAAATAATTACAATGATATTTTTGGTGCCCAGGCTTCCAGGATTTTGTCACTCTCCACCAAGAGGTAGATTCTATTTCCTCGAACTTGGGTGAGCTTAAAACTCCTCTAGCCAATGAAGTATTGTGCAAGTGATGCTGTGTGATTTAGGAGTCTAGGTCATAAAAAAATATATAAAGTCTGTGCTTGGCTCTCTTTTGCTTGGGACCCTGGTGATGGTTAGGGTTAGGTCCACTAAGCTATGAAGAAGCTCAAACTAGCCCATGCAGAGGGTCACAAAAAGGTCAACCTAAAACAGTGGTTCCCAACCTTGGCTGCACATTAGAATCACCTGGGAATCTTGTTAAAATCCTGATTTCTGGGCCTCATCATTAGTAACAAAGAAACAATTTCCGGAGGATGAGGCCCAGAAATCAGGATTTTAAAAAGATTACCAGGTGATTCTAATGTGCAGCCAAGGTTGAGAACCACTGTGCTAGACCTTTGAGTGAATGAGCTTTCAGCTGAATCCAGCTTTTAGCTTTTAAGTCTTGCATAGGAGGCTCTCAGCTGTGTGGAGCAGAGACAGGCCATTTCTTTTATGCCTTATCCCAATTCCTTACCCGAGTTATTCATTGACACCACGTTTTGGAGTACTTTGTTATATACACAAACAAGGTCTGTGAATGACAGATGGATTCTGAACTTCATTTGAACTATCAAAAATTGGTAAAGAAAACATAATCTGAGCTATATTAAAGAATATCTAATCTAGTGACAAGATAACAGATGCATTGGAGGAGAAGGGAGTATTAGAGATTATGTTAATAAAGGCCCAAAAGTGAGTAGTGGCAGCAAAAGGAAATAGGAAGAGGTGGATGTGAATTTTACTGTGAAAACAAATGCACTATATTTGAGTGTTTATTGGACATAACAGAAAGGATTTCTGGAAAGGGAAGAATCAGAGATAATTGAAAATTTTGAGGATTCTTGGGAGAAGTCACAGTTTGGGGAAAACATATAGTCTAAGAACACTGAGTTCAATATGTTAGTGCAACATCCCAGAAGGGTCAGCAGCTGCTGGATATATGTAGTTGGGCATACTTTAAATGAAGATTCTAGGAATAAATGAAGATTACAGGAATAAATGAAGAGACTGTTAAAAGGAAGGCCAATGGTTAAAGATGAAGGGCACTGACAATTAAGGGACAAGAGCAGGAAATGGAATGAGAAGAAAAGTTGGAAAGAGCAAACAAATAAAAGACCTAATAATGTAGAAAGAACCAGTGGAAGGCAATTTTTCATGATGTCAGGGAATGAAAGTTTGCTTTTTATTTTTTCATGAAAAAAAAAATGGTTTGTCAAGAATGTTTAGGAAAAGAATGAGGATTTAGAAAGCAACTGGATTTTATGTTTAGAAGGAGACTTTATGGAGAGTCATCTCAGATGCGAAAGAGGCAAAAACCAATTTTTAGGAAAAGTGAGTGGCAAAGTTTGAACTGGAAGTAGGAGGAACACACACAGTGAAATTTTTTAGCAAAATAAAAAAGATAGGTAAATGATTGCTCAAAGATAGGGGGAATTTGAGCATCTTTCAGGCAAAAGTGCAGAGGGAGACAGAAGGAATCAATGCTAGGTTATTATCATCATGGAGTTGGAAAGGAATCATGCAAAGATAATACATGGAAGGATTAATCTTAAATAGAGAGGGGATACTTCTGTGAGTCAAAAGAAAAGAAAAATAGTGAAGTAGATATAGAAATCAGGATTATGTTCTTCCATTTTGTTCCTGAAGTTAATTTAAATATTGAATTATTTTACTGGGAAATAATAAAGTTCTCATTGAAGATATGTAAAATATTAATATACCAAAGCAAGACTGTAACCTACAGATTTATGTAAATAAATAACAATAAATAGAGAACATCCTATATAATAAAAGGCTAATATGCAAATTGACTGTCATGTCCTCACACAAGATGGCCACCCCCATGTAGTCACAAGATGACCACCACAAGATGGCCATCAGAGAGGGCAGTTGGGGGGACCAGGCCTGCAGGGGGGGGCACTTGGGGGGCTAGGCCTGCAGGGGAGGGCAGTTGGGAGCAACTAGACCTTCAGGGGAGGGCAGTTGGGGGGGAGCCAAGCCTTCAGGGGAGGGTAGTTGGGGGGGGGGCAAGCCTGCAGGGGAGAACAGTTAAGGGTGACAAGGCCAGCAGGGGAGGGCAGTTAGGGGCAAATGGGCCAGCAGGGGAGCAGTTAGGCATCAATCAGGCTGGCAGGGAGTAGTTAGGGGGTGATCAGGATGGCAGGCAGAAGTGGTTAGGGGCAATCAGGCAGGCAGGCAGGTGAGCATTTGGAAGCCAGCAATCCTGGATCCCTCGAGGGGTCCCAGATTGGAGAGGGTGCAGGCTTGGCTGAGGGACACACACACACACACACACACACACACACACCCGTGCATGAATTTCGTGCACCTGGCCTCTAGTTTAAAATATTTCTCTTACATGTTATTATTGGCTTCCCAAATTCTCTTATCTGTTAAGAAAATTTATGCATATTGTGTAATCTATTAATTTTTGGTTATTGCCTATTATTATTGTTTTTTGATATCTTGACATATTTTGGCCATCTTTCTTGCAAGTATTATATTTTAATCCATATTCAACAAATTCCTTATTTCAGTGAGATAACTGAAAATGATACTATGTAATTTAAAAGCCTAAATACTTTAAAACTTCTGAGAGGTGCCAACTATATTTGGTCTATGCTTTCACATATTTCCTTGAAAATCAATCAATCTCAAGATTTCTCTCTCTCTCTCTCTCTCTCTCTCTCTCTCTCTGTCTTCATCTTCATTTCTATCACTAGGTAAGTATGAAGCTGGTGTAGTTTTCAATATGCATTCAGGCTCTATCTAAAACTCCTTTTATTACAAAATTACTTAGATTAATTAACATTACTGATCTGACACTATATATCTCCCAGAAAAACTCATGATTTGGGGGTCATTGGGAAATCCTATCTATAATGTCAGGGATAGAGAGAACCAAGATGGCAGAGTAGGTAAACACCTGTATTTGTCGCCTCCCACAAAAACATAAAAATTACAACTAAAATACAGAACAACCATTATTCAGAATTGCCTGAAAGCTGGCTTAATAAAAGCCCTAAAAGTAGAGAAGTAAAGAAGAGAGTGCATTAAGACGTATGAGGGGCAGAGGCATGAAACAAGCTGGTCTAACACCTATGTGTGGTGTGTTTTTAATTGGGGGGGATATCTTGTCTGTGGGGGTCTCCTGTGAGAAGCAAAGGATCCCAGACCCACACTAGACCCCCCAGCCTATGATTCTAGAGCTGGAAGAAAAGTCCCCATAATTTTGAGCTGTAAAAACCAGCAAGGATTGTGGTTGAGTGACATGGAGGCTGCTGGAGCCTCAAGCAGTCCCTCTTAAAGGGCCGGTGCAAGAACTTACATTGTTTCACTTCCTCTCAGCTCCAGCACTGAGAAGTGGTATTTGGGGAACCACGACCATATAGAGAGGAACTGGATTGTTTGGCATTGGGGCAGGAACTTGGGGGTGGCTTAGTCCCAGACAGAGGTGCTCACAGGGGCCATTGTTCCTGTGCTGGGACAGCTCCCCCTTCTTAGAACTGACTAGCAGCCATACCCGAGTTTCCATCACATTGTTCACTTAGCCCTGGTGATTCCCTGAGACTCAGCCCCATCCAACTTTCAGCCTATTCCAAGATGTTTGCAGAATTTTTCCATATGAGTGGCTTGTCCTGGATCAAGCTTCAAGCTTTTCTAAAATTTCCTAAACGAGCAACAACTGGTGTCAGCATGCCTCATACCTATCAATAAGAGGCCCAAGACCCAGCACTGCCACCAGCCTGCCTTGCTTCACAGCTTGGCCTCACCTGGGCACTTCCAAGCCCAATACAAAAAGCAACCATCTGCAGGTCACTAGGTAGCTACTGCCAGGTGGCCCCAGACAGTGGCTGACTTTGCGGCTCCTGGGAGGCACCAGAGCCAGTGCACCCAGTGGACATCTTCAGACCATACCAGATTACAGCTCTATACATCCACAAGTGACACACTGAAGGGGCAGACTCAGTGAGCACCAAAACCCCACTGAAGCAAGTCCTGCTCCATGGGGGTGTCTCCTGCACAGAAACTCTTCCACCACAAGCATAGCTGGTCTTCACATCCAATTGGCCTGGAGGTCAACTCTTCCCACAGACACCAATGGCAGTCAATGCTCAACTACAACAAGACAGTGCACACAGCCCACACAGGGATGCACCTAGACCAGGGGTCCTCAAACTTTTTAAACAGGGGGCCAGTTCACTGTCCCTCAGACGTTGGAGGGCCGGATTATAGCTTTTAAAAAAACTATGAACAAATTCCTATGCACACTGCACATATCTTATTTTGAAGTAAAAATACAAAACGGGAACAAATACAATATTTGTATTTGCATGTGGCCCACAGGCCGTAGTTTGAGGACCCCTGACCTAGAGTGTCAAGCTCAGGGGACTTGAGAGGCTGAGCCCTGAGCCCTCCAGGGCACCTACTACACAAGGCCATTCTGTGAACTCCAGGAGACATAGCAGCTCTACCTAACATATAGAAACACACACAGGGAAGCAGACAAAATGCAGAGACAAAGAAACATGTCACAAATGAAAGAACAGAAGAACTCTCCAGAAAAAATAACTAAATGAAATGGAAACAAGTAAACTACTAGATATAGTATTCAAAACAATGGTTATAAGGTTGCTCAAGGATCTTAATGAGAGCTTCAAGGGACTTAGTGAGACTTTAAAGGATCTTAGTGAGAATGTTAAAGACATAAAAAAGGGCCAGTCAAAAATTAAGCATACGTTAACTGAAATAAAGAATTACTTATAGGGATTAAAATTAATAATAATTTGGAATATGAGGAAGCAAAAAATACCCAATCAGAAGAGCAAAAGGACAAAAGAATAAAAAAATATGAAGATAGTTTAAGGAGCCTTTGGGACAACTTCAAGCATGGCAACATTTGCATTATGGGGGTGCCAGAAGGAGAAGAGAAAAAGCAAGGTATTGAAAACCTATTTCAAAAAATAATGACAGAAAACTTCCCCTACCTGGTGAAAGAAATAGACTTACCAGTCCAGGAAGCACAGAGAGTCCCAAACAAGAGGAATCCAAAGAGGACCACACCAAGACACATCGTAATTAAAATGCCAAAGGTTAAAGACAAAGAGAGAATCTTAAAAGTAGCAAGAGAAAAGCAGTTAGTTACCTACCAGGGACTAATCAGCTAATATGACTGTTAACTGATACTGATATGACTGTTAGCTGATTTCTCAACAGAAACTTTGCAGGCTAGAAAGGAGTGGCAAGAAATATTAAAGTGATGAATAGCAAGGACCTACAACCAAATTACTCTATCCAGGAAAGCTATCATTTAGAATTGAAGGTCAGATAAAGAGCTTCACAGACAAGAAAAAATTAAAGGAGTTCATCAGAACCAAACCAGTATTATATGAAATGTTGAAGGGTATTATTGAAGAAGAAGAAATAAAAAATATGAACAATAAAATGGCAATAAATACATATTTAGCAATAATTGAATCTAAAAATTAAAATTAAAGAACAAGGAATCTAATGAACAAAATAAACTGATGAATAAAATAGAACCAGTGACTTGGAAACATGGAACAGACTGAGGAATCTCAGAGGCGGTGGGCAGGGAGAGATTAACTAAAGATCTTATATGCGTATATGCATTACCTATGGACTCCGACATTAGGATGGTGAAGGCCTGGGGCGGGTGGGAACAGGGTGGAGGTTGACAATGGGAAGAAAAAACAGGGCCGTCTGTAACACACCCAACAATAAAGATTTTAAAAAAAAGAATGTCCTGGATAACATTTAAGAGAAGAATAACAAATACAGGAACATATTATGGTTATTTTGACACTTCCCCAAAGCAGGAAAATGGAGACTTTCAGAAGATTTATATTATTCTTTTTCATTCTTTTGATCACTTCACCAAAATAGTTTTAAATATCTAAACATACTACTATTTTTAAATTAGGTAAGTAAGCCAAAAGATTATGACAGTAAATATTACATAGAATCTTTCCCTTTGCTCTCCAAATACCTATAAATGGAATCTGTTTACATAGTATATTGATGAAAAGCTTATGATAACAAAAATTAAGAATAAAAGAAATCCCAGGTGGTTAGAGATTTAGAGTTCAAACACTATCTGCTGTTATTACCATTGTAGTAATTGTGTACTTACGATACAGATAGGATTTTTAAAGTTCATAGAAGCCAAGAGCAATTAATTCTCTTGTTGCAATTCCTGGCTTATACAAATGCACTTCAGAATAGCACACAAGAGCACTTGTATATTTCAATCATTTAAAGACCACTCTGTGAGCCTAAATTCCCATGGATCAGTGCTTCTGAACTGTGTACTGTCATTTGCCTCTATTTGTTAAACAGTTGTTAATTGCTATCTTTCTTTCCTTTTTGAAAAATACTTTTATTGACCGGGAATCAAACCAGCAACCTCTTGGTACATGGGACCACACTCAACCAACTGAGCCACACAGGCCAAAGCTCCTTTCCTTCTTAAACAGTAGCCTGTGAATGAAAAGAAAATTCTGCAGAACATATTTTTTGGTTTAAATTTTGCATTGCAAATTTAAAATAAAAATTGTGACTGTGTTCTGAGCAACCATTTGAATTAATTTTCCTTCATTATGCAACACTGACTTTTGGAAAGTGTCAACTCTCTCTCAACTCTTCATCAAATCAACATCACTGTGCCAGTTTCCTTGGAATAGGAGGCTGAATATAAGATTTTTGCTTATTTTCTCAACAAATATTTTTTTAAAAATGGAGAGCTTCGTGACCAAAGCTGGGTGGATGAAAGGGAATAGGAAGTATTATTTTGTAGTTTTTTTTTCTTAGTTATATTACCAGCCAGTAATATTGTAGTAGTATCATATTCCTAAACTGATGGAAAATGACTCAATTAACTAGGTTGCCTGGGCCTCGGGTTATTTTGTTGACTTGAGAGGGATGCTATCTGCTAAATCTTCTAATCACTAGCCTTGACCTGGTGGGCTTAACACATGTGGCTCAATAAATAAATAAATAAATAGATGGAGAGCTTGATTTAAGTATTATTTAACAATACTTTTAATAAATATGGAGATTTGAAAAACAAAATTTAAAAATAAGTTTAAAAAAGCAGAAGACAAGTGTTGATGTAGATGTGGAGAATTGAAATCTTTGCATACTGTTGGTGGGGATGTAAGTTGGTACAGTTACTGTGGAAAGAGGCTGAGGGGACAGGAAAGTAGGGATTTACAATATGGAAGTTCCTCAAAATATTAAAAATAAAACTGCCATATGATACAACAGCCCCACTTCCAAAAGAACTGAAATCAGTATTCTGCAGAGATATTATCACTTTTTTTTTCACAGCATTATTCATAATAGCCAAGATGTGGAAACAACCTAAAAGTTCATCAGCCTAGGGGTGGAAAAAGAAAAGGTGGTATATAACTACAATGGGATATCATTCAGCTTAAAAACAAATGCTGCAATTTGCAGCAACATGGGCAAACTTTGAGTACATTGTGCTAAGTGAAATAAGCAAGTCACACAAAGACAAACACTGAATAATTCCTCTTATATAAGGTATCTAAGTTAGATTAGTAGAATCAAATAATAGAATGGTGGTTTCCAGAGGCTGAGGGGACAGGAAAGTAGGGATTTACTAAACAATGGGTATATTTTTCTAAGAGCCTTCCAAGAATAATGAGTGACATGGCATAAGTATCCATATCCAAAAGTAAATGCTCTTCTGAAGAATATTTTGTGAATAGTTTTATTCCTGTCACTGTAATCCCTTGAAGCAAAATGGCTTCTTCCAAAATTTTGACTAGATTTACATAACAAACCACTTCTCTGTTAATCAATATCAGAACCAGAGTAATAGATTCCCAGGGTTTTTTGTTTGTTTGTTTGTGATTTTTTTTTCTGCCCGAAGGATAAAATTGCCAGTAAGATGGGAAAACATGTATTTTATACTCTGCTATTGAACTGAACATGTCTCCCAGGAGCTGTAAGGGTTAAGAGTCACCATCGCTACTATATCTTGACTTTTTCCAAGTATTTTATCTGTTAAAAAAGAAACATCATCCATAATTCTCTCTCTGGTCTGGAAGATTGTAGTGTTCTTCCATTGTTGCTCTCATATTTGGTTTTCTTTTTGACATGCAAAACTTTTTCTACCATGTTTCTAGTGTATAACTCTTTTCTTTTTCTATCATGTCTCTTTCTTTTTCTTATTTTTGACCTTTCAAAATGTCGTTTTATTTTTTTAATTAAATCTTTATTGTTGAAAGTATTGCATATTTCCCCTTTCTTCCCCCATTGCCGCTCCTCCCCACCCCCCAGGACTTTACCACCCTATTGTCTGTGTCCATGGGTTATGCATATATGCATACAAGTTCTTTGGTTGATCTCTTCCTGCACACACCCTCCCCTGCCTTCCTTTCACTGTTGTACATCAGGAGTCTTATCCATCAAGTTTTAATAATATTTCTCTGTTCAGGTGTACGTCTTTGGATAAACATTGAGATAGAAAATTTAGCCTGGAATTTTGAATATTCACATAGTGTCATATGTGTCTAATTACTAAAGAGTTAAATACCAGAGTCAAAATTCTGTTTGTCTCCATGGATTCACAGAAATACAGGACTAAAAGGGTTTTTGGTTTCGGGTAGTTCTGGAAATTATTTTATGTTTTTTTTCTTTTCATGTAAAAATCATTATTCTTCCTGATAATTACTGACAAACCTTAAACTTGTTATTTTTACCTTGTCCTTCAAACTACAGTTTAAATACCTTTCTCTCAAGCTGCCAATTATCCCTCCAGGCTACCCTGGTAAGACAGAATGTGAAAAATCTGAATTGTGTTTGCCAATACAAATAATGGAGGCCTCTGTTTTCTTTCCATGTCTACTCTTGTTTTCCAGAATCTTGACCCTGAGGTGTAGTCACACTATATTTCCATGCCTTTCTAAGTTTTGACTTTAAAAGAAATTTTAAAAGCAATTTAAGGGCTGTGAAGTATTTTTTTGTGTGTGTGTGTTTGTAAGCAGTGGTTCTCAGATTTTGGCAGTGTATCAGAATCACCTGGAGGGCTTGTCAAAACACAGATTGCTGCCCAAACCAAGAGTTTCTGATTTGGTAGGTCTGCCCAGGGGTTCAAGAAATTGCATTTCTAGTCAATTCCAGCTGCTGCTGCTAGTTCTATGACCATGATTGGAGTACTGCTACTCAGGTGTTCTGCTCTCATGAGATGAAAAACAAATGGTCCAAAAAAAATGTCAAAATTGCCCTCAAATTCACCCACTGTTTACCATATCAATTTCTCGTCTACTATCATTTCTCCCCATAGTAGCCAGAATGAACATCTTAAAATATGAACTACTCCCCTTAGGATTTTTTTCAATCTTGCTTGCCCCTCTGCCCCAAAACCTTCAGAATCTTTCTGTTGCTTTTGAGGTAAAATCCACCAGCCGCCTTTCAAGGCCTTTTCCCTCTCTGGTCCTCTTTCACTGAGCTTTTTTCCCATCTCAGGCCCTACAAAGCTGCTCAACCATCAAGAATGAGGTCACCTCTCAGAGAGGCTTTCTTTGACCTCCACCTCTATCAGGTAGACCTCTGTGTGACTATCCTGGTAGGGTTTGCCCAGGACTGAGGGGATTTGTGGATAATGAGACTGTCAGTGCTAAAACCAGCATAGTTCTAGGCAAACTGGGAAGATAGACCACACAATCTGCTCCCCAACTGCAAGTTTTACTTTTATTTTGTGGCATATATATCCTTTATAATCATATACTTAAGTTGTGTAATATTTTAAAAGTGTCTACCATCCTTATTAGACTTCAATTCCACAAGGGAAGAGTTGGTATTTTTAATTTTTTTTTTTTTGTCTCCAGTGCCTAGCACTACACTTACCACAAAATTCCTGCTCAATAATGACTGATTTAGAAAGAGATAGGACCCATGTTTTATTTGCTACCTCTGCTACAAAGGGAAGTGAAGAATGCTGACATGTGAATTATAAAACAACCTATTTATTTTTTTGTCTCACCTTATAAAATATATGTCATCTCATCAGAACATTTTTGGAAATAACATTCCTTTCTTCCCATTGGCCCCATTGACACTGCTAAAGTGTTTTAGTTGGCTAGTGTCCACCAATTCCATTTATGGCCCCAGATTTCTGATCTTCTCAGTTAAGAGAGGCTGCATCTGAAGAAACACCTATGTTACCAACCTAAAAAGTTGATACCCAAAGAACTTTTAAAATAGTAACAATTAATAGTAACTAATATTGAGTGTTTAAATATATGCCAAGCTCTGGGTTAAGCACTATATATATATATATATATTTCCTATTTTAAAAATGTGGCTCAGTTCATTGGGCATCATACCATGCACTGAAAGGTTGCTGGTTCCATTCCTGGTCAGGGCATATGTTGGATTGTGGGCACAGTTCCTGGTAGGGGGTGTGCAGAAGGCACCCAATCAATGTTTCTCTCTCTCCCTCTCCCTTCTTCTTTCTATAAATATCAATAAAAACTCTTTTTAAAAATAAAAATGTATACTTTATGAGAGATAGTCTTGTTTTACCAATGAGGGACACAGAATAAGCATTATACCTAAGGTCACATATGTATTAAGGGTTTGAGTCAAGATTCTAACTTAGGTCTGTCTGACTCAAAGAAGTCCAGGCTTTCATCTATTTCTTTGACAGAACATGATAGGATTGGCTCTTATCAATAGGGTAACTGATCATCTGATCCAGGCAAACTGCCTTTTGGAAGTTAGCTGAACTATATCTAGTCAATTACAGAACTGAATTATTTATTGTACATCGTGCATACAATAATTGTGTTTTGCTAGAACATGGAGTTCACATTGATCTATGCTTACTATGGGCCACATTCTAAATTAAGTACTGTGGAGGTGCTATCTCATTTAATCATCACAACTTATGAGGTAGATAGTGATATTTTCCACTTTCTATAGGTAATGGAACTAAGGTGCAAAAAGAAGATAAGGAAAATTCCTGAGGTCATACAGTTTATAAGTGATAAAGCCTGGATTGAAGCCCAAGACCATTTAATTCCTAAGATATATTTGTCATCTACATCTTTTTTCTCAACCCCTCAAACCAACTAGGGATTAAAAGTTTTTAGCAAAATTATTAGTTTTTTTGGTTTATTTGCACACTAGTTAGCACAGTTGGATACCAGCATGTATGGAATGCTCTCTCTCATGAGAATTTAGGTACTTGGAAATGTACCTAATTAGTAGAGGCGTCGTGTATTTATTTTTGAGCACCCACTCCTCTTGGTAGGACCGTAGGGAGCCCCACCATGTTTGTCTTCCTTTGGAGAAAATCCAGGGGCCCTTTCTTCTCCCAAGTGTCTGACAGTTGTAGAAGCTAGACTATGGGAGGGAGGTCAGAACTTTAACTTCAAGCTAATATGAGAGTCTTCAGGATAATATCTGTATCTTTTGTATGTCTTATATGTATAGTATTGGCTAATTATTTTTAGTGCATTAATTGAAATATACAATTGCCTCAATCCTATGTTGCTCCCTGAGACCAGACTTTGGCTATGTCCTCTTCTTATCACTAATTTGTACAAATTCCTCCATCTCACAAAGAGATTGATTTATATTTGTTTGTGACTGTGAATTGTTGATTGGGAAACTTGAGAAAGACTTGGAGAAACAATACTTTTCCTGGAAAAATAGAAAAGTAATTCACGTGCTATGTTTTCAGCTACTTCATATATCTTTACCAAATCAAGAATAGGAACGTTGGGATTTTAAAAATTATGCAAATATAGCAATTCATCTGGAAAATAAACTATTATTCATTTTGCTTAAATTATATATTTGATCTAATAAATTGAAATTTAGGCTGGCCCGTTTTCAGCATTATGTCACTCATTTTCTTCTCTCTGGGGAACTTTACTTTTCCTAGAGCCAAGTTAACATGTCTAGAAAATGATGTGAAACAAAAAATGTTGTCAGTGTTTACAGATACAATCAAAACCCAGGAAGAAATAGGACATTTTTTTTTAACAGATGAAAAGAGTGATCAAATATGCATGGAAGGTAGACACATATAAAGGAATGACATCCATAGCAAATGAAAAGAAAATATGGGCTTAGATGCACCTTCACCGAAGACAGGGTTTCTTGTAAAGATAGTGCTCTGCAATCTCAAGTTGGTGGGCGGGGGAGCAAGCCCTCCCTGGCAAGCAGTTACTCTTAGTGGTTGGCAAGAGATTGAATAAAGCTCTTCACAGCAGTGTCAAATGTCTTCAGTTTCACTCAACTGTCACACACACTACCCACACAACAGTAATTGGCTCAGCAAAGATGCTCTTGTGATTGGATTAAGACCAAAATAAAATTCTCCCTTTTCACAGTCCTGGGGAAAAGAACAATAGTGAGACATACAGACAAAATTAAGCCATTCAGAAAGAAGGATTCGCTTTCTCATCTGATCTGAAACATTCAGGCAATTCTCTTGGCAATAACTTTATTACTCTCAAGGGGAAAAACATGGGCTAACTTCTTATATAGTGGAAATTGCACATTGTGCTCTGAATGCAGTACACATTTAAGCAACAAAATGAAGACATTTCTTGCAATAGGAATTTTATTTGGCTACCAATTAGCAAAACTGCTCCAGTTTCGACAGAGATCTCAATTAGTGACTTTCTGTCTGAGTCTACCTGGGAAGACTAACATTAAAAAGAGAAATCAGATTAAAATCATGCAAGCTGTACTTGGGGTTCCCTTCATCTCTGCAGAAAATTTGAAAATAAGAAGGCTATCAGACTGCAGAACCTCAGAGGGAAGGCGCAGGAGGGGAGGTGGAAGTGATCAACCAAAAACTTGTACGCATATATGCATAATCCATGGACACAGACATCAGGTGGTAAAGGCCTGGGGTAGGGGAGGGGAGGTTAGAAGGATCAATGAGGGAAGAAAGGGAACATATGTAATACTTTCAACAATAAAGATTTAAATTTTTTTAAAAAATAAGGCTAGCAAAGTCACATCTTTGTAGTTTGAATTGGATATTGCCATCCTTGCTGTATTGGGATCCATAGCAAGAAGGAATACTCATTCATATCAGCAAAGGACCTAATTAAGGAGTTAATGTATGGTGGTTTGTAGCTGAGATGGAAGTTGGAGAGATAATGTGATTTCTAGAGAGACTTTGGTGAGAAGTCTTACCTGTGGAAACATAAATGTATTTGCTCAAACATAAAGATATTTTTTCTGAGAGACTAAAAGCAATTGCTTCTTGTTTGAAATAAAAACAGGGTATTTGAAAAACTTACTTCAGGTCTATTTTTTTGTATACTAGAAACTAGGAATTTAAGTTATATATTAAGGTGTATATTGGTTTCCTAGGGCTGTGTAATAAAGTAACAACAACTTGTGGCTTAAAATAACAGATGTAGTATCTCTGGAGGCTAGAAGTTCAAAATCACAGAGTTGGTTCCTTCTGAGAACTATAAAGGAGAAACTTTTCCATGCCTCTCTCCTGGCTTCTGGTGGACTGCTGGTACACTTTAGCTTGTAGCTGCATCATGCCTTTATCTTTACACTAGGGGCCCAGTGCGTGAATTTGTGCACCTTGAAAGGAACTGTGGGCCGCGAGGCTGCGGTGGGCACAGGGGTGGGTCTCTGCCCATCCTCTGTGCCCCCACCCGGCCCCTCCCACCATGGGCCCCCTGGTCCCCTGTTTGCCGGCAGCCCTGCTCCCATTGCCGCCGTCACTCCCACTCACTGTCAGTGTGGAGCCATTGGGGCTAGTGCTGTCAGAGGGTGCAAGTGATGGCTGCTGCCCTGTTTGCCCCTAGGGAGCAGTGGGAGGTGGAGAAGCCCTGAATGGTGATTGGGGCTGGAAGCCACCGCTTGCACCCACTGCTGGCACCAGAGCTGCCACTTGCACCCACTGCTGGTGCCCGGCGCTGGTCCCAATCGCTTGGCACCATCAGTGGGTGTGAGTGGGTGTGAGTGGCTCCAGCGCCAGCAGCAGGTCCAAGCAGGGCCGGCGCCAGCAGGAGGTGTGAGTGCTGGGCAGGACCATTGTGCGTGGGAGCAAAAAATGTTCAGTAACTACCAGAGGCTCACCCCAATGATAGCAACTGGTGCCCTGCCTTGGTCTGGCGCCCCCGCTCACCTGCTCCACCATCCTGTCGCAACCAATGCTTGCCATGTTCTGCACTCTGCTGCCTGCTGCCGATGCCTGCTATGTTCTGCGAGTGTCCCCTGTTGGTCAGTGTACATCATAGCGACCAGTTGTTCGATTGTTCAGTTGTTCCGCTGTTGGGTCCATTTGCATACTAGGGTTTTATGTATATATAGATGGTGTTCTCTTTGTGTTTCTGTCTCTTCATATTGTCTTCCTTCTATGTCTGTTTGTCTTTTTGTCCAAATTTCCTCTCTTGGCAAAAACATTAGTTATATTGCTCTAGCCATTTGGCTCAGTGGATAGAGCATCAGCCTATGGACTGAAGGGTCCCGGGTTCAATTCCGGTCAAGGGCACAATTCCGGTTGTGGGCTCAATCCCTAGTGGGGGCTGTGCAGGAGGCAAATGATCAATGATTCTTTCATCATTGATGTTTTTGTCTCTCTTTCCCTCTCCCTTCCTTTCTGAAATTAATAAAAATATATTTTAAAAAAACAAAACAAAAATACAGTCTATCGAATTAGGGCCCACCCTAATGATCTCATTTTCACTTGATTATTTCTGTAATGATTCACTTTCCAAATATTAGGTCGCATTCTGAGGTACTGGGGGTTACACCTTCAATGTATCTTTTGTTAGGGCACACAATTCAACCCCTAACAATGCATTATCAATAAAGCTCCTTTTTAAAGGAAATGTGATTCCTCAAATTTTATACAGCTGAAAAATTGGTTTCCAAATCTTATGAAGTGAAGCAATGCAACCTCTCTACCTAGTGGACATTTTCTGAAAATAGGGCCATGACGCTTAAAGACTGCTGAAGCCACCACGGCATTTGAGGTGTTGGTCACTTTGTAGACAGTGAAATAATAACATTTCACCAAAGCTGGCTTTTCATGAAAGTAAAAACTCCATCCATAGAGAAGGCAAAGTAGATTGCTTCTTTTCTTATTTGTCTAAATTCAAAGACAGCAGGAAAGAAACTCCTTGCTCCCCAATGCTGTTCCCGGGATAACATTATTTTAGCACTGCTATCAACCAACTACCTAATACAAGACCTCTTTTAAAGTTGATGCTCAAAATGTCTTTTCAATTGTTTTCTAGTTGCCGGGGTTCTTGTCCCATCATCAAGAAAAGGGTTCAGGAATATGGAGAAGGCTGTGCGTAGATGTTAAATAGGAATCCGGGGACTAACAAAGAGTCCGGAAATGAAATATAATTTTGAAAGGCATTTGGGGGTCAGAGGAGCTTAGCTAAAGGAGCAACGTTC
Organism: Myotis myotis; assembly: GCF_014108235.1. Taxonomy (NCBI): domain Eukaryota; kingdom Metazoa; phylum Chordata; class Mammalia; order Chiroptera; family Vespertilionidae; genus Myotis; species Myotis myotis. Next base: position 57,249,352 of record NW_023416335.1, on the reverse strand, counting down.
TAAGGTCTTAGGTTCTCTCCGTCCCCAGGACCCCATGGTTTTTATTAACACAACTTGTCCTGAGGCAAGGCAGAGTTATACACTTCAAAGGGTCAGGGTTTGGTACAGAGTCTGCCGGGAGCCAGTCCATCCTTGCTGTTTCAAGGGACCCGGCATATATGGCATACTGTTCTTAATATGTTTCCTCACCTTCTTGGCACTATGTGTTTTAACCAAGGTCTCCTCTCTGAGAAAGGTTGTTTCCCCAGGTAGGGATTTTCCACTGAAGTTAGGGAGGGAATAAAACCCCTCAACTAAGTGCCAGGCGGGTAATTAATCACTTTAACTACGAACAATCGTGCTTAAGCTACATAATCTTTACTCCCTGGAATGAAGATAAGAAACGCCCTAACCTTTGTAATAGAGATTGATAGGATTGAATCAACTGGTATAAATACAGATGTAACAAGACAGCAAGAGTCAGAACTTAGAACACAGAACTTAGAACACAGACAGAACTTAGAACACAGAACTTAGAACACAGAACTTAGAACACAGAACTTCGCTGGAGAGAACATGGCAAAAGATCCTGGACTGAACCTGACTACAGAAATTGGCAAGAGAACCTGACTAGAACCTGGTGACTGAACCTGGCTGGAGAACCTAGCGAGGGAACATGGCTACAGAACCTGGCTGGAGAACCTAGCAAGAGAACGTGGACACAGAACCTGGCTGGAGATCCTAAGCAGAACCTCTCTGGAGATCCAGACCAGAACTTGGCTGGAGATCCTAAGCAGAACTTCGCTGGAGATCCAGACCAGAACTTGGCTGGAGATCCTGGCTAGGCTGCTGATCAACTGAACACTGTCTCCTTGTCCTTCCTTCTTCGCCGACTCCGTCCACACCTTTGGGGACCCCTGGACCTGCTGGGGCAGGACCCCGGCATCTGGCGCCCGAACAGGGACCCCTAGGTAAGCGCCCCACCCTCGGGACGGATCGGACTCCACCATAGGAATAGGGTGGATAGTATTTGCCGACTCCGTCCACACCTTTGGGAACCCCTGGAACAGGATTCCCCTAGGTAAGCCCCCCCCCCCATTGAGAACCCCCACATTCGGGATGGATAGGACTCCACCAGGGTGCTGCAACCCCCCCTATAGAGGATAAGTAGGGTAAGAAGGTGGATAGTACAGAACTTAGATTGAGAAGATGTGCCATACTGAGTCCAAAGAAAGAAGACTCTGTATTGATCTTTTAACACATATGCTTGCTAGCAGAGGAATTAAGGTTACTCCCAGTCAGACAGAACGTTTTATACAAGAAGTATGTCCATGCTTTTCTGAGGAAGGAAAGGTAAATGTAAAGGCATGGGAGAAGGTAGGCCCAAGGAGCCTTATCCTTAACCCCACTGCAGCCTTTCCACCCCGGGAAAGTGCAGGATTGGCAAGCTCTCCCTGGGGTGATAGATGAGGACTCAGGTAATAGTGGAAAGCACCAATCCTATTCTTAAAATGGATACAAGAGAGCATTTGGGGTTTTTCTTTTTAATGCCTGCATTTAAAAAATAAAAAAGGGGGAATTTGCCGGGAGCCAGTCCATCCTTGCTGTTTCAAGGGACCCGGCATATATGGCATACTGTTCTTAATATGTTTCCTCACCTTCTTGGCACTATGTGTTTTAACCAAGGTCTCCTCTCTGAGAAAGGTTGTTTCCCCAGGTAGGGATTTTCCACTGAAGTTAGGGAGGGAATAAAACCCCTCAACTAAGTGCCAGGCGGGTAATTAATCACTTTAACTACGAACAATCGTGCTTAAGCTACATAATCTTTACTCCCTGGAATGAAGATAAGAAACGCCCTAACCTTTGTAATAGAGATTGATAGGATTGAATCAACTGGTATAAATACAGATGTAACAAGACAGCAAGAGTCAGAACTTAGAACACAGAACTTAGAACACAGACAGAACTTAGAACACAGAACTTAGAACACAGAACTTAGAACACAGAACTTCGCTGGAGAGAACATGGCAAAAGATCCTGGACTGAACCTGACTACAGAAATTGGCAAGAGAACCTGACTAGAACCTGGTGACTGAACCTGGCTGGAGAACCTAGCGAGGGAACATGGCTACAGAACCTGGCTGGAGAACCTAGCAAGAGAACGTGGACACAGAACCTGGCTGGAGATCCTAAGCAGAACCTCTCTGGAGATCCTGAACAGAACTTGGCTGGAGATCCTAAGCAGAACTTCGCTGGAGATCCAGACCAGAACTTGGCTGGAGATCCTGGCTAGGCTGCTGATCAACTGAACACTGTCTCCTTGTCCTTCCTTCTTCGCCGACTCCGTCCACACCTTTGGGGACCCCTGGACCTGCTGGGGCAGGACCCCGGCATCTGGCGCCCGAACAGGGACCCCTAGGTAAGCGCCCCACACTCGGGACGGATCGGACTCCACCATAGGAATAGGGTGGATAGTATTTGCCGACTCCGTCCACACCTTTGGGGACCCCAGCAGGTCCAGGGGTCCCCAAAGGTGTGGACGGAGTCGGCGAAGAAGGAAGGACAAGGAGACAGTGTTCAGTTGATCAGCAGCCTAGCCAGGATCTCCAGCCAAGTTCTGGTCTGGATCTCCAGCGAAGTTCTGCTTAGGATCTCCAGCCAAGTTCTGTTCAGGATCTCCAGAGAGGTTCTGCTTAGGATCTCCAGCCAGGTTCTGTGTCCACGTTCTCTTGCTAGGTTCTCCAGCCAGGTTCTGTAGCCATGTTCCCTCGCTAGGTTCTCCAGCCAGGTTCAGTCACCAGGTTCTAGTCAGGTTCTCTTGCCAATTTCTGTAGTCAGGTTCAGTCCAGGATCTTTTGCCATGTTCTCTCCAGCGAAGTGCTGTGTTCTAAGTTCTGTGTTCTAAGTTCTGTGTTCTAAGTTCTGTCTGTGTTCTAAGTTCTGTGTTCTAAGTTCTGACTCTTGCTGTCTTGTTACATCTGTATTTATACCAGTTGATTCAATCCTATCAATCTCTATTACAAAGGTTAGGGCGTTTCTTATCTTCATTCCAGGGAGTAAAGATTATGTAGCTTAAGCACGATTGTTCGTAGTTAAAGTGATTAATTACCCGCCTGGCACTTAGTTGAGGGGTTTTATTCCCTCCCTAACTTCAGTGGAAAATCCCTACCTGGGGAAACAACCTTTCTCAGAGAGGAGACCTTGGTTAAAACACATAGTGCCAAGAAGGTGAGGAAACATATTAAGAACAGTATGCCATATATGCCGGGTCCCTTGAAACAGCAAGGATGGACTGGCTCCCGGCAAATTCCCCCTTTTTTATTTTTTAAATGCAGGCATTAAAAAGAAAAACCCCAAATGCTCTCTTGTATCCATTTTAAGAATAGGATTGGTGCTTTCCACTATTACCTGAGTCCTCATCTATCACCCCAGGGAGAGCTTGCCAATCCTGCACTTTCCCGGGGTGGAAAGGCTGCAGTGGGGTTAAGGATAAGGCTCCTTGGGCCTACCTTCTCCCATGCCTTTACATTTACCTTTCCTTCCTCAGAAAAGCATGGACATACTTCTTGTATAAAACGTTCTGTCTGACTGGGAGTAACCTTAATTCCTCTGCTAGCAAGCATATGTGTTAAAAGATCAATACAGAGTCTTCTTTCTTTGGACTCAGTATGGCACATCTTCTCAATCTAAGTTCTGTACTATCCACCTTCTTACCCTACTTATCCTCTATAGGGGGGGTTGCAGCACCCTGGTGGAGTCCTATCCATCCCGAATGTGGGGGTTCTCAATGGGGGGGGGGGGCTTACCTAGGGGAATCCTGTTCCAGGGGTTCCCAAAGGTGTGGACGGAGTCGGCAAATACTATCCACCCTATTCCTATGGTGGAGTCCGATCCGTCCCGAGTGTGGGGCGCTTACCTAGGGGTCCCTGTTCGGGCGCCAGATGCCGGGGTCCTGCCCCAGCAGGTCCAGGGGTCCCCAAAGGTGTGGACGGAGTCGGCGAAGAAGGAAGGACAAGGAGACAGTGTTCAGTTGATCAGCAGCCTAGCCAGGATCTCCAGCCAAGTTCTGGTCTGGATCTCCAGCGAAGTTCTGCTTAGGATCTCCAGCCAAGTTCTGTTCAGGATCTCCAGAGAGGTTCTGCTTAGGATCTCCAGCCAGGTTCTGTGTCCACGTTCTCTTGCTAGGTTCTCCAGCCAGGTTCTGTAGCCATGTTCCCTCGCTAGGTTCTCCAGCCAGGTTCAGTCACCAGGTTCTAGTCAGGTTCTCTTGCCAATTTCTGTAGTCAGGTTCAGTCCAGGATCTTTTGCCATGTTCTCTCCAGCGAAGTTCTGTGTTCTAAGTTCTGTGTTCTAAGTTCTGTGTTCTAAGTTCTGTCTGTGTTCTAAGTTCTGTGTTCTAAGTTCTGACTCTTGCTGTCTTGTTACATCTGTATTTATACCAGTTGATTCAATCCTATCAATCTCTATTACAAAGGTTAGGGCGTTTCTTATCTTCATTCCAGGGAGTAAAGATTATGTAGCTTAAGCACGATTGTTCGTAGTTAAAGTGATTAATTACCCGCCTGGCACTTAGTTGAGGGGTTTTATTCCCTCCCTAACTTCAGTGGAAAATCCCTACCTGGGGAAACAACCTTTCTCAGAGAGGAGACCTTGGTTAAAACACATAGTGCCAAGAAGGTGAGGAAACATATTAAGAACAGTATGCCATATATGCCGGGTCCCTTGAAACAGCAAGGATGGACTGGCTCCCGGCAAGAGTCCATTGTCAGAATGGGGGAATTAGCCTACGGCTGTTCAGGTGTTTGGCCAGTAGGAGGCAATAACATGTAGATTAAGATGCCCTTTAACTGGCTGGCAGCCAAGAATCAATTTAATGTATCTTATTCAGGTTTGGGGAAATGCCTTTAGCCGTTCCCAGATGCAGCCCTGCTGTCATGCTGAAATTGGTCTCCGGCATCTAGTCTCTGTGGTCCATGCCCTGTACTATAATAGTAACTACCACTAGCTCATGGTAATTCTATTCACTCCTTTCCTGTTTCTGCCATTATAATAGTTTTACTGGAACTATCTGACCTATGTATGGTTCACTGATTCTTTCAATTCACCCTTCCCTATTTACACACACACACACACACACACACACACACACACACACACACACATCATGACACCTGTATACACTTATCTATATATATATATATATATATATGGCTAAGTGACCGAACGTCTGAAGATCCATCCATCCGACTGACCTGCTGGTACATATGACACATACTGGCAATTTAAAAATAAACGACTCGTGCATGTGTGATACATATAAAGCTCTTGCTGGGGCCAATCACACGCAACTGACCGGCCGGTACATGATGCGCACTGGCAATTTAATTAGTTTCCTTTCAATGTGCAAAAATCTGTGCACTGGGCCACTAGTAGAGCTATAACTGCTCATTCATGTATGTCAACAGTCAATATTCAGCAAGAGTTACTTTCTTCTTCATCCCAGATGATACTAAGATGGTATACTGGAGATATCTTTGGGAAGTTGTACACTAACACATTCTTTTTTACTTCAGTCAGTGCTGTGAAACTAAAAAAGGGTTTTGGTTAAATTGTTAATTGAAATTTATAAATGTTAAGTTGGCAATGAGACATTGGAAGGATGGGAAGAGGGAAAAACTCAAAGAGCAGATTAATTAGGAGGCTATTAAAATATTTGAAAAAGAAGTAAAGAGTATGCACTTGGGCAAGAGTAATGGAAGGGAAAATTAAAAGAACAGAATGGATCATGACATTCTTCAAGTTAAAAAAAAAATACCAAAAAAGTTCAAACATAAGACCTCAAAGTTAATTGGATATGTAAGGGAGAGGAGGAGTCAACATTGGCTCCACATTTCGTGCTGGAGCAATAACATACACATATCAAGAGAAGGGTCTGGTTTGAGGAGCAGAAGAAGAGACCATGAGTTCTGTGTTGGACTTTTGGAGTTTCAGGAACCAGCAGGTTCATGTTCAAATTGTAGATATCTATTTGGGAGTCAATAATGCAGATATGAAGCTGAAAAGGAAAAGGCACACATGATTATAAAATACAAGCAGAGAAAGAATTTCCAGGGCAGAACATTGAAGAATACCTGCATGTTCAGGACAGGAAAAAAAAAAGAATTTTAAAAAGTTTCTTAGAAAGGAGGAGAAATCAAATATAAGAAAATCTAGTGTAGAGATTTATGAAAAGGCAACCAAACATTTTTTTTTAATGTTTTAGGGACCTTTTCATGTATTTACAAAACTTAGCAGAGCTTGAAAAACATAGGTTTTCAATACATGCCTATTGGATTTAATCCTTGGGGAAAGAAACTTAATGAAACTTGCAGAATCTAAAAATTGTAAGCGACATAATATATCTTAATTCTTATCACGTAGTTCTCCTTAGAATGCTGCAATAAAGAGACTATTACAATGGCAATCCCCAGTCTTTATGCCCACAGCGCAAAGTAGGTGCTGCAAAGCCTGTTTACAACAGAGGGGTTGGAGCTCAGAAATAGTAAAAGAGGGGTGGAACCAGGATTGCACTGGGTGCACCTCACACCAGCACTTCTCTTCTTTCCTCAGGCCGTGTTGAGCAACTCTGGAGCCAAACAAAACCAATCTGTTCCTGTAACCATCCTTGAATATTTAAAGACATCTTGCTCTTCTATTTTTTAAAGCCAATCTCTTCAGGTTATTTAAATTGTAAAGACTTGTAAATATTATTGTCATCCTCCTCCATAAAACTTTTTTAAAAAAGTAGTGCAGTTTATTAAAATAAATTGATTGAATAATAATAAAAGTTAACATATATGCTTTACTCTATTCATGGCACTCTTCTAAATACTTTACATATATGAATTAATTCAATTCTTACAAGTATCTAAGGAGATAAATGTTATTTCCATTTTGATTAAATTGGCACAGAGAAGTTAAATTATTTGCCCAAGGTCAGACAGCTAGTAAGTTTAAAGTAATCATTCTGTAATGCAAAGTGGCTTAAAAGACATTTTAAGTTCAGCCCATGAAAATATGACTGGGAACAGTAACAAAAATATTAAGTAAAATTAATCTTCATTAAGTCCTTTCTTAAGTAGTTGACTAAATTTTAAATGTGTAAATGAGCGAAAGCTCTAGTTTATTGATGGAGATCAACAGCCATTGGGTAGTCAATGTGTTCAAGATTTGGTATAGCAGGTGATCCCACAGGGATCTCAGCATATATGGAAAGATACCAGAGTTCAACTGAAAAAAAGAGAACTAATATGATCAATCACTCTCACTTTATCTCACCCTCTCCCTCTAGCTCTATTTCTATCTCATCTCTTCAGTTCTATTTATTTGTATTTACTTTAATATACCATCAATCAATCTATCTAAATATATTACAGGGTTGTTGTTTTTTCTGGCGCAGACTCATGGCGGTGGCGTCTCCGCTCCACTGCACAAGCGCGGGCGGGGACGCAGGCGCGGGGCAAGGCATGCTGCTGGCCGGGTCTGGGCCACTTCTTCCCAGATTCAGCCACAATATGGCAACTCTTTTTATAAGGAAAATGGTGGTTTCTGCTGTGAACCCTCTCCTACGTCTGAGCCGTTACACAATGAGAAATTACACAACGACACCCCGCGCGCTCTCCACGCTCCTGCTGGGTCCCCTGCGTGTTGCAGGCCCTGCAGGTGCGGAGCCCAGCGCAGCAGTGGCCTCTCCTCTCTCCTGCCAGCCCCTGCCCTTCCTGCAGCCGACTCTGGGGTTCAAGACCAAGGCCGTCCTCAAGAAGCGTTGCCCGGACTGTTACCGGGTGAAGAGGAGTGGGCGATGGTACATCTACTGCAAAATGCACCCAAGGCATAAGCAGAGACAGATGTAAAAAGAACATGCAGGATTGTGCCATTTCCTTGGGTGACCTTATCGAAGAAAAATAAAATGTAAACGTTCTGTTTTCTGAGAAAAAAAATAAAAAATAATTAATAAATAAATAAATAAATAAATAAATAAATAAATAAATAAATAAATATATTACAGGGAATTGACTTCTACAATTATGGGGCCTGATTAAGCAAAGCAAATCCAAAGTGGGTAATGCAGGTGGTCAGGAAGGAAAGACCATGAGCAGGCTGTAACCCCATGGGCATTAGCTGTGGTTTGTTGTCCATAGGCAGGAATCTCAACTCAGGAAAAGCTTAAGCTCTTTTTAAGAGATTTCTCAAGTGAGTAAGTCTGACCCACTTATAAAGGGTAATTCCTCCTTTAACTAATTAAAGTCAACTGATTAGTGACTTTAATCAGATCCACAAAATTTCCTCACAGCAACACCCAGATTAGGGCTTGATTGAATAACCAGTCATGCTGCAAAATGCCCACTATCCCTTCTTTCCTCCAACTCTTCTGAGAGAATATTGTTTCAGCCCAATCAAACCAGAAACATTCTAGAGAGGGAATTCTTGTGACTGTCATTCAGCTCAGACAAGTAGACATATCAAAAGCTATCACAGGCAGGCAAGGTTATAGAGGTATGATGGTCTACATTTTGCCACATTGTGTTGCCTGGTCAAGTTATTTGCAGGATGACCCATTCAAAATGTATCTGAAAAACAAGATTAAGAAGGACAAGATGAAAGCATAAAGGATATTATGATTATTATATTAATATTCGGCATATTTTAGGTAGGAGTAAAACATGTACATATATTAGATATAAGTAATGACAAATACTTAGACATTTTGTACTATAATGAAAACAACTGTTCCTACCTTACTTAAACCTCAGGCCTTTCAAATAGAAGATACTGGGCCACACTTTACCTGCAGTAGATATCAAATTCATATATTTAGTTTGAAAATAAAATTGCAATTAATTTATTATGTTCTCTGAATCCTTAAAATTTAATTGGAAAAATTTTGGATGACAGAGATAATACATGTGTCTTGGGAAGGGGAAATAACATATAGTAGAGTATAATAATTTTAAAATACTATTTATCATGGTTCTAACCAGGAACTTAAATTCATTATCACTAACCATTATATGACCTTGAAAGGTCACTCAGCTAGAAAATGGCTGATGTAGGATTCAACTTAGTTCTGACCTATCCTTTATTCTATGTCCTTTTAACTACACTATAATGCCTCCAAAATCACTTTAGACATCCATTTCACTTAGCTATTTAGTGATGTGCCTTTCCCCTCTCCTTTCTCCTAACACTCACTCTCAGGATGAACTTAATGCTGTCTTATAAGATGGTTGATATTTTCTGTCTCTTCACTAACTTGAAAAGTAAGAACTTTCTTGGTCTAGGACTCTTGGTCATTGGTGAGTGAACAGGCACAGGGGGCAGTTTGGGGGCAAAGGTTCCTTCAAAGGACCTTTGAATCCACTGTACGTAAGCAGCTGCCTATTGTGCCCACCCCTAAGTCACCCCCACTCTTCTCTCAGGGAATTGACTTTGAAATAAAAGTAATATTGTTAAGTGCATTACAAATCCATTCTAATTTAATCTTCTCAACTAATACTCTTTTACACTATTTTAAGAGATACCTTGACACTCTTAACTGGATAGTAATTTATAAAAATTCTCTCACTTTCTTAATATCCAAGCTATAACATTATCCTCACACATAAAATATGACTCCAGTGGACTAAAAAAAAAAGCCACTCTCATTTTATATAAAAAGTAGCTTCAAAAGATTATATATTGTATTTAATTAAGTTTCACTTATGCCTGTATTGAGAAAACTCGGTTGTTAAGACCACTTTACTTTTTTTTTTAACTTAAAGGAAAATGACAGGAATTTAATCAGCTCTTATATAGGTATACTTTGGAAAGAAAAGAAAACAGGTATGTGGTTTGACTAGCAGTATAAGAGAAGAAAATAATTAAAAAACAAAACCCTGAAATTAGTCAGAAATCTGTAGCCAGTTATCAGGTGGCAGAAAATTTATCACAGTATCAGAGGTGGCATACAATTGTGGGGGCCAAAAAAGGAAGCCCAATAGGGCATCTGTTACCATCACCTCAACCACCTGGAGTAGCATGTCTATTGCGCATATTTGCAAGCCCACATGTTCCCTAATTTGATTTAAGTGCACTCTAAGCAATCAGCAGTTGGGTTTTATCTTATTATTTATAATTTATGGATATTCTTATGCCCTTGAAAGAACCACAATTTCCTAGGCCCAGTTTCTTTTTCCTTGCTTTGTTACTCCCTTTACTGTGTTCTTGGCCATTCAGTGCTCTTTGTCATTCCTAAGTTTCCTTATTTGCAAGAGTAGAAACATTAGACATGTCACTTCCCTCTCTCAGACTGCTGGGAAGATTAATGGAATAATATGTTTAAAGGCTACTGGACTCCTTGGAAACAAGATGCTACATATGTGCAGTATTTCATCCTTATTTATCTCCACTTTGAAGGGAAATGAACACAGCTGGGGCTTAGGTTAGAGTAGGTAGGATTTGGGGACTGAAACTATCATTTGGGAAAAGAGTACCTTTTATTTTGGAGTAGGTTTTTTTTCAAGGACCTTGAAAATGTGATCCTGAACATTTCCCTTTCCTAATTGATTCTTTGTATGTGGTGTTTCTCCCTAAAGCTCCTTGTCATATCATAGTTTCCTTGCAGCATGTAATGTTTGTGCTTTTCTCAATAACTTGTAAAAAATGGAAGACTCTTAAAAATAAAAAGTGGCAAGATAAAGTATGCAAGATAGCACTTACATAAAAAAAATAGAAGTAGCTCCCATAATTATGTTCTTTCAAGAAATAAAGCTCAAATGTCTAAGTCTGGAATTTTGAAATTGTAGACATACCTAACACTATCAAGACAGTTAATTCTATTTGTCAGAGTGGAGACTAGGAGATGTTGCTACATGGATTATTGGTGCTAAGAGACAGATAGGATTCACAAGAGCCCCTCAAATCTGTTACCTTGAGTTCCAGATACAATGGGTACCTACAGTAAGCCAAAAGGAGCTAAGTTTTTGTTGAATGGTTACTGTCTTCCTCCCATTGGTTATCTTGTTTAATCTTCACACCAATTCCATTATTTTCCTCATTTCAAAAATTAGATTAAATAACTTGCCTGGATTCAGACAGCTAGTATGTAGGAGAGCCTGAATTAAAGTTATCTGGCATAAATCTGTGTCTATCATTGTTATCTTCTACTGTTTATGAGAAGGAATTCAAAAGATAATCACATATTCAGTGAGCGTGCTTCTGTTATGTGGCTAGGTGATTAATTACTCTATCAGGCTGTAGGCTCTTTCAAAGCAATGAATGTGTCTTATTCTTTTGGTGGGAAACCCAAGCCTAACTTCTGTGCATAGGAAGGGTGTCTTAAATAGATGTCTGCAAAGAAGATGTTATCTCCTTGATATAGATAAGAAAACTGAAGTTTTAAGATATTAAGCAATGTGCCTACAATCCTATAGCTGGTAAGGAGCAAAGCCAGGATTTAGTCCAGGATTCTGACTCCAGTCCACGGCTCTTCCATGATACTGCAGCTTCCTCTACTCTTCCTCTCTCTGTTTCCAAGTTTCTAATTTTGTAAGAATCTTGCTCATATCCTAAGCTCTGTAGGAAATTTGGGGAACACATTCTGTTCACTGCACCAGTAGGTACCTTTAGACTTCAAATGACAGAGAGATAAGTAGGGATTTATTGAGCTTCTACAAGGTACCAGGCATCATGCTGAGTGCATTACAATTTCGTCTAATTTAATCTTAATTTTTCCATGATGTAGTGGTGACTATTGTCCCATTTTTGAATGGGGAAACTGAGGTTGAGATATGTTAAACTACTTGTCAAAGATCATACAACCATTTAAACCCAGGTACCCTGACTTAAAAACCCAAATTCATTCAACTGCATCAAAAAGGGTGACATAGTACAATGTCTCTTAAAGCTTTATTTTAATCTAGCAATACAAAGAATGACCAAGACTATTTCTATTTTCCTTAAGAGAACCAGATTTTGAGTAGTCTTGTAGTTGTAAACTACATTGTCAAAATAATATTTTCATTGAGATATTAAAATGTGATCACTACTTACTAATAAAATGAACTAAGAAAAAGAAAAAAACTTGTAACAGGAATAATGGTCCTTCAGAAACCAGAAACACTCTTTGTTTGCCTTCTTTTGTCTTCTGTCAGGTGTGTCCACCAGCAAAAGACCTGCCAGGCTCTATCACAAGTCCCAACCTTCTTATCAGAGTCAGATAATCACAGGTTTCATGTTTCCACCCACCTGGCATTCTTGCTTTCAGTGAGAGCCAGTAACTCCAGTCCCCTTTCTGCCTTTTGCTTTAGCTAACTCTTCTTTTTGTCTGTAGAGACTTAATACCCATGGTTCAAGAGAAACTCGCTGTCAGATTGCGAGCAGATGCCACCTCTGCTTCCGTTGCTGCTGGCCAAAAACCTAGGCCAGTGACAACTGGGCTAGAATGAGATTCCTGGCACCCCTGGGGAAGGAGCATGTTGGGGCACAGGGGTGATGGAGACAAATTAAAATTACTGCCAAAGCAGAGTAGAATAGCAGCTGGTCTGTGGAAGGAATCATTAGTATTCTAAGGTGATCTGAAGTGGTGCTTGGAAAATAAAGTCTAGAGGATGAAACTTACAACCTGAGAATTTATTTTTATAGTGGTCTTGCTTTAGAATAAAGAGATGAGATGTCACGGATCTCCCAAGTTGTAAAAACTAGAAATTTTCAACATTTGTTTCCCTGATTTTTGGATGTGGACCATAGATATTGCTTACACGTATATCTGGGGTGCCTTAAAGAATTCATTCTCACCTCCTGAAGTGAATGTCAAAGCTTCATGTGTCAGGCTCCTGTATCCCAACATACTCATCAGTGTCCAGGGGTGAATATGAGGGAAGACTTTTAGCTCCTGCATATTCTTATTGACACAGCACCGGGAACATGCCTGCTGAGCCTGGAAAAGGTCATACCACCGCCCCCCCCCCCCCCCCCCCCCCCAGAGACTGGCCAGGAATAGTCTGTCAGGCTGCTGGGTCTCCTGGCTGGTGAGCTGGATTTGGGAGCCTATAGGAAGTCTGGTGGGATTTTCTACTTGCTTATGCTGGAAGGCTTTGGGGTGGGGAAAGAACAATATCTTATCTCCCTAGAGCTATATTTGGTCAAGCACCATGCTCAAACTGAAGTGGGGTCTCTTGTATGGTTAGAGTTCTTTTAAATCCATCTTGCATTTAGAATGATGTGCTTACTGAAACCAAGCAGTATTATCTTGCCAAATCAGTATAACGGGGGCCACGTCATCTCCTCTTGTCCCAAACTTGTGTATTAAGGAGATTTTCTCTGTTTTAGCTGTTCTTCTGTAGAGGGTAATTCTATTTGCTAGTGCTTCACTCAGACAAAAAATGTTATGCTAAGCTAACCAGGCTTACACATATCCACAGCTATTCTAACATCTTAGCACCAGCAGCTCCTCTCCAGACAGCCAGTTGACAAGGGAAGGCCAAATCCAGACAAGTGCTGGTATCCAATTCACTCATAAAATTTAGACATTTAGTGTAATGTTAGTAGGGAAGATTCTGGAGTCAGACTGGCTTCTTTTAAATTCTTCTTTGGTACTAGCTGTGTGATGTTAGCCAAGTTCCTTACACTCTCTGAGCCAAGTCTGAAATAGAGATACTAATTTCTACCCCATAGACCATGGTGATACAGGGTGTTAGGCTCTGATGCGTACTGTGGCTATTAGTGTCTCATTACTACTCATTGCCAGCAGCATTACTATTGAGCTGAATAGACAAGAAGAAATGGGACCAGCATACATATTAACCAGAAGGACTTCTTAGGGGCTTATATAAAGTCCTAGCTGTCTCTACTCAACCAACACAATACCCATTCCTGGAAATAATTTGGGAGACATTTTAGTTGCAGGGAGGATATAATGCAAATGGGGATGAAGACAAATAAATACTGTATTTTAACTATTATTAATGTTGGCTATTATGTTTTATGTACCCAGGGCTGTTGTTTCCTATGAAACATCTGTTATATATTTATACATCTCAGCCGATCCTCAGTCAGTCTATGTGCAGCCATTATTTTCATATAAGATGGAAAGATGGGATAATTAAGTCAAACCATATGATTTCTAGGAATTAGCAATAGGCTTTTCAATTTTGTATTTCTGCCTTTTACCTCTAGCACAGTGGTTCTCAACCTTGGCTGCACATTAGAATCACCTGGGAATCTTTTTAAAAATCCTGACTTCTGGGCCTCATTCCGGAGGCTCTAACATCTTACTTTCATAGGTATGATCAGTTCATTTTGAAATTTAAGTAGAATGCAGAACAGGCAAACAAAGAGAAAAATAAATTCAGGGCATCCAAACTGAAATTGTATTTTAGGTTATCGGTGAAGTATATTTGACTTATTTTTGTTTCTACAGCTTCAACAATGAAAATGCATTACAATAAATTTTATAATTTTAAGGAATTTGAACAAAGCACTATAAAGTACTTTTAAAATTAAAATCATGCCCACCTTAGTCTTCAACTTTTAACATGAATTTGGCATAAAATAAGCAATTAAATGGTTTTTTTCATGAGTAAAATAACATTATATGTGGTATATAGTTCTTTGTTTACCCAGGAAATTCTATTGTGGAGTAGAAAGAACATTTAATTGGGAGTCAGAAAACTTGAATTCTAGTCCCAGAATGACCTTGTACTAATTGGATAACTTCCCTTCTTGGAGCTTTATGTTCCCTATTTGCCACTTGGAGGAGCGGATGCTCCCTAGTTCCCCCTTCCATTGCTTAACATGCTAATGATTTTACTTAACCAATAGTAGCAGGATTATAGCATCAACAGTCTCCCCTGAGCTCCAGTAAGGTCCAGTGGTTCTGGGGCCCAGGAAGAGAAAGAAGAGTAGGAGAGAGAGGAAGATGTGGGAGAAGAGGAAGAGGATGTATGAAGAGGGAGAAGGAAAACGAAGATTCCTTTAGATATCATAAGGCAGTAACAGCCCCACGTGAAATTCTGAAATAAGTATGGTTGTCTTTTTTTCTCATTGATTTTTATTCATTCAGTTCACAGCTCCTGTGTTCCTCTTCTCAGATTTCCAGATAAACAATGTCTAGCTGATGTTCTAATCTCCCTAACCTCCCAGGTCTGCCCTACCCCAAAAGGCTTCATAGTCCCAAATCTCTCTTTCCACTTCCTATCCAACCACCCACACGTCTGAATTTCACTGCAAATTGGGAGAGACAATTCACTCCTAAATGAGTATAATTTAATCTTCAACCCTCCTTCAGATACTCAATTATATATTTAAAAAAGAGGGTGCCTATAATTAGCATGTTAGGCAGAGAATAAAATGAAGGGGAAAATCCAAGAATATATGAGCAGAGCTACATGGCTGTCACTGCAACCATCAGGTCCCCTAGGATTTGGCTCCCACAGCCTTTCTCCTGAAAGCCTCTCCTGCTTTCCTCAGCTTCTTCCTAGGCTTTTCATTTGAACACAAAGACACTAAAAAGCCAGCTCTTATCACAAAAGCTCCCTTGGGGCACCACACTTTTTTCATGAACTAAATCAGGATATAAATAAACATAACTAAATGAATAAATAATAACAGCTTCCTTGGTGGTGACATTAGGGACTGTGACAGTGGGAAGGGGAAGGGCAGAGCCCCTGCCTTCTCTCTGTTGACAGATGCTTAGACCCTCGCAACATCAAAATGAGAGAAAGGAGAACAACCAATGTTTACCTGAAATGAAGAACAACTCAAGTGATTTATTGGACAATCTGCTTTTCCCCAAAAGCCGAGATTGCCAGCCAGGTATTAAACTATGTGAGAAACAGGGAACCAGAATTTTCCCACGATATCCTACAGCCTTCCCTGCCCTTTCTAAACCTTTCAGTAGGTGTGGCTCAGGTCAGAGGTTCCTTAACAGCTGTAATCATAGCACAGACACCCCCCACACACCCCTCCCGCTGCTCATGACTACATCTGACTTAATTAGAGGGAGGATCAGTCCTCTCCCACCTCTCCCAACAAATGAAGGGCACAGTAGCAGAGTAGGGCTGGAGCTCAAGGATTTACCAGGACACTCAACTGTGACTATGAGGCTTGAACCCCAGACCTTGATTACATAGGGGAGTGTTGGTGCTTCTGTAATTATGTAGCTGAATACCAACAATACAAAGCTGTATCTTCCTTTCAGACGGAAACACCCCTATTTGTTGCTTCAGAAATGCAGTAGGCAATGGGAGACGTCTACATCTTCTCGTCTCCGTGATCGTCTCCAGGGATGTTGTTCTCCAAGGCCTGGTGTGTGTGCTGGCTGGTCATTTCCCCTTACTTACACAACAGGATACAAAATAAGTATCCTGTTGTATATCTTCTACTTTATGCCTCTTAAACTTTTTTATATTCTTGTGTAAAATGCCCATAGTCAGTGATGGAACATCTCATACAATTCCCAGAGGTCTCTGGATGGGCTAAAGATGGGTTCACTGGACACTTGGTCCTGATAGCATGAGCCATCGTTGCTCAGGACAGACAGTGCTAGAGATATCAGACACCTCTGATAGAGGTGTGTATGGTGTTGGAGCAGGCATAGTCTAGAGCACTGGTTGGCAAACTCATTAGTCAACAGAGCCAAACATCAACAGTACAATGATTGAAATTTCTTTTGAGAGCCAAATTTTTTTTTTTTTTTTTGGTTTAAAACATGGAATCATTTATTCTTACACATCTACTGGTACACATTGGCTGAAGGCTGCCTAAGCCTGGCTTTTTGGATGGCTCTACTGGTTATAACTGTGAGAGCCAAATTTTTTAAACTTAAACTATATAGGTAGGTACATTGTTATTAACTTAATTAGGGTACTCCTAAGGCTTAGGAAGAGCCACACTCAAGGGGCCAAAGAGCCACATGTGGCTCGCGAGCCACAGTTTGCTGACCACGGGTCTAGAGGAATTATAATCACTGTAAGCATTCTATGCTTGCTTTCTCTTCCCAGACACCCTACCTAAAATAGAACCTCTCCTTTTCCCTGATTCTATATCATTCCACTCTTTATTTCTTCTTCAAAAATACTTACTACCACCAGATATAAGGGTCTGCAAAAAGTTGTGAAGCATGAGCTATGCTTATTTTAAAAGCTTGTTAGTTATATTTTCAAATTGAACTCTATTTTTTCTTTAAATTTTAAACACTTTTTCAGATGACGCACTTATAAAATTAAAGCAATGACTCTTTGTTCATCTAAAAACAGGTACAATAAGGTATTTTCCTCATGTTTCTAGACTTTTTGAGCAGTCTTTAGTATGTTTATTATACTGCTAGATAATTCTGAGGATATCTCAGTCAGAGGAAGGAGATTAAAAAGCACATTTGTATGGATGTATATTTATTTGATCTCATCATTAGCATTAGTTATTACCTCCACAGTTATGATCGGAATACATAATCTCAAGTTCCATTAAGTCTTATTCTTCTAGTCCCAGCAGGCTCTTGTATCAACTAATTAACACAAAGGTCAATGTTCTCATTTTTAGAATACCAACAGATTGTAAAAATGCAGCACTAATTATGCTGCTAGGTGGGGAAAGACAGCGCGAACAGCAAATTCTGCTCCATGAGGAGGAGGAGAGGGTTCAATTCTAATCAGGTCTCTGCATGGATAGAATTGACCGAAGATCAAGAGGAAAGTTCCAATCACAATATCTTTGGATAGAGCACATTGTTGTGCATGCACATCCAACTGTTGCAAAATCCCCAAGATCCTCTTGAAGATGGTGGCCTACCATCTCCCCTTGGTCAGCAAATATATATCATGTACTTACCGTGCGTAGTGTGGTGGTGGTGTCACACAATTGATGGTAAAGAATTCCTATTCTTTTAGAGGTTAACTCTGAAAGTGCACACACGCTGCTTAATTTTTATAGAAAGTGGAAGGCGACACATGCCAGAAAAGGGTACAGATTAAATCCTGTTGCACACAGAAAAGGGGCAGAAGAATAAAAGATTACTTATAGCTGGGGAGGAATAAGGAAGGGCATGGTGTGAGAGAGCCTTTGAGCTAAGACTTGAGAATGACAAGGACTTGAATATGCAATGATGAAGGCAAGTGTATTCTAGCACCGGAGCACAGGCACAACACATAGGATCCTCAGGACTCTCAAGCACGTTGTTCATGTATTTGCTATAACCTTCACATTATTTCTGCTGCTGTACCTCCGACTCCGTCATCTGTCCCATAGACTGGCCCCAGCTTGGCAACAGCAGCAGAGAACAAGAGTTCTTCATTAATGCAATCTGACGCTTCTAACTACTTTGTTGGTAAAAGCAGGAAAAAAAAACAGATTAATGAAGGCTCTATATTATCACAGAAGTGTAGCTAAGAATACAAATTGATGCAGCATACAGATTTGGAGGAAATCTTGGAAGATCTGCAGGTAAGTAGGGACGGTGACTACAACTGAAGTTGTTCTGCCTTTCAGGTGCTGGCAGAATGCAAATAATGATTGAGCTAGTGACACAGAGATGAGAGCTTCACTGAAAGAGAATTTGTGACAGTTGGGGTGGGGGAAAGCCAGTGTTCCTCAGTTAAAGCTGATGCGTAACGGAGATTGAACAGGAATAACTCGTACATGAAACAAAACTGACATGTTCAGGGAGCTCAGTTTCCAAAGACTTTGCTTTGAACACAAGAAACAGAAATAGTCTGATGGGGCAATAAATTGAAAGTGAATCCAGGTTTTTTGCTCCCCTTTCATCTTGTTTGAAATTCAATATACCCTCTCATTAAAATTTGCTATGCTTTTCCCCATTTAATAAACCAGATTTCTTTTAAATACACCCCAAATATACTTATATACATGTAAAACTTTACACGCATTCACAAATGGAATTATTGCATATGTGCTTTTCAAGTACAGTCATTTGTTTTTCTTTTTATGTTGGCTTGACTACAGCCCAGTCTTCCTTGTACCCCCATAACTGTTTATTTTCAGTAATCCTTGTGAACACCTTGTGTGTGTTCCACATATTCCACAAGCTCATGTAATCATAGTTGTAAACGGAGTTTTGCACTAGTTTGATGAACAAAAAAACACCATCAGCTTTGGCTGGGTAGCTCAGTTGGTAGGAGCGTTGTTCCGTACACCAAAAGTTTTCAGGTTCAATTCCCAGTCAGGGCACATACCTAGGTTGGGGGTTCAATCCTTGGTCAGAGCACATACAAACCTCTCTCTCCTCCTCTCTCCCAAAAATCAATGAAAACATATTCTCGGGCGAGGATTAAAACAAACAAAAAACTGCATTATATTAGTCACATTTCTCTATCTTGTTTTCCACTCAGTTTCTTTGTGGAAATCACTTCAAGTCAAATGGTTTACCTCTCATCCATTTTTTAAAATTAAACAACTGCTTCGTTTCATGATATATATATTAGAGGCCCGGTGCACAAATTCATGTACCAGTGGTGTCCTTTGGCCTGGCCTTTGGGATTGGGCCAAAACCAACTCTCCGACATCCCCCAAGGGGTCCTGGATTGCAGGAGGGTGCAGGCCAGGCTGAGGGACCCACGGGTACATGATCGTGGTTGGGAGTGTTGCAGGAGGTTGGCTAGCTGGGGAGGGATGGCAGGAGGGCTCCAGGGTGTGAGGGCTCCAGGGCGTGTCCGACCTATTTGCTCAGTCCCAATCAGCCTGACCCCAGCAGCAAGCTAACCTACGTGGTCAGTGCATGTCATAACGAGTGGTTGAGCAGCCTTAGCATATCATTAGCATATTATGATTTGATTGGTTGAACAGCTGAACAGTTGACCAGACACTTAACATATTAGGATTTTATTATATAGGATAAAATTTGAGGTTATTCTACTTTGCTTTATTCATGGGGAATGGTTTATAAATGCCTCCAAAATAATTTTTAAAGACCACTCAAATAATTATATTTCAAATGCAAACAAGATAGACTTATACAATCATGTTTTCACATCAGCCATCCATACTAAGAAGCTAATTAGACTTGTGCACGTTTCAGGGAGAAACATGAGATTTCTACTGCTCATACTCTACTTCCTCTCCACCAGCCAGGAGTAATTGAAACCTTCACCTTCTTCATCAGGGCAGGCAAACAGGCAGGTCGAGACCCACATTTAAAATATGATTCCAAAGAAAATTGGTTTGGGGGTGGTTTCTATTGCAGACTAATTCAATAACAAAATTCTGCCTACTTGGCCTTACTCTTATATGAACAGATTTTGCCTCCAGCCTGCTTCTGTCAACACCCTGTTCCTTCATCCCATCTTCCACGTTATCCAAAGTGCCGACTCTTTCTTGGCCTCTCCTCCTGTACTTTCATATCTATCTGGCCCAGGCATTCCTTTTCACTTAGCTAATCCTCTCTCTTGTGTCATGCACCCCAAATGTTCCCTAGCCCCTCACATCAATATCTCTGGCTCCTACTCTTCATCCAGGCCCACCATGAAAATCACCCCTCTGAGTATTAAGCAGTGATTAGCTTTGAACTGTAGGAAAAGCTATTTGTTTGCTTTCCTCCTTCACGAGTTTACCAAACCCCGGAGTGCACTGTCTGTATTGTCTCACTCATCTTTGTGGGCACAGTTCATGGGTAGCAAATGCTCCGGAGACGTTTGTTGGGCTGACTTGGTTACATTTTGAATCATTGCACTGCCTTTGGGCTCACGAAAGTCAGTCATGTCTCAACCATTAGCTCCCCATATATGTCAGTCATCTGGACCTCATGTTTGTTTTCTCCTTTCTCTCTTTCTTTTCTTATAAAACTCTTTTTTCTTCCACTCCCAACACTCCAGTTCCTCTTCTTCTTACTACTCTCCTGGACTGTTGTACAAGGTTTTCTGAGTAGCAGTCCTGTTTCCTATGTCTCTTTAGTCATATATATTAAACAGAAACTTTCCAAAACTTAGCTCTGAAACCTTCAGATCTTTCAGCCAATTGGGTAAAACCAAACCTTTTAGCCTGGCTTTCAGATGTCCCTCACACTATATGATGCCAAGCTATATGTCAGGGCTATCTGTACCATATGATGCCCTCTTGTCAAAATACACAATAGTCCAGTGTACTATTACTAATACACTAGTACAGTGTACCGGACTACTGTGTGTTTTCATTTTCATTTTTTGCATTTTAGCTGTTTCATGTGTGCCTTATTTATTCCTTTTTCATACCTTAATATGTACTCCTCTCTGTGTTGATAACTTACCCATCTTGGAAGATCTTGATCATTATCAGGTCCCACAGCTTCGGAGAGGCCTGCCTTGGTTTATTCTAACCAGCTATCACTCTCTCTCCACACCTCCATGGCTCCTTATTGATACCACTCTTCTGGTTCCTCTTATTATAGGTAAATAATTTATTATCCTTTTATATTTTAAATTAGTTACATAAAATCATATATTATATATTTTATATATAGTTATATATGCTATATTTTAATATATAATTATTTATAAGTAATAGCTACATATACTATATGTTTAATATATGATTATTTATATGTAAATATTTGCACACAGATACATGTCTGCATGTATATATTTGCGGGTCCTTTTATTTTATATATATTTGATTACTATACTGTAAACATTTTAGACAAGACCATGACTTATTGATCTTTGTTTCTTGCATTATATGCTTCAAATAGGTTCCATGAACTTAAGTAAACATTTAAAGATCAATTTATTTCTTAAGAAATTCCCAATAACTTTGGGCCATCTTTACAACATTTAGTAGGAGAAAACTAAAGCCAAAATCTTTATGATTTAAATCACAGAATCATAAAAACTTTTGTTGTAAGAACTTTCTAAATGTAAGTAAAAATTAATCTTTATCTATATACTTTAATTAATACTCATGCATATAGAATACTATTTCAATAATTTATTCCCCATTAACCATCTTGGAGCAATAAAGAGTTTTGGAGCAATAAAGAGTTTTGGAATATTTCTGGCATATTCAAAAATTTTAAAGATGTGCTAATTCATATGGCACCTCCCATTGTTTAAAGAGATGTGATATGTATATTTGCAGTGCAGCTAAATGGCAGGACAGGGAATTTCTCTCTAGTTTTTAAAAAGTTGTTTGTTCTTCCCAAGTGTTAGTAAAAATATAGTTGCATTTTAACCTAAGTAAAAACATGTGATATAGAAGTCTTTGTTGTGTACAATTGCTTTTTAAAGATAATTTGTTTAGAGAAACAATCTTCTCAAATAAATGAATTTTTAAATTTTTATCAGATTCATTTGTTATATATAAGAATTTTGTGGGCCCAAATGAATAAAAGGATAGGGAAATGCTCCTAGAATCACAGAATTGGAGAAAGACTCTTACATTGTAATAGGCCATATATGTATACACACATATGTATATGTGTATATATATGTGTGTGTATATATATATACATATATATGTATATATATATACACCCATACACAGATACCTGTAATATACATCCAATGAATTTTATTTTTACCATTTGTTATATAAACTTGTACTATAGGTACCTTTTCAGTTTCTGTATTCTTTGCCCATTTCAAGTAGTATCTTTGAAAAATAAAACAAAACCAAAATAAATTACAAACAAAGAGCTCTACTAGTTGATCTATTATTGTTCTCCTAAATTCCTGATGTGTCTGGATCTGAGCCAAAGCAAACAAAGACATTGCTTCACAGAGAATATGCTGAGATGTGCCTTTGAAAACTGTGAAAGTCCTAGTGCTTTCACTTTTATTCTTACAAGGAGCATTTTGGCAATTTTCTCTAGGATTGCATATGGAAAACAGTTCATAAGGGATGTAGCCCTGTGATATTCTCTGATGTCCTTCTCTCTTCCTAACTTGATCAATGAACACACCATACCATTTATGTGCTGCTTAGAAGGGACTTTCCAGACCTCACTTGGGGTTTAAACTTCATGCTCATGATCTTATAAAGGCTGAGAACCATGGTATTGCTTTGGTGATCTTCCCTGAGCATGGGTTCATGGTTGGTGACAGGTACCTGTTTCCAGAAATGCACAATTCTGCATGAAAAGGCTTACCAGAAGTGTGAATGGAGTTGGTACCAGCTCAGAGTAGTTCTACACTGCACTGCATGGACCTAAAGGATTGGAGCAAATCAGTGATGAAATGGCCTGGTATGGGGCGTGGCTACAGTGTTTTGTCCAGGTTCAAACCTCGGACTAATGAAAGGACAGGGTCCTCTCATTGCCACGTGCAAGTCCCAGCTGGAAGGTAGGGCCCACCCAGCACAATCATAGCCAAAGGCTGTGGTAGTAAGCTTGAACCTATAGTCCAAACACGTGGCCCCACGTGCCTTGTGGTAGAGTTCAGGTGCATGTAGTTGAGTAGGGTTGAAACTCATGAGAATGCTGTAAACAACGTGATCATGCCCCTACTTTGCCTTGTGGCATCTGCTATAAAATAAAGACATGGCTTGTGGGTGCCGGCGCTGTCTCCTCATCAGGGAGCAGCGTCACACCGAGACCCAGCTTTCATTCTCTTATCTTTTTTTTTTAATTTAATTTAATTTTATTTTTTTTATTTTTTATTTTATAGCTTAAAGTATTACAAAGGGTATTACATATGTGTCCATTCCCCCCCCCCCCCCGCCCTAGACAGTCCCCTAGCCTCCCCTACCCCCCAGTGTCTTATGTCCATTGGTTATGCTTATATGCATGCATACAAGTCCTTTGGTTGATCTCTTACCCCCCTACCTCCTGCCCCCCAACCCTCCCCGGCCTTCCTGCTGCAGTTTGACAATCTGTTTGAGGCAGCTCTGCCTCTGTATCTATTATTGTTCAAAAGTTTATAATGGTCTCTATTATCCATGAATGAGTGAGATCATGTGGTATTTTTCCTTCATTGACTGGCTTATTTCACTTAGCATAATGCTCTCCAGTTCCATCCATGCTGTTGCAAATGGTAAGAGTTCCTTCCTTTTTAGAGCAGCATAGTATTCCATCGTGTAGATGTACCACAGTTTTCTAATCCATTCATCTACTGATGGGCACTTAGGCTGTTTCCAGATCTTAGCTATGGTGAATTGTGCTGCCATGAACATAGAGGTGCATATATCCTTTCTGATTGGTGTTTCTGGTTTCTTGGGATCTATTCCTAGAAGTGGGATCACAGGGTCAAATGGGAGTTCCATTTTCAGTATTTTGAGGAAACTCCATACTGTCTTCCATAGTGGCTGCACCAGTCTGCATTCCCACCAGCAGTGCACAAGTGTTCCTTTTTCTCCACATCCTCTCCAGCACTTGTCGTTTGTTGATTTGTTGATGATAGCCAGTCTGACAGGTGTGAGATGGTACCTCATTGTTGTTTTGATTTGCATCTCTCGGATGATTAGTGACTTTGAGCATGTTTTCATATGTCTCTTGGCTTTCTGAATGTCCTCTTTTGAAAGATGTCTATTTAGGTCCTTTGCCCATTTTTTGATTGGATTGTTTATCTTCCTTTTGTTAAGTTGTATGAGTTCCCTATAAATTTTGGAGATTAGGCCCTTATCTGATATGACATTGGCAAATATATTTTCCCACACAGTGGGTTTTCTTGTTGTTTTGTTGATGGTTTCTTTTGCTGTGCAGAAGCTTTTTATTTTGATGTAGTCCCATTTGTTCATTTTCTCTTTAGTTTCAAGTGCCCTAGGAGCTGTATCAGTGAAGAAATTGCTTCGGCATATGTCTGAGATTTTGTTGCCTTTGGATTCTTCTAGAATTTTTATGGTTTCCTGCCATACATTT
Source organism: Myotis myotis (assembly GCF_014108235.1). Classification (NCBI taxonomy): domain Eukaryota; kingdom Metazoa; phylum Chordata; class Mammalia; order Chiroptera; family Vespertilionidae; genus Myotis; species Myotis myotis. The sequence continues at coordinate 57,224,580 of NW_023416335.1, read as the reverse complement.
AAGTCCTTTATCCATTTTGAGTTTATTTTTGTGTATGGTGTAAGTTGGTGGTCTAGTTTCATTTTCTTGCATATATCTGTCCAATTTTCCCAACACCATTTATTGAAGAGACTATCTTGGCTCCATTGTATGTTCTTGCCTCCTTTGTCAAATATTAATTGAGCATATTGGTTCGGGCCGATTTCTGGGCTCTTTATTCTATTCCATTGATCTATATGCCTATTCTTGTGCCAGTACCAGGCAGTTTTGAGAACAGTGGCTTTGTAATACATCTGGTATTGAGATCCCACCTACTTTGTTCTTTTTCAGGATTGCTGCAGCTATTCGGGGTCTTTTTTTATTCCAGATGAATTTTTGGAGAGTTCGTTCTAGATCTATGAAGTATGCCATTGGTATTTTAATGGGAAGTGCGTTGAATTTATAGATTGCTTTGGGTAGTATGGACATTTTAATGATGTTGATTCTACCAATCCATGAACACGGTATGTTCTTCCATCTGTTTATGTCTTCCTCTATATCTTTTTTCAATGTCCTGTAGTTTTCTGAGTAGAGGTCTTTTACCTCTTTAGTTAAGTTTATTCCTAGGTAGCTTAATTTTTTTGGTGCGATGGTAAACGGGGTTGTTTTTATAATCTCTCTTTCTGAAAGTTCACTATTGGTGTATAGAAATGCCTCAGATTTCTTGGGGTTAATTTTGTATCCTGCTACATTGCCAAATTCATGTATTAAGTCTAGTAGCTTTTTGATGGAGTCTCTAGGGTTTTGTATGTATAATATCATGTCATCTGCAAATAAGGACAGTTTTACTTCCTCTTTTCCAATTTGGATGCCTTTTATTTCTTCTTCTTGCCGAATTGCAATGGCTAACACTTCCAGTACTATGTTGAACAGGAGTGGTGAGAGGGGGCATCCCTGTCTTGTTCCTGTTCTTAGGGGAAATGGTGTTAATTTTTGTCCATTGAGTATGATGCTGGCTGTGGGACTGTCATATATGGCTTTTATTATGTTGAGGTATGATCCTTCTACTTCCGCCTTACTGAGAGTTTTTATCAAAAATGGGTGTTGAATTTTGTCAAATGCTTTTTCTGCATCAATTGATATGACCATGTGGTTTTTTTCTTTCAATTTGTTTATGTGATGTATCACGTTTATTGATTTGCGGATATTGTACCATCCTTGCATCCCTGGGATAAATCCTACTTGGTCATGGTGTATGATCTTTCTGATGTACTGCTGGATCCGATTTGCTAAGATTTTGTTGAGGATTTTGGCATCTATGTTCATGAGGGATATTGGCCTATAATTCTCTTTCATTGTGTTTTCTTTACCTGGTTTTGGTATTAGGGTGATGCTGGCTTCATAGAATGAGCTTGGAAGTATTCCTTCCTCTCGAATTTTTTGTAGTAGTCTGAGGAGGATAGGTTTTAGTTCTTCCTTGAATGTTTGGTAAAACTCCCCTGTGAAGCCGTCTGGTCCTGGGCTTTTGTTTGATGGAAGCTTTTTGATGACTGCTTCAATTTCTTCCATAGTTATTGGCCTACTGAGATTTTTAGATTCTTCCTGATTGAGTTTTGGAATGTTGTATTTTTCTAAGAATTTTTCCATTTCCTCCAGGTTGTCTAGTTTGTTGGAGTAGAGCTGTCCATAGTATTTTTTAACAATCATTTGTATTTCTGTGGGGTCTGTTGTTATTTCGCCTCTATCTTTTCTGATTTTGTTTATTTGGGTCCTCTCTCTTTGCTTCTTGGTGAGTCTGGCTAGAGGTTTGTCAATCTTGTTTATCCTTTCAAAGAACCAGCTCTTGGTTTCATTGATTTTCTGTATTGTTTTCTTGGTCTCTATGTCATTTATTTCTGCTCTAATCTTTATTATCTCCTTCCTTCTGCTCACTCTGGGGTTTTCTTGTTGCTCTCTTTCTAATTCTTTGAGTTGTGGAGTTAGATGATTTACTACCATTTTTTCTTGTTTTTTGAGGTAGGCCTGTAGAGCTATAAACTTCCCTCTCAGGACTGCTTTCATTGTGTCCCATAGATTTTGGATTGTTGTGTTTTCATTGTCATTAGTTTCCAGGATGTTTTTAATTTCTTCTTTGATCTCATTGGTAACCCAATCAATATTTAATAGCATGCTATTCAGCTTCCAGGTGTTTGAGTATTTTGGGTTGTTTTTATTGTAGTTTATTTCTAATATTATGCCATCGTGGTCTGCGAAGATGCTTTTTATGATTTCAATCTTCTTGAATTTGGGGATACTTTGCTTGTGACCCAATATATGGTCTATTTTTGAAGATGTCTTATGAGCATTTGAATAGAATGTATATTCCCTGGCTTTGGGGTGAAGTGTTCTGAGGATGTCTATTAAGTCCATCTGATCTAGTGAGTCATTTAGGATTGCTGTATCTTTGCTGATTGTTTGTCTAGAGGGCTTATCCTGTGCTGTCAGTGGTGTATTAAAGTCTCCTACTATGATTGTATTGTTGTCGATCTCTCCTTTGATATCTTCCAGGAGTTTTTTTATGAATTTGGGTGCTCCTGCATTGGGTGCATATATGTTTACCAGGGTTATATCTTCTTGTTGTATTGATCCCTTTAGTATTATGAAGTGGCCTTCCTTATCTCTTGTTATGGCCTTCACTTTGAGGTCTATTTTGTCTGATATAAGTATTGCTACCCCAGCTTTCTTTTCCTTTCCATTTGCCTGAAAGATATTTTTCCATCCTTTCACTTTCAGTCTGTGTGAGTCCCTTCTAATGAGGTGGGTTTCTTGTAGACAGCAGATGTATGGGTCATGTTTTTTTATCCATTCAGCCACTCGATGTCTTTTGTTCATTCTCTTATCTTTCTTTCCTTAATCCTTTCATCCCCGCGCTCCCTCCCACCCCCGCCCCACTCAGTTTACCTTTTGGCCGCAGCAGCCTGGCTAGTCCGAAATTAGATGCATACAGTAGGTCTTAGTATGAGGCAACATTTCCCAAAGCCGGTGACATTGGGAATGTTTATGATTTGACTCTGAATTATGCTGAATACACCCCTGACACCCCACCCCCACTGCTGCCCTATACCTATTATTAAATACATGAGGTTTTATTTATTTAAATTTGATATATTTTGGCCACCAGGCTTATAAGCCATGAGAGTTTGTATTTACTTGCTACTAATCAGCTGGATAGTAGTTCAAATTAACAGAAGTGTGACTGACTCCTGAAAGGCTGGGTTTCATGCTCTCTTTGCTATTTTGATTCTTTAAAATCACTAGACTAAAAAGGGCAAGTTTTAAAACAGTGTATATCAAATCTAATTTTCTTGATACAATTTACAAATTAGCTTCTGTTCCAAATTTTACATCATGAACATATTACTAATAAAGAAATCAAATAGCTCCTAAATATAAATTGTGCTCCCTGGCTAACAACCTGTAATCACCTGCTTCCATAAACAGTGGTTCTTTATTTTCCTTCTGACCTTGGGCTGCCTCTCAGGCCATTTTCCTGTTTCCAGCCCTCTCTCTCAATTTCAGCTTATCCTTAGGTGCTAATTAAAATGGCAGGTGTTAAATTGATCATTAGCACGTTTCAACTACTGCTCTGAGCACAGAAGTCCCTCAGTGATTCTGTTTTTCTCCCAATATAATCCCTCTTTCCCCAGACATGTTTTCTGCTGCTTTTCTCTAGAAGCTCTAACTGCTTCTTAAAGAGAAAGCAGATAACCTAGCATGTCTGCTCCAGCTGTTCGTCATTTATTTCTTAGTTGTGTTCCCTCTGAGTAAATGACAGAGCCCGGATTTTTTTTCCTTTTAGTAATGGGCCATCATCTTATTTATTTCAAGTGTTTTGGAAGAATAAAACAAAACAAACCTCTATTAGACAGATTCAGTACACTCTTCATTCAAATTTTATGGTAGCCAAGTAGATAGCATACATATGGACACACTTCTTTTTAACAGAATGTGTTGATTTTATTTATATTTTGTGGTAACAATACTTAATTTGAGATCCAACCTTTTAAGGTTTTGTTTTTTAAATATATTTTTATTGATTTCAGAGAGGAAGGGAGAGGGAGAGAGAGATAGAAACATCAGTGATGAGTGAGAATCATTGATTGGCTGCCTCCTTCACTCCCCACACTGCGGATGGGTCCCACAACCCCAGTGCCCCATGTGCTGTGACTGGGAATCAAATCATGACCTTCTGGTTCATAGGTTGATGCTCAACCACTGAGCCTTGCCTATCTGGGCCTCTTAAAGTTTTTTAACTGCATAGTATGCATTGTTAATACAGGCACTATGTGTACAGCAGATCTTCAGACCTTATTCACCTTCTATAACTAATATTTTATCTTCCTTGAACAGCAACCCTCTCTCCCCAGCCCCTAGCACCCACCATTCTACTGTTTCCAGGAGTTTGACTATTTTAGATAACTCTTGTAAGTGGAGTCATGCAGTGTTTGTTCTTTTGTGTCTGGCTTTTCTCACTTGGCGTAATGTCCTTCATGTTCACCCATGATGTTGCCAATGGCAGGGTTCTCTTTTCTCTCAGTCTCTCTCTCTTTTTTTTTAAATTTAAAGGCTGAAGGTATTCCATTGTATTTCTATACCACATTTTCTTTATCAACTCGATGGATGCTTAGGTTGTTTCCATGTCTTGGATATTGTGAATAATGCTACAGTGAGTATGGAGGGTGCGGCTATTTCTTTGAGATTCCAATTTCAATTCTTTTGGATACCTACCCAGAAGTGAGATTGCTGGATCATACGGTAGTTCTATTTTTAGTTTTCAAGGAACATACTTATGGTTTTCTCTCTGACCCCACCCGACTTCCCAGATATCGCTGCACCATTTTCTACTTGCATTGTGTTAGGAGAAGTTGGAGGGAGGACATCACTGTTTCCAGACTAGGCAGACCAGTGTTATCAGGGCTCACCTGGTCCCTGGAGAAGCTAAGTAAGTGGGGAGGACACTGAAGGTGCTCTTTTTGCACCCAAGTCAGTAAATGGCTAAGACATCTAATGTTTAGCAATTGCTGAACTTTAAATGACAAAATAATTTGTTATGTTTCAATGGTACTTCTAGTTTGACCCAGACCTCCTAATTTTTCTAAGTGTTTCTCAAACTTGTCTTCACATCAGAATCACCTGGGTTGTTTTTTCCAAAATAATACTAATACTTTTTTCCACCTGCAGAGACTGTGCATTAGACTGGGGTGGGGCTTGGGCTACAGAATTCTTAAAGCTCCGCAGGAAATTCTAATATGAAGCAGTTGTTGAGAATCACTGTTTTACCTCGGTTTACCTTGTCACCCACATAGAGCAGGAACCGGAAGCAAGTGAGACTTAAGCAGTTGGTGCCTGTGTTTTGCATTATACTTGAGGGCTGCAGGTGAAAGAGAGAGACTTTACCCTCAGACTCTGCCATTAAGGTAGTGATTCTGAGCTCTACTTAAATGGGCCCAGCTGTTGCCTAAGTCTGACCAGTCAGTTTAGGAATGAGGGGTTCCTCGGGGGAGGAGCTAGTAAGGGCCCCAAAGTGCTCCTCTGACACTCACCCTGAGTAGGGACAAGTGCAAGGTTCCCTAGGGACCCACACAGAAACTTGGGGAAAATAGAGACAGAAATAGCACTTGCCCTAATTAGTTCCACTTCATTCATCAAATTTATTCATTACTCAAGCATATATAGGAAGCCTTATACATTTGAGTCCCATGGATTAAATAGTCCCATGGGCTATTTGCAGAATGAGAACATGCTAAATATATTTCTACTAGATGGATTCTTTGGGTTTTATTTCTGGACAGACAGGTAATTGGGATCACCTGAAATAAGCATGAAATTTAAGCAGTCCTTTCGAAGGGGGGAGGGTGGAATTCTTCTTTCTGTATCAAACCAGTTAGAGCAGCAATTTCATTGTTAATGAATGTATCCACGTATCTAAGTAACATTAATTGAGCATGTCTTCATGATGAGACACAAAGACAGAGTCCTGTCCTTGAAGCATTTGCTGACTTCCTGCAGGTGGAGCAAATGATGTGGGGAGAAGCTACAGATACTATGAAAGATGATGTGGAGGGGACACAAAGGAGAAAGTGGTCACATTTGGCAATAACTGTCATATGCAGGATGCTTGCTGTTATCTCATGAAGCCAGTGTTCTTTTTGTTCATATTTTCAGAAGAGGAAATTGAGGTACAGAAAGTATGTGGATATTAATGAGTGCCACACACCTTATTAGAATAGCGGAGAGGAGGAAGTAAAGAATAATAGAATATGCCAAGGAATGAGAATTTATGACTCATAATACTAGTGACAAATCAGATATGCAGGTTTGAGAAAGATAACAGTCTAGAATTATTAAGTGGATGGTGGTGATATTTATTCATACATTGTTATGCATAAATATTTGTCAGGTGCTCTCATGTGGTAGACACTGTGCAAAGTGTGGGATGTAACACTGAACAGCTCAGGCGTAGTCTCTGTCTTCAGGAGGTGACATCCTAGAGAAGGGAAACAGCATTTAATGACGTAAACAACACAACATAGCTGCAGTAGCAAATGCAATTAAGAAATAAACAGGCTCATAACAAAGCAAGGGAGATGGTATTTTAATTGTAAGGGCAAGGGTGAGGAAGATAGGGTGGGGCAAAAGTAGGCTTACAGTTGTGAGTATGTAAAATAGTTTGTTCTTGTATTATTTATTAATTATATTATTTTCCATATGAAAAACTATAAACCTGCTTTTGCCAAACCCATATTTAGGGAGGGAATATTTGAGCCCAAAACAGAGTGATGAGGACTCAGCCTTGTAAGAGCCAGTGGAAGAGGAACAGAGACAAGGGAAACAGTAAGAACAAAAGCCAACTAGGACACACACCTGGGCCCAGAAATAGTTTATTTGAGGATGTTTCAAATGTAGGAGAAAAGAAGATAGGCCACGATTAATCTAGGGCTACATACAGGGTCCAGGTTACACAGTGTTATAGCCAATAACACTGAGAAAACTTTGGAAGGTTTTAAAACTAGGTAGTGATCCAATGTAAAGGAACAGATGCTAGTCCTGGTCATGTTAAGTTCAATTAGCCAACTATACATTCAGAAAGAGATGCTTAATAGATAATGGGAATTGTGAGCCTGGGACAGGGGAGAGTGGCCGGGGCTGTGGCATCAGGTGTGAGAGTGGTCAATATACAGTATATGTCATAGGATGGAAAGAAAACAGAGCCAGCAATGAGTCCTGGAGGACAGGTAAATGGATAACTAATTATGCTATCTCCATATAATAAAAAAATTATTGAAAAATAACTGAGCTATTGATTTACCAAAGAAAACCCATGAATTTTATAATGATTATGATGAGTTTAAAAAGCCAGAAAAAAAGGGTACATGCTATGTGATTTCAACAGTAGGAAATGCAAACTAATCTATTGTTAACCTGAGCATGAAAAAAAGGGGAAAAAGAGAGGAAGGGCAGGGGACAGACTACTAAGGAACACAAGAAATCTTCAGTAATAAATATGTTAATTATTTTGATTATGGTTAAGATTCCAAGGGTATATATTTATTTCAAAATTTACATCAAATTACACATGCTACAAGAGTGAGCTTGTATGTCAATGCAATACCTCAATAAACCCATTTTTTAAAACATCCAGAATATGGAAAAAATAAAGATGGAGCCAAAAGAAGTATTGTATTTAAATTTATAGCTAAAATGTTTATATAGAAACAGAGAGAATGGAACAAAAAGTGTATTCAAATACATTTTAGAAAAAAGTAACATTTCTGAATTATAAAAAATGAAAAACTTTTAATAAAAAAGTCTGGTTATTAACTGCAAAAGTTATAAAAATCAAGTGATATTGAAGGAAATGTTAGTTGTAATATGCAAAAATGGTGAATATAACAGGATATATTTAAAATTTATTCTGTAGCATCTGATTAAAATATATGGATTTTTTTCATATATATACACTGAGTGGCCAGATTACTATGACCATCCAGATTATTATGACTACCCCATCAGTACTTCATTGACACTTCCAAAAATACTGAATATTGTAAAATTCCTAAGCAAATACTCTCAAGGTTTTATTGTTATTATTATTTGCATAACTAATTCACTTCATTATACTGATGGGGTGGTCATAATAATCTGGCCAGTCATAATAATATGGTCACTCAGTATATAAATATATATATATATATTTAGTGTCCCCCAAAATGTATATACACACTTTGAATAATTATAAAGGCAGTGTTTATTAAATAACATTTCATTTTCAAAATTGAGTTATCAGCTGTTAAAGTATGTGTACTTTTTTTTGGAATACCTTGTAGTTAATATAATGATTTATAAAATTACATTTTATATTATTTAAATTCATATTTTGTACTTATTTTTATCTACATAAGCAGTAAATAATAAACAAAAAGAACGGTGTGGAAGCCAAGCACGTCTCCAGCTGTAGAGACAATGCATGTATCAAGACCTGGCAGATTGGTTAGTAGCAAAGGCTCCATATAATACTAAACTAAAAGAGAGCCCTAAGTGCATTAACTGTGCAGTTCCTATCTCTCAGCACATAGCTTATAAAAGGTCTACATGGCTCTACTAATTATAATAATGTATCAATAAAGAGTACATGTTTAATAATGTTAACAGAGAAAGCTAAAAATCCTAATAATAAGACAATGAATTACACCAAGTGTTCAAAGTGAAGTTAAAGGTATATGTAGTTTAAAGGAAGAGTGCAAAAATTTCCCTGAAGAGCAGAAATCCTGTCATATACTCCAACCAAGAATTACTTGCTTGATAAACATATAACCTCAGGCACTATGAAATGTTCCCTTTTTCTTAGGGTCTGGTAAGACTCTGCCACCTTAGGACCCAAATAACACTATTGAAATGCAACCCTGGAAGTTAAAATAAAAATCAAAAATTGGAAGATATTTTAGAAATATGTAAATAATAAAGAGAATAAACACACAATGTGCATGTTTTAGTATAAGTTCAAGTTTATGTAATATGTTTTTTAAAATATATTTTTATTGATTTCAGAGAGGAAAGGAGAGGGAGAGAGAGAAACATCAATGATGAGAGAGAATCATTGATCCACTGCCTCTTGCACACTTCCTACTGGGGATTGAGCCCACAACCCTGTCATTTTCCCTGAAGGGGAATCAAACTGTAACCTCCTGGTTCATAGGTCAATGCTCAACCACTGAGCCACACCGGGCAGGCTATGTAATATGTTTTAAATTACTGTATTTTCATAAGTTTGGATAATATTAAGGCACCGACGTGATCAAAACCACCAGCTATAATAAATCTACTATTAAAGTTTAAATAAATTAATAAAAATTAATTAATAACATTTATAATCAATGTTAACTGTTCAACAATTAGTTTTAGATATATGAGTTTAATAAATTGAACATTAAAAAATGTACAATAGCACCCTGACAGGTATGGCTCAGTTGGTTGGGTGTTGTCCTGTGTACCGAAAGATTGCCATGTTGATTCCCTGTCAGGGCATGCAGGAGGCAGCAGCTAATATCTGGCTCTTATATGGATGTTTCTCTCTCTCTCTCTCTCTCTTCCTCTATCTCTAAAAATCAATAAAAAAATCTTTTTTTTAAAGAAAGAAAAGCAGAAAGAAAAAGAGTCAAAATGATGAAAGTTTGAAGTGTATTTTCCTCAATCCAGGATTACTTGGTCTCTAGTTTTTCCCACACTGGTGAACAACATAAAGCAAAAAGGCAAGTACAAAGAGGTGGACACAACAGAGCTGATCTGCTCCATTCCCTCACTAACTGTGCCACTAAAATATTAGCAGGGAGAAGAAGAAGGAGTGGGATGTCTATATCGATAAATATATATATGATTGTATTTAGCCAAGTAATATCTAACATTATTGCATTCACATTTTTGCCAACTTCAGGGAAAGCTCTTCATTTTTTATTGAAATAAAGTACCATCTACATGAATTATGATTATCTGAAAAAAACCCTAGAAATCTTTTAATAGATGGTTTTTACTAAACAAATGGGGGAAAAAAAGTATGCAAAGAATGTGTAGAACTATTTTGATTACAAAAGAAGAACTTGAATTTTATTATTTCTATATTGCCTAATTGGGAAGGTGAAAGGAATTGTGTGGAGTGATGCAATGATAAGATGAAAGTGAACTTAGAGACTGTTGACTCTCAGAGGAAAGGCAGGGTAGGGGGAAAGGCAGAAGGGGTCAATGGGGGATAAAGGGGGAGATATGTAATCTTTTCAACAATAAAGATTTTTTTAAAAAAAGAAAGTGAACTTAGAGACCAAGGGGAAACCCAGAGAGCAAGAGAAAGGGGAGTTCTGGAAACCTCTAATGCAGTGGTTCTCAACCTTGACTGCACATTAGAATCACCTGAGAATCTTTTTAAAATCCTGATTTCTGGGCCTCATCCTCTGGAAATTCTGTTTCTTTGTTACTAATGTTGTGGTCCCACCCACAACAAAGAAACAGAATTTCCAGAGGATGAGGTCCAGAAATCCGGATTTTAAAAAGATTCCCAGGTGATTCTAACGTGCAGCCAAGGTTGAGAACCACTGCAATGAGATCTATAAGAAAGTGGGATATAAATTGGAGAATAAGGGGGCTGAAACAATAAAAGGTTATCTTTAGAAAATGAGATATTGGAGCTTAAGATCTTAAAGATAAAGTGATTCTGGGGCATAGATTTGTCCAGGGAGTGGTCATGAGAGTGGGTTGCTGAAAAAAATAAAAAAAGATAATAATGCTAAGACTTCTATGAACATTATTCAGAGCACTATTCCAAGTTATTCACATACACTTACTCTAATCCTTCCAACCACCCCATAGGCAAATATTATTATTTTCTCTTTATAGGTTAGAAAAACAGAGAGGTTAAGAAGATCATATGGCTAGTAAGTAGTTTCAACTCGTAGATGTGAACACATCTAATCTAGTTCCCAAGTTCAGCTTTTAGTCATTGTACTCTTCAGCCTCTTTTATAATAAGTACTAGAGGCCCAGTGCATCTATTCGTGCACTGGTGGGGTCCCTGGGCCTGGCCTGCGGGGATCAGGCTGAAACTGGCTCTCTGACATCCCCTGAGGGATCCTGGATTGCGAGAGGGTGCAGGCCAGGCCGAGGGACTCCACTGATGCATGATTGGGTCCAGGGAGGGGCCTTAGGAGGGCTCCATGGTATGTCCAGCCCATCTCACCCAGTCCCAATCAACTGGACCCCAGCAGCAAGTTAACCTACTGGTCAGAGTGGCTGCCCCCTGGTGATCAGTGTGCATCATAGCAACTGGTCGAACGTTGAATGAACGTTCGGACACTTACCATATTAGGCTTTTATTATATAAGAAAATATGAAGCTCAGGATAATGATATAGATACAATTTATTGAGAACTTAGCATACACCCGTGGCAAATTTTACACATACAAATATGCAATCTCCTTTTCTCACAATATCCAAAGTCTCAAAAAGGTAAAACAAAGCAAAACAACAAATTACCAGATAAAAACCACACACCTAGTAAGTAACAGAATTGGCATTTAAATTCTGTTCTGTCTTTTCTCCTATGTCCCCCATGGAAATATGCCAAAGATTGGACTTTTTCAACACAAACTCTTCTGGAAAGAATGATTATACTGTAATATTAGTATTAATTTATTTAATAAGAGTAGAACTTTTTTATTGGAATAAGGAACCCTTATTAGTAATTTGGAATAAAGGGGACCTATTTAATACTTTTAACAATAAAGACTTAATTAAAAAAATAAAATTAAAAGGTAAGAATGGCTAAACAGGGGAAAGTTGCATAATCAGAAAGAACATAAACATATAGGTCATTAGGAAGACTGAAGAAATAAAAAAAAAATCAAAAGGTTAGTGGTGGGACAACAAATGTAGACTGCATACTTGGAATTTGTGAAAATCAATTTCTTGAATTGATAATATTCTTCCTGAGGATATCAGGACAGTTTGAAAGGATAGAAACACCAACTTTATCCAAATCAAATTAGTTTCCCTGTCCAGTCAAATTTCTTTAGGTGAACATAATCTGGTCATATCCAGTTCTACCTCATATTTAGGGAAGAAGCCAGGAAGAAAGAAATTTCTGAAATGAAACATTGAATGGATCTTCATTCTACTTCATGCACCCTTTTTCTCTGATGTTTATGGTCATGGAATTTATGCCTTCTATGAAAGAAAATGTTTTGCTGTACTAAGCAAGAACTTATTTTATGGCTTATTATTATAATATTATTATACATTATATATAATTATTATAAGAAAGCAGCTATTTTATTGGACTGGGTATCATGGGAAATTTAAAGACTGCCCTTGAGCCAATCACAAACTGTGTTGAGAGGAAGCAGGATGTGTGCATGAAACATCCAGGGAAAAATTCATAGACAAATAAAGCAATGCATAACCTAAGCTTCTGCAATCCCCTGACCAACTTTTCCAATTATAAAATCCATTTCCTTATATTGAATAGCACCTTTTGTGAATTCATTTCTTTTAGGGTATAAGGAAATCTAATCTTTCAAAATCTCTAGCTAAGCTTCCAATTTTTGCCCTTAAATAATAATCTCATATTGCAGCTATATCAACAATGATGCTTTCTAACATTTCAAAATAGATTATCTCTTTCTGGTTCCAATCTGCCTTCTCAGTCTGCCCTTCATTTTTCTGCTGCAGAAACCAAACCTGCTCTGCTTTCTGCAGCTGGAATTCCCAGCCTTTTGGTCCATATCTCAAATACCCTCCAGCCTCAACTCTATCAAAATCCTAATTATCCTTTATTGCCCAAGTGCCATACCCTCCATTAACCCTTCTCTGCTGACACCATATGGAAGTGATCTCTTCCCTAAACATCAGTCATTTATTTGTTCAAATGGCATTTATTGAATTATGTCACACACATTATAATAGAGATGAGAGCAAATTACTAAGGGAGTCTCAAAATTGTTATCCTTAGGGCTTGATGTATGATAAAGCAGAGTGGATGAAGATAAGGCTAGAATGGCATAAGCAAACAGTATCATAAAAGGTCTTATATTCTTTGCTAAAGAATTTAAATTTTTATCTCGTACGATACTGCTGTAAGATCTTATATTTTCAAAAGGACTAAACTATCTTATATTGAAATCACTGGAATGCATTACTTAGTTTCCTACTTGAATATAAAGTCCTTAAGGACAGAGATTTTGTCTCATTAATAAATAAATGCTCTATATAACTTTAAAAGCAGATTTAGGCCATGGGTTTTGTCTACTGGAGCATTGTGTCATGTATAGAAATCAACATACACAGCAAAGCTCTCCCTTGAGAATCTCATTGAAGCTTAGGAGAGCTAATGGGATCAACTGGTGAAATAATCAATTTAAACTAATATATCCAAATAAATTCACATGATGCTATATGAATTTTGCTTAATGTCAAACCAAGCAAGTCCAGGAAATGTGATTGTTAAGGTTTCCTTAGCAATGTGAACTCACCCACATTGCATATGGATATTGTCTTGAGCAAGGGAGCATTCCTGTAAGGAGTCACTCCCACCCATTTGTGTCTTTCCACAATTCCACGTTTATATAGAAGAGACCTCCCCCAATAAGCCACTGAAGTCATACACAGGTTACACACAGAGAGGGAGAGAGGGAGAGCTTATGTGATAGACGTTAGCAGAGCGAGCATCTGGTGTGAAGTTCAGGTCACTGGTGGAGAGGCAGGTGGTGATCTCAAACCAGGTGGCTACAGTGGTGGCACATGTCCAGTAGAGTGGAGGTTTGGCAGGACTCTGAGTGTGACCTGTAGTAGAGCCAGCTCAAGTGTCAGGTGGTCAGAACTCTGAGTTCTTATAGCTCACAATGGGTGTAGGTCCAACTTTATTGGTGTCCAGATGGAGTCCTTACCTAAGTGTCCTTGAGCCTTCGGGGGCCCCTCCTAAGGGTTCTCATTGCACCCCATTACCTGTCTTGACATAGCACTTGGCATAGCTCTCATGGCTGACAGTGACTCCATATTTGGATTGTCAGAAGTGTTCAAAAATTCTGCTCTGGTCTTGTTCTATACATATAGGTTTTGCAATATTTTTTTTTTTTAGAGAGGAAGTGAGAGGGAGAGAGAAATATCAATGAGAGAATCACTGATTGGCTGCCTCCTGTACGCCCCCTACTGGGGAACCAAGCCTGTGACCCGAGCATGTGCCCTGACCAGGAATCAAATCATAGGTTGATGCTCAACCACTGAGCTATTCTGGCCAGGCTATACATATAGGGTTTTAACACTAATTAAAGAGTCTTTAATATAATATATTCCCCTGAACAATGCTATGAGAACTTGTCTTTTATATTTTCATTAATATAATTTTTTCATTGCAGTATTTACACAAAGTCCAAGTATTATTTTTTGCATACGGGGAGGGCATTTTTGAATTGTCATACACAATAGAATGTCACTTAGTTACAGTCACATTACCTAAACGTGGAATAAGAGGATTGATATATCCTTTGTGTTTAGAAAGTAAGGGGTTAAGGAGAGGCTATTGTAAGCGAAAATCACTGTCCCCACTGTGCCTGGGACATGTGATCTGAGCCTGAAGGGGTGAGTATGGGTGAACTCATAGTCATGTCCAGAACAGCTGGACATCAGTACCCTGGAGAAGAAAAGGAATGATGTGCTCTTGTCTGCCCAGCAGAGGACACAGGCTGCGTCAACCATTCCCCAAGCACGTTGAGTATCAGTCTATTAAATTGGGTCATAATTATAGAGAAGTTCTTTAACTAAATACTTCCACTTGGGAGGAGATGAGAGGAGAATTCTGGCGGTGACTGAGGATCTAGTCCTGTGATTAAGGGTTCTAGTCTGTGATTTCCTTGAGACACAGGAGTTTGGCTTCAGACTACTTCCCCTGGGTGTACCTACATCATTCAAGATGAACTATTCTTAAATAGAATGCAAAAAGAAAAGAAACCACAGGATAATAATTCCACACTTTTTTTTTATAACTGATTACTGTGTTGAATACAAAGAAGTTCAAGTTTAAAATAAAAACTACACCTGAAGCCAATTAGAAGAAAGGCATCATTATTTTCTTACTGTTTGAATCCAATTTTTAAAACCCACAAAGGGGTTATTTAGACGGCAATAAATAGTAAAGTCTTTTTTCCCTGACTGCCAAGCAATCTGTTGTGGTAGAAAGTTAGACTAGCAAAATAATTGAGATGCTGACAAAGTAGCAGAGAAATAAGGGTTGTTAGGAACAGAATATTTAAATCAATATTATGCTTTAGTCTAATTAATATGTACTTTGCTATTGTAGTTAAGATTTACTAATACAAAAGTATGATAATTTCATCACTCAAGCTTATTAATAAAGTTAAAAGCAGGTGAGCTTTGGTAGTTTTAAACACACACACACACACACACACACACAGATTGTGGACCTAAAAACGTTCTCAAAGAAAATTCTGTTTCTTTGTTAGGAGGTGGAGCCACAACATTAGTAACAAAGAAACAATTTCTGGAGCATGAGGCCCAGAAATCAGGATTTTAAAAAAAAGATTCCCAGGTGATTCTAATGTGCAGCCAAGGTTGAGAACCACTGGTCAAGAGACTAGACCATTTTGGAGGACTGATGGAGCTGACAGGCCAGCAGAGGACATTTGGCTCAGGCGGACTAGAAAGTCCTGAACAAGAAAGTGGCCCCAGCCTCATTTCGTGGAACAGCCAGCGGTCACCCTATCCGGCACAACAGGAGGCACCTGCACTGAGAGCAAGACAGCAGGCCAACGATAACAACGGCCGCTTACAGCCCACAGCCTCAACAGCCGGCACCAATCGGTCTGAAGGACAACAAACTCCATCTAATCTGACTGGAACACTTACATCCCTCAGCCTCCTCCCCTTTCGGTTTGTGCGCATAAAATTCAACCCCAAGGACAGTGGAAATTTAGTCCTAACCTGTCCTGGTTGTGGCTCCATCCCCATTCTCACTAATAAACTCCCCTCTTGCTTGCTGCATCCGCCTGTCCTTGAATGACTCCAACCTTACAGGAGCATATCCAGTAGTAACTGTGGCCCATTTGTTTAAAATGTAGTGATACCAAACCGAGGTTCAGCTGCCTGCTGCGCCAAAGACAATAATCAGGAGACAAAGGCTAGTGGAAGAAAAGTCGGTGTATCCAAGAGCTGGAAGCTTGAGAAGATGGCAGACTCACGTCGCAAAGACTCTTACTAACTGGACATGGCAGGGATTTTTGTAAGGAGGAAATGGAAGGGAAAAACAAACAAACAAACAAACAAAAACACACAAAAAAGAACAAAGGAATCAAAAGGAGAGGGTTGAGAGCTCTCCATTTAGGGGACTACGTGCAAGCCAACACAGGCTGTTCAGATAACTGGGTGGAGGTCAGCAAATCTCACGAAGCCGGAATGTGTGCTCTTTTTGAAGTTAGTCCCTACAATCCCAAAGCAAACAGGCTGTTTATCTGCAGTCACATATTAGTTAGCAGGTCATCATTTACAGAAATAAGGTTAAAAGAACGGTGAGGCAGGTTATAAATGTAAACTTGGACAATTACTGCTCCCATTAGTTTTTTCATTGTTGTCTTTTTAACACACATCAAACTGTACTGTGTCACGTAAGGTGGGAACTGTCCTAGTTCCGGTGCTATTTTAAAAAACTTTGCTTACCTAGTTAGGACACAAGATAATGACTCCACATCCAGGCCATGCTAACCCAATTAATATGACTCTCTTTAACTGAACCTGTCAGGAGTTCTTTTCACCACAGATTTCATAAAGACATATATTAGAAGAATTTGGAACACAACCCATCCCATGTAATAGTTATTAATTTGTTTATTTTTTTACATTTACATAGTCTCACCCTCAAGAACAGTGGTTCTCAACCTTGGCTGCACATTAGAATCACCTGGGAATCTTTTTAAAATCCGGATTTCTGGGCCTCATCCTCTGGAAATTCTGTTTCTTTGTTACTAATGTTGTGGCCCCACCCCATAACAAAGAAACAGAATTTCCAGAGGATGAGGCCCAGAAATCAGGATTTTAAAAAGATTTTCAGGTGATTCTAATGGGCAGCCAAGGTTGAGAACCACTGCTCAAGAACCTTCAACTTTTTCCAGTTAATTTAAAGTAATATCCAGAGGTAACTACATGTAATGAGGTGCCCCTGGTTAGGAAACTAAGAGAACAGGTAGACTCTGGGAGGCAGTGAGAGCCTGAGCCTTTTATATCTCAGACTTCCTGTCTGCAGGAACTCCATGCTGGTGAAACGAACTGTGACTCCATTTCTAGGACCACAGCTCTTTCTGAGTCTACTGATACTTAAATACTGAAAGCAGGTGAGACCCCACCGCACGACTCCTCTGAGAACAGGTGTTTGTAAATGTGAACTGATAGCAAGAGGATTCATTGAGAAGAAAAAACCTACTCTGTGTTTTAATCAAAGCCCAGAAGTGACTGATGCTTCCTACTACAAAGGCCTTTCCTGAGGTCACAATAACTGCCTGGTTGGAGACCTTGGTTATCTTTTCTACTTGAGCGAGGTTTTGATTTTGATGTTTAGGAGCTTAATGCCCACTCTGTCGCTTTATTCAACTCTGCTCCTGAAAGAGTACTCATTTGCTATACTTGGAACTGCTAATGAGATATTGATCAATATAATTAATTAGCAAGCGTAGAAACTTAATTGCATTTCAACTAGTTAATCAATAACAATACTCACTTGAGATATCTATCTATCTATCTATCTATCTTACTCTGGATGTGAATACATATGCATGTGAGTATATATATGTATATCTATATGTCATAGCTATATGTTCACAAATAATTTCTGTCCCTAAAAACTGCATCAAAATATACTCAAGATATAAAAATTGTCATTTACTTTAATAAAATTATTATTAGACTAGAGGTCTGGTGCATGAAAATTCATGCACTGGAGGGGGGTCTCTCAGCCCGGCCTGCCCCCTCTCGCAATCTGGGAGTCCTCAAGGCGGGAGGCGATCTGGTGATCAGGGGAAGGCGACATCCCCATCACACCTCTGCTGCTGCCACTGCTGGCAGCGCAAGCCTCGGCCGGCCCTGGTTACCTGAGCCTCGGGCAGCACTGGGCGACTGGGAAGCTACCATCTGAGACTTGCCTGCACCTTGGGCCAGCCCTGGGAGGCTGGGGGGCTAAGGGGACTGGGAAACTAAGGAGGCAGGCATGTGGTGGGGCTGAGGGGACTGGGCACCACCATCTTGTGGCTGTGAGTGCTGCCATCTTTGAGGGCATGACAGTCAATTAGCATATTCCCTCCTTATTGGCTGTGGGCACCACCATCTTTGAGGGTGGGGCAGTCAATTAGCATATTCCCTTCTTATTGGCTGTGGGTGACACCATCTTTGAGGCTGGAACAGTCAATTAGCATATTCCCTCCTTATTGGCTGTGGGCACCACCATCTTTGAGGGTGGGATAGTCAATTAACACATTCCCTCCTTATGGGCTGTGGGCACTGCCATCTTTGCAATGGCGTGAGGATCAATTAGCATATTCCCTCTTTATTAGATAGGATAACAGTTCCTGATGGATAAGATTTTTATCAAGGAATACACATGAGATCTTACAAGAGGCACAAGGATTAAATCACAGGTTGACATGTACAAACAGGACATGGTAAAATGAGAGGCTCAATATGGGGCATACTATTCTCATGAATAGCCTTCTTCTTAAATTCTTATCTTTGTCACAGTCATTTTTTGCTCAATTTGTCTCCTTTTTCAATATTGCTTAGGATTGCCCCAGATAGAAATGTGCATTGAACTCTTTTCTTCAGCCCCCATTTTCTTCTATTCTTACCTTAAATCAGATCATCTGGGTGTCCCTTGCTCTCAGGCTGCCTTCACTTTAGGGATCCAGGCTTTATATTCTCTAGACCAGTGGTTCTCAACCTTCCTAATGCCACAACCCTTTAATAGAATTCCTCATGTTGTGGTGACCTCCAACCATAAAATTATTTTTGTTGCTACTTCATAACTGTAATTTTGCTACTCTTATGAATCGTAATATAAATATCTGATATGCAGGATGTATTTTCATTGTTACAAATTGAACATAATTAAAGCATAGTGATTAATCACAAAAACAATATATAATTACATATGTGTTTTCCGATGGTCTTAGGTGACCCCTGTGAAAGGGTTGTTCGACCCCCAAAGGGGTCGCGACCCACAGGTTGAGAACCGCTGCTCTAGCACATGCCAATGTTTGAGACATTCACTGACCTTTTAAAAATCACCCATGCTGAATTCAGTTCCCTCAGAGATCCCAATTCCCAGTGGCCTGTGCTTCTGTAGCCTTGAGGACCTCTTTAACAGAAGCTGAAAGAGCATACTTTTAATAAAAGAAGTGAACCAAACAGTGAGGCATGAAAATGTAGGCAGAAATTTATGTATCTAATAAATGCACACAACTGGCTGTATTTTCCAAGTGAGTACCTCCAAGAGGCCCTGTCTTCTCATTCTTTCAAAAATTGCTGTTCCTGGTTAAAGAATATTTATGAACATAAATGTAAGCTTTTTTCATCAGAGGCTGTAGAATCCAATCTGATTCTGTATTTCACAAATCCTTTTGGCTCTCAGTACCTGTCATGTGCTGCATAAAAACAGGAATGGAGTTAGTTATAGGAATTATGTGGTCAATGAAAAACAATTCCACGCTATTTTGTACCTTGTAAACTTTCAGGCTGTTATACAGAGTGTGTCAATGCAATTCCTGTTGAAGAGCCAGATGTTTGAGTTTTGCTATGATTTTTAGCCAGGCCAAGGAAAACCAGTGATGTGAAGTGGACATTATGAGCTCTGTGAGCTCTAAACCAAGTAATATCAGGTTGTCCCTGAACCTGTTTTCCTCCCAACAGAATTGTCA
The DNA here is from genome assembly GCF_014108235.1 of Myotis myotis. Taxonomy (NCBI): domain Eukaryota; kingdom Metazoa; phylum Chordata; class Mammalia; order Chiroptera; family Vespertilionidae; genus Myotis; species Myotis myotis. Next base: position 57,204,631 of record NW_023416335.1, on the reverse strand, counting down.
CCTGAATATCTAATTAGTGGTTATAAATTTAACAGAAACTTCTAGTATCTATCAGAGCTACTTGAAATTAGCTATTATAGTACATTCATATTTATTCTTAAATACCTTATTAGCTGAAATTTACATAGCAATAAAATATGCAGTGGTGTTTCCATGGAAATATTATTATTATATTAAACAACGACATTTCCTTACACTAAAATATTAATTGACTCATAATATTTTAGAACTGACACTGTTTTTTTTTATAGTGTCATGATACTTTAATTACAGTTCCAGAAATTTTATTACCTTATATTTAGAAACTAGAATATAGGTTTTTCTTTTCAGTTTATGGACTATATCAGTTGTTTATATCTTAAGAGCATAATTGCTGTTTAAAAAAATCCCAATAAAATATACAAATGTTAGGAATGTTGCAGAACCAATCAAAAGCTACTGATGCAAATGAAGCAATAATTTGAAAAATAGGAAGAATTAGGCTATTCATTGAGAGTTAAATTACTAAGATTCATTCTCAGAAATGTGACTAGCCATCCAGAGAAGACCAAAGGCTCTGTATACATACATGACTGATAGGATTGGGAAATCAAAATTTCATTCAAAATGATTAGGGGGAGCAATCTTAGGAAAGCAAAACTGAATAGTGAGTTCAATTTGTTAAAGAGAAAATTAATCATTATTGCTACAGAATTCAGAGAAAGACTCTATGATCCAAAAAGGGTTGGCCAATAAAGATGATAAAAATGGAACCTAGCTAAAGACACAACCAGTCTCAGCTCATAGTAGTTAGAACTCTTTTATGAAATCAGTCATTTAGGCTACATTAGCTTTCAGCTCTTAAACACTCAAATAACACAACTAAGTCCTCTTCCTCTGATTCTACTTATACTTTTATTTTCATATAGCTTGGAAATGCTCTAAACTGCCAAGACGAGTTCTTTCATTCATTTGCTCATCACTTAACACATTCACACAATACTTATCACTAAACCATTCTGTATTTATTTCTAGACTCTAGGAGAACATCTTGTACCTCCACTCACCAGAATCTCTCCCCAGATTTTGGTTTAGATTAGAAGGTGGTAGGGGAGAAGGCATTATTCTCTAGCAGCAGTTGCCAAGAGCCTTGAGGACTCATAGAAGTTCACAGAAACTTCCAGGTGAGCTGGCGAGGAACATCCACTTTGATGCTCAGGCAACTGGCGTTGGTGGCAGTAGCTACAATGACTTTTGCTACCTCACATCTTCCAACAGTATGTAAGCTTTAAATTTTTTCATCAAAATTTTGTCATTGGAATTCTTAGAGCAGCTTCTGTTTTCTCTCTCCAATCCTGATACAAGGTGATCTGATTTTCTTTTACCATGCAATTGTATTATTTTCATTATCAACAGAGAAAAAATCCCATTGGTCTAGGTGAAAACTGCATCTGACCAGAGTGTTATTTTTCCTGAAATAATTTCACTTTAATAATTGCCATCAAAATAAAACTATATAAAAAAGAAGCTAATATCTCTTTTTTCCTTCCTTTTCCTTCCTTCCTTCCTTTCTTCCTTCCTTCCTTCCTTTCTTCCTTTTTAACCTTTAATATTTGTGACTTTAACAAATTCCAGCTGATTAAAAACTTGTCCATGATAGTTAAAGTCCAGGGAAAATGAGTATATAATTAATTTTAAAAAATGTTTATCTTTACCTGTGAACTCTCTGCTCAAGAGAAGTGATAGGATTCCCTTGAGTATTTACTGAGTATTTATGTAATTCATTATCACAGGTTGTAGAGAAGTTCCTTAGTATTCCAGAAAATATCCTTCCAAGTCCAGAATTTTCTATCAAGCATAAACTTGTCTTTAGAATATCAAGCTGTCAGTAGACTTTTTACTTTTTCACCAGGTTCCAGCTTGGAAGTATTATTATTGTTGTTTGTTTATTTGTTTGGGGGAAAAGTTTGAAACTTTAATTTTTTCCCCCCAAAGAAGATGGCAATCCAATCAGGCATTGTTATTACTCTAGACCAGTGATGGAGAACCTTTTGAGCTCGGCAATCTCAGCATTTTGAAAAACCCTAACTTAACTCTGGTGCCGTGTCACATACAGAAATTTTTTGATATTTGCAACCATAGTAAAACAAAGACTTATATTTTTGATATTTATTTTATATATTTAAATGTCATTTAACAAAGAAAAATCAACCAAAAAAATGAGTTCACGTGTCACCTCTGACACGCGTGTCATAGGTTCGCCATCACTGCTCTAGACTCATTCCCACGTTTGGAGACACCATGGGTAGGATAATTGATGATAATTTAGGAAAAAAAGGTTGAAATGGACAAAATCTGAAGAGGATGTAATCATCAGAGAGGCAATTGGGTGGCAATTCTACAGGACAAATGACCCATTAACTGATCAGCAATTAGTCATTTCTCGTAAGAGCAGATATGCAGTGCGCTTTATGGAATATGGTGTATGTTTGAAAGGACATGTAGGGTAAAGCAGTTGAGGATTGCTATCATTTTATACGTCTCTATGAAATGATTAATTGTGAAAACAGATTTTGGATTTTTCTTGGTTCTGTCACTGAGATTCAAATAAGCTCTGCCATCAGAGCCCTTTTACACCTGAGCATAAAAAGAACATTAGAAGCCTGACCTAGTTGAAGTGGCTGACCAAGTTATAATGAATGGGATCACAGGTCACAAAAAATTTTGCTCATAATCAAAAACTCTCTTCAATGTTTTAGTTCCAAACTCTTTGAGAATGCTAACTCAAAATGTCAAGCTCACAGTACCTCCAAACTGTGTTGTCCAAGGGTGAATGGAGAAATTTTCCTGCTCTCTGTCATGCTATCCTCCAAACCAGTCCTTTGCCATGTCTGTGGCCACATTCATTATTGATCTCCATTATTGTTTCTCTTCAGATGACTACACACAGCACCATTACTCATGGCTATGTATTCAGTTGGCTGCTAGTCCATGTTCATGCTACTGTTTGTCTGGATTTTAAATGGCCTTGTTTGTAATTTTCAATTTTAATATATGTGCTGCCAAAGTGAGCACTGTAATTTTCAAAGTCGATCAGGCTGAGGAGGAAAACTGTAACTGATGTGCAAATTGTGTACCACATTTTGCTTTGCATTATTCATTTTCATTATTCACATCATGGTGCATTTCTTGGAAAAGAGCAGAGAATTTTAAAAAAGTACTTTCCTAGTGCCTTGGGTATCATTGCAAATGGAGTGATGTTTTTCTACAGTGTGATTTCATTAGGATAGGGCTCATCTAATTTCTCTTAGACTTGCAGCCTATTGATCTATGTGTATTTGCATAGCTAACAGTAAATTTAAAGTAAAAAACAAAAACCCAAAAACGTTTCCAAATGAATTTCAAAAGACAAGAAACTAATCTAAAGACCATAGTGTGTTGAAGTCACACTCTCAATTGTAATGTCAGTTCCTTCCACTGATGAAACATGACTAATATCTGGAGTCCTCGATTGCTTTATCTCAGGTTGAGAATAGCCAAGTGAAGGTTCTAGGTCTGAGCATGTTTCATCGGTAGTAGCTCTGCCTTCCTGATGGGTATGGGAGAATTCCTCAGTCAGCCAATTTCTGAGACACAAACGGTCAAGCATTTTTCTTGCATTTATTAGGATTGAGCTTCAATTTTTCATTTCTATGAAAATGTTTCAATTATAGATAGATTTCTGTTAGAGAAATTCTACAGATATTTTTCCCGAATCACTCCAGTGACTCTAATTAGGGGTCAGAAAAATGAATGCTGCAACTTTTTCCCCTGTAGCCGAACTTCTATCTTAATGATTATTTCAGGATTGCCATGGCTTGAATCATCTAACTTTCTGTAGTTCCCTTTGATTTTTCAGCTTCAGTCCAGAAAACATCAATTTTCCCTTTTTGAGGGCTCATGCTTCCCTTGAAGTCACCTTAAACACCTTTGGCTTTCAGTTTAATCATGGAATATTTACCTCTGTTCCTGGATTACTTCCCCCCTTTCTGCGAATATATATCATATCCCAAATTACTGCAGAAATTCTGCCTAGCTTGTTTGTTTACCAAAAGGAATATATTTATATTCTCAATGGAAGGTGAATATTTTGCATAGAAATTTGGATTTAAGATAATAGACTATAATCATTGTATTGGAAATAACCAGCCTTATATATAAAATATATAGGCCTATAGGAGGTGATTTAATACATTCAACAGCAGTATTTTTGGTACGCATTATGAACCCGGCATTGTGTTAGGTTCTGAGATGCAAAGATGACTAGCACTAGTTCCGTCATCAGGGGCTGTGGTGAAGAGAGAAAGGCACCTGAAGGGAACCACCGTGCCGTGTAATAGTTACTGCAGTAACAGTGTATGTGCCCAGTGGAGACAAGCTGGCTCTTTCCTAACATTCCTTCCATGGGGTGGGTGGTGGTGGCTGGAGACGTTAACATTATCTAAATATATAAAAGCCTAAGTGACTGGACGATCGAATGACTGGATGACCAGCTGGAGCTATGATGTGCACTGATCACCAAGGGGCAGATGCTCAACACAGGAGCTGCCCCCTGGTGGTCAGTGCGCTCCCACAGCGGAAACAGCACTCAGCTGACACAGGGGCACCAGTCACAGGGCTCAGGGCTGGCTAATGCAGCTGCGGTGGTGCCGGGAGCCGGTCCATGCTTGCTGTTTCAAGGGACCTGGCATATATGGCATACTGTTCTTAATATGTTTGCTCACCTTCTTGGCACTATGTGTTTTAACCAAGGTCTCTGAGAAAGGTTGTTTCCCCAGGTAGAGATTTTCCCCTGAAGTTAGGGAGGGAATAAAACCTCTTAACTAGTGCCAGGTGGGTAATTAATCACTTTAACTACGAACAATCATGCTTAAGCTACATAATCTTTACTCCCTGGAATGGAGATAAGAAACGCCCTAACCTTTGTAATAGAGATTGATAGGATTGAATCAACTGGTATAAATACAGATGTAATAAGACAGCAAGACACAGAACTTAGAATACAGACCAAGAGAGACAGAACCTAGGCACAGAACCTACACAAAACGTTCTCTAGAGACAGAAGAACTTCGCTGGAGAGAACATGGCAAAAGATCCTGGACAGAAACTGGCCTCAGAACCTAGAGACAGAATGTAACGAGAGAACATGGCAAAAGATCCTGGACTGAACCTGACTACAGAAACTGGCAAGAGAACCTGACTAGAACCTAGTGACTGAACCTGGCTGGAGAACCTGGACAGAACCTGGCTGGAGAACCTAGCGAGGGAACATGGCTACAGAACCTGGCTGGAGAACCTGGAGAACCTAGCAAGAGAACATGGACACAGACCCTGGCAGGAGATCCTAGGCAGAACTTCGCTGGAGATCCAGACCAGAACTTGGCTGGAGATCCTGGCTAGAGATCCTGGCTAGGCTGCTGATCAACTGAACGCTGTCTCCGCGTCATTCCGTCTTTGCCGACTCCGTCCACACCTTTGGGGACCCCTGGACCTGCTGGGGTTGGACCCCAGCATGGTGGCGTGAGCCTCTCCTGCGGACACTCCCACTGTGTGCCCAAGTAGCAATGGAGGCAGGTGCAGCGGGGCCGGGATGAGCAGGAGTGGCAGGGTGCTGCACCCAGCCCCGGCTTAGGCTCCTCTGCGGCTGCCTGCCACTTCCCGCACTACTTTGTGCTGTGCAGGATTGACACAGACAGTGGGCTGGAGCCTGATGAGCTGGTGGGTAAGGCTGGGCTGCGGCGGTGTGGAGGTCCACTGGCCCCCGCAGGCCAGCCCAAGGTACTCCACCAGTGCATGAATCTGTGCACTGGGCCTTTAGTAATTAAAGAAGGCTAAAAATGTGAATGTCCCAGGTCATATAGATACAATAACTTTACTCAATCTAAGGGATAGATGACCTATATACAGGATACAGTATTTGCTTTTAATGACTGTAATTAAAACAACATTCTGCCTGTAAAGTTTATCTGCTTAAATAAATTGCTATTCTCCTGTCTAATGAATAATTGGGGCCCTGGCTGGATTGGCTCAGTTGGTTGAGCATCATCCCTCTCACTAGGAGGTCACCAGTTTCATTCCGGGTCAGGGCACATGCCCCAGTTATGGGCTTGATCCCCAGTAGGGGGCATTCAGGAGGCAGCCGATTGATGTTTCTCTCTCTTTCCTTCCTCTCTTTCTAAAATCAATAAAACATATTTTAAAAGGTGGGCTATGAAAAATGAGGAAGACCCAAGAAAATGAGTGAGTCAAAGAGGCATTTTATTATCATGTAAAGGGTATTGAAATCACTTCTTCTAAAAATAACAATAACAAAACTTTGTATACACTAGATTCTTTTCTGACATTAGGTTTAGACGTGGCAGTTGAGAAAGGAGAAGAGAGAAGCTGAAAAACTAAACAACACTCTATCTACTTTACAATTTTGCCTACAACTATCTAACCCTGACTCATAAATATAAACGACTTGGATCTCACCCATTGTTGAGTGAAAAATGGCTTGTATGTGTAATGTGATCCCATTTTATGAAACTGTGAAAATAGTATAAATGAATATACAGTTTATAAAATTTCATCCTTACATATGATATAAAATATACATATCATATAAATACATAAAGAAATGCCCAGAGGGTAGTTCTCCAAAATGTACCTATGATTATTTTATGTGTTGGGATTTGAGAGCTTTTACTTTCTTTATTACACTACTTTGTTTTTTTCTGAATTAAAAAAAAACTTTATTAGCAGCACCATACATCAGGCATTGTGCTATGCTATGAGTATATAAAATAAATCAAAAGCAAATTTAATTTTTCCTTCATGAATGTATATTATTTTAAATAACCGAGAATAACAATATATAGCTAGAAAGATTGAGCAATAATAATTTTTTAAAACTCGAAGATATTCAATATGATCTCAGGACACTTGATAAAAAATTATTTGAGAGGTGTAATTCTGTCAGGTGTATTAGTACAGTCTCATTGCACAGAGCATGAATGCCTACAAAATTAGAGTGAGTCTTTTAGCATCATGATAAGCCTCTTCTCCAAGAATATTTAACCTATTTATTTAAGATGGGGATTTCTTCTGTGGCTAAACTATTTCTATCTGCTTGCAGTTAAAATTTTGTTTATTTTTAGTTTTGCATGTTAGTTGGAAATAGGAGATAGGTGGCCTTGATAAATAGAGGTGGGATGGAGAATGTTTGTAAAGATGAAAAATTATATGGAGCAATTTGTAAGGTTAATTTAAGTGATCTAAAGATCAGGGGGAAGCATTGTTCTATCAAAGAAGATGACAGAAAGACTAAATTACAAGACAGCCTAGAAGAAACATGTCCGAAAGTGAATTGTATACTAGAATTCTTTACCCTGGGAACACACGTAGCCCTCAGAGCTAAGACCAAACGCAAAATAGATGCGTTCTTTATGAAACAAATCCTTTGAGATATATTTTAGAACAAAATTATTATAGTTACATTATCTTGGAATGTGTGTGAGTGTCCGTGTGCATATAACATTTTAAAGGAGTCAAAATTTATAACCTAAAATCATGTTAAAATTCAAGGAGTTTTATTATTTTTAAAAGTACTAACTCTGTTTATCTCAAATGTTTTGGGATTATGTTTGTTTCATTAAATGATAACAATGTGTGAATGAAGGGGTGAAAGCACAGAATTATAAGTAGTGATGAGAAAATTTGAGCTGAGGATGTAGGAGAGCAGCTATGTAGCAAATGCTTTAGCCTAAAAACATTTTCTACAAAACATTTCTTGTAGTGAAAACCCTGTCATCAGCTAAAGTCATCATTTATTGCAGATCAAGAGAAGCAAGGTTAGAGAATGTCTTGGGCCTCTCATAAGCTCAATATGTAATTAATTGTTTTAAAATAAATTGTTATTTAATTTATAAATAAAGTAAGCATACATGCAGACTCTATGGATGATATTAATGCTCTAGAAGCTTATACACATGCATATACAAACACAAGAATAATTTGTTTGTAGAGGGCTAGTGGATAGATTAAACACAATTAGGAATTTTTTTTAATCCTCACCCGAGACTATCTTTTTATTGGTTTTGAGAGAGAGGGAGAGAGAGAGAGAGAGAGAGAGAGAGAGAGAGAGAGAGAGAGAGAGAGAACATTGATGTAAGAAACACAGTTTTGTTGCCTCCCAGATGCACACTTACCAGGGATTGAACTCCCAACCTAGGTATGTGCTCTGACCGGGAATCAAACCCGCAACCTTTCGGTGTAAGGGAGATGTTCCAACCAGCTGGGCCACCGGCTAGGGCATGGGTACCTACTTAGAAGAGAAATAAGTTAAGCAAATTTCTGAAGTTTCAGTACTGCACAGGAATATGTTTTTCCCCCTAAATCAGTGGTTCTCAACCTTCTGGCCCTTTAAATACAGTTCCTCATGTTGTAACCCAACCATAAAATTATTTTCGTTGCTACTTCATAACTGTAATGTTGCTACTGTTATGAATCATAATGTAAATATCTGATATGCAAGATGGTCTTAGGCAACCCCTGTGAAAGGGTCATTCGACAGCCAAAGGGGTCGCGACCCACAGGTTGAGAACCACTGCCCTAAATTGAGTGGAAATTATACATGTAAAGTTTACACTGAAAAATCAGGATTTATAGGATATAATCAGAATACGAATTTATTTTTGCCTATTAACTATTAAAATGCACCCCGAGGGACTGTTTCCCACCCCACTCCCCTCTGACATAAAATTTTGAAGTGGCTCCATGACTCTTGAAAAATCAGAGTCCTCTCTTCATGTCAGTTTCAAGAAAAAGATGGTCTCTAATAATTAAAATATGCAGTCCAGAGTGATGATTGCAACTCTGTACTTTATTGCAAATTCAAGTTTCTCCTGCTGTGAGGTAGGGCTTGCCTCTGGGTGAACTCCTGCAAGCGAGAAAGAGAGCCCGGCAGCTTCTCCACTACATCAGAGCACTCCTCTGACTGCTTGGCCAGCCTTTGGCTTCCTTGGGCTCCTTGATTGAAACCTGATAAGAATGGATAAGGACACATTTGTAATACCTTAATCAAAAACAAAAACAAAACAATGCATCCTTCTTACTAATTTATTAGTTTGGAAAATATAGTTTTTTTCATAAAGATATTTGTTATTTGTATGTAGTAAACTTATGATTGCTATTTTAAATAAATCAACCAATAATAATAAAAAGAATGGATTCCACTTCACTGAAACCCACTCCAAGAGATTTTCTTGTAGGTCTCCTCACAATATGTGAGATGAGATGAGGGAAAAGTTCCCCTCACCCTTCCCATGGGCTGTGACGGAAAACCTTTACAACTCTCTCCAAAGTAAACTCTCCTTCATTTCCATTTTCCTCTACTCTTCCGCTTTAGTGCTTAAATAGCCTTAATGCAGCTATTGTGGACCATAATCTAAAAATTATAATTTTTGATTACTGTTTTTTAATGTCCTGGTTGTTGCCAGCTATTGTCTTGAGGCTTCAGCTAAAACTGAGTGAGAAAATTCTGTATTTTAATATCCTGTTATAAATATATTTTTATAATCTTTGTTATGAGGACATACATGTATGTGCAAGTGTATGCATGTATATGTATATATATGTCCTCTCCCTCTTTTCATACCCACATATCCAGACCCTGAAACACACAGATACAATTTGTATTTGTATCAATAAATTCTCTTATTATACAGGCATTTGTAGAGGTTTTCTCAATGTAAACCCTGTTAGGCACTGGGGATACAAAATGAATAAGACCCTCTTTTCTCTACAACAGAGCTCAGTCTGGTCAGAGGACAGACATAGAAGTAGATAAATACATTGTAAAGTGGGAAATGCTGCTCTCAAGTTCTGTCAGCTACTTACAGGATGAGGAGAATTACCTACGATGGCGTGGAGATATGACCAAAGAAGCACCATTAAACCAGCCATAGGTAAGGGTAAAGATCTCCAAGTGAATGGACAGTAATTAGAACTCCATTCTATAAATAGCAGGGTACTAGAGCCACTGAAGAAAATATGTGTGCAAAGTCACTTTTGTGTCATTGTATTGATTCAACATTTAGGGTTTCCTGCTTCTTGTCTTTCTTTTCTTTTTGTACCCACTTTAAGTGTGCAACACACTCTGAAAATAGCTCACTTGCCTTATCTAACCATAGATCAGCCTGACTTTAAGAAACCATCCTAATCAGACAGCTGTATATGTTAATCAAGAATAATATTATCCTCTAGAATACAGACTCTTTTAGTAAAACTATATTGTAGAGACAGCTTAGTTCAGGTCTCTACATAACAATGTTTTACTTTTCATCAAAATTCAGTAAAATGGGAGTCTAAATTTTGTGTTGTATGACTGTGCAGATGAAAATCTGCAGATTCCAAGAAATTTAGTCTTGAAAAATCAGTGCAATTGTAAGAAAAATGCTTCTGTTGAGAATCTACTCAGAAACTGAGCAAAATTCAGGGTCAAATAATTTTATTCAGCAAATAAGACAGTGATTTTTTTCAAAAGGAAAGAAACATTGTTCATTTCTACATGTCAAAGAAATGTCAAAGAAAGTGAGTCAGTTTGTTTTCTCAATACTTATAAACATCATTTTCTACAAGTTTAAAATAGAAATATTGTCCATGGGCTGTGTAAAGCATACACATGTGGGCAAAAGTAGGCTTACAGTTGTGAGAATTTGAAACTCACAGTTTATTCTTGTACTATTATTTGTTAACTAGAGGCCCAGTGCATGAGATTCGTGCACTTGGGGGGTGGTACCTCAGTCCGGCCTGCGCCCTCTTGCAGTCCAGGAGCCCTCAGGGGGTGCCAGCTTAAGGAGTGGGCCTAAGCCGTCAGTAGGACATCCTTAGTGCTCCTGTGGAGGCGGGAGAGGCTCTCGCCACTGCCACTGCGCTCGCCAGCCATAAGCCCAGCTTCTGGGCTTCTGGCTGAGTGGCACTCCCCCGGGGGAGGACACTGACTACCAGGGGGCAGCTCCTGCGTTGAGCATCTGCCCCCTGGTAGTCAGTGTACGTCATAGCGATGGGTCATTTTGCCATTCGATTGATTTGCATATTAGCCTTTTATTATATAGGATTATTGTGTTATTTTCTATATGAACAACTGTAATCTTACTTTGCCCCACCCTGTATTATATTTATTGATACAAATGCCTCTAACTCCTGTGTGTATTGTTGACAAATATGAACCCTTTAATGTTTGATATTACTCTTTTATTAAGGGTGTTATCTTATGCTGCACTTTATATTGGGAAGGCAATTGCCAATGGTTCATATGGTAATAGCATAACAAATTTGCAGGCTGTTTTCTTATTTACTTTAGGTTTAAGCAAATTTAGTATGATGTCCTAACTTGAACTAGTTTGGTTGTCAGGGGACTTACTAGAGGAGTCACAGGATTTTTTCAGATATTTTAGGGCTGACAGCAAATTAAAGCCATATCTGTTTATATACCCTGAAAGTACCTTTTAATATGAGTTCAAGAGAATAGTTTTAGTAAAGTGGAAATATGTGAACGTTTAAGATAAATTATGAAACCTGAGAAAGATGGTGCTTGTAGACCCTGAACAAGCTGGCTTTGCCGATTAACTTCTGACAGTAGCCTCATATTTTCTTTAGAATAGCATATAAACATTAGTACATACAATCATCTGAACTGAAGTTTATCAGGCTTTAATTCATAACTCAAAATATGTTGCAGCATATGAAATTTCTTTTATTTGAAAATAAGAAAGTTCTTTTCTTTGAAAATAAGAGAATGGATTCCTATGGCATTCTATCGTCTGTTCGTGCTGGCATTTCAGGGTCTAACAAGACTCTTAAGGTAACATACACAGCAGGGCCATCCTCTGGTGCAGGTGATGGCATCACTGTTTGCTAAAGTTGTGTGGTCTGATGAAATCAGCACAGCATGTCTAGGCAGCAGTACAGAAATCCACCTGATCCCTAAGTGGAACAAGCCAGGGCTAAAACAATGTGGCAAGGCCAGCCTCATCACATATTTGATGCAAGATCATCATTTTGCTTTTGCAAAGGAAAGATCAGGAGAAAAAGCCTTTTAGTCTTGAATCATCTGCTAAAGAGTCAAGTGTTAGTTTTAATAAAACCATTCTCTTCTGATACTTTTCCTAGTTTTTATTCTCTTCCTTTGCATATCATTTAAATTTTCTTGTCTTTTAGTGTTCTTCCTTTGGTATTTTCTCTCCCAAATCTGTATATTTTCTTATGTTGACTTCGTTTATCCTCATAACTGCACCAGCTACGTCTATGTTGTGAATATTCAGATATACAACTTCATTGTGATGATCTCATCTGAACACCAGTCCTGTGTATCCAAATGCCTACTAGACACCTCCATCTGAACGTCTCACAGGTGCCTCATTAGAACAAGGGTGAAGGTGAACAGATTATTGTTCCCTCTATTCTTGCTCCCACTGTGGAGCATCATTCTCCTTTAAACAAAAGCAAATCCTCCATTGGTCTAGATCAGTGATGGTGAACCTATGACACGCGTGTCAGAGGTAACACGCGAACTCACTTTTTTTGGTTGATTTTTCTTTGTTAAATGGCATTTAAATACATAAAATAAATATCAAAAATATAAGTCTTTGTATTACTATGGTTGCAAATATCAAAAAATTTCTATATGTGACACGGCACCATAGTTAAAGTTAGGGTTTTTCAAAATGCTGACACGCCGATCTCAAAAGGTTCGCCATCACTGGTCTAGATGGTGGTAATCTGTGTGACTAAGGAGGAGACCCACTAACTTTAAGTGCTTTTGTCAATATTCCTCTCTCTCCAAAATTGACATCTTTTTTTTTTTAATATATTTTATTGATTTTTTACAGAGAGAAAGGGAGAGGGATAGAGAGTTCGAAACATTGATGAGAGAGAAACATCAATTCAGCTGCCTCCTGCACACTCCCTACCGAGGATGTGCCCGTAACCAAGGTATATGCCCTTGACTGGAATTGAACCTGGGACCCTTCAGTCCGCAGGCTGATGCTCTATCCACTGAGCCAAACCAGTTAGGGCCAAAAATTGACATCTTTAATACCAAAATTTGACTTAGAGATTTTGTTGAATGATTTACTCAGTACACTGGCTTCCAGATTGTTCACTCGTTCCCCCAAAGATCTTGTCTTCCATTCTGAGACACCCACTCTTGTGATCAGCCTATACCTTACAAATCTTTAATAGACACCTCTCATCCTTTTAGCTTTCTTCCTTTGCTGCCCCAACTCCAGTGATTTCTCAAAGCCCTTAGGCTTTCTACAAACTGTCTCTCTTACCCTACTTTTCATTCTTCCTTTCATATTTTCAGTTCCCTGCTTATCCAGTTGAAGTCCCATGAGTAGTCATTACAATGCCATCTCATGTATACTTCAGTTTTTCACCCTCCTTTTCACTCTGGACTGGTAAACACAGCCCAGTTAAATATGGCCTTTCATTTAATTTGCTCCCAAATCTGTAGGTGACCATGTGAAGGAACAATCACACAGCTGTTCTGACAGATCTTTAAATTAAATGATGACTAACTTAAATATTCCTCTCCATTTCCTCATGATATTCACTCTTCACTCTTATAGATCAATACTGCAATCTTTTCTCCTTTCTCTAACCTCCTTCACATTTTCCCAATTCTAAGTGTTAGCTGATAACTTTTTTTATTTCACAGAGAAAATAGACATTACCTCCCCCCCCCAAAAAAAAGTCTCCTTTCTCTTTCAAAGAAATCTAGAAAGTTGTGTGCACTTATAATAGAATGCTCAACCTTTCTTGGTTCTCTTCCCACCTCACACCATACCCAAAGGCCTCTTTCTACTGAGATTGAGGTGTCTCAATCTTAGTATCTCATTGCTTTGGTGATGTCATCTAGGTTTAAATCCCATCTACATGCTGACCAATCACAAATACATATTTCTAGTCTGACCCCTCTCCTTGATTGCACACTTAAGTATCCATCAGCATTTCTACTTATATATTTTATGTATTTTTAGAGATGTTCGGGCATACTCTCCAATCTTTGCTACATGGTAGACTTGTACTTCACTGAACCATCCTACCCCATGTAGCTACCCACATGCATATTTTTCCTATGGAAATAAAAGGAGGGAATATTTTAGGTCATTTACATGAAAGCCAGAGTATGGTAGCCATATTCCCTTTGTCATCATGCTGTCTATTATGGGAAGTCTGAATATAGAAACAGCCTCTATATATTGGTTCTCTGAGTGAAGAAGTGGGCAGAGCTTGCTGTTGATGCTTGCTGGATTTGAAGCAAGAGTAAGGAGTAAATATGTTTTATAATTCAAATGATATTTTAGAATTGTTGATTCTGCATCTTAACCCAGTTTATCCTGACTGATAATATTTCAGTTATGTATCTCAAATTAACATTCTAAAAAATTCTGGCCTTTTTTTCTCCAAAATAAATTTGCCATAGTTTTTTCCATATCAGGAAATGGTTCACCACTCTTTTAGTCTTTATGTTAAAGACATTCTCTTTTACTCTCATAACTACATCCAGTTCATCAACAAATACTATTGACTCTACTTTCAAAATGTAATCAAATTTGAATTACCTACACCAGTACTTATACCCTACCATTCTGGTCCAAGCCTGACTTTTACAATAGTCTTTAATTTTAATTGTTCCTGTTTCCTCATTTACACTATTACAGTCCATTTCCCACATAGCATCAAGAATGATCTTTTTAAAAACATGCATCAGATTAGGTTATTCCTCTGACCCAAACTTTTAAATGGTTCTTTAATGCATGCAAAGTAAAATTTAAAGTTCTTACCTACCTAACAAGGTTTATATCATAAGACTCACTTCTAATTCTCTGGTCTGATTTCTACTTATCACCACTCTCTCCCAACTTTCTGCTTCAGCCACTCATCTCTTTCTATCATTTTTTTGTTTGTTTTTTAATCTTTATTGTTGAGAGTATTACAGATGTCCCTCCACCCCCATTGCTCCCCTTCACCTGACTCCTGCCCCACTCCAGGCCTTCACCACCTTATTGTCTGTGCCCTTAGGTAATGCATATATACATATAAGATCTTTGGTTAATCTCTTCCTGCCCCCTCCCTCCTTCTTTATGAGATTCATCAGTCTGTTCCCTGTTTCCATGCCTCTGATTCTATATTACTCATCAGTTTATTTTGTTCATTAGGTTCCTTGTTCATTTATTTTGATTTTTAGATTCAATTTTTGATAGATATGTATTTATTACCATTTTATTATTCATATTTTGATTTCTTCTTTTTTCTTCTTTTTCTTCTCTTTCTTTTTTCTCTTCTTAAAGAATACCCTTCAACATTTTATGTAATCCTGGTTTGGTGGTGATGAACCCTTTAGCTTTTTCTTGCTTGTGAAGCTCTTTATCTGACTTTCATTTCTAAATGATAACGTTGCTGGGTAGTGTGATCTTCATTGTAGCTCCTTGCTATTCATCACTTGAATATTTCTTGCCACTCCCTTCTGGCCTGCAAAGTTTCTGTTGAGAAATCAGCTGACAGTTGTATGGGTGCTCCCTTATAGGTAACTAACTGCTTTTCTCTTGCTGCTTTTAAGATTCTCTCTTTGTCTTTAACCTTGGCATTTTAATTTCGATATGTATTGGTGTGGGCCTCTTTGAGGTCCTCTTGTTTGGGACTCTCTGCACTTCCTGAACTTGTAAGTCTATATTCTTTCACCAGGTAGGGGAAGTTTTCTGTCATTATTTCTTCAAATAGTTTTTAAAATATCTTGCTTTCTCTCTTTTCCTTCTGGAACCCCCATAATGCAAATGTTGCTTGAAGTTGCTCCTGAGGCTTCTTACACTATTTTCATATTTTGGATTCTTTTTTATTTTTGTTCTTCTGATTGGGTGTTTTGTTTTTTTTTTTCCTTTTTGCTTCCTCATAATCCAATCATTGATTTATTAGAATCATCTATTCTATTGTTGAATCCCTGTAAATTTTTCTTTATTCGAGTTAGTATATGCTTAATTTCTGACTGGTCCTTTTTTATGTCTTTGAAATTCTCACTAAGATCCTTGAAAGTCTCATAAGTCCCTTGAAACTCTCATTAAGATCCTTAAATATCATTGTAACCATTGTTTTGAACTCTGTATCTGGTAGTTTGCTTGTTTCCATTTCATTTATTTTTTTTTTCCTGGAGATTTCTTCAGTTCTTTAATTTGTGACATGTTTTTTTGTCTCCCCATTTTGACTGCTTTTCTGTGTTTGTTTCTATGTATTAAGTAGAGCTGCTATATCTCCTGGAATTGGTAGAGTAGCCTTGTGTAGTACATGTCCTGTAGGGCCCAGTGGCTCAGCCTTCCCAGTCACCTGAGTTGGGCACCCTGTGTGGTCTGTGTGTACTGTCTTGCTATAGTTGAGCCTTGATTGCTGTTGGGAGGAATTGACCTCCAGGCCAATTGGATGTGAGGATCAGCTGTGTCTACAATAGAAGAGCTGCTGTGCAGGAGACACCTCTATGGAGCAGGACTTGCTTCAGTGGGGCTTTGGTGCTCACTGACTCTGCCTCTTGAGTATGTTGCTTGTGGACATATAGAACTGTAATCTGGTATGGTCTGAAGCTGTCCATTGGTTGCACTGGCTTTGGAGCCTCTGGGGGTTGCAAAGTCAGCCACTGCTTGGGGACACCCAGCAAGGGCTATAGGGAGATCTGCATATGGCTGCTATTTCTGTTGGGCTTGGACATGCCCAGGTGAGGCCAAGCTGTGAAGCAAGGCAGGCTGGTGCTAGTACCAGGTCTTGGGCCTCTTATTGATAAATATGGGGCACACTGACACCATCTGCTGCTTGTTTGAGAAATTTTAGAAAAGTCTGAAGCCTGAGCCAGGACAGGCCATTCATGTGGAAAAGCCACTGCAAACAGCTTGGGTGGGGCTGCAAATAGGATGGGGCGGGGTCTCAGGAAATCACCAGGGCTGAGAACAGTGTGAGCCAAGCTAATGGAAACTCAGATATGGCTGCTAGTCAGCTTTGTGATGGGGATGGTGGGTTGGGGCGGAAGGGAGAAGGTCCCAGCATAGGAACAATGACCCCTGTGAGCACTCCTGTCTGGGAGAAAGCTGTCAGATGAGTTATTGCTCTGATTCTAGATAATCCAGTTTCTCCCTGAATGTTCCAGGTTCATTTAAAACTACCACCCCAGCTCTGGAGCCCAGAGGGATTGAGTTCAAGTAAGTGTTTGTGCTGGCCCTTTAAGGGGAACTTCCTGGGTCTCCAGCAGCCTCAATATCACTTAGCCATAATCCTTGCTGGTTTCTACAGCCTGAAGTTATGCAGATATCTCCTCCCAGCTCTGGAACTCTGGGCTCATGGTCTGGTGTGGGGATGGGACCCCTTGCTCCTCACAAGATCTCTGCAGTGGAGCTACCCCTCCTGATTAAAACCACACCACACGTGGGACCAGCCTATTCTGCATGTCCAGCCTCCTACCAATATTGATGTTCTTTCTTCTTTATTTCCCCAGTAGTAGGACTTCATTTAGCCAGATTTCAGGTGGTTCTAAATGTGGTTTTTCTGTATTTTGGTTGTAATTTTGTTGTGGTTGTTAGAGGAGGCAAGTACCCGTGTTTACCTACTAAGTCTTGATTCTCTCTTTTTATCATTTGAATAAATCATTTATGCTAGCTATCAACTTTTTGCTGGCTGTTTCATTTGTTTACATACCAATTACTGTGAGTTAAATGAATACTATTCTAAACCTGGTCATATTCAGTTAAGTTTATGGCTAAGACTGATTACCAAGAAAAACAAAGGATGCTCTATATCAGTGGTGCCAACCTTTTGGACCTCATGGACCACCAATGGCGACCGCTGCTCTATATTATTCAAAGATATGTGTTTCACTCTTTCTGCCGTCTGTTGATTTATAACCTTGAGACTGTAAAAGTACTATGGAAAACTATATTTGTTAGAATTTTTCTCTTATAAAGAAATGTTTGTTCACTTGTAGTTATAAATCAAAGTTGTGTATTTAAAATATGTCCACAAATGCCCTAGCCGACTTGGCTCAGTGGATAGAGTGTCAGCCTGCGGACTGAGGGGTCCCACGTTCGATTCCGGCCAAGGGCACATGCCTGGGTTGCGGGCTCAATCCCCAGTAGGGGGCGTGCAGGAGGCAGCCGATCAATGATTCTCTCTCATCATTGATGTTTCCATCTCTCTCTCCTTCTCCCTTCCTCTCTGAAATCAATAAAGAAATATATTTTAAAAAATAAAATAAAATATGTCCACAAATTATCAGATACTTCTCCTGTCAATAGGTAAAACCTAATTATCCTACCTTTGGTGAGATGTACTTAGATTTACATCTAGTGAATAAAGTGTGGCAGAAGTAAATTGAAAATGTTCTTACCACAGTAAAAAAAAAAAAAAAAAAAAAAAAAAAAAAGGAGGAGGAGGGGAGGGGAGGAAGAGGAGGAGGAGGAGAAAGAATGTTAACGTTCTTCCATTAAACCTACAGCAAATGATCCTTGCAGTTTTAGGGTTATCATGAGATTTCCTCATCCCTTAAATATCAAGAATAACTTCTTTTTTAGAAAAAAGAGAGAAAAGTTATTCTTAATATTTGTGTTCCCTTCTCGATCCTTAAAAATGGCTAAGGATGTGATAGAAGAGAAACCTTTAATAAATTGTTTTGTTGGCCTGGAGGAAAGAATCTCATCTTCATGGCAGGTCATATTTATAATCAGAGCTGTCAGATCAGGTTTATAAGCAGCAGATACCTGTTGGCCATACTGTTGTGAGACCACCTAAGACCCCTTAAGGAAAGGTGGCTTGCGACCACCTCCTGGCAACACTAAACGGGGTCACTTAATAACAAACATTTATTTTATTTACCTCTCACTCAGTTTCATTATATCAGAAGAGAAGGATGGGAAAGAGAAGAAAAAAAGAGCAATGAAGCAAAGAGAAGAATAGAAACAAAAGAGAATTGTAAGGAAAGGCTGGGATGCAGGTTTCAGATTCTTGAGCTAAAATATGCAGGGCACTCAGGAAATATTTAAAAGCTATTTCCTTAGGTAAATAACTTTTGCTCTTTCAGTTTCAACCAGAGTAATTGGTGGACCTCTTGCCCTCCCTTAAGACAGTTTTGTCTCCAGTGGGGTTCTTGCAGGGCTCAGGTATTGTTCCTGGGGCAGCTGTCAACCCTGCCAACTATTTTTGTCATTGCTGTGAGCTGATAGTTACACATCATTTCTGTTTCCATCACATGACTCTCTTGCCAGTATGCTTCCCCCCTTGGAACTGCTAATGATGTAGAGAATGGGAAGCTGATGCTCACTGTGTGCCCATGCAGGGCATGGCCCCTTTCTGTGGCCTCTGTCCCTGTGACCTGGGCATAGGGCAGAAGGCCAGTCAGGTGCTTGATGGCAGGTTCTTCCATCCACTGTACACACTCTGCCGCTTGGGGGCTGGCAAGAGCTCTGGGGTGGTCAGCTCCCCTCTGGCATTGTTCTGAGAGTGCAGTGGGACCTGCCTACCACAGCATAAACTGACGGTTTTCAAACAGGTGCCTGCACCAGAATTGCATGCCAGGTAATGCCTACTTCATGAAGTTGTTGTGCTGATTCAAATAAGTTATAGAATTGCCTGGTGTAACACCTATTAAGGAGTCAAAACTTAAATGCTGTTTCATTTTCTTATTCAAAGTGTTCCTCATAATCACTTCTAATTATTTTTAGTTCTGTCTTCTGGACCTACAGATAATAGATTTTATTTCTCCCTTCTTTTCTCTCTCCTTTCCTTTTCCTCCTCTTCCTTTTACTTTACATTTTTTCCATTATTTCTGGTATTTAATAAGGAAATTGCTAATCTCTTGATTTACCAGTGTCATACTACATGAAAAAAAATCACATGGTTATTTTGTTATAACTTGCTCCTCCTAAACCAATATCAATACCCCTAATTAGCAATATATTCTTTTCTTAGTACCCACAATTCACCTGGTTAATCACTGATTACCTATTCAAGAATTTTGCCTGATGTTGAAATGAGCTGTTTTTCCTTAAATTTCCCTTTTCCTTTTTCAAAAGAGGTATAGCACTTGCTCATAATCTTACACTGGACACAATTTAATATTGCTAGTAGATGAAGTTTAAAATGTAATTGTCCTATTGTTAGAAATTCACCTAAAATATCTAGATGGCCTTGCATTTAACTATTCCCTTCCATGCTCTATTTTTTTTAAATCCTCAGAGAGGATGAGGATATTTTCCATAGACTTTTAGAGAGAATGGAAGGGAGGGAGGGAGGGAGAGAGAGAGAGAGGAGAAACATCGATTGTTTGAATCCCCCACATGCCCTGACCTGGGCCAGGGATTGAGCCTGCAATCAAGGTACATGCCCTAGACTTGGAATCAAACCTGTGATCCTTCTTCAGTCCGTGAGCTGAAGCTCTAACCACTGAGCAAAATCAACTAGAGCTTCCCCACTCTATTTTATTTGGTTTATCATTTCCAGTCTGAAGATTTTTCTCTTAGGTAGATAAAAGTAGAATTGTTTTGTTATTCCTATCATCTGTTAGCTTCAGACTGTTTCAAACACTGAGGCTGTTTTTTAAAATTCTTCTTGCTCAAAAACGTAGTTAAAATAAAGCCCTTTTAGGTCTCTGCCATTCTTTTTTAGTCTTCGTTCATTCTGAGTTGTAATCTTCCTAAGGCTAAGCTCAGAGTATCATAATACTCTGGTCTATTTGATTTTGGGTGTGAATTTCTCTTTTTATATTTGGTACAAGTGCTTTAAAAAACAATCCACTTAATAGAATCCTCTCTATGCCACTCTTGCTTTCTCTTTTTCTTCATTTGTGTGTGCATACTCAGAATTCAATATTTAAACATTAAATTTAAATTCTCTCTTGAGAACTGTAGAGTCTTCTTTGAATCTGAACATTGCATCATGACTTTCTCTGATGGGCACAAAAGCATATAAATTAGCTCCTAGGTAAGTTGAACATCTGTCGCCCTTTCTTTTTCCAGAAAATCCAGTTATTTAATGTTCACATGCTATTCTCTTTGCCTGAAATGACTTTCTGCTTCCTTGTATATATCTGAGTTCAGAGATGAAATCTATCCTTTACTTCAAAACCTTCTTCCAACCTTCTCTCTCATCCTCACTCCTGCAGTTACATGCTCTGTCTTATCTGGTCCCAGCTACACTTTGTAAATGTTTCATCCAGCACTTTCCACACCAGATCATGATTATGATGTTGTGTCCCTAGCTTTCCATATGAATGTGATCTCCTTGAGGGTAGGCATATGGCTTAATCAATTATCCTTTTAGTGTTAATATCTTGTTCTTAATAGTCTCTTAAAAGTTACTCATTTCAAAATTATAAATACAAACCTGGCTAGGCCACCATTTCTCAATTGAAAACACACAACACACACACACACACACACACACACACACACACACACACACACACACCAATACCACATACTATTCTGACTTTTCTGATCAGCACTTAACATACTATATATTTTATTTATTTCCCTTATTTATTGAAATAATATTTGTAAAATACCTATAATTGTGTGGGGAAACACGTGCCTAGTAAGTGTTGCCTGTTGTTGTTAGTCATTAATTCATTAATGTCTCTATTGGTTGCTCTGCTGTTCTGAGTGGTGATAGTGAAATTTTATTTACTATCATTATTATTACCCAGCTCCTGTCATTCTCAATGGGTAAAGGGAGCAGACCATTCCGTGTGCTTTATTAAATTCTGTTCCATTTTTGTACAATATTTTCTTTGTAACATAGTTGTCATTTTTTTTATATATACAGATTTCTTACTTTCAAGTGGATGATTTAGGAGAATGCTAGACTAGGAACCAGAAGACCTAGATTTTACCAGCTATGTGAATTGGAGCAAGCTCCTTCATCTATCTTTAAAAAATTGGGACAATCAAGCACAGCTTTCATGTATTGACTCCACTCTCCTTTTCCAATTGCAGCATTGCTGTTCCTATTGAGGCTGGTTGTGGCCCTGGAGCGCTGGTTACACTTTTCAGAGCAGTATGTTTCTATTCCTCAGTTAGTATGCAAGGTATGACCAACTGGTTATCCTTGGATGACCCCATCCCCTTCCTGTTTCATCATTTGCTGTTCTGCAAAGGAAGAACACAGTGAAGAATTTTGTCCTTGATCCCAAGGCAGCCATAAGCTTCTACTCACAAGTGCTCATTGGATTCTCCTAAAATATTTTTTTTAGCACAATCCTCTCTCTGAAATTAACTGGATAGTATTTTTTAGCCAGTGGGCTGCAGAACTGAGGGTAAAGGCCACCTCTGTCTCCACCTCAGGGATATGGAAACATAAAGTGCTCTGTTTTTGTTTTTATAGATCCAGAGGCTCCCAGCTCCCTCTGGGGCCAGAGTGTGGTCAAGAGAGTTTTCTTTGTGGAAAAAAAAAGTGTGGATTCCATCTTTCTCTATAACATCAGGAAAGATATTGGTTTCTTGCATCAAACCTGTTTCTTGCATCACAACCTCAATGGAGGTGCTGTGATGTTTAATGAGCTAGTGTTTATGAGGTGCTATCCTCTGCCTAGAGAAAGAATAATTCACCAAAACCCTTCTCTTCTCTTCTCTTCTCTTCTCTTCTCTCTCTTCTCTTCTCTTCTCTTCTCTTCTCTTCTCTTCTCTTCTCGTCTCTTCTCTCTCTCCTCTCCTCTCCTCTCCTCTCCTCTCCTCTCCTCTCCTCTCCTCTCCTCTCCTCTCCTCTTCTCTTCTCTTCTCTTCTCTTCTCTTCTCTTCCCTTCCCTTCCCTTCCCTTCCCTTCCCTTCCCTTCCCTCTTTCCCTTCCCTTCCCTCTTTCCCTTCCCTCTTTCCCTTCCCTTCCCTTCCCTTCCCTTCCCTTCCTTCCCTTCCCTCTTTCCCTTCCCTTCCCTCTTTCCCTTCCCTTCTTCCCTTCCCTTCCCTTCCCTTCCCTTCCCTTCCCTTCCTTCCTTTCTCTCCTCTCCTCTCCTCTCCTCTCCTCTCCTCTCCTCTCCTCTCCTCTCCTCTCCTCTCCTCTCCTCTCCTCTCCTTTCCTCACTTTTCTATCTACTTATCTATCTATCTATCTATCTATCTATCTATCTATCTATCTTCTATCTATCTATCTATCTATCTATCTATCTATCTATCTAATCTATTTATCATCTATCATCAGCTATCATCTATCTATTACTGATTTTTAGGGACAGAGGAAGGGAGAGGGAGAGAAACATCAATGTGAGAAACATTGATCACATTGATTGACTGCCTCCTGCACACCCCCTACCAAGGATTGAGCCAGCAACCCAGGCATGTGCTGTGACTGTGACCTGAACCAGTAAGCTTTTGGTGCCCAACCAACTGAGCCACACTGGCCAGGAAAATCCCTTCAGTTCAAATAAACCTTTTCTGACCTGTTCATTAGATCTCATTTCCAGCACTAAGACTCATGAAAGCCTCTATAAATGACTGGCACTTTTCCAGAAGTTTTATTTTCATATTTGGGAATAGGGAATAGTGAGTTTTCTTTGTAGTTTTAGTTTGTGCTTATTTACAAGATTTCTTATGGTTTAGAATGAATGGGGGTGGTCAAAGAAAATGTTCTGAGAAATACAGCATGGCCAGCCTGCAAGCCAGGAATCACTAGCTGCCACTACCAACAATAAAAAAAATAGGCAAACATTTTATTTTTAATTTTTTCATCACAGAAGAACCATATTTACCCGTTAAGTACAGAAACATAAACTGAGGGAAGCTTCTATTGAAGAAGCATTAGGTATCTTTGTAGAAATCTCTTATTCAGTTATAATCTACTGAATTCTATGAATCCCCACTCTTCCCTTAAATTAAATTTAGTGAGTATATCTGTTACATAATGTATTGTGATTACCCATGACTGCTAAAATTGTTTACAGAGAGCTTTTCACATCTGTTGGAATGGCTGCCTCACAGAGAAACTGTGTGGAGAATTAGTTACAGTTTGTTAATGCTATAGCAGGTCTCACTCAGCATGATCATCATGGCTCACTGGTTTGCCACTTGATTCTCTGATGGGAAGACTTTCCAGAGGAAGTTGTGGCCCAAGAGGAAGGTAATATCTCTTTCCTGTATTAATTAATTCAGCTGAGTCTCAGTTAGCTTTCATATTCCTCTTCTATGAGTCCCTCTTCTACCATAGTCACCCTTCCCAATATGAAAATTTACATACACAATCTTCACATGGTCAAAGGTATTGTGACATTGTAATAGAAGATTCAAACATTCATGGAGGAAGAACTATCTTTAGCCATGATTGTTCTTATCCATAATATTAGCCTTACTCATAGTAATAATTATATTATATATGTACACAATATACAAGCATATATATAACTTATTCATTATGTATAATAATTACATCATATTCATATATATGTGTGTATATCTATCAGTCAATCAATAGATAGATAAGTCACTCTTACCCACTTTAGAGTGAACTCGAATAATGTCTCTAAAACAACTACCTGATAAAATAAAGGTTGATAGAATACACAACTCATTATGAATTGTGTACTTACCAGGAAAAATGACCTGGTAAATTCAATTCATCTAGGAATGTTTACCGTGCACATGTTATTTCTGTTATACATGAATGCCTTCAAAGTTAGAATGAATTCACATAGCTAATGGTTTCCAAACAAAGACGGTGAAAAAACACACGTGCGTAACTGACAATGCAACCAGAGAAGGACAAAGCCTCCAGAGTGTACAGGAGGAGGACGGAGTTTGCTTTGGTGGAAAAGAAAAGGGAGTGTTTCATAGAAGAAGTCATGTTGAGCTGGACCTTGGGGAAGGGGTAAAATCTGATGGTGGAAATGCCAACAGAGGGCACTGGCCTGAACAGTGGGTAAAGGTTAGAGACAGAAAATCTACATGTTCAAAACTTGCTTGGTGGACTGTAAGGAGCAAGCAGAGGATTAGTGGGAGAGAATATAGGAATATTACTTTTTAAACCTACCATAGGTGTTTTCACCTGTAAAATGGGCATGCAAATAATTGTACTGACTTTATGAGATTATGAGTTGATTCATGTAAATTTCTTGATACCAAATACATAGAAAGTATTTAATAAATGGTAAAAACTCATACTATAATTTCATTATTTTTGGTAAATGTTCCCCAGAACTCAAAAATATATTGTCTCTTTATATGGAATTGTACTTTATTTATATCCATTAGAGCAATCTATGTTTTTTATATTTATAAGCTTACTCAGTTCATCAATTGTAGTCTAGAACAGGAACTGGAAAATTATAGACAGGGAGTGGGCAAACGCAGCTGCAGCCTGTTTTTGTAAACGAATAATTATTGGAACTCAGCCACACCTGTTTATTTATAGGCCGTATTTGGCAGTTGTATATTTGTACTTGAAACTGTATGGTCTTCAAAACAAAAAATATTTACTATCTGACCCTTTACAGAAAAAGTTTGTCAACCCCTGGTCTAGAGAGGCAAAATTAAATTTCTTGTTACTATTTTATTTCTGAATTTATTTTTCTACTTAGTACTTGTATGTTGGTTCTATGTTACCTGATGCTTAAAGATTCATTTTGGTGTTTAAATGTCATCATTCTGAAGTGCCACTATTTGGATAACTTATTAATGTTTTGCAATTAAATTTCTCGGATATCTCTATTATCAATTAATATCTCTTTGTTTGCATTTCTGAAATTGTCTTTACCTGTTGTTTTAGAGCTGCCTTGCTTTGATTGCAGCTCTTTCTATATCTTTTTTTAAAAATTTAATGTGGTACAAGGTAAACTTATCTCATTTGCCTGTAGTGTTACAATCACTGTGCTTAATCTTAAATCATCATTTTATTTTCTATTGTTTTCATACCTATCTTTTGCTCAATGGTATGCCAGTGTGTGTGTGTGTGTGTGTGTGTGTGTGTGTGTGTGTGTGAGAGAGAGAGAGAGAGAGAGAGAGAGAGAGAGAGAGAGAGAGAGAGAGAGAGAGAGAGAGAGAAAGGTGAAAGGAGTGGGGGAGAGAGAAAGGAGAGAGAATGTGTTAGGATCCAACTGTAGACAGCAGGAACCACTATAGAAATTTTAAGCAGAAGATTTACTACGAGGTACTTCCAGTGTTTTGTGAAATTGTTGGAAAGGTTCTGGTCAGTGTTCCTTTCTCTTTCTCCTCCTAGGACTGCAGTGCTCAGTTATGATTATGGTGAGAAACCTCAGGTAATGTTGTCAAGAAACTACCGAAACGGAAAGATGTGACCATGGCCCTGAGTTTGTCACAGTCAGGAAAACTGCCATTCCTGCGGGGCCACGTCTCTGCCACTGTGATCTCTGTCAGAAAATGAATGCCTTGTACTCTATTTTCTCACTTCCATTCTCAGGGAATGCATATGGCTGTTAGATACTAAAGCACATCTGGAAGCATACACACAGAAGTCTGGGAAATGTCTATCTTAGCTGTCTGTTCTCTGTTCATATCAATGTTGAGCAAACCAGTCCGCCATATCTTTTCATCACCTGGTATTCTTCCTTGCTTTAAATAGAGTGCATAGCTTTGAATAATAGAGATGAGTTTAAATAATACACATGCATTTCTATTTATTAATTTAGAAATATTAATTGGGATCTATAGCCTCTCAAATATGAAACATGAAATGACCAACTCATTCTATTTTATCTGAAATAGAATATGAAAGATAAAACAATAAGCTCACTTTCACTTTCATGGTTTTCCCCAATATTTCTCATACTTTATGTTAATCATATTACTATTTTTAAAGGGTTAAAGTTTATAGCATTTACTTTCTGTCCTATAACTATAATTCACCTAGTGACTGGCATTAGTTCTGCACCTTTGTAGATTTCATTATACTGACATTCTTCTCATACTATGGCATTTCCCTTCCTGATTTCTTTACCTTTATATATCTCATACTTGACTGTAGTTCATTAACAGATATATTAATATATTAGCAAAAATTTAAAATAATGTATATAGAATGTACAGTGCATATAGGTACTCAATAAAATGTCATTCCTATTGATATTATTTTTTTATTAATGAATGAAAGTGAACTGAAAGACAGAACTGAGAACATGAATAAGACAATGGTAGAACACAATTATGGTATATGGTAGATAATGAATAAATTTTGAGCCCCATTTTTCTGAGCACTGAGAATGCTAGATTTGAGTTTTCCCTATAATACTAAGGTATATTTTGATATTAAACTAGATAAATTTTCCAAGGTCACAGAGACATTGGTTTTTTGAAATATGACCATAGGAATTTTAAAGAGTTATCAGTGACCTTGGGCAAGTTATCTACTTTAATGTGCCTCAGTTCAGCCACCTATAAATTGAAACAGCAGTGTTCACAATCCCTTCAGCCTCTTGCTACTCTATATTGTATTTTCATGACTCTTGGTGGATTACCTGTCACTATTTTTAGAATCTAGGTTTGCCTTCTTCCAGGTGCTCTGAATGCTCCTTAAAAATTTTCTGTGCTGGCAGTGATGTGTGTGACAGGGAATGCCAACTAATTCTCATATTAATCTAAGAAGGCTGTCATAAAAATAGAAATTCATGTCATGCCTATCAAAATCAAGAAATAGTGATCTTTTGCTTATCTAGAGTTGTAGGCTGGCCATACCATTGCAGATCTTTTGCAATATGTAAAATAAGAAATATGACTTTATTTGTATTCAAGTCCCAAGTAGTATTTTCAGAAACTCTGGAGCTATTTTGGGTATTTATTTCAAAAACATATATATATATATATATATATATATATATATATATATATATATATCCTATCTAATAATAGACAAACATGGTAATTGCCTGTACCTTCGCTACAACTGCCATTAGCTAATCAGCATGATATGCAAATTAGCCACCAACAAAGGTGGCGGTTAATTTGCATATGTAGGCTCCAAGTGGCGGAGGGAAGACTGAAGGTGAGACAGAGCAGCAAAGGTGGAAGACTGAAGGTGGCTCTGGCCGGAGCGAAGGCCTGGGTCCTGGGTGCTGGAGGAAAACCTGTGCCAGCAGCCAGGAGAAGGGAATGCCTATTGCACGAAAATCTTCATGCAACAGGCTATATATATATATATATATATATATATATATATATGCAGCTGATAGCTCAATTGATGTTTCTTTTCAGATTTAACCCATCGGAATTAATAATGACAGCCAAAGTATGTATACATTTCATTTTTTGGGACACCCTGTATATGTGTGTGTGTTTGTGTGTGTATGCACGCACACACACACTCTGGAATGCATTCTTTTTATAATGGCTTCCAACAGGCTGAAAGGCTCACTAAAATGAGGAATATTATTGAAATTAGAGTAAAATAAGAAATAAAGTAAAACTTTCTGAGCTCATGCATTGCTATTGGTTATTTTACAATGATTGTGCAGTAGTTATAGGCTTCTAAAGCAGTGGTCTGGAACATTCAATTGCAGACTCATAACTGGATATAATAACGTTGGTTTTCTGGACTATAATTCAAAAAATTTTAGAACACTTAAGTAGTAACACAGCAATGATTTTCACAACACTTGTGTTGCTGAAATAGGAGATGATAGGGGAACATACCAGTGAAAGTAAAAATTAACATTTAGTGGGCAGACATTGTTGTCTGCAACGTGGAGCAGAAATTCGATTAAGAGGTAACTTTGCAGTGGCCATTCCTAGCCAAGGTTATTATGGAAAAGTTAGTAATTGTGTCTGCATATTCTCACTAATTCTATGTTTAGTATCTGGAATTCGTGTTAGTTCAAGTAACTAAATAAAACTCAACTGCCACCCAGGCAGCTCTAACTTTGGAATCCCATGAAAGAAAGTGCTAGCAGAAACCAATTTGCAAAAATTTAAAAATGAATCCTTGCAGAACAGTGTGTTTTGTGAATTGGTTTAGCACAAAGCACCCACACACAATTATAGCAACTGGTTCAGAAAAGTCAGATCCCTGGACAACAGTTAAACCTCAGAGTATTGGTATGTTTTTTAAAAGCATCTGTAGTATCTGTATGATATTGAATTTTGGAGGAAAACTCTAAATTATTCATGTGTATGTTGGTTTGCACAAGCTCTTTCACCTATCAGCTATGTAACTTTGGGACAGTCGTTTCATCACCTTGAGCTGCTTACTGAGGTTGTTTTGCATTTTGCAGGAAAAAATTTATGGGGAACAATATAAATCCATACAAATGTAACATTGTTGCATAATTGTATTTTGAAACAGTAGCATCAAGAATTATTAGGCACATATTCAATTAATTAGAAAAAGTTTTTTCAAGCAACATTTAAATCCAATGCAATGCTTTAATAGACATGTATTAACAATTCTCATCGCTGTTTTCTTAATTACACTTAACTTTTAATTATCAGCAATGGATTACTCACATAGCAATTTATCAACAGTGAAACTTCATCCCCTCGACAGAAGCATAGGATATACTTTGATTACTTATCAGTGGGATTTTAATTAAAATACAACATCTAATGCTAGAGTAATCTGCAAGCTGAACCTGTTTTAGGTCTTCTCTTTTTAAAAAAATATATTTTATTTGTTTCAGAGAGGAAGAGAGAGGGAGAGAGAGATAGAAACATCAATGATGAGAATCATTGATTGACTGCCTCCTGCATGCCCCCTACTGGGGATTGAGCCCACAACCCGGGCATGTGTCCTTGACCTGAATCAAACTGTTACCTACTGGTTCATAGGTCGATACTCAACTACTGAGCCACACCAACCTGGCAGGTTTTCTTTTTATAGTACACCAAACCCAGAAAAGGATGTTTAACAGATTCAGTATGGGGCAAAGGTAGGTTTACAGTTGTGAGTAGGCCAAAGAGTTTATTCTTGTATTATTATTTACTAGAGGCTCAGTGCATGAAATTTGTGCATGGATAGGGTCCCTAGCAGCTGTTGGCTGTTTGCCGGGGGCGGGGGGGGGGGTTCCCTTCCCTCCACCACCTGCTGCCGCTGCCACCAGCCCACCCCCTCGTCAAACTCTCAGTCGAACTCCCAGTCAAGGGGACAATTTGCATATTAGGCTTTTATTATGTAAGACTAGAGAGACCCAGTGCATGAAATTCGTGCTGGGGTAGGGTCCCTCGTGGCTGCTGGCTGCTGGCTGGGAACTCCCTTCCCTGGCTGCTTGCCATCACCACTGGCCGGGGCCTCCCTTCCTGTGGTTGGCCAGCTGGCCCCGCCCCCTGGTCAAACTCCTGGTTGAGGGTACAATTTGCATATTAGGCTTTTATTATATAGGATTGTTATATAATTTTCCATAGAAACATTAGTTTGGAAAATAATACAACAATAAATAATTTTCCCACCCTGTTTTTCAGTTTTTATCCCTATCTCAACATCCTGAAGATTGTGAGAAGTGCATCACCTTGAATATCTCCTTTGTGCAGACATTGTGCTGTGTCCTACAATAGTGGTTCTCAAATGTGAAATGCATCAGAATCCCCTGGAGGGAAAACTTGTTAAAACACATATTTCTGGACCCCACTGTGAGTTTCCAATTCAGTAGATCTGGAATAGAGACAAGAATCTGCTTCTCTAACCAGTTCCCTTGTGATGCAGAGGCTGCTGCTCTGGGGACCACAAGGGAGAACACCTATTTAGATAAAGAGGTGCAGGGATAAAGCGATTCAGATCCAGATTCTTAATTATGCTCTGGTAATAGATATCAATATGTCTGAGGTAAATCATATAACCTATGAAGGTTCAGTTTGTTCCTTAGGCTTAGACATGCTATTTCTGATCCAGGTAGACCAGATGGTCCTGAGAAAGCACTGTCTCCTTGGCCAGTGCAGGACATAGCCCATGCTTACCTCATTGACCTGTCTCAGTCTCACGCGCACCATATGTCCCCTGAGTAAAGCAGTTCTTATTCCTTATGGAGGTGCCTTCAGGCAGGGACCAGTCTGCCAATGCACACCAGGAACCGGCTCTTAAATCAGTGCAGTTCTCTCCTTTTACCCATTATATGGTGATTTTCTTTTTTTAAAAGAGTGGAATTGTTTCTTATGTTTCCAAGTTCTTGAGGAGATACCTCTTTGTTATCCTAATATGCTTCCTAGAGCTTTTTATTTTTTTATAAAAACTATATCACATTGCCTTCCTGTTTGGGCTAATTGAGATGCTAAAATGAGATAAGCTCTGTATGAATGCTTATAAAACTACTATACTATGGCAGATAACGAATTCAAGAAAGGTACTTATGATGTGTTCTTCCTGTGGTAGAACCAACATCAAATAGACTTGGCTTATGTCAAAGAACTAATCTGAAACAACAGAAAGAAAAAAGAAAAAAAGAAAGAAAAGGCCCAGGGGTTGTAGCTAAAAGGGCACTGAAGGTGAATATGAACTGCACTGAGAGAGTTATGTCCCATTTGGGTGGACATGTTTTATAGCCTGTGGAGAATACAAGATTAAAAAAGGACAATTTATTTTATTTTTCTAAATTTTTATATTTCAATTACAATTGACATTCAATATTAGTTTGCATTAGTTTCAGGTTTACAGCATAGTGGTTAGATAATAATATAATTTATGAATTGATCCCCCCAATAACTCAAGTACCCATCTGGCACATTTACTGACTATATTCCCTATGCTGTACTTCACATCCCTGTGACTATTTTGTAACTACCAAGAGGACAATTAACTGTATATAGATGTACCTGCACCTAACAATAGACAATATTATTTCAGTAAATAAGTTTTTGATTTATAAATTTCTTATTAATGATAAATAAGACTGACTACATTCTGTAGGTCATAATGTGAATTCCTTCCTTTACATTTTTAGTGGTGATTAAAAATTCAAATGAGCACGTGTGTGATGATGGGTTGTTAAGCTGATGTTGGCTTTTCACTTTTATCTTTCCCCCCACATCCCAGTTCCCCTATTGCCAACTGAAATTTCTGCAGGGTGAATGCTCTTAACTTGAATCAAAAAACATAATGGAGACAAATTCAAAATGACCCCGGAGAAATGACAAGACTGAGAAGTAAAACAATAATATTCCCATCACTCAATAACCAGAGGGGAAGACATTTAATACTCCTCTCATAATTCTAGATTCATAGTATCGGGTTAGGATACTGGAGCTTTGGGGAAATGCAGAAATTATAAAGCTAAACTGCATTAAAGGGGCAAATTCTTGTGAATTATGGAAGACTGTTGGGTCACAGTTCTCTCTCTTTTCTCTCATCCTGTTGGGATGCTAGGGCTAGCTGTGACTTATAATTGAGAAATATTACTCCTAAAGGGCTAAGGGGCCAGGATGACCCAGGAGAAATTTTGGACTAATATTTAAGGAAATTGGATTTGTGAGTCCAGTTGATACCATTGTAATAAATCCAGTTATTAATAACTGGAAAGGAGCAAAGAGGAGGCCAGATGTTATAGTCATTTGTGCAGCTTTGCCAGGAAGCTACAGTGTAAACTTATGCCCAGTAAAGTCTGGGTGGCGTAGGGTAGGTACTTGCTTGTCAATCACACCTGGGAACATGTCTTTGGCCAGAATAGGCATGGCCACTGCAAGCACAGGAAGATTTGGAGATATGTAAACTCCTAAACAAAGGAGTTTGCTCTCTTGCATCTTGGCTGTTGTGCTTGGCTCCTGGCTTGTGGGACTCTCATGCTCCTGCATTCATCCACCTGGCTCACAGCCATGTGGGCCCCACACAGTGGGCTAATGGACTGTAACTAGCCTAATGCTAAACCAGACACAAGTCCACCGTGGGATGGAAACTCTGCACCCTGGCCTTGCTTTTAGCTCTGCTGAATCCCCAGCTGCACATCTTCCAGGAATGATTAAGGGAAATGGGACTTTAAAAACCCACCAATGTAATTCCATGAAAATAAAGCTTTCTAGCACATCTCATCCTCCTGTGGGGGCCTCCAGAAATGCTTATTCCAGCAGCTACCCAAGAACTCCATCCACGCATTTGTCTGGTAACATAATGAGTCTTAATGAAATCTTATCCAGCCTCGTTCACTAAGGAAACAAATTCCTGCAACCTGTTGCAGTGGCCCTTCTGTGGTACCCTTCAGGAATTTCAGAAAAAGGATACATTTATAGATGAAATTATATAATTCCTGGAATTTATTTCCAAGGAACCCAGGGGAGGGTGGGAGGTATGTGTGTGTGTGTGTGTGTGTGTGTGTGTGTGTGTGAATATACATGGGACAAGTTTTGCCATTCCTTGTTTATTGTGGAAACTCAAGAAGAGGTTCCTTGTACTGTACTCTCTACTTTTAAATTCTCAATATGCTCTAATGTCCCTAAAAATTCAAAAGAGACAATCATTCAGCAATTTTATGACCTGTAGATCAAATGGAAGAAAAGAAAACCCAATCATTAATATGAAATAAATCTCATCCTAGTAGGTTTTAAAAGCATTTTCTTTAGGAAAGTTTTAAAACATTACATAAGCATAATGACATTACATTCAGCCTGTCATTTTGTGATGCTAACAGCAGCTTCTCTCTATTATGGGAATAGCTAGCAGTTTGTATTTGATTCTGACTTCTCAATCATTATATCATTATTTTATGTCATTAAGACACTGAAATTATATATATAGGCCTTCAGCTGTGGATATCAAATCTGAAAATACAGCTTGTCATTTAGATATTTATAAACATTTATATATATATATATATATATATATATATATATATATATATATATATATATTCTAGAGGCCTGGTGCACAGAACTTTGTGCACTCGCGGGGGCAGGGGGTGTCCCTCAGCCCGGCCTGTGCCCTCTCACAGTCTGGGACTCCTTGGGGGATGACCACCTGCTGGCTTAGGCCCGCTCCCTGGGGGATTGGGCCTAAGATGGCAATCAGACATCCCTCTGGCAGCCCGGCAGCCCTCGGGAATGTCCACTTGCCAGCGGGGAGCAGACCTAAGCTGCAGTCGGACATCCTTAGCACTGCTGAGGAGGCAGGAGAGGCTCCCACCACCACCGCTGTACTGGCAGCCATCAGCCTGGCTTGTGGCTGAGCAGAGCTCCTCCCATGTGAGAGCACCCTGACCACCAGAGGGCAGCTCCTTCATTGAGCAACTGCCCTGTGGTGGTCAGTGTGTGTCATAGTGACCAGTCATTCCCAGTCTTTCTGCTGTTAGGGTCAGTTTGCATATTACCCTTTTACTATATAGGATAGAGGCCTGGTGCACGGGTGGGGACTGGCTGGTTTGCCCTGAAGGGTGTCCTGGATCAGGGTAGGGGTCCCGCTTGGGTGCCTGGCCAGCCTGGGTGAGGGGCTGATGGCTGTTTTCAGGCTGCCTGCACTCCCTTCAGGGTGGAGGTCCCCACTGAGGTGCCTGGCCAGCCTGGATGAGGGGCTTATGGCTGTTTACAAGCTGCCCACATCCCCTTCAGTGTGGGCGTCCCCACTGGGGTGCATGGCCAGTCTGGGTGAGGGGCTGAGGGCCGTTTTCAGGCGGGCCAAGCCTCCAACTGAAGCTCCCAACCTCTCCTTTTTTTCTTTTAATTCTGGGATTTATTTACCTTCTATGGCTGTCACTGGAGCTGAGAGCCAGCTTTAGCTCTGAGGCCCGGCTCCAGCTCTGAGACCTCCGCTGCTGAAAGCAGGGATCTGGGTTTGTTTGAGTTCTATAATTGGAACACTGTTGCGGTCCTGCTCGCTCCAGCTCTGATGGCTGAAAGCAGGTTTCTGGGTTTGTTTAGCTTCTGTAATTGCAACATTGTTTCTTAGAGTGCAGCTCAGAGGCCGGGAGCGGCAGGCGGGGAACCTTGGCTTCCTCCATCACTGGAGCAAGCAAGCCTCCTGTTCCTGTTTGCTTCAGCTGCGTGGCTGCCGGCCACCATCTTGGTTGGCAGTTAATTTGCATATTGCCCTGATTAGCCAATGGGAAGCGTGTCGGAGGTATGGTTAATTACCATGTTTGTCTATTATTATATAGGATATATATATATATATACACACACACACACATATACATATTCATATACATATACATATATATATATATTTAATTAGAGGCCCAGTGCATGAAATTCATGCATGGGTAGAGTCCCTAGGCCTGGCCTGTGATCAGGGCCATCTTCCCCTGCTGCTGGCAGCTGGCCCCATCCCCTGCCACCGAAACCAGTTGCCCTCTGTGTGTGGGGCGACTGAGATGGGTGATTGGGGGCCCCACTAATTCACACCCGCCTTGGCCTGGAGCCGCCCGCTCCACCGCCACCCACCCTCGGTTCCTGGTTCCCCATCAGGCAATCGGAGCCTGCCCACTGGGGGTAGGGACAGAGAGGTTGGCCATCAGGCCCTGATTTGGCAATCAGGGCCTGTGGGCTGGGGGCAGCTCCTGCGTTGAGCGTCTGCCCCCTGGTGGTCAATGTGTGTCATAGCGACTGGTCATTCCACCTTCCCATCAATTGCATATTATGCATATATATATATATACATATATATATTATATTTCTATTAAGCTTTTAAAAAGTATTATAGATATTCTGCTTTCTTTTTCAAAGTATTATAGATATCCCAGTTTCCCCCATTGATCTCCTTCATCCTGAACCCCCCACCACCACCCCCATCAAACTTTTAAAATCCATGAACTGTTTAAAAATATGAAAAAACAACAATAGAAGATTTTCGGTGTTAATGACTATAGATTGATTATTGCATCTGCAAAGACAGTGAAGAAATGACAATTAAACATACAATTTAGGAAATTGGGCCTTTTATATAAATTACCTAGATTGGATCGTTATGTTAACTGAATTCCATTGCTAAAACCAGCTCTCCACTTTCTTTTACTTTTGTAAACACTATCTCCCTTAATTTTCTCTCATAGAGATTAAGTGAGCCTTTTCTAGCACTAAGCTTCAGTTTAAAATAAGCACTAATTTCTACTGAAAGTGTGTAGTAATTTGGGAATGTTTTTTCTGCTCCTTGAAATGTGTGCCGACTGATTACATAATGACAAAAGCAGTCAGGTGACTTAATTGGATACAAGAATGCTCATTGGGGCAAAACTAGGAGTCTGTTCCTGTCTATAACATATTTTTTTACATTTTGCACAATATTCATACATCCTCCTTAAGTGAATTCCCTCATGATTCTTTTGCAGGGCTTCTTAGGTCCAAACATCACCTACACAGTGTTATCTGAACCAAATATACATATTGAACCCTTGCTGGCTACCAAAATTCACAACACAGGAAATCAAAGGAAACATTATAATCAGATCTTGCTTATGTAGATGACATTATTCTGTTTTGTTTTAAACCAAAATTTCTCCCACTTTCAGGACTTTGCATTTGCAATTCTCTGTCACATGTTTGATTTCTAATCATCAGTTCTAAGCTCATTACTGCCCTTTCAATAAGGTCTTTTTGGATCATTAAATCTAAAGTAACCCCTTTGACTCAGTCTTTCTCCATTGAATTACCCTGTGCTATTTACTTCACTGCATCACGAGTCAAAATTGCCTTGTTTAATTATTTTTGTTTATTTTCTGTCTCCCTTCACTAGAATGTAAGCTCTATGAAGACACAAACTTTATTTTTCTACCACAGTGTTTAGAACATTGACTGGCACATGGCTGGTAGTCAAAAAGGTATTTGTTGAATAAATAAATGACTAAATGAATGGATGAATTAAGTTTATGTAGGACTTTTTTCTGAATATTTACAAGGAATTGGTCATCAATTTAAAAAAATGGCCACAACCTTCATCAGGACAAGTTACTAAATAAGGCCTTAAATTAAATCAATTAATGTAACAAAGGCACAGTTGTGCAATGTATCATATATAGTTGAACTATCTATAATAATAATCTATAATAATAAAAGCGTAATATGCTAATTAGACTGGACAGCTGAACAACCTTCCAGACATCATTCCAGACATCCTTCCAGGTGAAGCTGCAGTGGTGGGGGCCGAGGCAGAGGTGGTTAGGGGTGATGAGGCAGGCAGACAAGTGGTTAGGGGCAATCAGGCAGGCAGGCAAGTGGTTAGGGGTGATCAGGCAGGCAGGCAGAGGTTTCTAGGGGCAATTAGGCAGGCAGGCAAGTGGTTAGGGGTGATGAGGCAGGCAGGCAGGTAAGCGTGTAGGAGTCAGTGGTCCCAGATTGCGAGAGGGATGTCTGACTGCCGGTTTAGGCCTGATCCCATAGGGCCTAAACCAGCAGTTGGACATCCCCTGAGGGGTCTCAGATTGTGAGAGGGTGCAGTCTGGGAGGAGCCCCCCACCCTGCATGCACGAATTTTGTGCACCAGGCCTCTAGTTTGCTATAATAGCAAAAGATTAAGGGCTTGGTAATACACACAGTACTGAAACTTTCATTGGGTAGTTTTAGAATCAAAATTACAGAGAAGTAGTTCTGCAATTGCCCCAGAGATCAGTCAAGCAAGGTGCTGTGGAGGTGGGACAGGTTGGAGTTAGAACCTATCACAGTAAATGTGGAAAGATGGCATTGTCAAACTTAATAATGCATTATATGTAAGGAATGAAAAAATAATGATACCAATGTTCAAAGGTAGTGGATTCAAAAGATGAGGTTGCCATTGGTGATACAAAACATTAAATAAACACTGCTAGAGAAAGCCATAGGCTGTATTTATGGGTTCACATTTTCTTAAGTGAGCTAGCTCTAAGACAGGTTGTTCTCTCTTTATAGAGAATTCTACTGGACACACAGAGGTCCCTCTCTCCTGTCTCTTCTTATAAGAACACTAATCCTATTAGATCAGGGGCCCATCCTTATGACCTCATTTAACCTTAATTATTTCCATAAAGGCCCCATATCCAAATGATATCACATTGGTGATTAGAACTTCAACATATGAATTTTTTGGGGGTGCAGCATTCAGTCTAACAGATATGGTATATTGGAATCTACTCACTAATATTTCATTTTGAAATTTTGTGATACTTATAAGTAATATCAGTGTGTGATTCACCTTGCTGTTCACTATCTTGATCAAGTTATAAACTAATATTATTTTTTCTTTTTTTTTCTTTTTTTTAAAATATATTTTATTGATTTTTTACAGAGAGGAAGGGAGAGAGATAGAGAGTTAGAAACATCGATGAGAGAGAAACATCGATCAGCTGCCTCCTGCACATCTCCCACTGGGGCTGTGCCCGCAACCCAGGTACATGCCCTTGACCGGAATCGAACCTGGGACCCTTCAGTCCGCAGGCCGACGCTCTATCCACTGAGCCAAACCGGTTTTGGCATTATTTTTTCTTAATAAAATAAATTTAAATGTTTTTGATCATTTACATTATTAATGTTTTTAAATATATGGTAGAATTATTTGGTGAAATCATTAGTATCTGATACTATTTTTCACAAATAAAGTTCCCTCAAATTCTATTTCTTTTATGAATATATATCTCTTTAATCCTCCCAGCCTTACCAATGCTACTTTTGGTAAGCTGAATTTTTCACTAAAATTCTCCATTTATTTGTATAGAGAGTTGCCTGAATTTTCCAATAGACATGTTACTGGACAATGATCTATTTTAACATAGAAAAATAAAGTCTATATTATGACTAATTTTATAAAAATAAAGATGCATGATCCTTTTTTTTTACATTCAGGTAGTAGAGAACATAGTATTATAATAGTATTTTTCACTGTAATAACCGCTACTTTGATTCATTTATATCATATTTATAATTAATTTATAGAAACATGCTTTTATCCAGGCAGCATTGGTGACAGGCTCCTCAAGGTCAGGAACTTGTTTTCTCTACTCTATATACTGCTATAGCATACAGTACAGTGCAACACTCCCTGTAGGTGTTCAACAATATATATTATTATGAAAAATCAATATGGACCCTAGTAGATGTTTGACATTTCATAATAATCTTCTAGCAGCATGTTATAATGCAGTACCTCATACTGAGGGAAAAAATGATTTAAAGAAACATGGCTTTGTGTAAAACTTTTAATGCAATAGAAGCTATACAGTTTTTCTATACTCTGCAAATAAATCTAAATAATATACTTATAGAGTAGCAATTGTCAAAAAGTATGAATAAAAATGATAATTTGACATTTAAGAGTGAACGTTTTACACTATTAACCACAAACAAATATGTGAGAATAAAACATACCTGTCAAAGGAAATATTTATGAACCAATTGCAGTTCAAGGACAAATACATTTAACTTCTAAAAGAAATTGGCTGTTTTTGTACATGTTGTCAAAGTTTGACTTTTACCTACTTTCCTCAGTAAATGAGTGGCAGTCTGGCTATTTACAGGACAGGGTTCCAGGGATCCATTTAAACCTTTCAAAATACTATTCATGGCATGGCCATACATTATTATGGGAGGTAATCATTTCTTCGGGTGGGTCTTGTTAGTGGATTTTCACAGTCTGTATGAGGATCATTCCTGTACATAAAACAAGGAAGGTGCATCACCGTTAGAGTATCAAGTGAACCCCAGCACAGCACTTTTATGAGTCACTGATCAGCTCTCAGTAGTAAGCTCTAACCCCATGAAAGTGACCTTGAGGTAAACTTCACTGTATCTGTAATGTTTCATTCATTTTCGGCTTCTTATAGTGGAAGGTATAAAATGGAGATACCTTCACATAAAATGTCATAAAAATTCACATGATATCATTTCAGAGAAAAATAGTTCATCTGAAAATAATAAAGCATTTATTTCCATAGAAAGGAAGAATTTAGTCAACTCTTAATTTCAGTTTGGTTTGTCTATTTTCATGGTTTTTCTTGCCTGCCATATTGAAATAGTAAACAGAAAGTTGGAAATAATATGCCATTACATTTCAAATTTTTAGACACATTTTAATGCACACGAAAATGAAATTTTCAAACTGATTTATATGAACCAAGTCTGATTGTACCAAACCCAATACATTATGTTGAGCAAGCTTTAAAAAAATATTTCTTGCAACATATTGCTCATCGGCACTGAATTATTTTGCTCTTTGGGCCAAGAAAAGGAAAGCTTTCTGCATCAGCATTAGCTGTCATATATAGCTACAGAATCATAGATGTGTGTTTGACAGTAGCCAGGACGCAGGAACATGTGCTATAGTTTAGACATACACACAAAAATAATTTAATAACCTGCATTTCACACAGGCAGCATAAATATGAGAATAATCAATTTTCTAGATAATTCAGAAATAAATCCAATAGGTATCTCAAGAGTGTCAGCTATATGCCTATGGACTGTGGGAGATATTCAAGAAAATTATTATGCCTCTCTTTCTGTCTGAAATCTTTTATAATTGAGGCAAGATGTTCGGGATTTGTTTTCCTTAGGTTTATTTATTTATTTTTTATATTTGCAACTCTTGACTTTGTTTGTGGGCTCAGCCGGAGGCTAATCATAGTCTGATAATAGTTATGGATTATTAGACAATGTCTGTACTGCACTGATTTTATTGGACTGAAATGTTCCAGTGGTTCTATGCATTATAAATTATTTAAGTGATGTAGTTTTTTGATCCATTGAAATTTGCATAATAAATAGTTGAATAGATTGAAATACCTATGATTCTTTGCTTATCTTGACTTTTTTACAAGAAGCTTCAGTATATATATATATATATATATATATATATATATATATATATATTAACCTTTATGCACTGCTATTCTTAGGCATTAAGTAGTGAAAATATTTCAAGTGAGATAGTGTTGGTATGCTAGCAGTAAAATCTTGACAATCCATCATGACTGAATTTGAACTCATTTCTCCATCCCATCCCCCAAATGTAATATCATTTACCCTCTGTCTCAACTAATGAGTTCACTAATTACCCATTCTCCCAATCTGGAAATTCTGTTGTCACCCTTAATAGCTCCTTCCTCAAACTTTTTTTTTCTCATTAATTTCTGTCAATTCCACCTATGCAATCTCTCCCAAATTTCTCAGCTCCATTCTTTCTTCACCTGCAAGTTTCATGTGCAATGCCTAGACCTTCATTTGCCATTCTATGCAAGAACATCTTAATGTAAGGCTGGAAAGATTAGCATGGGAACAACACTGACTGCTGTAATTAATTAAAATGAAATATTTACTAAAACTATATCTCAAAATTGATCATTGCACATCACTGGGTGTTGTGCTGGCAGAATAGTTGACTAATAAGATGCTCTAAAATATTCTGCACTCTATTTCCAGTTATTGAAAATAATTTTGATTATGTCAGTCCCTTTCATATAAACTTTATGATTACTGCATTGCCTCTAAGATAATGTTCAAACACTTTGATAATCCACATAAATCTCACCAACACAAGTCTATGCATATTATAGGGTATCTATTTATCTATCTATCATCTATTTATCTATCATCTATCATCAACCATCAATCATCTATCTACCTATCCTCTGTGAGATATAGATATATATATGTATGATATGTATCATATATACACATATGTATAAGTATACATATGCATATATACACACTATATATACATATACACACATTAACATATACATACATATATACATTTTAGGATATATATCATAGGGTAGCACTGTATTGCAATTGGTTTTATTGACTATGAACTGATAATTATCAGAGGGCTATTTTAGTTGGATCATCATGTCCCTGAGAGAGGGTTCAAAACTATACCACATCTATTTTGGCTCTGCTTCAATTGCATTGTGAGAAGATGTCTATCCACAAGATAATTTATTAAACATTTCACTTTCAATCTCAATCATAAATCCTAGTTTTACCTGTAGTGCTTATATTTCCCTAATTTTAATAAAATTAGAAAAAATGTGGAGACATCAGCGTCAAACAATGGAGTCAAGTTAAAAAATGAGACAGTGAAGGGTGCAAGAGACATTCTAAAAATATTATCATTGCAATCAAAGACAATCTGGCATTGGACCAAACTTGTCATTCTGACTTATTTTCTTCCTGAATTCTCTTTCCTGCCAACCACTTTTTCCAATTCTCATAAATTAGTTAATTTCAATAATGCAGTTTATAAACATTTTAAAGGTAAATCAAACCTAAAGTTAATTCAAAAATCAAATTAAGGAGCACTTATTTTATATCTATTGTTACAAAGCACTA
Organism: Myotis myotis; assembly: GCF_014108235.1. NCBI lineage: Eukaryota > Metazoa > Chordata > Mammalia > Chiroptera > Vespertilionidae > Myotis > Myotis myotis. The sequence continues at coordinate 57,162,473 of NW_023416335.1, read as the reverse complement.
TTCTAGGTGCTAACAATTATAACTAACAACTCGTGTAATAGTTGAAAGAATATATACATAAATATCTTTGTACAAAATAGAAAGACAGTGATTAATCCTTTCTGTACTCTGAATTTTAATGAATGGTACTCTTAACTATCCAGAGACCTAAGTTAACCTGGAAGATTATTTTACAAATTCCTCACATTTTCTCTTTCAAAAACAGTCAACACTGTTAGTGAAAGGTATTTTTCACCATTCATCTCTGCCATTTCCCAGCATCCTCCACCACCTACCTACCGACCTACCAATCTACTTACCCACATTCATATATAAAGTCTTCTTATTCCTTCATTCTCCATTTTAACCCATAATCATTTTATGATTCTAACTCTAAATTAATAAATTTTAAATGTGTCACCACTTATCAACTCCTCAGAATACCAGAGTAGATATTTTAAGATGTTGAACCATGTCCACCCCAGCTTAAATGCAAACTTATTGCCATCATCTATAAGAGTCTGCATAATCTTACCTCTTCTGTTACTCATCCAATTAGCACATATGATTGAGAACTCACTATATGCCAGGCCAGGTGCTGGATATACAATAGTGTGTATAACACATATGCTCTCTTTCAACATTCTTATATCTAGTGGAGGATCTAGAAGTTAAGTATAAGTAAATAAATAAGTTATAATACATTTTGATGAATGTCTTAAGAGAAACACATTTATTTCTAAACCATAATGGGATAAGAAAGCATCAATTTGTGACAGGGTAGTCAAACAAGCTGATAGAAAGGAGTAGACTGAGATTGAGCGAACCTCAGGAAGAGCAGGGAAAGTGTTCCAGGCAGAGGGATCTGCATGTGCAAAATCCCCACAGTGAGGACCAGAAATAAGGCCTGAGTGTCCAGGTCAAAGTGATGTAAGGGGAGTAGGACAGGAAAAATAGAGACAAAAGTAAGGAGTTGTATTAATTTTGTTTTGCTGAATAACAAATCACCACAAAATCAGTGGCTTATAAAATAGCATATAATCATTATCTAAGTCACAGTTTCTTTGGATTAGGAGTCTAGATATGGCTTAACTGGGTCCTTGGCCCAGGGTCTTAGTCTTACAAGGTTGCGCTCATGATGTTGGCCAGTGCATTCCTTCTGGAGCTCAGCTCACATGGTTGTTGGCAGATATCAGACATTTCTTGTGCTTGTAGGACTGAGGTCCCATTTTCTTTTTTTCAATTTACTAATTTTTTTAAAAAAAAATCTTCATTGTTGAAAGTATTACATATGTCCCCTTTTTTCCTCATTGACCCCATCTAGCCTGCCCCTGCCCTGCACCCCAGGCCTTCACCACACTGTCTGTGTCCATGGGTTATGAATATATGCATACAAGTTCTTTGATTGATCTCTTTCCACCAACCATCCCCCACCTTCCCTCTGAGATTCCACAGTCTGTTCCATGCTTCTATGTTTCCGGATCTGTTTTGTTCATGAGTTTATTTTATTTATTAGATTCCACGTAAGAGTGAGATCATGGGATACTTGTCTTTGACTGGCTTATTTCACTTAGCATAATACTCTCCAGGTCCCTCCATACTGTCTCAAAGGGTAAGAGATCCTTCTTTTTCACTGCTGCATAGTATTCCATGGTGTAAATGTACCACAGCTTTTTTATGCACTTGTCTACTGATGCGCACTTGGGCTGTTTCCAAATCTTATTATTGTAAATAGTGCTGCTATGTACATAGGGGTGCATATGTTCTTTCTGATTGGTGTTTCTTGTTTCTTAGAATATATTCCTAGAAGTGGGATCACTGGGTCAAATGGCAGTTCCATTTTTAATTTTTTTGAGGAAATTCCACACTGATTTCCACAGTGGCTGCACCAGTCTGCATTCCCACCAGCAGTGTATCAGGGTTCACTTTTCTCCACATCCTCACCAGTACTTGCTTGTTGGAGGCCCCCATTTATTTTTTAAAAATATATTTTTATTGACTTCAGAGATGGAGAGAGAGAGAGAGAGAGAGAGAGAGAGAGAGAGAGAGAGAGAGAGAGGTGTGATCTCCAGGTTCACAGGTTGAAGCTCAACCACTGAGCCACACCCATCAAGCAAGGTGTCCTACCTTTAAGTGGCAATGTCCAATTCGTAGTAAAAGGAATTTGGGTAAGGAACTAGTGCTTTTAATCTATGTATCTTCTAGGTAGAAAATTTTTAATTTTGTTAGTACTGGACCCTGGCTGCCCTGCTTATCTTTACAACCTCAGTCCCTAACACATACTAGATTCTTCAAAAATATTTTAAAATAGATAAATAAATTAATAGACAAATCAAATAAATGTTATTATTCCTGCTACCAGACCAGTACCTTTTCTACCCTGTTCTCTCTCCCCTGACTTTCCTTAAATCCAAATTAAACATGAAGATTCAAGGCGTAGTCTAGTCTCAAGATTTCAAGCATTGCCAAAACCGGTTTGGCTCAGTGGATAGAGCGTCGGCCTGCGGACTGAAAGGTCCCGGGTTCGATTCCAGTCAAGGGCATGTACCTGGGTTGCGGGCACATCCCCAGTAGGGGGTGTGCAGGAGGCGGCTGATCAATGTTTCTCTCTCATCGATGTTTCTGGCTCTCTATCTCTTTCCCTCTCTGTAAAAAATCAATAAAATATATTAAAAAAAAAAGATTTCAAACATCAATTTTTATTTTGCTTTGTGTTAAAATAAAAGTATGTAGATTTCCTTATCCACAAACTCTATGTAATGTGTGAGATTATTCACAGTATGTAAGGCAAGCTCATACCAATTGCTTGAATACTAATGATAATTATATTCAGTTTTGTATTGTCTTTGAAACTAAATTTAGGTGATTCTTTATCTCAAGATTTCTATCTAATGCCAAACTGATCACTAAATTCTAGCTTATTGAAGACTATACGTCTTAGTTTATAAGTGGAATAGTCTTAGTTTATAAGTGATGATTGTGAAGTACGATAAAGAAGGAGAAACCAATGTTTGCTAATTCTTAATTAAAAGTATGTTTGATATTTTATTCAACACAAATACTTAAATAACTTTCTGGTATTTTCTAAATAAACAGCATATTAGCATTTACAGTAGTTTAGAATAGTTATGTGTACTCTGTTCATATCCATTAATATTAAAGAAGAATGAGGCTTTTTGTTTATTTAATAGAATTCTGGCAGATAATAAATATTTGTTAAATAATTTTAATCTGAAAAACTTGAAGCTATATTTATTTGTCACTGTGGAGTGAGTAAATACTTAGAATAAATAATATAGATTTTTTTCATACTTTTCCTCATCACCATTTATCCTTCCATTCTTTCTTCTGCCTCCTCCCACACCCCTCCCCCTTGCAATCACCACACTGTTGTCCAAGTCCATTAATTCTTTCTCTTTTTTTTTAATAGACTTTACATGAATTGCTTTATTCTATATATTTTTAATTTTTAAATAAATATAAATACTAGAGGCCTGGTGCATGAAATTTATGCATGGGGCGGGTCCCCTCAGCCCAGCCTGCACCCTCTCCAATCTGGGACCCCTTGGGGGATGCCCAACTGCCGGTTTGCCCCCCCCCCCCGCTGGCCTGATTGCCCCTCACTGCCTCTGCATGCCAGCCTAATTGCTCCTAACTGCCCCCCCCCCCGCTGACCTAGTCACCCCTAAGTGCCACCTGTTGCCGGCCAGGTCACCCCCACAGCCCCCTCCCTGCCAACCTGGTCGCTCCTAACTGCCCTCCCCACTGGCTTGGTCACCCCTTACTGCCACCCCCGCCAGCCTGGTCGCCCCCAACTGCCTCCCCCCCCCCCACCAGCCTGGTCACCCCACGCAGCCTGCTGTTCAGTTGTTTGGTGACCCCTCACTAACACCCCTGCTGGCCTGGTCATAGGCAGCCATCTTGTGAGGGCATGAGGGTTAATTTGCACATTACCGCTTTATTATATAGGAAGTAATATTTACTATATGCTTTGGTACATTATTTCCTTTGTAAAAAAGTTAAGATTATACATGAGAAAGATTATTTAAATAGGCTTTAGATAAAATATAGCACATTTGAGATTTGAAACCCCTTGAGAATTTCTAATGTAGTTTAGTGTAACAGGAGGTTTGACACTGTAAGTAATGTTTATAACCTGGATAAAGCACAGCAAAGTGGAAGCAACCCCAGAGACTGCACATGACACAGGGCAGAGCTTTCGCCATTTCTGAACATGAACCACATGCGTGTGGTCTGTTCTACTAAAACTGACCTAGTATGCATAAATTTTTGTGGTGATAGGCCATAATTATTTTTATTAAAATAATAATTTTCCATTTTAAAAATAAGGTATTCTGATTATGAATAATTTGAAAATTCAGAAGAATATTTTTAAAATGCATCTATTAGTTTAACCACCCAGTAATAAACGTTCTATTACCTTTCTTTTCAGTATTTCTGTATATCATGTTTACCTAGTTGTGCTTACAGATTACCAGATTCTTCAATGACTATAGTGAGTGGGGCCTGAGAATGCCCCACTCACCAGAAATACTGTTTACTTGATGTGCATGAGCAGATCTTCACACAATGCTCCCTTCATTTATCCTCTCATTCAGTTCAATGTAACAGATACTTTTGCACTTGTGTTGTTTTGGAGATACTCTACCTCATAAAGCATACTGACTTATTGCTCATGAATCTTTTGTTTCACTAGGAGCCAGCTAGAACAAAGGACTGTATGGATAGTATGAAGAGAGATTAAAGGAAGTGTTCATAAGAAACGATGTTTAACCCTTTTTGACATGATTTCAGTATTTACTGTTCTTAACTTAGCTTTCCCTGTGTGGGAATGTCTAGGTAGTATGGAACAAGGAAGAATAATGTTTCAGTGTTTTTGGCTTTTATTTAGTTTGATTTCATTCCTGCTGAAAAGATGGGCATGGTTTCCGAATACCTTCTATAGCTATTCTGTACTATTTTTCTCTGCCTCCTTTTCTCTTTCTTCTTTCCATTGCGCATCCCACCAACCCAGTTTGCTCTATTTATCTTTTCTATTGTGGATAAGGTAAAGAAGAAAAAGAGGAAATGAGAAAGGAGAATTGGAATTGAATATTTTTAACCTCCTCTTTTTGCTTCTACATCAAAGCCTGCAATGACAGTGATAAACTATAGGATTATCCTTTCAGATTTTACACATGAGTAAGTCTTGGTGTGAATCAGAATGTGTACTACAGAACGAGGAACTATATGATATATTTGAATGGGAAATACATTAAAAATGTGTTTTATATTTTTTTCATTCATTTTATATTCAGAGGGGACACAATTTCCTTTGCTTTACTTGATATGTGTAAATAAATTTGTTTTTGTAAGCCAGTGATCCTTTTTAGATCTCTACATAAACTTTCATTGTATTTTGTTGTTGTTGTTTATTTCAGAAGCAGATTTTGCCTTTTTTTATATTGAGGCATTACTTCATGGGGATGCTTTCAAGACTAATGTTTAGTGATCCATATGAGTAACTTTGATTGACAGAAATTATGTTTCTGCTTCCTGCTTTCTAAGTAGTTGCCTGAAGCCATAGCGGGTGTAGATGCTAATTAAGCCGAGGTACGTTGCAAAGGCTGAGTATCAAGCATGGCCCTTGTGTATATGTTGGGTAATGCTATTGAGAATATTTGGAACAGGGCATTTTTCAAATGTAAAGAGCTTTTTCTGTCAGCGATTTAAATCATATTGCATGACAGGTAGCACCATATTCATTTTTCTTTTATCTATGGCCACTATATCAATTTGAAAAGTAAAAGGGATAAGAAAGAAGCTAACAGGATTTGTTATACCAGGGAAATTAGCCATTTTATTAGAGATATTTGAACCTTAACAATTGTTTCTCAAATACTTCCTTTGTGCTAGACATTATGCCAGACTCCCGGTGTAGAGAAGTTATCAAAACAAGCAACCTTCGCCAAAACCGGTTTGGCTCAGTGGATAGAGCGTCGGCCTGCGGACTGAAGGGTCCCAGGTTCGATTCCGGTCAAGGGCATGTACCTTGGTTGCGGGCACATTCCCAGTAGGAGATGTGCAGAAGGCGGCTGACCGATGTTTCTAACTCTCTATCTCTCTCCCTTCCTCTCTGTAAAAAATCAATAAAATATATTTAAAAAAACAAACAAACAACCTTTGAGGGAGATATATATACAACAAATAATCCTACCAAATTTATTTCATTGCTATTGGGATAAATACTATAAAGCAAAATGTAAGATATTGAGACAGAGTATATCAGAGAGAACTGACCTCGGTGGAAGTTAGGTGAAAAGCAAAGGAAGAGATGGAATTTAAAGTTAGCATATTAATGAGAAGCTATGGTGAGGAATGTGGAAAATTTCACCTTGAGGTAGAAAACATGACTGGTATATTTGAATGAAGTGCCAGATAGGAATGTGGGAGAAAATTAGACTTAAATCTCTGATAAGGTCCAAATAATACTGAGTTTTTCAGGTTACGTGAAGGCTTTTAAACTTCAAACCTTACAGCAATGGAATTCACTGCTGGTAAAACGACCATTCAGGAGTAGAATCATAACATGCTCAAAGCTACAAGAAATTTCTTGCTGTAATTTAACAAAGAGTTGATGGGGACTTAGACTTAGTTGATAGCAACCAGGTAAGAGGGGGAAAACATAGGTTAAAAAGCTGATATCAGCAAGATGCAGGAGTTTATCTTATAATTGTTACATCTGTAGATATAAATGTAGAATTGCTGAATGTTAGAGGTCAGGAGTTCTACTTATCATGAGATCTTGCTTCTTTATAATAAGATGAAAAACAAGTTTCCCAGGTCATATGAGGGTTTGGGAACAGAATTGAATATAAAATCTACAATGTAGAATCTAGATTATCCTTATTTTACAATTCTAAAAGCATCCTAATGTCTATATGTTAGCCTTATAAAAAAATAAACTAGATGTGAGTACCAGTATTTTCTGATGCACTATTCAGAGAAGTCATGATTTCAATAACCTGGTTGTATTTTCACAGCAACCGGCTGCCTCAAATGAGAGGTGGAATATTAGGACTTTGAACTTTAGGCTTTTGGAGAATCAAAATGTCAGTATTAAAAATGCTTATTTCCTCCAATTCACACTTCAATTATATCAAACACTTGGAACTTAAGGATTGTAGGAGTCAAAACTGACTAAAGTTTCTTCTAATACAGCTGCCAGAGAGAAGGCTAGCGAATATTAGGGATCAGTGTTGAGATTCACCTTCTTCATCCTTATTCCAAAAATTAATTAGCCAGTAAATCTGCTGAATTGATGTGATGAAACTCAAGAGTTTGGGGCCAACTTGACTCTGCCTTTTGGAAAGAGTCCCTAAGGTTAAGCAATGTCAGAAGTAGATACATTTAACTTTAACTTTTCTCTTACCCCCAGAAACAAGCCTAACGACATAGAATTCATGCAATGTGCTTAATAATGGTGCATGTGTATAAAACTATCACCTGTCAGGGAAGACCTTGTAATTAAATTAGTAGAAGTGACTGAGTTTGTGGAACTAACATTTAAATAATTTCTGTGTGCAAGGTCTGTCAACCTCAGCACATAGCTTGGGCAGCTTGCCTATTGGTCTTTGACCTAGGAGGGCAGCATAAAAATTACCTCATCATTCAATTTGAAAAATCTGATTGACCTATCCATTTAGGCTGACAGACTCCTGCCTTGGAATTAACCATGGATATCATTTCTAGATGAGTTTTGACTTGGAAAGTACCTTTAACTCGCATTTTTCACACCACATTTAAATTTTCTTGGGCAAAGATATTCAGAATATATGCATAACAAAATTTTCAAGAGACTAAGCACTGCCATAGGCCTGTGACACTCAGTTTTCTAACGGAAAAACAGAAATTAGCAACTCACACTTCACTTACTTCCCCCAATGTATATTATAACTGACTAGAGGCCCAGTACACAAAAATTTGTGCACTCGGGGGGTTGGGGTCCCTCAGCCTGGCCTGTGCCCTCTTGCAGTCTGGGACCCCTCGGGCGATGACCACCTGCTGGCTTAGGCCTGCTCCCTGGGGGATTGGGCCTAAGCTGGCAATCAGACATCCCTCTGGCAGCCCGGCAGCCCTTGGGGGATGTCCACTTGCCAGTGGGGAGGAGACCTATGCTGCAGTCAGACATCCTTAGTGCTGCTGAGGAGGCAGGAGAGGCTCCCACCACCACCTCTGTACTGGCAGCCATCAGCTTGGCTTGTGGCTGAGCAGAGCTCCCCCATGTGGAAGCGCATTGACCACCAGAGGGCAGCTCCTGCATTGAGCATCTGCTCCCTCGTGGTCAGTGTGTGTCATAGTGACCAGTCATTCCCAGTCTTTCTGCTGGTAGGGTCAGTTTGCATATTACCCTTTTACTATATAGGATAGAGGCCTGGTGCATGGGTGGGGGCTGGCTGGTTTGCCCTGAAGGGTGTCCTGGATCAGGGTGGGGGTCCCGCTTGGGTGCCTGGCCAGCCTGGGTGAAGGGCTGATGGCTGTTTGCAGCTGGTCACACCCCCTTCAGGGTGGGGGGCCTCACTGGGGTGCCTGGCCAGCCTGGGTGAGGGGCTGATGGCTGTTTTCAGGCTGGCCACACCCCCTTTAGGGTGGGGGTCCCCACTGGGGTGCCTGGCCAGTCTGGGTGAGGGGCTGAGGGCCGTTTTCAGGCTGGCCGGCGACTGAAGCTCCCAGCCTCTCCTTTTTTTCTTTTTTCTTTTTTTATTCTGGGATTTATTTACTTTCTATAATTGAAACTTTGTTGCCATCCTGCTCGCTCCAGCTCTGAGGCCACGGCTGGCTGAAAGCAGGTATCTGGGGTTTGTTTAACTTCTATAATTGAAACTTTGTTGCTTTCAGAGCTGTTGCTTTTGGAGCTCAGAGCCGGGCCGGGTGGGCCGAGAATCTTGGCTTCCTCCATCACAGGAGCAAGCAAGCCTCCTGCTCGCTTCAGCTGCATGGTTGCCGGCCACCATCTTGGTTGGTGGTTAATTTGCATATCACCCTGATTAGCCAATGGGAAGCATAACAAAGGTACGGTTAATTACCCTTTTTGTCTTTTATTAGATAGGATTAGGTTCTCTAGTGTGAATGGGTCCTGGATGCACCTTCAATAGTATCATCTGTAGTGATCACAATCAGGCTCCACATCACCATCACTGGCAGCATGCATATTTGTATTAGGACATGTGGCTATTCCATTGTGCAGAAAGGTTAGCAGTATTGCTCACTTTCTGGTTATCAACATGCACTATTGTTGAGATGTGGGCTGGCAAGTTCAATATGGCTGGCAGGACTCAATCCAGACAGCAAGTTCATGGACAGTTTATCTTCTCCTCTGGTTCATCCTGAAACTTTTATGGCAGCCAATATTCACCAAATATACTATTGATCACATTTCATACTTGCAGGGGGATCTGTAGATGTTTCAATGTTTGGTTTCTTTTTGGTGAGGAAACTAGAGTAGCCGTAATTATAATACCTCCAGTTTTTTCTTGAGTTTTTTTAAAATATGTTTTTATTGATTTCAGAGAGGAAGAGAGAGAGAGAGAGAGAGAGAGAGAGAGAGAGAGAGAGAGAGAGAGAAACATCAATGATGAGAGAGAATCATTGATCGGCTGCCTCCTGCATGACCTGTATTGGGGATCTATCCTACAACCTGGGCATGAGCCCTTGACTGGAATCCAACCCAGAACCCTTCAGTCCACAGGCCAACACTCTATCCACTGAGCCAAACCAGCTAGGGCTCTTGAGTGTTTTGATTTCAGAGACTGACCCCATATGTAAATGTAGAACTAGATTGACTACTTAGGCTGGTATAAGTCATATAATTTATTCTTTAGCAGAAATTCTTATGTGTCCTGGGTAATCCATTAATGCAATACCCAGAAATAACTCCCTGGGTAAATCATAGGGGATTTAAATCCACAGGGAATAAGTGTAACCAACTTTATTGTTTTTTCCATGTCTACCAATCCAGTTAAATACCATCCCAGCATGGCCAAACAGTGGATTTGCTGAGACTGGGGCACTGTACAAGAACTTATAAATATAGTTTTATCAGTTTCCCTGACTCTGACACCTCAGGCCAACCAAAAGAGGTGACTTCCTATTTCCGCAATACCACATGCACTTCTTCATCGAGGAAGATAAAGGAGGAAATGGATGTAATTATACTATTCTTGGAAAGATTGGAAATTTGTTGGGGGTTTGACCATGAAAACTTGGCCATTATCCCAAAGATTTATGATTTTTTGTACATGTGCTTGTTATTTCTCCCCCAACATTTATAGATCTTCATTATGTAGGATTTCTAGGAAATAGATTTATTATGGAGCAAGAGGGAAACACTATGTGTAAGATATTATAGGGTAAAGAATGGTGGAGCCTAAAGGCCTGCATTTACACTAACCAACACTGTGACTCAGTACAAAGCCTTTTACCTCAGGATACCCCAGTTTACCCAACTGACAAATGTTTTGGCTGGACAGTATTTATAGTCATTGATGTCTTTGAAAATATAATTTTATGCTATACCTGTGTTTTTCAAACAGCTTATTTTATAATTTCTTTCATGGGTATATTAATGATGCTTTTTAAGGGCTTACATAATGGTGTTTATTTAAAAAGTGGCTTTGCAAAAAATATAAAACACATTATAGTATTAGTAGGTGACGTATTGTGCCATCCAGAACCTCCTTCAGGAATGAAGGGCATATTGTTTCAGCTGCTGGGTATGCTATCAACACCCAGCTCACAGTTATCAACCAATTATCTTCACAATTGCCTCGGTTGAGAAGAGACACCTTCCCCAAAGTCATATCCCCTTGGCATGAAGATGTAAAGGCTCAGCTTCCCACCTCTAATTCTTAAGAACTGTGGAAGGCCATTGTGATTTTAAGTTCCCCATATGATTGGCTAAGGCCTTACTTGTGACTGCATCACAATCCAACACCTTCCTCTGCCAAATTTTGCTTCCTTCTGTTCTGCAGAAGCTGGCTCAGGAGCACTCCCTAATAAGCCTTTTCCATGCTGATCTCCAGCTTAGAATCTACTTCCCTACTTGCCCAACCTGCAGCAGCCAGCATCTAATTACAGTGGTTCTCAACCTTCCTAATGCCGTGACCCTTTAACACAGTTCATCATATTGTGGTGACCCCCAACCATAAAATTATTTTCGTTGCTACTTCATAACTGTAATTTTGCTACTGTTATGAATCGTAATGTAAATATCTGATGTGCAGGATGTATTTTCATTGTTACAAATTGAACATAATTAAAGCGTAGTGATTAATCACAAAAACAATATGTAATTATATATGTGTTTTCCGATGGTCTTAGGCGACCCTTGTGAAAGGGTCGTTCGACCCCCAAAGGGGTCGCGACCCACAGGTTGAGAACCACTGATCTAATACCTCTCCTTTGTTACTGGGTCATGCATTACTCATCTAAGGTTCTAGGACAGTGTTCTTTCTGATTTCCAATAATAAAATCCCTTTGTGCTGGAGGAGTAGTTTTTTGATGTTTCTGGTGTGTCTTCCTCTTATGCAGCATAAACCGTAGTAAAATAGCTTATCTACACTTTGCAGATTCATTAAATGCATTAACCATTCAAAGAAGTTGAACTTGTTATTTATGGCTTCCTCAGATAAATGTATTTTTAAAAATCCAATGTTTGTAAATAATCTGAGTTCACTGGAAGGAGTCTGACAGACTATTTAACAGGACATTGAATGTTGTGAAGAGATGGCATTATTTCAATTGCTTGATGTTTTAGCCATCCTTTTGAAGTCTCTTTATTCACGGAAACAGTATAATTTTATGCATGTTATATTTTATCTTTAAAAAGCACATCTTTAAATAGAAAACATTGCAATTGTACTATTTTTAGTTCAAAAAGAAAAGCTCAAGTTAGGATATGAAAATAAACATAGTGGTAGACATTTCTGACTAAATTTAGCTTACACTCTTCAACATTAAATAAAAAGTATGTAATCAAGAACTACAAAAGGATGGACTATAAATAGCAGAGGTATTTTCTCATTGATGATATTTGAGGAACACTTCCCCATATATTTAATTAATTGGTCTCTCAATATGAGAAAAATAAAAAATGGATCATTGAGACATTCATTGCGGAAAACAACAGAGAAGTACTTCTATAGATAATATTTACTTAACATTTTAATTTTAATGCAAACTGAGGATTAATTACTTAAACCAGGGGTAGTTTGACTTTAATGTGGACACTAATATTGAGGCAGTTTCGTCCTCCACACATACCTTTTGATTACTAGAAGTCTTATATGATATTCTGGTACCAGGTTGTGGGAACCACACCAGGGTCCCTGGATAATCAAGGCCAATAAGAGCACAGAGGCCTTGTCAATACACCAGAATGGCCAAGGCCGCTCTGAGCATGAGCCAAATCAGGGTGCCCAAGGCCAATCCACGGTACGCTGTGCCCTTCTGTAACCCAAATGATTGATGTCACTGTTGGCAGCTAGTCTTCTTTGTTTTTGGGGTAATATACAGGTTACTGACCAAAAGTGTGTGTAGAAGTCTGCTAGAGAGTGTGCTGGGGAGAGCAGAGGCTAGAGAGCTCTAAGAAAGGTGGCAGGCACAGAGAATGTAGCTCCTATGTGTGCAGGAGAGAGGAGAGCTCAGACGGAGCTGAGAGCCTTACTGCTACGATGTAAGGATTAGTTCATTAGAGAGCTCAAATATAGCAACCATATTATCAGCCAGTGTGCTGGTCAGGGTTAGGGTTAGGATTAGGGTTAGGAGAAGCTGCTGAGCCAGAGAGCTGTAGGTACCGCTATGATGTGAGGCAGTAAGTCTAGAAGGCAGCGTGAGGCTGTTCAGATAATAGCTGTGGGTACAGAGACTGATGCTGCTTTATGGGAAAGATAATGTATTTACCAGCTGGTGTCTGGCTGTCTGCCTGTATAGACTTTATTGTAAAGGATTGTCTTGTCTGATGGCCATGTGGCCACTGGCTTCTGCAATAAAGACTCCTTCTTATACACCTACAACCTCTTATGGCTTCTCCATCTAAGACCCGGCATCCAAGAAGGTCCAGCCCAAACAGAGGGGCTCAGACCCAACACCTGTAATTAGTGAGCAGAGGATAAAGGAGGAACTTGGACTAAGTTCCCAACAGTTAGTACAATGGGCAGGGTTCAAGGAAGAACCAGCCCTGACGTAGTCAGGAGGAATTTAGGAGAATATATGGACTCAGAATAACTCAGAGCAGCAGTGCTGAGCGCTCCTGCTGGCTCTGACACGGGTCTGTCTATCTCAGTGGTCTAGAGAACAGGACCTAGAATGGAACTGATGACTTGCAGAGTAACATAAGGAGCAGAGAAGTAGAAATGTGACCCACTTCATGGACACATACATTGTTTTGTTGCATTGAAATTTTGCATAGAAAGTAAGTTTCCTGCATCCCTTCCTAGGCTTCAGGAGCATATGAAAACCTGTTATGAACCCAATAAGGAAAGAAATCACTCAAACCTTAACAGGAAAGGATAATGGAAATAACGTGCATTGTCTATGTGTTTCTGGCACAGTTCTAGCTGCTTTATTGAGCACACTTAACAGGGAAGTTAGTAACCCAGCCAAAATCGCATCGTTAAGAAAAGGAGGAGTCAGGATTCAAAGCAAAGTCAATGAGACTCAAAAGCCCATACAGATTCTTTCCACTTCACCAGCAGGAGTGATCATGTGTGTCTGTGCACTAACCTGGGCTCTTATGATCCCTGTTCTCCCTTTCCTCCTCTTCTTTCTCCTCTTCATCCTTCACCTCCTTCTCTCCTCCTCCCCATCGCCCCCCTCTTCTTCTTTCCTATCTCTAACAGTGACCTCTCCCCCTTCCTCTTTTTCTCTGATGCTTCTCCTCATCCTCCTTGTTTTCCTCCTCGTCCATATCTTTCTCCTTCTTTTTATATATTTGATTTGTTTGTTTCTTTAATGAGGACTTGGGATCTTAGCTATGATTTACAAGGCTATTTGATGTAAGAAAATGTAAATATTAATAACTATCTAAAGTTATAATGATAGCGCTATGAAACAATTAGTTTCAACTCCTCTCTTCTTTAAATGGTAAATAATCAAATTACAGAAGATTTTTAAAATCACAACGAGCAAAGGACTTTTTAAATTGCAGTGAATTTATCATGTAGGCTAAGTGTGTTTGTACAAAACAAACCCATTTGTAATAGTTATTAACCACATTCCTGAGATGAATGTGTTATGAAAACGTGCAGTTTTAAAGGGACTTGAAATTATTTTTGATAATTCAAAAATAAATCAGATGCATCTAATTGGTTGTCAGTGGTTGTCAACTGGGTTGACTTTCTCCCCTATGGAACATTTGCCAATGTCTAGAGACATTTTTTGATTGTCACAACTGAAGGAAGTGCCTATGACATCCAATGACTAGAATCTGAGGATATTGATGAACACTCTGCAATGTACAGGACAACCCCCTACAAAAATTTTCCAGCCCAAAATTCTAATAGTGGCACTATTGAGAAACCTTGGTTTAGGTAATGTGAAAATTTAAAAAAAAATGGGACCAATCATTCTCTTGTCAGATGTCACAGAGTAAATAAGCATAGGACATTTTTCTGCCTCAAACATTTCTATGTTTATTCAAAAATTTGATATTTTATTTATCATGCATTTTTGCATTCATATTTATTTTAAAAACATTTCATCACAATACTGTTCATTTCAACTATTGAATTTTGTGACCAGGGCATATGTCCCCTCTTCCCCAATCCCTGGCTCTGTTAAAGATATAAAAAGGAGATATAATATAGCATGGTGGTAAAGAATACGGCTCTAGAGTCTAAATGTTTGGGTCAAAATCATAGTTTTACCACTTTCTAACTCTATGTCCCTGGCACTTTACTTTCTTTCTTGTCTGTAAAATGGAGAAAGTAGTACCTATGGCGCATGGTTGGCTCAAGGGGTACATTTGTCCATTAGAAAACAACTTGGCATAGAGTCAACCCACCACAAGCACTGGCTATTAAAACTCAGCACTGCACTGGGTGCACATTCTGATGTCAAGAGGATGGGTGAAGGAGAATGACTCTTTGTTGGTTGGTCAATATTTTTAAGGAATGGTATTATCTAGCCCATCCTCTTTTTCTCTGCCTATTTCTAAGTTAAAGGCAACACACAGGTCTTTTTCCTTTTCCTTTTTCATTTTTTGTGGTCTTATTTCATGTGGCTGCAGAGACAGTAACTTCTATTTGCCTAGAACAAGAGTTGTTTTTCCTTTCGACTACAATGACTTAAATTTGAATATTAACAAAACATTAAAGACAAAAACTTAGTTAATAACTTGTAACATAAAGTAGAAAATTTAAAAAAAAACTAATTAAAATTAAGGTTATAAATAGCTGAGTCTAAATTAAGTGAGTCTGGTATACATATAAATTTTAGTTATAATACCATCCTGGTCATTGCCACCTGGTATTAAACAAACAAACAAACAAAAAACAAATAACAGTATTTCCAGGTTTCACTGTGGTTAGCTGTGGCCACGAGATAAGTAGTGCTGACCACAGTGGGAACATATGAAAGTATGTAAAATTTCAGCAAAACTATTCATAGATTTAAATTATTTGGGAAGGAGATATTTTTGCTCTATCTTTCATCTTGCATCTGGTGTGCAATGCCAAAGTGATGGCGGGAGTTCTGGCAGTCACTTTAAAACATGGGAAAACCTTAGAAATAGCAGACATGTGTTAGAATACTGAAGTTGAAAAGAGAAATCAGGATCCCTGATGACAGCACAAAGCTGCCACATTGGCCCTAACCACCCACCTTTGAACCGCTTTTAAGTAGGAGAGAAAATAATAACCTCTTATTTCCTGGAGCCTCAATATTTATGTCTGTTACAGCCCAAACTCATCTTGATGCTAAAATTGCCTTCCCATGTGGCATTTTGGAGCCTTGGAGAGTTAACCAGATTTCCCTCACTACACCTACTGTCCCCAGGATTTGTATGTGTATCAAACTTTCTTAATTTAGAAATAGTTTTTTAGACCAAAATTTCCATATTTTTTCTTATTTTCCACTTTTATTTCAAATTATTGACTTGGCTTTCAGCTTTAACATCCCGTAGCTCAAAAGTTTGCTACTTGTATGTTCAGATAAGCTGCCCACACTTTTGTTGACTCTCCAGAAAGAGTGTTTGCTTAACAATGAAACATATTTTGCTTTCCATATGTAACTTCTCTGACTATAAATTGGAAAGTTGGATGTCCTTGGCGTTGCAAGCTCCTTGGGAACCATTATTCTCTAACCTTATTTGATTGAGGCTATTTTTGGATGCAAGAAAGGGCATATTTGTGCTTTATAACTTAAGTTGTGTAGCTTGTTTTCAGCTACAGTTGCCATTGTAAATCACTGAAAATTTCCAACAAGAGAGAAGATGTTTTAATATAAATAATAAAGAAATTAAATTGCAAATGGGTAAAATCAAAATGTCAATCAGGTGACAGAAAAGTCTTCTGTTTGGGGAGTTTATGCTTATCATGTATGAATCTGTACTGCATAACCCTTCTAAGGTAGGGAGGAGGACAAAAGAGAATGGATGAATAAATGAATACATTATTATTTCTTTCACTTCTCCCTTTCCTCTTAATGCTTGAAAAAGTTTAAAAGTCTAATGGTAGAATATTTGAAGAAGTGACTGATGGAAGTTGTGTATAAAACCCTAGTTCCCTCGCCCATCGAGTGGGATAAATTTAAGATGCATCTTTACAGTTTCTCCCAGAGTTCCCCAATGTGATTAAGCTCAATAATAAAACTTGTGCTGGCTTAGTAGTATACAATTTTAATAAAAGATGGTTATCTCTTGCTATATAAGTCTAGCATTAACCAATTTCAGGCAATGTACTGACAATCACTAGCATCATTAGAAAGAAGCTCAAGTGAGTCAACTGATTGCCTCAATCATGGACCTCCACAATAATCTATCACATATTAGTATATGACCTGCCCTCCAGCTGCTTGTCAGGGAGTAAATTCTGAAATGCTAGAGTGAAAGGCACTATATTTGTAGTAATTCCTGAAATTATGCACTTACTCAATATTGAACAAATGTTCACATGACTGCTGAGAGTCAGATGCTTTGCTAAGAGCTGAGGGTACAGTGCTGTGTTTTTTGTTGTCGTTGTTTTTTTCTTATGAAGCTTATAGCCTAGAATGATATAAATGGCTTAGTTATAATATGAGTTAAGTTCTAAGTAGAAAAAATGTCGCACAATGTATACTTATTGCCCATGTATTCCCTTTGCAACAAAATTCACTCTGAATCAAGCCATCCTCCCAAAGAGAACTCTAATAAACTGTCCCTAGGTAAAATGATTTTCAGTGAACTGTGCTTTGTTGTAATATGTGGAGAGCGGTTACAGAGTTTGGCCAGGTTCAAGCCTTGGGCTGACTTGTGGCAAAGCCACATACAAGTCCCAGCTTGGAGGGAAAAGCCCTCCCAGCACAGTTATAGCCAAAAGGCTATGGTTGTAAGCTTGACCTTATAGTCCGACCCTGCAGTCCTAGGTAGCTAAGGGATGTGGGCTGCAGGGGATGTAGCAAGTGCTACCTAAACAAAGCTTGATAGAGTTCAGAGAATGGCAACAACAGGAAAGAAGCAGATTTGAAACTCGCAAGAACATTGTAAACATCTTGTCCTTGTTTTGCTTTGTGTGATCTGACTATAAAATAAAGCTTCAGCTTACAGGCCGTGTCACTGTTTCCTCATCCAGGCAGTGATCCACCTGGCCCCAACTGTATTCTCTTCTCTGTTTTCTTTAATTCTTCACCGCCCCTCCTCAGGATCACCACTGGCCGTGCTGGTCACAGTTCAGTAGTGTCATCAGTTTACATGAAGGTACATTATATAGAAGCAATACAATTACACACATCACTGTGTTGATTTGAAGGGTGGTAAAAGAGGTGTTTATTAAATAAATCTTTCAGTATATGTTCAGAAGGACACAAAAGGTAATTTCTCTCCTGTCTCATTATAGGAATATCAGTGCTTGTCATAATCATCTGCTTTGCTTTGAACTTATAGATTCCATGTTTTCTAGTTCCATTACCTGCTAGAAAGCATTGAACGCTGATCAATGTTCTGTCCCATCTCCCACGAGTGGATAGGATTTCACTGCCACTATTATTTTTGGCTTTCACTCTGGGATTTGTTTTATTTGTCTGATCTTATTTTCCTTTATTTTGTTTCCCTTGCTTTTGAATAAAAATTGTCTTTCTAGGTTGCTTGTATTTTTAGCTTGCTTTAAATCATTCCAGAACAAGACCATGTATAAATAAATCATCTAAAATATGAAATGATTAGAATATCATCCAATTTCATCAATTTAAATGGAGATTATTTATTTAACTTGCAGTTCTTTATTTCAGGCAGTAATTAGAAAACCTATACCTTAAGTATTAAGTATATTATTGTTAAATTTGAATAATTTAGAATTTATTTCAAGTAGAAAAGAAACACTTATGTGGATGGATAAGAAGGAATAAAACAAAAATAATAAAGGTTTTACAATAAATAAATAAGCCGAAGCTGGTTTGGCTCAGTGGATAGAGCATCGGCCTGCGGACTGAAAGGTCCCAGGTTCGATTCCGGTCAAGGGCATGTACCTGGGTTGCGGGCACATCCCCAGTGGGAGATGTGCAGGAGGCAGCTGATCGATGTTTCTCTCTCATCGATGTTTCTAGCTCTCTATCTCTCTCCCTTCCTCTCTGTAAAAAATCAATAAAATATATTTTAAAAATAAATAAATAAATAAATAAATAAATAAATAAATAAATTTATTTCTTATGTCTTTTACATTTTAATCTTCTAATTATAAAATTTTCAGAGGGAACTGTTTCTAATCGCAATGAAACTTTTTTGATGAAAATGCTCAGAGTTTAATGTCGTAGCTACAACACATTCACACTTTCATTGAGGAAAATAAAAGTCATCCAGCAATTGACAGTCTATATAGACGATAACCCAGAATTTAAGGGTGTTTGGTGTTGCCTTGGTTGGTACCAAACTAATTGAACAGTCTTGGGAACTTGGGGTTTATAAAATTATAAAGCTTTTGTAGAAATATGGTCACTCACAGCCTTGTGTCCTTTGTTTGCAGACCATTTATGATTGTAACAATTTTTTTTATATATATTCGGGCTTTGAAATATAAACCTGAGACCGTCTAACTCTATGTGGTTCAAATTAGTCAGATATGTTTGATGGGTTGTTGGTTCTTTTTAAATTTTATTTTAGCTTAGTTCTTATCCAATTAAATTCTCAGAAGGACACAAATGACAGGACCGATTTCCCTTCTTCAGAAGGCAAACAGCAGAATTTTTTCTTGAAAATATAAAAACACTACAGGCATCAACAGCTTTGGGTACTTTACTTTTCCTAAATATTTTTTTTATTTGATGCTTCACATGCATTATTCCTACTCTTTTTCTGTAAGAAACTTTTTAAAATCAAGATTCTCATTGAGACCTGAATTATATAGTAACCCACTTAAAATGCCATCTTGGTTCTGGGTTATGTGACACGGCCTTCCTCTAGTCTTTCAGGATAAGAAGAAATAATCTCATAATTAAGAATAATCACAGCAATAGAAACATTCTGCCTTTATATACACTCCTGTACCATAACAATTCGAGTTGATATTAAATTAATACCTAAAACAAGCTGGGGGGGGGGTGTGATGAACTGATAGAGGACATTACTAGTTGACTGTGAATGTGTGCATGTGTTTTTAAATATATTTTTATTGATTTCAGGGAAGAAGGGAGAAAGAGATAGAAACATCAATGACAAGAGAGAATCATTGATTGGCTGCCTCCTGCATGCCCCACACTAGGGATTGAGCCCACAACCTGCATGTGCCCTGACCTGGAATCAAACTGTGATCTCCTGGTTCATAGGTTGAGGCTCAACCACTGAGCCATGTCAGAGGGATGAATGTGTTTAATTCAAGTTGAAAATGGATTGTCCTGGGAATTCAGTTTCTTGGTGGGCCTTTTTGGTAACAGGCAAGTCTGGCCATTTATTCTCTATTCTGAAATGACGAGGGATTTTATTCTCCAAGGCCATCATTCCAGTATTTTCCAGAGGCAAGTAATTGAATTTCCACAAGCCTAGTACTGAAAGAGCCAAGCTCAACAACATCCTTTCTTGGCTTCTTTTCTGCTGAATAAGGCCCACTGAGAATAACTAGATTGTAGTTTATTATGTTGTCCTGATTATAAATCAGGGCAATTTACAAATGTTTTGCATTTGAAACCTGGAGTTGTTTTAGGCTCATTTGCTGACATATGTGATTTTGCTAGAAAGGGCCAGGATCAAATGACATCCACCATCTGTGGAGGGCATTATGTCTAGCGCTAAGAACTGGAAACAGGAGGGGTTTGCAAAGCGAATTGAACCTATCTGAGTCCAAATCAAAAGCATTTATTCCGACAAAATACATCTAAAATCATTCAGTTTAGAATTATATCTATTCTTGCAGTTAAAATATTTTTATAATGTGAATGTTAATGTCAATGTTTAAAGCATGAGGAATATTAAGAACAAAGTTAGGCTATCAGGGTAGATTTCTGTATGAAAGAAATGATTACAAATTATAAAATAACCAAATTTTTAAAAAATTATCTTTAGCTCCCAAAGTAACCCTTCCTTATTATCATGTATAAAACTTAAGTTGCATATTTCCATCAAAACCTATCAAACATGATCTTCTCTTATATTTCGTTTTGTGAATCTAAGTTAAGGTCCATAACTTTCCCAATGTTCAATCTTGTTTTCAAATTTAAAATAAAAGGATTGGACCCAGGGTATTTTATGGGAAGGGGTGGTGAAGATGGGAAGGCAGAGAAGGATAGGATTGCTTGAAATCTCTTCTCATTGTGGAAATAATCCATTATGTATATATCAGGCCATTTGTTTTTAGGCAACTAATTTGTTGGCAAAGCAAGGTGGGTGCCTCATTATATGGCTGTCACTCTCATAGTTGTGTGTACATACCAGTAGAATGTGACAGAAGTGTAGGTGGAATTCAGGCCATTTAGAATAATTATGAACGATATTTTAAATCATAAGGCTCACTCTTGGTGTTGAAAAGACTTATCTTTCATTTACTTATTTAGTTGGCAAATATTAAATAAATGTCCTTATATCAGGCACTGCTATCAAACTTGGTTCTAAAGTGATGAATAATCAATAAAAGAGACAAAGCCCTTATTGTGATGACTGTTACATTCTCATGGGGAAAACAAAAAATTAACAAATAAATCTCTAAGTCAGATGGTGGTAATGCCACAAAGAAAAAACAACCAGTGCCCCGACCCGCGGGACAACAACGGGGGGAACGAAGAGACACCCTAGGAGAATGAGACAAACAAGGGACACGAAAGAATGGAGGCAAGACAGTGCTCTGATCAAGCCTCAAATTTTATTCCTACAGCAGCAGGATATATACTGTTTTAGGGATGGGGGGTGGGTAAAGGGGTCTATGGGCAGTAACCTATTACTAGAGATTTATTAGGCTCGGGATGGCTATGCTTATCAGTGGAGGTGTGTGCTTGTCAGCGGAGATTTAGCAGCTGTGTACTTAGGGTGAGGGTAGGTTATCTTTTAACTGCTGCCAAATTGCAAGACACAGGTGGTTTCTGGTAATTAGGAGTTTCTGGAGGAACCAGAAACTTATAGTTCTTAAGATGGCTTTGTCTAAGCCAATATCTTTAATGGCTCCCAACAAACCAGTGTAAGGGGATAGGATTTAGATTGCATACTAGGCTATCAGGTAAAGACTCCCTGAGGAGATAACATTTGATCAGGACTTGAACAGTTAACAGGGAACAGTTGACGCAAATAAAAGAGGAAAATCAGAACAGCCAGTGCAAAGGCTCTAAGGCTGGAGTGTACTAAGTGTATTTGAAGAGAAATAGTCTAGTGCAGTTGTATTAAGGGAAAGACTGGTAAGAAAGGATACTACATAGGTAGCACTAGGCCTTATGGGCCAAAAGAAAGACTGATTATTTTTATTGTGGTACAAAACATAACAAAATTTACCATATTGACCATAGATGGTACACATGTACAGTTTAAATGTATAGATCACTAGTATTATATATATTTACATTGTTGTAAAACAGATCTTCAGAACTATTTTCTCTTGCAAATCTTAAATTCTAGAACCATTAAACAATTCCTTCTTTCTGCCTCCTTTCCCCAGGCCCTGGTAAAAATCATTCTACTTTTCATTTCTATGAATTTGACATCTTTAGATGCCTCATATAAGTAAAATCATATGGTATTTGTCTTTTTGTGACTGGCTTATTTAAGTTAATATAATGTCCTCAAGTTTATCAATGTTGTAGCATACAACAGAATTTCCTTCCTTTTTAAGAATAAATAATATTCCATTTTATGTATATACTACATTTTGTTTATCCATTTATCAGTCTATAGACATAAAATCTTAGAATTATTCTTGACTTCTTTTTTTGTATCACATCTTTTATCTATCTATATTTTGTAGGCATTTTAAAACATTTATTGTGTGAATATTACTGTTTTTGGCAAGTTCCTTTTTCCATTCAAAACTGTCCTTTCAGTCTTCAAAACAACTCTTCTCTGGTCTGATTTTGCACTGTTGTTGCCATGGTGTCTTCATTATACTGAGTTCCATTATTGGCATTCATCACAGCTAAAATAAATTATCATTTGAATCACTTTTCCTTTATACTTTTAAATACAAATAGTTTCTAGCACAGAAAATATCTTAGAATAAGTATGTTTGTGTGTGTGTGTATTTAGTTAAATGGATACTGAGTATTTGTATCCTTTGCTTTTATACTTTTTTTCTAATTTACAGCTAGCTCTCTAAGTAATGGAATAAACTCTTCTCATAAAACCTCAATAACATAAAGAGAAAAAATGCTTTTTATGACAATTTCATTATCACTGGGAATACCAATTAATATGCAAATATGCAACACAGAATAGAATATACATCATTTTATCAATAAAATATGCAAGTATACCTGTAAGCAGCAAAGTATTGTGCAGATTAAATAACATCTTCATTGGTAGTGATACATACATTTATGGTAGTTGAAAAAAAGATAAATTTCAAGTTAGAGGATTAAAAAGATCTCATGAGTAAAATGATATGGGAATGTACTTAATTTTTGAGGAGTAGAATTGAGAGAAAAAGCATTCTAGATAGAGGAACTACCTAATCAAAGGTGTGAAGGCAAGTGATTAAAGACAGGCATGTAAACTTGATTTCTCATGAGATAGTTTGACATAAAACATGAGTATTTTACTAGTAAGTATTCTGTAGGGCAGTAATGGACTGAAAGCAGATAAGACAGTCTGGCTAATGCTGCATGCTATGCCAAGCAAGGGGGTTTGTTTCTGGCTCAGTGTACAGGTAGTGGGAAGATATGAAAGAATTTTGAGATGATGAGTAATACAATCCAAACTTTTCATCATGGGTGGGGTAGAGTGGATGATTTAGTGTCCTTGAAAAATGAGGAAGAACATTCCTGCTGACTGTGGAAGGAGACAAGTGGTCATTCAACAATCCCAGTAGTAGGTGACAAAATGCTAAAAGTGGTGAGTAGCAGTGAGGACAAACAGTGAAAGAAGGATGGATTGGAAATATATATATTTTTTTATGGAAACCGAGAGAATATTTTAAAATTTTTATTTTTCCATCACCATTTATCCCACTATGCCCTCTTCCACTTGCACCCACCCCTCCCACTCACCATCACCATACTGTTGTTCATATCCATGAGTTCTCTCTTTTTTTTCTTTTGTTCTCAATCCCATTTCTCCATCCCCCACCTCAACACACACACACACCAGAGCTTTCTGCCTGCTCTCAATGAGTCTGTCTCTATTTTGCTTGGTAGTTAGTTGTATACTTAAACACTTTGGTTGGCTGGGTGACCATGCAGAGTAGAGAGAACAGTGGTTCTAGGTACAGGGATGGGCAAACTTTTTGACTCGAGGGCCACAATGGGTTCTTAAACTGGACCGGAGGGCCGGAACAAAAGCACGGATGGAGTGTTTGTGTGAACTAATATAAATTCAAAGTAAACATCATTACATAAAAGGGTACGGTCTTTTTTTTCAATAGTTTTATTCATTTCAAATGGGCTGGATCCTGCCCGCGGGCCGTAGTTTGCCCACGGCTGTCTAGGAGAAGGTTCTGGTGCTAGAGAGCATGGCAGAGACACACTATTAGGAGTTAGGAGGAATAGGGAAGAAGGAACAAGAAGTTGAGGAAGAAATTTGATTTTAAACTCATAAGTTTTGGAGCTACGTGAGTCACAGAGAACTAGGGAAAACCATGGGAAATCTCATAGTGGCTGGATAAGAATGGGACTGTAACTACTGTTCAGGAAGGATAAGATTTGGTATATTCAGTAGTGGTTGCAGGAAATACAAAATACCAATAAAAATATTAAGCATCTGTTAGGTACTAGGGACTAGAGGTGGGTAAACTTTTTGACTGGAGGGCCACAATGGGTTCTTAAACTGGACCGGAGGGCCGGAACAAAAGCATGGATGGAGTGTTTGTGTGAACTAATAAATTCAAAGTACACATTATTACATAAAAGGGTACGGTCTTTTTTTTTTTTTTAGTTTTATTCATTTCAAACGGGCCGTATCCGGCCCGCGGGCCGTAGTTTGCCCACGGCTGGACTAGGCTAAACTATTCTATACAATTAAAAACATCAACATATTCTTCAATATGGTAACACAAGGTAGTCACTATTAGCTTGATTTTTTTTAAAGAACCAACAGACATTTTAAATAACTGGCCCAAGGATACGTAGCTGGTAGGTAGTAAAATCAGGGTTAAGAGCCTGGTGCATCTGACTTCAGAGGCCACTTGGATTGGTGGCAAATATGCTTTCCCTGAGTAATGTGTCTTTTTCATTTTCCCAGGGTTACCAGATCACCTCCCCACCCCCACCATGGAAAGTTTGGATTGTATCACTTATTGTCTCAAAGTTCTTTCATATCTTCCCACCCCTGTCCACTGAACCCTATACAAATCCTCTTGCCTAGTGTATCACAGCATCAGCTGGATTGTCTTTCTATTCTTGTCTGCTTTTGATAATGCAGTTTTGGAAATTTTATTATAATGCTGAGAAACAACTTGGGATGTGTGTAGCTCTAAACACCCAGAACTAATACAATTACATTGATCTGTAGCATATCAAAACCACAGGGCAAAGCACTATCCAAAGTAATTCCAGCTCCTTTTGCCAATTTAGCAGTAATTAGGTCTAGGGAGGCTCAGGAGTGAGTCCCTGTTCCAACTCTATCTAGAAGATTATGCTTTCATGCCATGCTTCCAATTACGTTTTGAAGATTGTTTTCATTATCATCCTAGGAAGGAGACTACGTAACCTTGTTTTACCCCCATTATTCTAACCAGAATAAATCTGGTTATTTATTTAAAGAAAAACAAACTAACAACTACCCCAAATGCTTCATTCCAAGAATACTTGACCTTTGTTTCTGAGCATGAACATGATGGCTGCTAATAGATCTAGAAAAGTGAAAGGCAAAATGAGACAAAGGGCCCTGAAATAATGTTTGTCTACTCACTCAGAACAACATGCAGTTTCGTTTGCTTTTTTCCCCCCTCCTTCTTTCCCCTTTTTATGAACTGTTTTTTGTTTTTGTTTTTTAACTTCTAAGTGGATATAAATATTGCCACTGTGCTACTGACCTATTTTTATCCCCTGGATATTTCTAAGTAAATCATGACACTTAAAACACACATGCAACAGGGGGTAGGGGAGGCTGGGGGAAGGTCAATGGGGAAAAAAAAGGAGATAAATGTACTAACGTGTAATACTTTAAACAATAAAAAAATTAAAAATTAAAAAAGTAAAAAAAATAAAACATTAAATTTTAAATGTTTTCAATATCAGCAAC
Organism: Myotis myotis; assembly: GCF_014108235.1. NCBI lineage: Eukaryota > Metazoa > Chordata > Mammalia > Chiroptera > Vespertilionidae > Myotis > Myotis myotis. Next base: position 57,136,441 of record NW_023416335.1, on the reverse strand, counting down.
AAGTCAAGATAACTTGATTTCTTTTTTTAAAAGCTGCCGCTTGGAAGAAGTTCTTTGGTGTTACTGTTGAAAACCTCCCATGTGGATGTCTAAGGAAGACAAATGATGGAACTGATCAAAAATCTGCTTCTGCTTTGAAGGTGGGTGCATGGTGAGTGTCATCATTAGAGTTATACCTGCAAGAATGTACAGTATCTAACAACCATGTTTACTACTATTAAAATATTTACTAGTATGTAAGTTTGGGAAAAAATGCAAATGGCTTCTTTTTGGATGCATACTCTTTAAGGTCTCATATACAAGACTAATGGGGACCTATAAGGACATTGACGCCAATCAACATTATGGCATCACTACACATGAATCTTTTAAATATATACTAACATGTGATTAGATTAAATAATTGCTTTTATCAGATACAAAGCACTGGGGAATCAAGCAATTTGTCTCTAAAATATTGCTGGGTCAAGCTGTTCAAACCAAGAGACGAGTTATCATTTCTTTTTCTTCTTTTTTTTTTTTTTAGTCAGAGGGAGACATATGAGAATTTTTTTGTTTGTGTGTATTCTAAAACTATAAGTAGTATTTAGGATTTCCAACCCAAATATCCCATAGCCAACTTCTTGCAGTGTATTCACTTTTACAATATGGTCATCATAGGGCTGCCCCACCCCCCACCCCCACCACTCTGTATGCTGAAGATAATTCTATGTTTTTGCTTTTGTATGGAATTTTGCATACTGAAATTTAGGAAGAAACATTGGTGACAACTCAAATTAATTATTCTTTATAGATTGATTACGTGGATGGTTGTTTTAAAGATATCTTACAATTTGGCAGAATTTAAGATGAGGTGAGAATTAAGTTTTAAAAGCACAAAAAACTGGAAAAGAAATATTTATTCATAAATAAGTGTTAGAATATCAAACTCTTCAGAGAAAGAGGCCATTCTAAGTGGAAGAGAAGATTCTGATCACCAAGAAATAAATATAATGGCGATTCTTTTATTGGCTTGGAAGATGATATAGAGATCTATTTCTTTCAGATCTTGTTTGCTCAGGAGTCTATGAACACATATGTAGAATTTTCAAATAAAGGATTCACAACATTCCAGCAAAAAGTATTCAAATATTACACAGTTTAGGTAAATGTTTATTGTATAGAAAGAACATGGGTTTTGGGATTAAAGAGACCTGGGTTGGAATCCTGATGCCACTATCTAGTCTGACCTAGCAGAAATATTCAGTTTTTTAGTCTCATGAGAAAGAACATTATAATTCCAGATCACTGCCTTTAAGAGGATTAAATAGAACATATTATCAGAGATATATTCCAGTAAGACTAAAATATGTGTGGTGTGCGCACACACACACACACACACACACACACACACACACACACACACAGAGTTATCTTCATTTCTATGACCTCATTCCTCCCATCTCTTCTGCCTGAAGCATATTTTCCCATGTGAACCGGAAGGAGACCATGGAGAGAGAAAGATTGAGTGCTCAGAAAGCAAACATATAATCCTATCTCAGTCTCTGGAGGGGTAGAAGGTGTGAGATCTAGAGCAGGGTAGGAGATACCCTGCAGGCTCAGGGACAGGTTTCAGTCCTAGGCCACACTCATCTAGAGACACATACCCGCTCCATCATTTATTGGCTAGGTGACCTTGGGCAGCTCCTTGATTTCTTGTGCTATTGGTTTTATCATTTGAAAAATGGGAAAAATAACAGACTACTTAAGATAATCCTTGTTACTAAAGCACTTAAAAAATCTGGCCCCTTAGGCTTACTTAATTCCTATTAGTTGTTGCCACTATTATTGTTGTTGTTATTATTTTCTTCTATGTGAAGGAACTGAAATAGGAAAGGATGTCTCTGGATGCAAATAAAAGTGCTGATTTCTGGTGGCTCCTATTTTACTCGTGAGGCAGGAAATAAGGCCATCCACTTTGCTTTGAGCGGAAGGCCAAAGGAAATGGTAGAAGGGTTGACCCTCATCAAAGCAGTCTGACTAAAATTCATTTACAAAGACAAAAATTATATGGGTGATCTTTGATTTTGTTTACCAATCCTCTCTCTCTCCAAAATAAATCTTAGATCTTTTTTAAACTAGTAAGCTACTTTTTAAAAAAATTACCTATTTGACAGAATCAACCATTTTTGTGCTAAAGTTTGATTCAAGCATAGAGAAAATAATTTATAAATCAGCATTAGCATCCATCCTGAAATATAGAAAAATTCTATGATTGCAATTATTAAAGACAATTTTCATAGCCAATGCATAAATTCTCAAACATTCTTCTTTTAAAATCTCTATACATGACATACTACCCACTCTAGGGGGTTATATATTTTTTAAATGAGTATTTAGTTTTATGACTTCCAAGTAGGACTTCAGAATTAACACTATGATATATTATCAGAAAGATAAGCTTTAGAATCAGGCTAACACCAATTATTTTATTTAATAAAAGTTTAACATTATTACAGTTCAATCATACATACTCTGTCCACACCACCTTCCTGTGCTGCAACAATAGTGTTTCTTCAAGAATTTAGAATCTCTCTATACTTATTTAACTATGATCTTTGTCAATGGTTTTAGTAACTGGTTAAGGTGATACAGTTGGAAAATTACCTATTGAAAATGACCTTTAAAATCACTTTAACCATAATTTACTGAACATTGAACTATTTTAGCTATATCATAGGATAAACAGATTGAGAGTTGACAGAAAATCTATCATGAGAGTGTATTGGTCCTCACCCTCTTGCCACCCTTGCAATTACAGATGTCCAATCCGAGGTAAAACAGGTCAGAGACAAAATTGTGTTGGCCATCATTTACCATGTGCTATAGAAGGTATTGAAACTTCATTAAGACAAGCATCAATATTTGGAAAGCCCTGGGTACAATTAGAGAGTGTAAGTTCTTTGAGGCCCACACTGTGTAATCATCAGTGGATCTCTAGTTTCTAGTACATGGCCTAGCACACATAGACACATGACACTGGTGAATTAATGAATGACATATGAGAAGTTTAGAGACTTCTTATATCAACCTCTTTCCTACATACATCTTATTAGCAGGACTAATTAAAATTTGTATCATCTTGAGCTTCTATCTTCATTGCAAAGGCCCATCTGGGCTCATCATTGGCATTATCTTCATCAAACATCTTAAGTCACACAGCATATGTTTTGTAATTTATCACTTTAAAAAACAAAACTCTGTTAGGAAGTAACTGTGGTGCAGAAAATCTCATTAGTATAGTACAGCAAGTCCAATCCTCCCACCTAAATTTTTATCACTGCAAAAGAACAAACACATGCCCAACTCAAGAAGAGATAGTATTTATCTGATCTAACTGTAATGTTGCACTTTTTATTATGGTACTAGAGGCCCAATGCACGAAATTTGTGCAAGAGTAGGCCTTCCTTCCCTCGGCTGCCAGCACCGGCTTCCCTCTGCCACCCGGGACCTGGGCTTCCCTCGCAGCCCTGGCTTAGTCCAGAAGGTCGTCTGGTCTAATTAGCGTATTATGCTTCTATTATTATTATAGATAACTTTGGAATAGTTCAGGTTACAGATACATGCAAATTTTGTTCAATAGAATCATTCAGAATAAGACTAAACTGCTCAGTGCTGAATTTTCAAATGTAAAAAAAAAGAAAGAAGAGAATTGTGAGTGCCAAAGAGAAGACTTTTTAAAAAATGTATTCACAGCAACAATAATTCTGCACTGTCAAATATTTGAATATATAACTGTTTTATGGAGCCTTATCCTTTTATGTATTAGAAAAATCTACTTATGGGCAATAACCTTAAATGTTGAATGACTTAATATTTTTAATATTTAACTTAACATCTGACAATCACTTTTCGCCTAACACATGGAATGGATTATCTCTACATCCTTCTCAAGTGTGCACCCTAAACGTATCTGACAGAAGGCAGGCTAGTCTGCCTGAAGCCAGCTGCAGTGAGATAGGAACCATGCCAGAGCGTGGAGCTGAGGCTGCCTGAGGCCTGTGGAAAGCAGTAAAATGACAGGTGACAAGGACATGTTCAACAGTCAGACTTCCCTCTTTTGAATGCTAACTTAGCTCACTCTGTAAACTTAACCTATGTTTTCATTTCTATCTGCAACCTGGGAAAGCAGGTTCCTCAAAGGGTTCTTATGGGACTCATTGACTTGATGCCTGAGGAGCCAGGCACACCTTGAAAACACAATAAATCCCACCTGCTATTATCTTGCCCCATAATTTCTGTTTGAGCAAAGGTGAGTGACATTAACCCTCTGGCAACATTTCCCAACCTATAAAAAGGGGCATTAATCACCTGTCTGTGTAGTGAATATCTGAAGGTATAGTGGAGAGTTCTGTGTGCACCATGGCTAATAGTTAGTAATTACTTACTATTATTATTATTATTATTATTATTTATTATTATTATTTGAATGCCCAGAAATCAAATTTTAACAGCTATTCATTTACCTTACTATTTGTTCAGTCCACATATATCACCCTTGGTGTGTGTGTGTGTGGGGGGGGCGTGAAGGGGGGCTTTCTAATAGTATATTTTGATAAATGAATTAGTGATACTATAATATTTACTAAACAGCTATTTATATTATACTAGAGGTCCGGTGCACAAAAATTAGTGCACTCAGGGGGTCCCTCAGCATGGCCTGTGCCATCTTGCAGTCTGGGACCACTCGGGGGATGACCAACTGCTGGTTTATGGCCACTCCCTGGGGGATTGGGCCTAAGCTGGCAGTCAGACATCCCTCTGGCAACCTGGGAGCCCTCAGAGGATGTCTACTTGCCAGTGGGGAGCAGGCCTAAGCTGCAGTTGGACATTCTTAGCACTGCCGAGGAGGCAGGAGAGGCTCCCACCACCACCGCTGTACTGGCAGCTGTCAGCCTGGCTTGTGGCTGAGCAGAGCTCCTCCATGTGGGAACACACTGACCACCAGGGGGCAGCTCCTGCATTGAGCGTCTGCCCCCTGGTGGTCAGTGTGTGTCATAGTGACCAGTCATTCACAGTCATTCTGCTGTTAGTGTCAATTTGCATATTACCCTTTTATTATATAGGAGTGCCTGGCCAGCCTTGTTGAGGGGCTGATGGCTGTTTGCAGGCTGGCCATAGCCCCTTCAGTTTGGGGGTTCCCCCGGGGTGCCTGGCCAGCCTGGGTGAGGGGCTGAGGGCTGTTTTCAGGCTGGCCACACCTCCTTCAAGGTTGGGGGATCCTTCTGGGGTGCCTGGCCAGTCTGGGTGAGTGGCTGATGGCAGCTTGCAGGCTGACCAAGCCCCCCATCAGGGACCCTCACCCCATGAGAGTGTGGCTAGCCTGGGTGAGTGGCTGATGGCTGTTTGCAGGCTGGCCACAGCCCATTCAGTGTAGGGGTCCCCCCTGGGGTGTCTGGCAAGCCTGGGTGAGGGGCTTATGGCTGTTTTCAGGCTGGCCACAGCCCGTTCAGTGTAGGGGTCCCCAATGGGGTGCCTGGCCATCCTGGGTGAGGGGCTGAGGGCCGTTTGCAGGCTGGCCACAACCCCAGTCACCCAAGCTCCCAGCGAGGCTGGCTGGAAGCAGGTATCTGGGATTTATTTGTTTTCTATAATTGAAACTTTGTTGCCATGAGCGGAGGCAACAGCCAGCTCAGGGCTGGCGGGAAGCTTGGCTTCCTCCATCGCCTCCAGCTTGCTCCAGCTCCGTGGCTGCCAGCCGCCATCTTGGTTGGTTTAATTTGCATATAGGCGCTCTGATTGGCTGGTGGGCATGGCTTAGGGCATAGCAAAGGTACAGTCAATTAGCATCTTTGTCTTTTATTCGTGTAGATTAACACATATACAATCACTTACCTCAAACACTGAATTTCTACTTTGATTTTAAGTGCAGTTCTGCATGTTGGGGATATGGCAATGAATAATACTGATAGCTTTTCTACTACCATGGAAATGACTTTGAAGAAAGACAGGCAAAAAAAAGTATTATGTCAAGTGAACAAAAATATGGGACCAGAGAGTGATAGGGGTTTGTTCAGGGAAAGCTCTGGCATTTGTGCAGAGATCTGAAGGAAATCATGAATAAGCCATGCAGAAGAAATAGCAAGTTCAGGTCAGAGGAGTACCTGCTTGGCATGTTAAATGGACAATAAAGGAAATGATGTGGCTGGAGAGGTGTGAACAAGAGGGTGAATAGTGGAGATGAGGAAAAAGAAAAAAAAATAGGTGATTTTATAGGGCATGATGAAATCTTTGTGTTACACTCTGAGTGAGATGGCAGCCTTGGATGGTTTGAGTGGAGGACTACGGTGATCTAACTTATATTTGAAAAGACTCACTGTCTTAGTCCATTCTGCCTGCCGTTATAAAAACACCATAGACGCAGTGACTTATAAAGAAACAGAAATGTATGGAGGCTGAAAAGTCCAAGGTCAAGCTGCAGGCATGATTAAGAGTCTAGTGGAGAGGGCTCACTTTCTGGTTCATAAACAGCTATGCCTTTGCTGTATCCTCCATCATGGAAGGGGCAAGGGAGCTCTCTGGGGTCTCTTCTAAAAGGACATGAATCCCATTCATGAGGACCATGCCCTCATGTGCTAATCTTCTCCCAGAGGCTCCACACCCCAAAACTGTTATATTGGGGGTTAAGATTTAACATATTAATTTTTGTAGGACACGAATATTCAGTCTGGGTGCTATGTAGAGAATATATTGCAAGTGGAGCGGTAGTGGAAGGAGGAAGAATGGACAAGAGGTGAATATGAGTGTGTAGGTGAGAAAGTAGGGTCACTTAGATTAGAGAGAAGCAAGGGTGATGATGAGATGGTCACAATTCAGGAAATATTTAGAAGGTAGAGCTAAAAGGGTTATACTTATGGTTTGGAGATGAAAGAGAAGAAAGAAAAATGATGTCAAAAATGACACCAAGACTGTTGGCCAGAGCAACTGAGAATGTAGAATGCAGATGCCATTAAAGTGGGGAAGAGAAGATTTGGTAATAAAAATTAGAATTCAGCTTTGGACATGTCAAATTTGAGCTATTTGTTATAAATTCAAATAGAGATAACAAGTAACAAATTTAAAAAGCAAATTTAGGGTTCACTAGAGAGGTCCAGATGAAGATACAAACTTTGGGGTCATCAGCATATAGGTAGTGTTTAAATCATGATACTATAATACATCATCTGGGGAGTAAGAGAGAAGTCCAAGAGGGAACACCTAGGACATGCCCACATTCATGCCACTGGGGAAAAAATAATGTATAGTGTATGGTTTCCTTTCTCCTGTTAACATATACTAATTACTGATCAACCAATTTTTTTCCAAAGAAGTTCCTTGCACCATCTGCTTCAGAAATATCTGAGGTGCTTATTAGTAATGCAGATCTCTGACCCCACTGCACACTAACTGAATCAGAACCTCTGGGAATGGGCTGCAGAGTCTCCGTTTTAACAAGTTTCCCAGGGGAGTCTTATGCACACTAAAGTTTGAGCATCACTTCTTCCAAAAAGATTTTTCTCATAGCATGTGTAGAAGACAATACTATGTGTACAAAACATTGAGTAAATAGATAAAGTGCTGACATGGGCAGAAGGCATTGCCCTGTCCCCCAGGCCACCTGGCCTCTTCACAGCCTGAGGGCTCAATAAGTTGGTATACCTATAATCAATTCAGGTCAAATGAGAGCACTTTTTTACAAAACTGTGATTATGTTTATACATTTATTCTAATAAATATCTAATTTAACATATCTACATTAGCCCTGGCCACTGTGGTTCAGTTGGTTGGAGTGTCATCCTGTACACCAGAAGGTGGTAGGTTCAATTCCCAGTCAGGGCACATACCCAGGTTGCCAGTTCAATGTCTGGTGGGGAATGTTGGGAAGGAAGTTGATTGATGCATCACTCTTACATCAATGTCCCTGTCTCTGTCTTTCTCCCTCCTTTCCTTTCCCCTCTTCCTTCCTCTCTAAAATAAATACAAATAATATATATTTGCACAAAGGGAAATAATATAAAAATATGTGGAAGTATAAAATATAGTCTAGAAATTCATGGTACTGAAGTCTAAGGAAAGTAAAAAAGCTTCTTTGATTTCCACAGTACAAATGAGTTCTTTCTTGTTTTTCACATATAGGCATTTAAGGACTAACGGGCTTGTTGAACAGCTGTTGTGGTTTGTTTTATGTGTTTAAGCTTAAGGTATTATTAAGATAACAGTTCTTAAAATATGTTCAGTTAAATCAGTGGTTCTCAACCTTCTGGCCCTTTAAATACAGTTCCTCATGTTGTGACCCCCAACCATAAAATTATTTTCTTTTCTACTTCATAACTGTAATTTTGCTACTGTTATGAATCGTAATGTAAATATCTGATATGCAGGATGGTCTTAGGCGACCCCATGTGAAAGGGTCATTCGACCCCTAAAGGGGCCGCGACCCATAGGTTGAGAACCGCTGAGTTAAATATTAATGGTTCTATGATTAATTTGGGACCAGTTACTTTTAATTCATTGTTAATAACTCTTATAAAGTTCTGAAGAAAAGGATTTAAGCTGTTAAAATAGTTTGTTATTGTTTATCCCAAAATATCCCATATATATTTAATCAAAACTACTATTTTTTTCTTAAGAAAAATTAATGTCTCAAAGGTCAGTCACTGTTCAGACCCCAGTCTTACATTAAACCTGCCTGGTCTAGAAAACTGTTACAACATGACATGTGAGCAACACCAAGAAAGCTTAGTGATCTGCACACTGGATAAGTAACTGGAGAGAAGTGCTGCCTAGCGAGGTGACTAGTCTAAGGAGACTCCCTGGAGCAGGTGCATCCTGGCAGTAAGGAAGGATACATTGGTAGAAAGGAAATAGTGCCGAAGGGAGCAGGGGATTGAGTGAGACAAACTTTTATCTAGAGTCTGGGAATTTCAGTAGAAGAAAGAATTTTTTTTTTTTTTGAAAGAAATCATTTATGATGTCAAAACTCAAATTTAGGAACTATGATATATGTTTATCTATAAAATGTTTAGAAAGGTTTTCTTTAATCAGAGTGATATCAGTTACTGACATTGGAGATGAGAAACCAGTGAGGGTGTTATTCCAGGAGAATGTATCTATCATATATAATAAAAGTGTAATATGCAAATTGACTGAACAGCAGAATGACCAGTTGCTATGACGGACACTGACCACCAGGGAGAAGATGCTCAACGCAGGAGCTTCCCCCTGGTGGCCAGTGCGCTCCCATAGGGGGAGCGCCTTTCATCCACAAGCTGGGCTGACGCCTGGTGAGTACAGTGGCCCGCCTCCGCGACAGTGCTAAGGATGTCCAGCTGACCGCTGGGGTGTGGGCCTAAGCCGTCAGCTGGACATCTCCCTGAGGGCTCCCAGACTGTGAAAGGGCTTCTCCCAAGTGCACAAATGGTTTAGAAGAATATTTATTTAATGAGATCATGACTCTTTAATTCAGAAATTTGGGCCAGGTACAGCTGAGTGATTCTACAGGTTTGGCCAGACTCATCTTGTGTCTTCATTCCTCTGCTGGTCAACTAGATGGCTCTCTTTCTGAGTTTTTAGCAACTACTTCTAGGGCAGCAAAGGCTCCTCAGCCACATTTCTCTCATCATCAGGAGGCTAGCCTGAGCTTGGTCCTGTGGTTCACAGGGTATCATTTGCAACAGGAGAGAAAGGTCACTTGAAGTATAGATTGCAGACTTGCATAACATCACAGCCACCCTATGCTATCAGTCAAAGAAAACACAAGGAAGCCCTGATATAAGAGAATGAGGAAGTAGTTTTGATGGGGGAGGCTGAAACTATTGTGTTGTTGATGTTTTTTTGTTGTTGTTGTTTTTTCAATCTAACATGGCAGGTGATACAGATTGCCTTGTAGAGATACCTCATAAAAGGGTAGGATTAAAAACAAGAGCCAAGCATCTTCTGGAAGAGGCATGGGAAGAAAGGGGAGGGAAGTACATGAGTTCATAATAAATAACTGGCGGGATTCGTATGGTTATCCTGTCGCTTTCTCTCAAATCCAGCCTCTGTAGATTGAGAAGTAATGATTAATACTCTGGCAAGTTTATCAAGGCAGCCTTTAAACTTTATCTTCCTAAATCCATCTCTAGAATGATTCTAGATGATATGCTGCCCATGTATTTATGTTCAAACAGGGCTGCTTTTGCACTAGATAATGGTAACTGCAGTCAAGGATAAAACCCGCATTAATATATTCCATAGACACACATGTCTTAGTTATAGATCTAGCATTTAAAAAATTTTAATATATAGTATTTACTAATCTTGAGCTTAATATTCTAAGTGTTTAATTTAAAGTTAATAATATTCTAGAGCTAAAACTTCGATACTTTCAACAAATCCTCAGAAGTGAAGGAAAAGTATTATGATGAGTTTAAGTAAGCTTAAAACTTTATATAATTATCAGAGGGAATTTATAGATACAGATTTGTCCTTTTAAAATATTTCTTTTAACAAGTAATACATAACCAACATATAAAATTAAAAGTTCCAAAAAAAACAACAATATATGATGAAAGTATCATTTCTATGCCAGTTCACTGGTTCACTAATTTATCTCACTGGATAAACCAGTTACTAACTTCTTATTTTTACTGAATATGTTTTTCTTTGTTTCCATCTTCATCTTCCTTTGATATTTAACAGGTAACCTAGTACATTTCCTGTTCTGCACCTTACTTTTCCTACTTAACAAGTTATTCACAAGCTATCTTATACTGTTAAATCAGTCCATGTGAATCAGTCTGTTAGTAAATAACATATGGCCTCATTTTTTCAACTGCTATATTTATCTCAAATGATATACCAAAATTGACTCAGTCTTTTATTGAAGGGCAGTTATAATTGTCAATATTTTGTATTTATAAACCATGCTAAAATTAATATTCACATTTAATGACACATTTAAATGAATGACATTTAAAAAAAATGTGTAATTTCTTACTCATGCTAGGATCTCTGTGGAAAAAATCCGAGGACTAGAATTGCTGCTATATAAAAAGGGTATATGCATTTGTCATTCTGATAAATTGCTAAAAATCCAGATATTTTGGTATGTACATTTCAAAGTATTTTGTAATCATTAAATTTATAGTATCTTTTGCTCTATGGCTTCTGAGCTTTGTGTCATATGTAAGATTAGTTTTTCCAATTCACGATTGTAAACCTCTCATTTACTTCTAGAATTTAGATGTCTTATTTACTTATTTTTATTATATGTACTAGAGGCCTGGTGCACGAATTCATGCATGGGTGGGGTCCAGCCAACCCACCCCAATTGGGGCCAATCAGGCCGGCTGGGGAGAGGGGACACAAGAGGTTGGCTGGCTGGCACCACCCAATTGGGGTGGGAGGGGCCTATCGGGGGCAGGGCTGGCCATGGGGAAGGGTCCTGGCAGTTGTTGGGCCAGCCCCATCCCCTGGTTGAACTCTGGTCCAACTCCCAGTCGAGGGGACAATTTGCATATTAACCTTTTATTATATAGGATTATTTAATTTTTAATATTTCAATATTTTTATGGATTTCAGAGAGGAAAAGAGAGGAGGAGAGAGATAGAAACATCAATGATGAGAATCATTAATTGGTGCCTGTTGCATACCCCCTACTGGGGATTGAGCCCATAACCAGGACATGTGCCCTGACCGGGACTTGAACTGTGACCTCCTGGTTCATATTTCAACACTGAACCATTGAGCAACACCAACTTGGCTAATTTTTTATTTTAATTGTTCAATCTACCTGGTATTTATTTTTTGTAAGATGTAATGTAGGGATCCTACCTATTTTTTTATTCAGATCTCTATTCAGGTGACTCATCCCATTTATTGATTAATATATATATACTAGTGGCCTGGTGCACGAAATTTGTGCACAGGGGCGGGGGGGTGTCCCTCAGCCTGGCCTGCACCCTCTCCAATCTGGGACCCCTCGAAGGATGTCCTACTGCCGGTTTACAGGGATAGGGCCTAAACTAGCAGTTGGATATCCCTCTCACAATCTGGGACTTCTGGCTCCTAACCACTCACCTGCCTGCCTGATTGCCTCTAACCACTCTGCTTGCCAACCTGCTCGTCCCCAACTGCCCCCTGCTGCCAACCTGCTCACCCCCAAATGCCCCCCGCCAGCCTGCTCACCCCCAACTGCTCCCCCCTGCTGGCCTGCTTGCCCCCAACTGCCCCAGTGCTGGCCTGCTCACTCCAAATTGCCCCCCACCCCGCTGTCCTGATCACCTCCAACTGACCCCCACTGATGGCCTACTCGCCCCCATCTGGGCCCCCTGCTGGTCTGCTTACCCCCAACGGTCCCGCCCCCCATCAGCCTGATTATCCACAACTGCCATCCCATCCTGGCCTAATCACCCATAACTGCCCTCCCCTCTTGGCCTCTAACCACCTCTATCTCAGCCCCGCCACCATGGCTTTGTCCAGAAGAACATCTGGAAGGTCTCCTGAAAGGTCTCCCAGTCTAATTAGCATATTACCCTTTCATTAGTATACATAGAGGCCTGATGCATGGGTGGGGGCTGGCTGGTTTGCCCTGAAGGGTGTCTCAGATCAGGGTGGGGGTCCCGCTGGGGTGCCTGGCCAGCCTGGGTGAGAGGCTGAGGGCCGTTTTCAGTCTTCCCACAGCCCCTTCAGGCTGTGTGTGAGGGGGTCCTGCTGGGGTGCCTGGCCAGCCTGGGTAAGGGGCTGATGGCTGTTTTCAGGCTGGCCATGTCCCCCGGCGACCCAAGCTCCCAGCCTCTCCTTTTATTCTTTTTCTTTCTTTTTTTTTCAGTGCCTCTTTGAGTGAGGCAAGGGTGGGCTGGAAGCAGGTATCTGGGACTTATTTATCTTCTATAATTGAAACTTTGTAGCCTTGAGCGGAGCCCAGGGTCAGCCAGGGCAGGTGGGAAGCTTGGCTTCCTCCATCACCAGGGGCAACACAAGCTCCATGGCTGCCGCCAGCCATCTTAGTTGGGTTAATTTGCATACTAACTTCTGATTGGCTGGTGGGTGTAGCAGAGTGGCAGAGTGATGGCTAATTTGCATGTTTCTTTTATTAGTGTAGATTTATTAGTGATTTAAAATCATATAATTATTATTAATTTCTGATTAGTTTTTTTCTTTTTTGTCTCTTATTTACTAATGCCTCTTCTGTTTACATTGATTTTGCACAGGAATCCATAGCTAAGTAGAGGAAGTTGGTGTCCTATTTGGCAAGGCCAATGAGGAATGGTCTAAGTATGGAGTTGCCACTGAAAGAAGAAGAAATAAAAGCAATGAAACTAGAGAAATTATAAGGAAAGGGAGCTAGACAAAAAAGTTTTTATGTATATGTCTACATGATATTAAATATATACCTGACATGCATATACATATAATGGAAGAGAAATGAGAAAAACCATGACCCTTATGGGAAGGGTTTTATAAATAATATAAAATCTACAAAAGCCCATAGGCATAAAAATTAGGATGAGATTTACCTTTCATATTGGGGTCTGTGGTGGCCACAATCAATAGCATCTCCATAATGAAGCAAAATTTCTTTTTTATTGTTGTTATTACTAATAGAAGCGAGGTTAGAATCATGGTTTTTAGGCTGTTAAGAAAGGTTTGCTAAACCTGAGCTCCAGAATTCTTTAGATTTAACCACTGAGTCAAGTCAGCACAGCCTCCAGAATATTCCCTGGAGAATATTCTTTTTTTCCCCAGTAGTAGCAGCAAAACTAACACTCACTGAAGGCATCTTGCTCCCTGGAGGAATAAAGATAGAACAGACACAGTTTGTCTAGATATTTCTAAACAGAAACATTGCTCCAGTTAATGAAGCAGAAGCAGAGTAGGTAGAGGGTCAGAGAAAGGCAAAAGGATGTCAAAATTCCTCCTCTAGGAAACCTGTAGGAGGGGGAAAGTGTTTACTCTCACATGAGACTTCCAGGCCTAGTGACTGATGAAAGAAATGACCCCTGAAAGAGAACAAGAAGGCATCAGTTACAGCATGCTAAAAAATTAAATGTCTGATTGCCTGGGAAAAAGCATGAGGGATCAAGTTGATGCTGTTAGGAACTGTATAATGAGCCAAGGTTTTGGTGTGATGGAAATGGAAAAGCATTTACCAAGTATTCTTAGGAATAAATAGGCAAAAACACAAAATTTAATGTCACGAAAAAGAAAATCATGATAAACACTTTTGTTAGGTAGTTGTATTCTCAAAGAAATCAATAATGATATATTAATAATATATCTTTAGAGCTTAAAATTGTAGCCTGATTATGGACAGTTCTCTCCCAGACACACACACACACACACACACACACACACACACACACACACACACACACACATTCACATACACTTATTTTACTGACCTAACTCCTCTGTACCCCATAAGGTAATCACTGTTATTCTTAATTCTGATAAAATTCTGGAAATTCTGGACGCTTACTAAGCATTAAATATGTAATTGATTGCTTGCAATAGTATTTGAATGGTTGATTCGAGGAGTTAAATGAAAAGAAATAACAACTACCTAACTCACTATTTGAAATGCATACACTTGTCTCCAGGAGCACCATTTTCTGTCTTTCAAGCTGTGCTGCCTATGTCAATTCTGTGACTTCCTCAAGCTTCTATTTACACCATTTAAAAATGTACATAAATATTAAAACATGTGGCCCCTCACTGGCTGGACCTCCCTCTCCCTTATCCCCACCTCTTCATCAGAACTCCCTCTTCAGTGTACGTTGTAATAATAGTATTTTCATTCATAAGAATTTTCAAATAATGACATAAGTAATAAGTGATATCTGATTTCATAACTCTAACCTACCAGCTAATTTCATAAAAGTAAGATTCAGTGTTGCTGAACTGAAGGATTGGTTGGATTAATTAGAATCTTAGATTAAATAAATGAATTATATTCAAAACTTTGGAATTATTTTAAAATATAAATTCTGCAAGAACTCTGTAAGGAAGTTAATTTGTAGCAACATCTATTACCATATCATAAATCAATAAATTTGTACTCATGTAAATTGTAAAGAAAATATACTTTTGATGTTTGTTTTAAAAATGCCTGAATGCTGTTAGAAATATTAGATGGACTATGTGAGTTCTTCAAGGCTCATTTCTTTTTTAAAATATGTTTTTATTGATTTGAGAGAGAGAGAAAGGGAGAGGGAGAGAGTGATAGAAACATTGATGGGAGAGAAACAATATTGATCTGCTGCCTCCTGCATGCCCCCCAGCTGGGAATTGAGCCCTGGAAATCAAACCAGTGACCTCTTGGTGCATGGATGATGCTCAATCACTGAGCCACACCAGCTGGGCAAGGCTCATTTCATGAAGACAACACTTCTCAAAGTGCAGTGCCCAGTCCAACAGCATCAGCATGCCCTGAGAACTTAGAAGTATATAATAGGACCCTACCCTACACCTACTGAGTCAAGAACTCTGGGGGTTGGGATCCAGAAATCTGTTAAAACAGTTTCTCCAGTGACTGTGATGCAAACTCAAGTTTGAGAACCATAGGTCTATGTGAATCCATGCTGTCTATTCCAAAATTCTCTCCCTAAATATGAGAAGCTGCAATTGAGTCTCAAAAAGTCAAATAATGCATCCCAGAAATTTATGACATAGAAGTAGTAAATTATGGCGGCATAATGAATGTCTTTTTTAGGAAAATGAATGTTTGAATGGCAATCTTGCCCTTTTCTGGTCCAGAAAATATGGGTTTGGAATTCACAAGCATATATAGGGTGAGTTAAAAGTAGGTTTAAATTTGTGAGTATGTGAAATAGAGTTTACTCTTGTATTACATTATTAATTATTGTATTATTTTCCATATAAACAACTTATTGGGCCCACAATCGGGCATATGCCCTGACCAGGACTCGATGGCTTCTATAAACTTATTTTGCCTCACCATGTATAATTCAGAGTAAAAGATACTTATATAATTTCCTAATTTATAGCAAGACAAAAAGGCCTGGTTATGTCTGTTGGAACCTACCCAATACAATTTTTACATATTGTTCATTTAGTAGAAATGATTCTCATTCCCCAATGATAAATTAGCTCACTTATACTTTTTAGATGAATATTTTCAGGATTATCTTGCTTTGAATCCTTAGGAGAGCCAAAGGAACTAGAAGAGGATATTCCAAAAAAAAAGTAGTTTTAAGCTCTGCCTAAAGTATGTTGCGAAAAACATGATCTTGGAGTAGATCAAAATACCACCTAGGTTGTCAGGCCCACAAAGATTCTAACCAATTTATATAGCTTCCTGGGAATTAACTCAGCACCCTTTCAAAATCTATATCCTATCTAATAAAAGAGAAACATGGTAATTGGCGTATGACCGCTACCCTTCCATTGGCTAATCAGGGCAATATGCAAATTAACTGCCAGCCAAGATGGCGGCCGGCAGCCAGGCAGCTTGAAACTAACATGAGGCTTGCTTGCTTCAGTGACAGAGCACTGCAACGTTCTCTGCCTGCTGCTGCAGGCCTCTGAGCTGCAACTCTAAGCAACTATGTAACAAATATAGAAGCTAAACAAAACCCCAGAAACCTGCTTTAGTCCAGGCTTTAGCCAGCAGGATCGCAACATTGTAAGCAAAGGCCAGAAACCTACTTTCAGCAGCGGAGGCCTAAGAGCTGGAGCCAAGCCTCAAAGCTAAAGCTGGCCCAGAATAAAAAAAAAAAAAAAAAGAAAAAAAGGAGCGGTTGGGAGCTTCAGTCACCCTCAGCCTGAAAACAGCCATCATCCCCTCACCCAGACTGGCCAGGCACCCCAGTGGGGACCCCCACCCTGAAGGATGTGTGACCAACTGCAAACAGCCATCATCCTCTCAACCAGGCTGGCCAGGCACCACAGTGGGGACCCCCACCCTGATCCAGGACACCCTTCAGGGCAAACCAGCTGGCACCCACCCGTGCACCAGGCCTCTACCCTATATAGTAAAAGGGTAACATGCCTCCCAGCACCGGGATCAGCGGAGCCGAGAGGTCTCCCGGCACCAGGATCAGCATGACAGGGGGCAGCGCCCAAACCCCCTGATAGCCCTGTGGCTCTGTGTGTGACAGGGGGCGGGGCCACAACCTCCCTATCCACCCTGCTCTGTCCATGACAGGGGAAGGCGCCCCAACCCCCTGATCAGCCCTGCTCTGTGCCTGATAGGGGGGAGCTCCCCAACACTCTGATCGCCCTGTGGCTCTGTGTGTGAGAGGGTGCGGCGCCCCAACCCCCTGATTGGCCCTGCTCTGTGTGTGACAGGGTGCGGCACCCAAACCCGCCCCCCCCCCCCACGGCCCTGCTCTGTGTGTGACGGGGTAGAGCCATAACCTCCCCATCGGCCCTGCCCTGAGTGTGAGAGTGGCGGCGCCCCAACCCCCTGATCGGCCCTGCTCTGTGGGTGATAGAGGGCAGCGCCCCAATACCCTGATGGGCTCTGCTCTGTGCATGACAGGGGACAGCGCCCCAACCCCCTGATTGGCCCTGCTCTGTGCTTGACAGGGTACAGAGCCCCAACCCCCCTGATGGGCCCTGTTCTGTGAGTGACAGGGGGCAGTGCCCCAACCCCCTGATTGGCCCTGCTCTGTTCATGACAGGGGGTGGCACCGCAACCTCCCCATCGCCCCTGCCTTGAGTGTGACAGGGGACGGTGCCCCAACCCCCCAATCGGCTCTACCCTGAGCATGACTGAGGTTGGCATCACAACCTCCCGATTGCCCTGCTCTGTGCATGACAGGGGGTGGTGCCCCAACTCCCCAATCGGCCCTTCTCTGAGCCAGACCAGGGGCTGCACCTAGGGATTGGGCCTTCCCTCTGCCACCCGGGAGCAGGCCTAAGCCAGCAGGTCCTTATCTCCTGAGGGGTCCCAGACTGCAAGAGGGCACAGGCCAGGCTGAGGGACTCCTTCCCCCCTGAGTGCACAAATTTTTGTGCACCGGGCCTCTAGTATAGTATATAAAAGCCTAAGTGACTGGATGACCAGATAGTTTCTATGACACACACTGACCACCAAGGGGCAGATGCTTAGCACACAGGACTGGACTCTCTCCTGTCTGGATCAGGCCTGTGGGGATCGGGCTGAATCCCTGGCTCTCCGACATCCCTCGAGGGACTCCAGATTGTGAGAGGGCGCAGGCCAGGCTGAGGGACTTCACCAGTGCACAAATCTGAGCACCGGGCCTTTAATATATATATTGATTGATTTCAGAGATGAAGGGAGAGAGAGATAGAAATATAAATAATCAGAGAGTATCATTGATCCACTGCCTCCTGCACATTGCCTACTGGGGATCGAGCCTAACCCTAACCCAGAATTGAACTGTGGTCTCCTGGTTCATAGGTCAATGCTCAACCACTGAGCCATGCTGGCAGGGCACTCAGTACAGTACCCTTCATAGAACTAATTTAATGGTGGTCTTTTTTCTTAATGATTTTTTTTTCTTAATAGTACTTTCTAATACAATGTATAGTAATTTAGTCAATCATTTCTCTATTGTTCCCATACCTGGGATATTATGAACATTGTTTTGTCGAGCACTCTTATACAGTACTGAGATCTTTGATGATATCTTTCAATATGTGCCTAAAGGCATGTATACTTTATTACATACTAGAGGCCTGATGCATGAAATTCGTGCAAGAGTAGGCCTTCCTTTCCCCAGCTGCCTGCACTGGCTTCCCTCTGGCCACTGGCAGGCACCTGGGACCCAGGCCTCCCTCCAGCTGCCAGCAGCTGGGACCCAGGCTTCCCTCGCAGAGGGAGGCCCTGCCCACCCACTGCAGCCCTCTTGGCCATGGCCTGGGCCTCCCTCTTTGGGGCAATCGTGGAGCCCTCCAATTGATTGCCCTGCCGGCTGGCCGGTGGCCTGGGCCTCTCTCTGCAGGGCGATCATGGGGCAATGGCCAGGCCCCCGATCAATCGCATCGCACCTGCCTTGGCTGGCCTGGTGCCAGTGGGTGTCATAGTGTGGTCGTTTGGTCTAATTAGCATATTACACTTTTATTATTATAGATTGCTAAGTTGCCCCCTAGACCTCTATTACTAACTAAATGATTCAAATTTTAAGGTGTCTTATTTATGTGCTTGCTAACACTAGTTAATTAGTATGTATTATCATGCATAGTATATTTTTTAAATGAAAATTTCTTTGATTACTAGTGAGATTAGACATTTAAAAAATTTACTAACCAATTGGATTTCCTCTTTTATTATTTATTTTATTTGCCAATCTTTCTATTAGATATTTATATATCTTATTGATTTTAAGAGCTTTTCGTATATTAATGACCTTCATTCATTAATGATCTTAATGACACACTGCAAATACTTCTTCAAATTATTCTTTTTTTATGTTTTCAATTAATTTTCCTAGCTTAATTGAGATATGATTGATATCATGTAAGTCTAAGGTACAGCATACTCATTTGATATATTTATATACTGCAAAAATGGTTACCACTATAGCATTAGCTAACATCTCCATGCCATCATACATCTAAGTTATTCTTTGTTTTAACTTTATTTACAGTGTCTTTTATGTTTACATTGAAAATATGTCAGTCTTGCCTGGCTGGTGTAGCTTAGTAGTTGAGCATCGACCCATGCACCAGGAAGCCACAGTTTGATTCCTGGTCAGGGCACATGCCTGGGTTTCGGGCTTGATCCTCAGTGGGGGGCATGCAGGAGGCAGCTGATTGATGATTCTCTCTCATCATTGATGTTTCTCTCTCTCCCTCGCCCTGCCTTTCTCTGAAATCAATAAAAACATTTAAAAAAAGAAAATATGTTAGTCTTTTCCCTATATGTTTCTATGTGACAACCCTAAACAAATATTTTCTATGCCAAAATTATTTAGAGTTATATGCATTTTCTTTCAGTACTTTTCTTTTTCATTTAAGTTTGTAAAATGTCTAGATTTGCTTTAATGTAAGTATAAATTAGGACTCTATCTTGTTTTCTAAGGAACTCCATGTCCCAAGATAATATAAAGGAGAAATTGTTTTTGACTATTGGAGAACTTCTCAATACTGAAGGCTGAACATTTTGGAAAAATTCCTAAACCACTTATTATTTTATCATTGTGTTTCATCAGTGAGTTCACTGAAAATTGACTGGTCAAGGTGAAGTAGAAGAGCAAGTAGTTCAATAATTCTGACCTTTTGTCATATTAACCAGGTACTTCTCAGATTTTTATCTGAGTTTAAGAAAATTGCAGTGACTTTTTCTTCTGATAATGATCTCAGTAACCTATGTTCCAGGATATGGTTCAAAGCATATCCTGGAAAGTAAGTTTCGTTCACTTAGCCCCTCTTTATTACTCTTTGTTATGATTTATGATGTAAAATCTGTTACTAAGGCCAACTGCTATGTATTCTTTAGTCTGTATCTCCTTTCCCAGTAAATTAACCCTGTCTTTCTCTCCATGGACGTCTGGGGCGGGGGGAGGAGGGGACTGGAATAGCATCTCTGTGCCTCCTGGACTCACGTATCCCTCTTAGCTTTCAAAGTAGCTTTGAGCTGATCTTTTCTTATCAGACTTGGGCCTTCCTCAGGGTGCTCTTCGGCAATCACTGAGCGGTATGTTGGCTACATTACAGAGACTCCAGCCTGGTGGACTCCGAATGCAATTGCCCAAAATAGACTCACTTCTAAATCTTACTGTGTCATTCATTAGCTTCTCAATTCTTGCTACAGCCTCTTAATCTTACAGTATTCTAAGTTTTGCTTCTGCAGCAAGAGATAATAATGCTGATGTATTCTACCAGGAGGCTGTTAGGATTAACTAATTAATAGCCACAAAGAGCCTTTGAAATAGAAAGTGCCAAATGTCTTCTCTGGCCCTCCGTTTGCTTGTCTTTTCATCTGTCTTTGTTGTCACACTGTGCGCTATGGTCTACGTTCAGAGTGCTTACGCTCATCTAAGTTTCAATTTGATTGCTTCCAAAAGACATCTAAATACAATCAAAACTAGTTTGGTTCCCAACTATGGAAAGGCACCCTGCTTTTCTAGCTCAGTGCCTAGGGGCCATGAGTCATAGGTTGGTTCTGACCCAAGTCTCTGGAATGTTTAAAATATCTGATGCGAAAGGCCCACTATGTAATAGCATAAGGAAATTTCAAGAGATTGAGAATTCAAATTACCAGAAAGCTCTAATAACTGGAAAGCATTTTCCTGACAATTATGCTTTTATGAAACAAGGTGTTTAAACATTTGATTTAGAAAATACGGTAGATACACAACTTCAAGGACCTGTCACACTCTACTCAATCTTTTTAGAGATATATTTATAGACTTGATGACCACATCACTTATCATCCAAACCAGGGCACTTTTGAGAGTGAAAAAGATGCTGTTAGTGATTTTACCAGATGATCAGGTTTATATCAGAGCCACCCCAGGCTAATGAAATGTATGATCATCCTGCATATCCATCTACTTAATGACAATCACTGGTATTTTGCTTAATGATAATGATTGACTCAGGCAAGATTTCCAGTTCCTCTGTTATTGACAAAAATAGTAACACTAAAGGTTTTTTTGTTTAACTTTGTGTTAATTAAGCAATTAGACATTGCTGTTTACTTACCACTCTAGAAACATAAATGCTCATAATCCAGAAAGGGACGAGGCAGTAATTAAATAAAACAATTGTCTGTTTTCAGGGTTTTAATGTTATGTCTTTTGTTTTTTATTAGACCCATCTAATGCAGAATGGGTCTGATAAATCCTGCTCTAACAGAATCCTGCTCTCCAGGAATGTATGGTGGAAAGGAGTCGGGGCTGTTAGGAGATCTAGCAGAGACTCAGAGCTTTTTACCTAGTCCAGGGCTGCATTATTTTAGGAATGACCCGCGCTTATGCTAACAAGTAGCAGCTCCCCACTCAGATGCTGTGGCTCTACCTAATCACAGCTCAGCTCAAGAGCAAAGAAATAAGACATTTATTCTAATTTTAGTGTCAATAAAAATAACTAATTTGTTTTCCTAATAGAGATTTCTAGGCCCCACCCTCAGAGAAGCTGATGCTTGACTAGGGACCCAGGATCTGCATTGCTCAAATAAATCAGGTCATTCTGAAGCAAGTGGCCAAGTACCTCTTTATAAAAAAGGATTCCAAATTTTAAACATCAAAGTTTGAGCCATAGCTAGCCATGGCCCATAAGTATGCTTTTATATGTATTTATAAAATACCGTCTGGACAATGATTACTGCAACTTGAGAGGCTAAACAAATCTAACATTTCCTATAAAATAAAAGTAAGAGAACCTACTTTTCTTTTTTAAAATGTTAAATGAGAGAAAAAAAAATAAAAATGTTAAATGATGTAAAACTAGAAGCTTGATTTAAGAACCCTTTCCTAAAAAACTATACATCTTAAAATGCCTCAGGTTATTTTGAAACAAGTGACCAGTGGTCCTCACATACACTGAGAAACACTATTATTAAAAACTAAAGACTTTTGTCTTTCTCCGACTTATTTCATGCAGCACAATACCCTCTAGGTCCACCCATGAGGCTGCAGATGGCAAGAATTCATTTTTTTTATGGCTGAGTCATATTTCATTGCAGATATGCACTTTTCTTTACTTTATCCATTCATTGATAGACACTTAGAATAAATTGCTTATACACCAGAAACTAATATAATATTGTATGTTAACTGTAATTAAAAAATAAAAATTATTAAAATTTGAAAAAATAGTAATAAAGCTAAAGACAACTTAGTTGACCATAACAAGATTTTATATTTCATTGCAATGATTTTTAAAATAGATCCTACAATTTTGGGTATTATTATTTATAAGATAGATCCTATACATTTAAGGTATTATTATTATTATTATTATTATTTTTTAAAAATATATTTTATTGATTTTTTACAGAGAGGAAGGGAGAGAGAGAGAGAGTTAGAAACATCGATGAGAGAGAAACATCGATCAGCTGCCTCCGGCACATTTCCTACTGGGGATGTGCCCGCAACCCAGGTACATGCCCTTGACCGGAATCGAACCTGGGACCTTTCAGTCTGCAGGCCGATGCTCTATCCACTGAGCCAAACCGGTTTTGGCAGGTATTATTATTATTTTTATCCAACAAACCATAAGCAAACATCTTGGAATCTCTTTTAATGTAACTAGAGGCCTGGTGCATGAAATTCATGCACTCGGGGTGGGGGGTACCTCAGCCCAGCCTGAGACCTCTTTCAGTCAAAGAGCCCTCAGGGGATGTCCAACTGCCACAGAGGTGGGAGAGGCTCCTGCCACCGCCACTGCACTCGCCAGCCGTGAGTCCAGCTCAGGGCTTCTGACTGAGTGGTGCTCCCCCTGTGGGAGCGCACTGACCACCAAGGGACAGCTCCCATGTTGAGTGTCTGTCCCCTGGTGGTCAGTGAATGTCATAGTGACTAGTTGTTCCACTGTTTGATCTATTTGCATATTAACTTTTATTATATAGAACTAGAGGCCCGGTGCACAAAAATTTGTGCACTCGGGGGGGAGGGGGGTCCCTCAGCCTGGCCTGTGCCCTCTCGCAGTCTGGGACCCCTCAGGAGATAACGACCTGCTGGCTTAGGCCTGCTCCTGGGTGGCAGAGGGAAGGCCCAATTCCTAGATGCAGCCCCTGGTCGGGCTCAGAGCAGGGCCAATTGGAGAGTTGGGGCACCGCCCCCTGTCATGCACAGAGCAGGGCGATCGGGAGGTTGCGATGCCACCCTCAGTCATGCTCAGGGTAGGGCCGATTGGGGGGTTGGGGCACCGTCCCCTGTCACACTCAAGGCAGGGGTGATGGGGAGGTTGTGGCGCCACCCCCTGTCACGCACAGAGCAGGGCCCATCAGGGGGTTGGGGCACTGCCCCCTGTCACTCACAGATGAGGGCCCATCAGGGGGGTTGGGGTTCTGTACCCTGTCATGCACAGAGCAGGGCCAATCAGGGGGTTGGGGCGCTGCCCCCTGTCACGCATAGAGCAGGGCCGATCAGGGGGTAGGGGCGCCACCACTGTCACACTCAGGGCAGGGCCGATGGGGAGGTTATGGCTCTACCCCGTCACACACAGAGCAGGGCCCGTGGTGGTGAGGGAGGGTTTGGGGCGCCGCACCCTGTCACACACAGAGCCGCAGGGCGATCAGGGGGTTGGGGAGCTCCCCCCTATCAGGCACAGAGCAGGGCTGATCAGGGGGTTGGGGCGCCTTCCCCTATCACAAACAGAGCAGGGTAGATAGGGAGGTTGTGGCCCCGCCCCCTGTCACACAGAGAGCCGCAGGGCGATCAGGGGATTTGGGCGCTGCCCCCTGTCATGCTGATCCCGGTGCCGGGAGGCCTCGCAGCTCCGCTGATCCTGGTGCTGGGAGGCATATTACCCTTTTATTATATAGGGTAGAGGCCTGGTGCACGGGTGGGTGCCGGCTGGTTTGCCCTGAAGGGTGTCCTGGATCAGGGTGGGGGTCCCCACTGGGGTGCCTGTCCAGCCTGGGTGAGGGGATGATGGCTGTTTGCAGCTGGTCACACACCCTTCAGTGTGGGGGTCCCCACTGGGGTGCCTGGCCAGTCTGGGTGAGGGGCTGAGGGCTGTTTTCACGCTGGGGGTGACTGAAGCTCCCAACCGCTCCTTTTTTTCGTTTTTGTTTTTTTTATTCTGGGCCAGCTTTAGCTTTGAGGCTTGGCACCAGCTCTTAGGCCTCTGCTGCTGAAAGTAGGTTTCTGGCCTTTGCTTACAATGTTGCAATCCTGCTGGCTAAAGCCCAGCGGACTAAAGCAGGTTTCTGGGGTTTTCTTTAGCTTCTATATTTGTAACATAGTTGCTTAGAGTTGCAGCTCAGAGGCCTGCAGCAGCAGGCGGGGAACATTGGAGTCCTCTGTCACTGAAGCAAGCAAGCCTCATGTTAGTTTCAAGCTGCCTGGCTGCCAGCTGCCTTCTTGGCTGGCAGTTAATTTGCATATTGCCCTGATTAGCCAATGGGAAGGGTAGCGGTCGTATGCTAATTACCATGTTTCACTTTTATTAGATAGGATGGGGAAATTGGATGGAGTGCACAAAACACATATGCTCATGCAAATTATCTTTTATTTCTCTGGTTATTTAGAAAGTGTTTGAAGACTTATATGTGTTTCTGAACTTGTTCCATCTTCCTTATTATATTTTAAAACAGTCCAATCTATAAGTTGTTATTATAATCCTATGTAATAAAAGCCCAGTGACTGAAATGGTGGGATGACCAGACTGACCAGACACCAGTGCAATCAGTTCGGCCTGCAAGTGGTTAGAGGCAATGAGGCAGGCAGAGGCAGTTAGGGGTGATGAGGCAGGCAGGCAGAGGTAGTTAGGGGCACTCAGGCAGGCAGGTTAGTAGTTAGGGGTGATTGGGCAGGCAGGTGAGTGGTAGGGATGATCAGGCAGGCAGGTGAGTGACTAGGGGCGATCAGGCAGGCAGAGGTGGTTAGGGGTGATGAGACAGACAGGCCAATGGTTAGGGGCAATGAGGCAAGCAGAGGCAGTTAGAAGCAATGAGGCAGGCAGGCAGAGTGGTTAGGGATGATCAGGCAGGCAGACTAGTAGTTAAGGGCGATCAGGCAGGCAGGCAAGTGGTTAGGGGTGATCAGGCAGACAGGCCAGTGGATAGGGGTGATGAGGTAGACAGGCATGTGGTTAGAAGTGATAAGGCAGGCAGGCAAGAGGTTAGGGGTGATCAAGCAGTCAGACAGAGTGGTTAGGGGTGATCAGGCAGGCAGATGACTAGTTAGGAGTCAGCGGTCCTGGATTGTGAGAGGGATGTCTGACTGCAGGTTTAGGCCTGATCCACAGGGCTAAACTGGCAGTCACATATCCCCCGAAAGGTCCTGGATTGCAAGACGGTGCAGGCCGGACTGAGGGACCCCTCCCCCATGCATGAATTTCATGCACTGGGCTTCTAGTCTATATAATAAAAGCCTAAGCTACCATTCTGGCGGAACAACCAGAATGACTGGTTGCTATGATGCCCACTGACCACCAGGGGGAAGACGCTCACTGCAGGAGCTGTCCCCTGGTGGTCAGTGCACTCCTATAGGGGGAGTGTCACTCATCCAGAAGCCCTGAGCCAGGCTCACGGCTGGCAAGCATAGCAGTGGTGATGGTAGCCACTCCCGCCCCCGTGGCAGCGCTAAAGAGCAGTGAGCTGAGAAGTAAGGAGCAGCGAGCAGGCGGGCAGTAAGGAGTGAGGGGTCTCAGACTGTGAGAGGGTGCAGCCTGGGCTGAGGGATCCCTCCAGTGCAAGAATTTTGTGCACCAGGCCTCTAATTGTCTAATTAAAACAATAACCAACAGTTAGATGCTAGGTATGTGCTAAGTGATGTGCATATAAAGTAATTTATCATGAATCTATTCATTCTTATTAATTAGTCCCACAAGTATTTATTTGCTTTCTATGAAATGGGACAGGTCATGCAAGATGCCAGTGATGGTGATGGACACTATCAATGATGATAGGGCTCTACCTTCAAACCTCAATATTGACATGTAAAGAAAATTTACTAAGAGAAACACTATTATTAAAAACTAAAGACTTTTGTGTTTCTTTGACTTATTGATCAAATAGATGTGCAGATATTTATTATAAATAAACATGCTATAACTTAAAGTCCTTTTTCTTAGGTTAATTTTTTAACTGAATCCTAATAAAATGCCGTTGAAACAAGTAAAGAGACATATGGTAGATGTTTTGACATTAAAGAAGAACAAAGTTTTCAAGAAATTATTTTTCTGAAAATGAAAATAAACCTTGAAGTTCTTCCATTTTTAATTATTGTAATTTTCTAAAGGCTTCGCATGAAAGCCATTACAAATTCCTACAATAAATCAAAAGAAAAAGTATATTTTAGAACATTAAAACAAAAAATGCAAAAAAAGCAACAAATATAGTTATCTCTAATTTTCACAATTCCTGAACTAAATTATGTTTAATTAAAATTAAACAACCATTCCTATAGAAAATTTCATGAAAAAAGCCTTAATTGAAATCTGAGACTTCACTATTTACTAGTTATGAGCTATCATAGTTATTGAACTAAGCCCTCCTACTTTATCTAAAATATAAATGAAAATAACACTGATTTCATTGGGTTGTTCTGAGTATTAAAAAAAGATAATGTATTTTAAGTATTTAGCACTGTGTATGGCACATAATAAATGCTCAAGAAATATTAGCTATCTATTTTACTCTGTCAAATATTTCATTCATTATTTCTCAATTCTATTTTCTGTAATATGAGTACAACATTGTATTGTATAACAGTAGGGGTTGTGATGATTTCATGAACATTATGTAACTAAGGCATTTTTCAAAATATAAGCAAAAGAACACAACTTTAGAAATCACAATTCTAACTGTGCCATAAATTTGAAGATATAGCTCACTTTTATATAAGCTGATCTATGGTTGCATATTCAGCACTTCTCTCCTTTGATTCTGTACTTTATAGGAGTATAATTGAGAGGCCTTCAATTATAGAGAAAAGAACTGATGAGTCCTTAAGCCATTCCCCTGATGAGAATAATTTCTCTGACTCAGTCCAAATACAAATCATGTTCGGAGAATAAATTTGACAACTGTTTCTCAGCTTACTTACGCAGGACTTCTTCTATCTGTCCCCACACTGACCCTAACTACTCCTGTATTTTTCCTTTGTTATCTTGTCATTTTATTACATATTATAAGACCTCTCAAATATTCTTTGGGAAACTTCAGGAAAACTTTAAGTGTTTATGGGAGATTAGATCATGCTTTTCAAAGGTACAAATTTTGGTGTGGGAAATTTAGAATAGAAGTGATGTTAAAAGTATGTCTAGAGCGTTCTAGTCAAGATGGCAGATTAGGTAAACTCTGTGCTCATATCTTCCATTGACCTCATCAAATCATAATTAAATTTTAGAACAGTCAGCCTAAAGAATTATCT
The DNA here is from genome assembly GCF_014108235.1 of Myotis myotis. NCBI lineage: Eukaryota > Metazoa > Chordata > Mammalia > Chiroptera > Vespertilionidae > Myotis > Myotis myotis. The sequence continues at coordinate 57,108,464 of NW_023416335.1, read as the reverse complement.
GAAGACTAGCTGAACAGAAATCCTATAACTAAGGATATAAAGAAACAGCCAAGTGGAGAAAAGTAAGAGGGGTGGAAACATGAAACTGGCTGGCCCTATACCCACCCCACGTGTAGTGGTTCAGAATTGGGAGGAATATTTTTGGTATGAAGATTTTCCCTTAGGAGTGAAGGGTCCCAGCCCTATACTGGGCTCCCAAACCCAAAATACCAGTGCTGGGAGGAGGGACTCCCACAATATCTGACTATGAAAATCAGTGGGAATTCCATGTGTCTGGGTGAGATGGAAGGCTGCTAGAAACCCAAGTATCCTCTTAAAGGGCCCACACAGAAACTTACTCACTCGCTGGCACTCACTTTGGGCTCTGGTGGAAAAATAATAGTTTCTGAGGCTCCAGAGACATAAAGGGAGAAACTGAGTTGTGTGGCTTTGAGGCAAGGGCTGGAGGGAGAGCTGCCATTGCCCCTGTGTTGAGCCCTCCCACCACATGGCCAAATCTGATCTGCATTAACCTGGTAAACACAACTTGTCCCACCCTGGTGATTCCCTGAGACCCCGCCTAACCCAACTCAGATATGTCCAAGGCCCTTTCAGTGGCTAAGTCTTACAGGCAACTGCTAGGCAATGGCAGACCTCAGGGTACCCTTTTGCTAACCAGTACCAGGCCTGGTAATGGTGGGAGCCAGCTTTGATTAGAACGGCCTCTTCCATGCACCTCAAGGTCCAGAACAGGCAGCTATCAATTGTAGAGTGCTTTGTAGCTCCTACCAGGTAGCTCTGGTCTGATCCTAAGCAATAGCTGATCTTGACCTGCCCTAGAACTCCTCCCAAGAAGCCCCAGAACCAACACACCAGTGGTTGGCTTCAGACTACCACAAAGCACTACCCAGTTAGTCCACAAGCAACACACCACGATTAGCTCCACAGGTACCAGAGTCTGTAGGGGCAAAGCCCACTCTGTGGGCTCAGGCCCCACACAATTGCTCCTATGCTATGGTCATGGCCAATACTCACAGCCAGTCAGCCTGAAGGTCAACCTCACCCACTGATATATCAATAGCAATCAAAGCTCAACTATAATAGGAGGACACACACCACCCACAAAAGGGACACTCCTGGAGCACCCGGCTCAGATGATCAGGGAGACTGCAACACTGGGTCACACAGGACACCTACTATATAAGGCCACCCTGTCAAGACTGGAAGATGTAGCAGATCTACCTAATACAAAGAGACAAACAAAGAGAGGCAGTCAAAATGAGGAGACAAAAATATGTCCCACATGAAAGAACAGGAGAAAACTCTAGAAACAGGAATGAAATGGAGACATGATACAGTGTTCAAAACATTAATTATAAGGATGCTCAAGGAACTTTGTGAGAATTTCAACAAAGAGATAATAAGTTTAAAAAAGGACATAGTGCCCTAGCCAGTTTGGCTCAGCGGATAGAGCGTTGGCCTGCAGACTGAAGGGTCCTAGGTTTGATTCTGGTCAAGGGCACATGCCTAGGTTGCAGGCTTTATCTCCTGTGTGGGCATGCAGGAGGCAGTTGATCAATGATTCTCTCTCATCATTGATGTTTCTATCTCTCTCTCCCTCTCCTTTCCTCTCTGGAAATCAATAAAAACATATTTTTTTAAAAAAGGCATACAAATCATATGAAAGAAGCAGGCAGAAATTAAGACTATAACTGAAATGAATATACTAGAAGGAATCAACATCCAATTAGGTGAAGTAGAGAACTGAATCGGTAACTTGGAAGACACGGTAGCAGGAAATATCCATTAGAACAGCAAAAAGAAAAAAGAATCCAAAAAATGACAACAGTTTTAGGGACCTTTGGGACAACATCAAACATAACATTTGCATCACAGAGGCACTAGAAGGAAAAGAGAGAGAACAAGGGATTGAAAACATATTTGAAAAAAATAATCACTGAAAATTTCTCTAAGCTGGAGAAAGAAATAGACATACAAATTCAGGAAACACAGAGTCCCTAGCAAGGTGAACTCAAATAGTCCCACATTAAGACACATCATAATTAAAATGCCAAAGTTTAAAGGCAAAGAGAGAATCTTAAAAGCAGCAAGAGAAAAGTAATTACTACTATAAGGGAGCTCTTGTAAGACTTTCAGCTGATTTCCCAACAGAAACTTTTCATTCCAGACAAGATTGACACAAAATATGCAAAGTGATGAACAGCAAAGACCTACATCCAAGATTAATTTAACCAGCAAGGCTATTATTTAAAATTGAAGGAGAGATAAAGAGCTTCCCGAACAACAACACAAATTCATCACCACCAAACCAGTATTATAAGAAATGTAAAAGAATTTCTTTAAGAAGAAGAAGGGGGGAAAAGGAACATAAATATAAATAATAAAATGGTAATAACTCATACCTACAATAATCACTTTAAATGTAAATGGGCTAAATGTCTAATCAAAAGACATATGGTGACTGAATCAATAAGAAAATAAGACCCATACATATGCTGTCTACAAGAAACCCACTTCAGATTGAAAGACACACAGAGACTGAAAGTAAAGAGATGAAAGATATATTTCATGCAAATGGAAACAAACAAAAAATACTGGGGTAGCAATACTCAGACAAAATAGAGTTTAAAACAGCTGTGGGCAAACTACGGCCCGCGGGCTGGATCCGGCCCATTTGAAACGAATAAAACTAAAAAAAAAAAAAGACCGTACCCTTTTATGTAATGATGTTTACTTTGAATTTACATTAGTTCACACACACACTCCATCCATGCTTTTGTTCCGGCCCTCCGGTCCAGTTTAAGAACCCATTGTGGCCCTCGAGTCAAAAAGTTTGCCCACCCCTGGTTTAAAACAAACACTATAATAAGAGACAAAGAAGGATATTTCATAATGATAAAGTGATCAATCCAACAAGATGATATCCCTTGTAACCATGTATGTACCCAATATAAGAGCACCTAAATATATAAAACATCCCATAAAGAAAGAGATTGGTAGTAATACAGTCCTACTAGGTGACACTAACCCTTCATTGTCATCAATGATTAGGTCTTCCAGACAAAATCAACAAGGAAACAGTGGCCTTAAATGACACATTAGACCAGATTGATTTAATTGATATTTTTAGAGCATTTTACCCCAAAGCAGCAGATTATACATTCTTTTTCAAGTGCACATGGAATATTTTCCAGGATAGGCTACAGTTTAGCACACAAAACAAATCTCAATAAATTTAAGAAGATTAAAATCATATCAAGCATCTCCTCTGACCATAATGGCATTGGATAAAGAAGCTTGTTTGGCTCAGTAGATGGAGCATTGGCTATGAACTGAAGGGTCCCAGGTTCAATTCTGGTCAAGGACACATGCGTGGGTTGTGGGCTCAATCCCCAGTAGGGGGTGTGAATGAGGCAGCCAATCAATGATTCTCTCTCATCATTGATGTTTCTATCTCTCTCTCCCTTTCCCTTCCTCTCTGAAATCAATAAAAATATATTTTTTAAAAAGATATGGTACATATATGAAATGGAATATTATTTGGCCATAAAAGTGAATGAAATCATATAATATGGATGAACCTAGAGGGTGAAATGCTAAGTGAAATAAGTCAGACAGAGAAACATATATACCATATGATTTCACTAATATGTGAAATCCAAATAACAATATGCACAAATAAAACAAAACAAAAAACAGAAACAGACTCATAGATGCAGAGAACAAACTGATGGTTGCCAGATGGGTGGTGGCGGGGGAGGGGAGGTTAAAGACTGGGTGAAAAAGGTGGAGGGATTAAGAACTAAAAATTGGTAGTTACAAAATATTCCCAGGGATGTAAAGTACAGATAGGGAATATGGTCAATAATATTGTAATAACTGTATGGTGCCAGGTGGACACTAGATTTATTGGGGATCATTTTCTTAATTTTATAAATGTCTGTCCACTGTGGTGTACATCTGAAACTAACATGCAGTGATATTGAATATGAACTGTAATTGAAGAATAAAAAAGTACAAAAATAAGCCTTTGAGAGTGAAAAAGCAAAACTAGTGTCACTCTCCTAGTCCGAGTTCACAAAAGTCTATGTGGGCCGCATATATACTAACATATTATTTATTATTTATTTCTCTATTTCCTACCAAAATCTCTAAAGGAAAAGATATATTTAATCACCATCTATTTGGTAAAACACTTGCTAATGATACTGTTTCATCATTTGCCACCATTACAATATCCAGAACAGTTCGCAGTGTTTTCAATTCTACCCTTAATAACTGACTTGGAGAGGAAAAGCATTTTGTAGGCGAGGAACGATTCTTTCCTTCTTCCCTTCTAGATATTTTAGCTAGCCTAATAAATTGACTTAAGACAGAGTAACAGAAAAAACCACAAATTTAATTACATACAGACGGGTACCCTCAGAGACATGAGACACAAAGGCAGTTGGGCAATTGAGATTTATAAGGTGAAGTAAGGTGAAGGGGTCTGGTGCTTTGAAGGGGAAGAAGGCAATTCATAGTAAAATGAGGAAAGCAAATATTTGGTAAACAGTGTTTGCCATGCCATATAGATAAGTCTTCCTGATATAAAAAATTATCACTGGTAATAGCTCTCTTCCTGGAAAAGCCCTCCTACTTAAATTCTTTACTTCAGTTAAGGGAAAGGTAGAAAACTTCTCCTAAGTCTGCTGGGTGTTAATTGCCTTCAGCTCAAAACGACGCACATGCCAAAGTCGCACATTTTGGGATGACATAGTCTGTTCCCCCACACATTGATTCTGTTATCAAACAGGCAGGGGAGTAAATGGGGTGGTTATGAATGTCTTTGCCTCCTCTTACCCTTTGTGAGTACATACACAAAATTCAATATTTTGGCTTTATTTCAATGACACAGCAGTCATACTTAAATAAATAGTACCCAATTCTTAGAATGGGAAAGAGTGCAAAAATGTTATTATTATTGCTATAATTTGTTGTTGTTGGCCATTTTATTATCAGTAGTCTTGAGGTTAATTCATTCAATAAACATTCATTGATGATTTACTGGGTGTCTAAGGTTCTAGGTGCAGAGATACAGCAGTGAACACAGCAGAACATCAAAAAACAACCCTGTACTCATGGCATTTATATTCTAGTTGGGAGAGAGCAACAATACATCAATTTTGGAGAAAAACTTTAAAAAAAGAGAGAATAGGAAGAATCAGATTATAATTTTTCATGTGACTAGGACCTGCCTCTTCAAGGTGACATTTGAGCAAAGATTGGAGTTGAGGGAGGGAGTATCACAGATATCAGAGACGGGTATCCAGGCAGCAGGAACAAGTAGCACAAAAGGCTTGAGTTGGGGTACACCTGGGCTTGCCAGAGAACATCCAGGAAGTATGACTTTCTGTTAAACAACACATAAGTTTAAAATATAAGTATGTGCCAAGCAATATTTGGGACATACTTATACCAAAAAACAAACAAACGAATGAACAAACAAATAAAATAACGCTAGTGTCCTGTATTTTTATTTCCTCATTCTGGCAACTTTAGATATACCAAGCATATTTGAAGGTGAGAAAAGAAGCAAATGGGTGGAGTGGAATGAAGAGGGCAAAGTAGAAACAGGTGAAAAGAGGCACTTGGGGCCAGAACGGGCAGGCCTTGTAGCCACTGTAAGAACTTTAGCTTTTACTCCAACTGAGACTGGACACCATTGAAGGGTCTGTGGAGAGGTGCTACGACTTCTTAAAGTTTGAAAGTACCAGTCAGCCGGCTGTGTTATAAGCTGGAGAACAAGGGCAGAAGACTCTGGATGGGCAGCCAACCTGTCCCCTGTGAATTGTAAACCCACAGGCCATGCCGAGAGGCAGGACCTCCACTCCTTGATAGTGACTGCCTTTTGTTTTCTAAATGGCCAAGAGCCAGACATTGTCATGCCTTTTGTAAGATTCATTTAATAATTTCTATTCAATTTCACTGTTATAAAGTTTAAACGGGAGAAGTTATTTGAAAGTGTTTTGGAAATGATGATTATATTTTTTTATATCCATGAAAGAGTGAAACACAAAAACCCTAAACAGATATCCATCCATTAATATTTATTTATCGAATACTTCTCTTGTGCTTGCTACAGTGCTGGGAATCATGAAAAAAATAGGAGACATTTATGGATGTATTGGTGTGTGATTTAAAGAAGTGCTTAAATGCAATTAAAATGAAGGGAACACTGAAAATAATGAAGCAAACCCAGACCTTTGGCTTTAAATATAGATCATGTGTCTCTGTGTTAAATCAATGAGAACTGCGCTGAGTTAACCTTGAAATACAATTCATCTTCTCTTGATTTGTTATTTAGAAGTGTTGATTGCTCTGGGGAGAGAATTATCATTTTGTGAGTGAACTTGGGAAGTTTCTGGTGGCGATTTCCCAGCAGTTTGAACTCAGCTGATTACTGTATTTGCCCAATGTCATAGCCAGACCCTCTGTGTTTATGTTTCATTATATAATCCAGTCCGGTAAACACAACCTTAAAGGTTTACCAATAACAGAGTTTCCAAACATTTTAATTTCTCTTTTACTTTTCTTCTTGTAATGGAAGATTCTGCTCATTGGGGAAAAATTTAACAAATAGATTCTATTTTTGGTGAAATCATATTAATCTTATCTAAACTGTCTCTGGTGCCTTCTTTTTTTTTAAATTAAATCTTTATTGTTCAGATTATTACATTTGTTCCTCTTTTTTCCCCCCATAACTCCCCTCCTCCCAGTTCCCGCCCCACCCTCCGCCTTCACTCCTCACCCACTGTCCTCATCCATAGGTGTACGATTTTTGTCCAGTCTCTTCCCGCATCTCCCACACCCCTTTCCCCCCCAAGAATAGTCAGTCCATTCCCTTTCTATGTCCCTGATTCTATTATAATCACCAGTTCATTCTGTTCATCAGATTATTTATTCACTTGATTCTTAGATTCACTTGTTGATAGATGCATATTTGTTGTTCATAATTTGTATCTTTACCTTTTTCTTCCTCTTCCTCTTCTTAAAGGATACCTTTCAGCATTTCATATAATCCTGGTTTGGTGGTGATGAACTCCTTTAGCTTTTCCTTATCTGTGAAGCTCTTTATCTGACCTTCAATTCTGAATGATAGCTTTGCTGGATAAAGTAATCTTGGTTGTAGGTTCTTGGTATTCATCACTTTGAATACTTCTTGCCACTCCCTTCTGGCCTGCAAAGTTTCTGTTGAGAAATCAGCTGACAGTCGTATGGGTATTCCCTTGTAGGTAACTGAGTTTCTTTCTCTTGCTGTTTTTAAGATTCTCTCTTTATCTTTTGCTCTTGGCATTTTAATTATGATGTGTCTTGGTGTGGTCCTCTTTGGATTCCTTTTGTTTGGGGTTCTCCGCGCTTCTTGGACCTGTAAGTCCATTTCTTTCACCAGGTGGGGGAAGTTTTCTGTCATTATTTCTTCAAATAGGTTTTCAATATCTTGCTTTCTCTCATCTTCTGGCACCCCTATAATTCTGATGTTGGTACGCTTGAAGCTGTCCCAGAGGCTCCTTACACTATCCTCGCATTTTTGGATTCTTTTTTCATTTTGCTTTTCCAGTTGGGTGTTTTTTGCTTCCTCGCATTTCAAATCATTGACTTGATTCTTGCGCTCCTCTGGTCTGCTGTCGGGAGTCTGTATAATATTCATTATTTCAGACCATGTATGCTTAATTTCTAGTTGGTTCCCCATCATAACATCAAGGGTCTCATTAGTTTTCTTGTAGATCTCATTAAGTTTATTGGCGGCTTCTAAACAGTTCTTGAGAGACCTTAAAAGTGTGGTTCTGAACTCTATATCTTCCATTGACAATTTTGTCCTGTTTCTTTGTCTCCGCATTTTGTTATGCTTTCTTGGTGCACCCCCTAGTGGTCTTTGTGCGCAGTCTTGTAGTTAAGCCTTGATTGTTGTAGCTAATACCAGGGAGGGTTTGACCTCCAGGCCAAGTGGCTGTGAGAATCAGCTGTGTCTGCAGTGAGAGAACTTCTGTCCTCTAGGGAGGTGCTAATCTAGCCTTTGCCTGAGGCTATCTGGCAAATGCCTCTGTGCAGGGCTTGGGCGGGGCGGGTGGGTCACACGGGATCAACAGGGTGGGCCGGAGAGAGCAGTTATGGCAGCTCTCAGTCCTGTCCCCAGGGGCTCTGCCTCTCTGAGTCCCAGCAACCGCTGCAAACCTCGGAGAGAAAGCTGCACTCGCTCTGACCGAAGCCAGACAGTCCCGCTTCTCTCGTTTGAGTCTGGGTCCCTAAAGACTCGCCCGTATCTGGAGCGCAGAGTCTGCAACTCCCTCCTGATTGGAAACACCAACCGTGCCCTCCGCCGCCAGCCCGCTCCGCGCACTCCGCACCTCAGAATTTGACTTCAGCACTGCGCCTCCTCTGAGTGTCCGTATGCGTTTCTCTTTCCTCCTTGTTGTAGGACTTCCACTCAGCCAGCGTTCCTGTGGTTCTGGGTGATGTCCATTCCGTCTTTTAGTTTCACTTTTGAAGTAGTTGTTCAAGGTAGCAAACTCCGGCGTGAACCTATGCCGCCATCTTGGTTCTCCTCTGGTGCCTTCTTGCCACAGTCCTCCTAATCTAGTGCAGGTTGTTATTAAGAGTACTTTCACTTGCCCTTTATGAAAACACCATTTGTATTGTCACTTAGCCTACTGCCCTGCACTTAGGTCTATGCGCCAATGAATATTAAGACCATAGTTACATGAAGTATATACATTTCAGGGAGAAATCAACCTGCTGACATGTTGATCTCAGGTTTCTAGTCTCTGGAAGTGTGAGACTATTTCTATTGTTTAAGCTATTCTGTTTGTGGTGCCCTAATTCTTAGCAAACAAACGAACAAAAGAATAAAAATCCATCAGTGCAGTTCAACAAAAGAAGGAAGACTGAGCAGAGTCTGTGCAAAGTCAGGGTTGAGTGATGAAGCAGGGCCCAATTGTAAAGTAGCAAGTAGTTCAGTTTGGCAGAACATGGGATGTGAGGGACCTCCCAGAATGAGAACCTTAGGTAGATGGTCAACAGTCATCTATACTGGGCCATGCCACAGCATTTGTATTTTATTCTAAATAAAATTACTAACCACTGAAGGCTTTTAAACACAGGGAACATGGGAGATGAATGTTTTAGGAAACACATTTTTAGTTCTGTGAAGGATGGTTTGAAGGGATGAAACTAGAGATCCAGGGTCAGCCAGGAATTTATTGTGATATGAAGGTTATTGACATGAGAAAAGATGGTTATTCAAGAAGGGCAATGGAGTAAGATTTAGGAGTAGATTTAGGAGATAGAAATGACAAAATTAAGTGGCTAGCTGGTTAGATGAGGTAGAGGGAATAGATTGTCATTTTAGCAATAGGAATGGAGAGGTATGGAAAAGAGAATATTTTAAAAGAAGAGCTGAAAGACGTTCTCCTAGTGTAGCAAAGAAAACATACATGACCGCAAAATTATGGGCCCGTTTAAGAAGACATTTTATTGTATTGTGAATCTGGAAGCATTTGATGGGCACTGTTACCAATTCAAGCACCACAAATTATACCAGCAATTCCACAAACATTATATTTTCATTATTTTTTATTGTACATATCACAGACAGACACATATTGACTTTGATGGCAAACAAATGTTTTTGCATAAAATATAATTTTATAACTATTGTATTTTTAGTGTAAAACAAACTTCCTCTGGTAGCTAAATGGCAGAAAGTGTTGCTATATAACATGAATGTTTGTTTGTTTTTTCAAATAGAAGAAAGGGAATAGAAATTTTCTGGTCAGACTGTTGGAAAACAACTTTATCATAAACTATTTATTTTTTCTTGTTTCAAAATGTGTCATTTAAATGTGTTTTTTTTAAGTGTCCATAAGGCTCTCTTAGAAAGAAATTATGAACTTTCCCATTGCAGAAAATTACAAAGTGCCCAAAGGGTACTTTTTGATGTTGTTCTTTGTTTTGCTAGTAGGTACAATAGCTTGACAAAGCGAGTGTTTTTTTTTGTTTGTTTTTTTGTTTTCATTAAAATCAGTTGGCTCTTACAGTTTGCATTTCCTCTGAGTGATTTATCCAGACTGGTTATTTCACAGAGGACCTGCAATGAAATCCTTCTCATACATCTTTTCAGTTGTAAAAAGTTTTTCTCTAAAGCACCCATGCTGCTTCCCTAAGCACTGCCCCACCCAGGGTTAGCCTTGCTATGGCCTTGCCTTGCCTTCACCAGAGCCTTTGTTTTCTGTTCAATGATACCTGTTTGTTTAAGGACACCTGCTTGCTGCTAGCTCCCCACTTTTCATGTCCTTTCTCTTCTCCAAGATATTCTCTCGAGTTGCTTTCTGCAGTTGGTTCTAGCTGCATTTGAATATCATCTCCTTCAGGCACCAATGCTTGGGCCTAATGCCCCCACTTTCTGAGTTCTCTAACACCCTATGAATGGCTCTCTCATCTTATTTCACTTTATTTTACTGAAATTATCTAACTAGACACCCACCCATGGAATATAACATTCTTGATGGCAGGTTGTTGTAGAGAACCTGATACAAACTATACTTTGTGTCATAGCACCAGCCCCTCTCGCCAATCTTTAAGGCAAAGTCAGCTATTGACAAATCCTTTCCGTTTTCCTTTATCTGAGCATGCCTCTGTCATTCCTGCACTCCAAAATGTAGTTTCACTGGATGTAGAATTCATTGTCAACAGTTTTGTTTTTTCAGCAATTGAAAAATATTGTGTCACTTCCTGTGGCCACCCCATCTCAAGTCATGTATTATTTCTTTTGAGCTCATTTCAAGATATCCTTTGCTGCCTTTAGTTTCAGAGGGTTAATTATGATGTGTGTTGGTACAGATTTTCTCAACTTTGTTAATCTATATGTTTGTGTCTTTAACCAAATTTGATAAGTTTTCAGTCTTTATTTCTTCAAATACTCTTTCATCTCCTCTTTCTCCTCTCAATGGAACTCCAAGTATAAGAATGTTAGATCTTTTGTTATTATCTACCTGGTCCCTCAGGATCTATCTGTTCATTTTCTTCCCTCCTACATTCTCTGTTGTTCAGATTGGCTGAATTCTATTTTCTGACCTATCTATTTTCTGAATTATATCTTCAAAGTCTACCTTTTATCATCTTCACTCTACAATTGAGCTCATCTTCTGAGTTTTAAATCTTTTGCTATTTTTAAATCCTACGAATTCCTTTTGTTTTAAAATTCTAACTTGTGTTCTTTAATAAGATAAGATTTTCTGTTTCTCAAGAGAATTCATAACTATGTGTTAAGGCATTTTTATGATGGCTGCTTTAAAATCCTTGTGAGATAGTTTCAATATCTTATTTCACTGTTAACATCACTTGATTGTCTTTTCTCACCTTTTCTCAATCAGGTTGTGATTTCCCTGGTTCTAGGTATGAAGATGCTTTTTATATTGTATTCCACATATTTTGGCTATTATATTGGGAGACTCTGGGCCCTATTTAAATTGTTTTATTTTAAGAGGAAGGCAAGCTGTTTAGGTTTGACATGCAGGTCCTGATCTACTTCTGTGATTTTAATTACAGCCTAATTTTCAGAGACTGTGTGGTGCTGTGTTGGTCTGGTTAGTGTGTTTTATGCCCTCCTGGTCCCTGCTGATACTATATGAGGGAACTGAACAAGCTCACCAAAGCCAGGCTGCCTATCCATCTAGATGAATGAAGGGAGTCTTAGGCCTATGGGACAAAGTGCTTCCTGCACTGGGAACTTATGATGCTGGGTTCGCCCTGCCTAAGAGGGCCATGACACCTATGTTGGTGCTCCCCAGCTGCGTGGTGACTTCATGTTAAGTAAGAGTCTCAGGCCTGGCAGGAGAGCTGAGCACTTCCTGGACTAGGTACTTGTTGTGGTGGATCCACCTCACCATATCCCCTGGATGCATGGTGTTTCTGGATGGGAGAGATGAGTCATAGGATCAGTGGGAAAGGAGAATGCTTCCCATAGCCTGCAGGACTCCCAGTTGATCCTCCCTTGCTGGTTCTGCTGAGTTTGCCTGGTGTACTCAGAGGTGTTTCTATTTGATCTAAGGTAGGAATGAGCTTATCTCAGATATCCTTTGTTGCTAGGTGGGAATCGAGAAGCAGTGGGCCTAGGTCACTTTCTTCTGTTGTCTGTGGGCTTGTAAGATGCCCTCTTGCTATGCTGTTCCTCTACTTCTGGGTTCTCTAACCAGTTCAGCTTCCTCTTCCAATTTTCAAAGTTCTCCTTTGGTTTATTACTAGAGTTTATAGTTGTACTTATTGCAGAGGAGCATGGAGTGGCAAATCTTCACCATCTTGTGATAATGGGAAGTTCCACTATGTACACATGCAGACTCAAACTTTGATGGACAAGTTTGGTGATCCCTGGTACATATACTATCCTGCTCTAGAATATGTGCAGAACTGTTTCAGCTATGTAAGTAAGGCTGGTGATAGAGAATGGGTAATTGAGCTTCCTAAATTTTAGATTTTGTTCTTACACATTCAGATGTTATTATCTGCAACTGTGTCCATTTGATGAAGATTTATAGGATTTAGAAGATTGTCCTAGAATTTGGGAAAATGTTGCTGTTTTACTGCAGTGAATTTTGGCTGTATTACATTTTTTCCAGTTTCTTTAGATCAGTATACTTTATTTGTTTTACCCATGTAAGTAGTCAAAGCAAAAAATGGTAGTAAGTAAAAAATTCTTGAATATCTTAGAGACCATTCAACATCATTTTGTAGACAGGAAAAATTGATACCCAAAGAGTTTTATTGACTTTCTCCAATTAATGGAGACAAACAGCAGTGGGCACAGGGGGTTCCAGGTCAGATGACTTCTACTCAGTGTTTTTTAAAATCCTATATAATAAAAGCCTAATATGCTAAGTGCCTGGTTGTCTGGACATCCTTTCAACCAATCAAATTATAATATGCTAATGATATGCTAAGGCTGCGCAACTGCTCACTATGACATGCACTGACTACCAGGGGGCAGACAGTCAACTGGTTGATCAATTGCTATGACGTGCACTGACCACCAGAGGACAAACACTCCAACTGGTAAGTTAGCTTGCTGCTGGGGTCCGGCCGACTGGGACTGAACAATACAGGCCAGACCTGTCTTGGAGCTCTCCTGTGGTACCTCCTCATCTGGCCAACCTCCTGCATCCCTCCCCGGCCCTGAGCATGCATCGGTGGGGTCCTTCAACCTGGCCTGCACCCTCTCACAGTCTGGGGCCCTTCAGGGGATGTCAGAGACCCAGTTTTGGCCCAATTCCGCAGGCCAAGCCAACAGATCCCACTGGTGCACAAATTCATGCACTGGGCCTCTAGCCTATATAATAAAAGCCTAAGCGATTGTGATGGTGGAATGACCTGATTGACCAGTCACTATGATGTGCACTGACCACAAGGAGGCAGACACTCAATGCAGGAGGTGCCCTCTGGTGGTCAGTGTGCTCCCACAGGGGGAGCGCTGCTCAGCCAGAAGCTGGGCTCACGATTGGTGAGCACAACTGCCACAGCGGGAGCCTCTCCCTACTCCACAGCAGCAGGCACAGCAGGCCAGGATGAGCGCAAGTGGCAACCAGCCCTGATTTGGGCTCCTCCATGGCCGCCTGCCACCTGGCACACTGCTACATCCCCTGAGGGGTCCCAGACTGTGAGAGAGCGCAGGCCGGGCTGAGGGGATCCCGTCCCCCACCCCATGCATGAATTTCATGCAACTGGCCTCTAGTTTTACTATAAAATATTATAACGATTTAATGCATTTTAACAATAAATATGTTACTCTAACTCTCTCACAATATTTTTCTGTACACATTTAGTTTGTATGCATATTTAATTCTCTTGTGCCCTAAACAAACCACATATTCTAACATTTATGAGTGAAGCATAAAGAAGAGAAAATTTTAAATGATGTAAGTATCTATTCATGAACAAACTTTTAAGTTGTCTAGTGTATTAGATATTCTAGGTATTGTGATATTGTCATATGTCTCATTAGACTGGTAACTACTTGGGACTACAATATCTCCAGTCTTAGTTGTGGAAATATGGTAGAAACATAAAGATAAATAAGACTTCTTAGCTTCTGCACCTCATCCAAGTAGTTACCAGTCTAATGAGACACATGATGTGTAAGCTCTCTATAATTAATACATTGTGAAGTAATTATTTTAAAAGGGACATAAACAAAATTGTCAAAGGGAATTGGAAAGAGTGAAAAATCTGACTAAGCAGATTGGAGAAGACAATCTAAGAGACATCTTAAACATTTGAGTAAGAGTTGAATAATTGGAGTAGAGCAAAAGCATCCCAAACTGAAAAAATGGGAAGAAGAAAAAGATGGAAGCAAGAAAACTTTATCCCAGATATTTTCTAAGCATTAGAACATGGAGCTTGCTTTGGTTCCAAACCCAGTAGGTCTAAAACATAGTTTATTATTTTCTTCTCAACAACCCTTAGATGTGTTTATTCCACTTTTCCTTTCATAATTTTCTCAGACTCTTGGTGTAGAAATTTTGCAGCCTGTCTGAATGCAACTCACACCTCAAGCTTGCTTCTCATCCAGGTGGCCACCAATCCTTGCAGGTTACCACCTTCCTGTGAAGTGTCTTCCTGGCACCACCATTTCTTTCCCTTTCTCCAGTCTTAGTCTGGGCTCTTGTTACTGTTAATACAGAATAATCTATAGTGACCAAATCGTTTCTCTAATTTAAAGTTCTCACTTTTCCAATATCTTCTTTATATTTAAGCCAGACTTTTATTTGGAAAACAGATAGGATTATGCCATTTTCCTCATTAAACCACAGTTAATTTATTTAACAGTTATTTAATTATATAATAGATGCCAGGCACTGTGTATTAATATTTACTAAATGAAATTCACACTGACAAGCCTATGTCATCTGACCTGGAACCCCTACTTTCCATAGATTCCATCTCTCTGCCTTCCCCTGGACTTTGTCGCCTTGGTCCTCCCTTCCTCCAATTTCCAAGGATTTCTACTTACAAACACTGTCATATCTTCTCACCCAAAAATAACCTATGCACACACAGAGTTCCCCAGTTTCATCACTGCCTATCTTCTTAAAATTTACTCTTCTTGTTTCTATTTTTTCATACAAGCTACAAATTTTTCAAGTCTATTAGCCTAGCGTAACATTTTCTGCAGGGATACAACATAATCAAAATTGCATTTTATAAAATATATAGCTGTACTATGAGGAACAGATTGACTAGAAGAAGGGAAGCAAAGTTTCTATTTAGCTAGGTATTGCAATTGGCAAGTCACATCTCCAGGCAAGAGATAATAGTGGCATGGTTTTGGGTGGTAACTGGAATGGGGAGAATGAGTGACTTCAAAAGATTTGCAGAAAATAGAATCCAACAAAACTGGTAACCGACTGGATATTAGAGGAAGGAACGGAAGTGAGCTCCAGTAGTCTGACAGTAGTCTAACTCACTTCAGTGGAAAGTAATTTTAATTACTAACTTATAAAATCCTAGAGAATGAACAGTTTTAACTTTAAATACCATATATTAAGTTGGGGTGCATACATTGGATACATCTCAAAGGGTGTGTTGAGTAGTATAATATTTATATATAGATCTCAAACTTGTGGTTGATTGCAAAAATGACCACAGATGATAGTTTCCCATCCATTCCCTTGGGTAGTACCCACCCAAACTGACTTTAGGCTGGCATTTATTTTGTCAATGGAAATTTAGCATGATGCTAGCAGAGGTTTGAAAAGCACATGTATAGTGAGGCTGGCCCTCCTGCTACTTTTAGGAACTTTGCAATTGTTCACCACATGATGAGGATCAAACTGACTTGCTAAATGACAAACCATTGTTCCAATCCTTACTTACAGGGTGTCAAACATGATAATGAAGCAATTCTAAGGTCACAGAGCCACATCAACCTTTCTGCTGACAACAGACACAAGCCCCACAGAATCAGTGGAATTAACTTAAAAACAACCATCCAGAAGGCCTACTGAATCCCATGTTGAAGAAATGAAAATAATTTTAAGCCAGTTTATGGATATTTTTTATGCAGTAAAAGTTAACTGCCACAACCTACTAGGGATATAATAATAGTAGTTATAACATAAAGAGCTCATTCTGTATTGTCATGGTGCTAAATTCTTTACAAGGATAAACTAAACAACTTAAGTAAAACTTTTACATCATAGAAGTTTAATTATCTATACAAAAGGCTAATATGCAAAGTGTTCCCTTGGGAGTTCAAATGGGAGACCGAGTTCGATTGCTCACTATGATGTGTGCTGACCACCAGGGGGCGGCGCAGAAGGAAGGAAGGCCCCAGCCGGCAGCTGGAAGGCCCCAATCAGTCCTGATCGCTGGCCAGGCCTAGGGACCTTATCTGGGCATGAATTCTGTGCACCGGGCCACTAGTGAAAATATAAAATGCCTGGCTGGGTGGCTCACTTGTTTGGAGCATTGTCCTAAACACCAAAAGGTTGCTGTTTTGATTTTCTCTCAGGGTACATACCTGGGTTGTGGGTTGGATTCCTGGTCAGTGTGTGTAGGGGAGGAAACCAATCTCTCTCTCTCTCTCTCTCTCTCTCTCTCTCTCTCTCTCTCTCTCTCTTCAATTAATAAAAAAATATTCTCAGGTGATGATATATATATATATATATATATATATATATATATATATATATATATTTTTAAATTTTGTGACTTACAGAGTTTAAAAATGTTAACATTTAAGGAAGAGTTAAGGATGTGCTCAAAACTACTCATTTATTACATGACAGAACCGGAAGAAGCTTGAGGAAATTTAAGCTACAGACTTTTTAACTCTATAAATTATTGAATTCAAGGAGTATGTAGTTTTGAGTTTACTGAACACTCCAAAAATTTTGGTTGATGGTAAAATGTTACTTTAGTTTATATCATTTTAGACCTTTGGTTATCCATGTTAAGTTTTTCTCAGCCTCTGTCAAGGTATATTTTCTATTTAATTTTTTTTTCCAAAATGATAATTCTATGATTTATACATGCTTCATGGGCAACAGGAAAAATTTATAGCCTTCAGATAAAATTATAGATGTGAACTGTTCCACAAAGAGCAATGATTCACCATATAATTTGACATTTTTTTCTGAAACACTGTATTCATAGAATTTTAAGTTAGCAAATCAACAGGTTCTCTTAGTAAGGATAACTATTTCTAACTGTCTTTAAAAGTTTTCCTTTTTTAAGCAAAATATGTAAAACCTGAGCCTGTGCAATGAAGCTGATAATGATTGTGCGATGCTCTGTCTTTAGTGCACAGTACCATGTTTGTAAATTGTGGCCATTACTCCTTTTGCTGCATTTCTGATCTAAGGTCTAAATGGATGCTCTAATTTGAATATGTTTTAGCTAAGATAGTTAAATGATGAACTAACAAGTAGATTGTCATGGTACCAATCTATATGACAGCAAAAATATCACTAGAAATTTAATAACACATGTAATATGTCTGTTTCCTATTGCTGTTTTAACTAATTACCACAATTTAGTGCTTACAATAACATAAATTTATTAACTTACAGTTCTGGAGGTTAGAAGTCCAATATGGGTCTCCTTAGGTGTCTTAGTGAGCTCAGGTTGCCATAATAATCTACCACAGACTCTGTGGCTTAAGAAACAGGAATATAGCGTCTCACAGCTCTAAAGGCTAGAAAACCCAAGAGCAAGGTTCTGGTCAACTTGTTTTATGATGAGAGCTCTCTTCTTGACTTGCAATCTGCTACTTTCTCTCTGTGTCCTCACATGTTGGAAAGAGAGAGAAAGCGCTGGTATCTCTTTTTCTTCTTCTTATAAAGGGACCAGCCCTAGAGACCCCAACTTTATGACTTTAGTAATCTCTATTACCTCCCTATCTCCAAACAGTTACATTGAGGGTTTAAACTTCAACACATGTATTTAGAGTTACCTAAGCATTTAGTCCATAACACAGGATTAAAATCAAGGTGTCAACAAGACTGCATTCCTTTCTGCAGTCTCTAGAGGAGAATCTATTTCCTTCCCTTTTCCAGCTTCTAGAGCAGTGGTTCTCAACCTGTGGGTCATGACCCCTTTGGTGGTCGAATGGGGTCGACCCCTTTCACAGGGGTCGCCTAAGACCATCCTGCATATCAGATATTCACATTACGATTCATAACAGTAGCAGCATTACAATTATGAAGTAGCAACGAAAATAATTTTATGGTTGGGTCACAACATGAGGAACTGTATTTAAAGAACCAGAAGGTTGAGAACCACTGTTCTAGACGGTGCCCACATTCATTGATTCATGGCTCCCTTCCTTCTTGAAAACCAGCGTATTAGTTTCCTGGGCAGCCATAAAAAAGTACCACAAGAAAAGATGCTTTAAAATAACAGAAGTATCTAATCTTACAATCCTGAAGGCTAGAAATCTGAAATCAAAATGTGGGCAGGGTTGATTCCTGCTGAAGGCTATTAGAGAGAATCAGTTCCATGCCTCTCTCCTGGCTTCTCATGGTTTGTTGGTGATTTTTGTCATTTCTTGGCTTGCATAAGCATTATTCCAATCTTCCACATCCATATGGTGTTCTCCCTGTGTCTCTTTACATAGTCTTCTCATTGTCCATGTCTGTGTCCAAATTTCCTCTTTTTATTAAGACACCAGTCATATTGCATTAGAGGCCATCCTAGTGACTTCATTATAACTTGATTACTGTTTTAAAGACCCTATTTCTAAATAAGGTCATATTCTGAGGTACTGAGTTGGGACTTTAACATAACATATTTGGGGGCAGACACAACCCATAGCAGTCAACTACTGTCAGTAAAGTCCATCCATCTTACCTCATAGCACATCATCCTTCCTCTTCTCCTGGCTTTGTCTTTCACATTTAAGGGCCCTTGTGATTACATTGGGCCCAAACAGAAAACCCAGTATAATCTCATTATTTGAAGTTCAGCTGATTAGCAACCTTAATGCCATCTGTTACCTAGATTCACCTTTGCCATGTAACATAACATGAGCAGATTTCAGGAATTATAATGTTGTCTTTGCAGAGCCATTTTTTTCTGCCTGCCACAGGGAGAAATTGTTATTTACTAAAACTCTCAGAAAGAGTCCTGGAGGTGGCTAGTTTGGGGACATGTATGTGATGTCACTCTGCGGGGAGCATGGTTGCTGAGCAGCCTTCTAAGGAGAGGGTTGTTGAACTTTCAAAAGACCTAAGACAGAGTGAAAGTACTGTGAATAGCAGAGCAGTTAAGCATTTCCATCAGTGTTCTTTATAAAGCAATCCTGCATTAAGCATCAACTCAACAAAATCAAAAGCAGACTTATCTGCTATTTTATGCATAAGTGTGTGCTAAAATGATAAAAGTTCAATTTCAAAGAACAAGTTTTAGTTATAGGATACAGTCCTAGAAGAATCATACACCAAAAATCTCCTGTACTCCAGCCTATCCCTGAAAATACTTACACACACACACACACACACACACACACACACACACACACACACGTTTATTGCCGCTCCATTGGTAAACCAAAAGAGAAAAGAAAATAACTAATGCTCTTTATATAGTGTTTGCTTAAAACCTACTCCTTTTCTTGAACCAGGGGGAAATAATTTTTATTATTTTAAAAAAATTTAAATTACAGTTTACATTCAATGTTATTTTGTATTAGTTTCAGGTGTACAGCATAGTAGCTAGACAATCATATACGTTACAAGGTGTTCCCTCTGACATTTCCAGTACCCAACTGGCAACCAGGAGAATATTTACAATTCTGATATGGTTGTCTCCATACTCAAGCCTTTTCTCATCCACACTGGATGTTTGTATTTTACTTCATGGTTATCCTATAATTCATACAGCTAATATATATTTTATTGTAAATGTATTGAGACCTGGTCCTTTCAAATGTATGTAGGAAAGCATACATTTAAATTTGCTTCACTTTGAGAGAATTGAGTGTGACATTTGGCAAACCTGTCAAAGAAAAGGAATGATTAAAAACATCTTGAATTCTTTCCAAAATCTTCTCTAGGATCACAGTCGATTGCAATAGGAACTGGGATTTTTTTGGAAGTATAAAACAGAGGGAAGGGATAAACAGAGTGAAAGAAAGGGAGAGGACATGTAATTGAAACAATGTAAACCAAAAAAAAAAAAAAAAAAAGGAGAATGATGGGAATAAAAGGAAGATAAGAAATCTTTGGAGGCTGAAACATTAAGAGAGATTATAAAACAGGGAGTGATTCAGAATCCAAAGGAAATAAAGACAAGACTCTAGATAGAGGTATAGAAAAAGAACTAAGGAACTAAGTCATTACAGAGAGAATTCTAGATGTAACAACAAAGAGAAAATGGAAGAGGAATTGAAAACATGAGCAAGGAGAGAAGGCAGAAAGCAAGACCTGGAGGCAAAGATATTTTTTATTTTTACATGACATGCATTTTCTTTCAATATATAGGGAAGAAAAAAGAGAATGTCTGATTAGTCTATGATCAAATATGAGGAGATGATGGCAGCCAGAGGGCCAGAAGTTTCTCAGCCACTTGGAGGACGCTGCTCTCTGAGCGCTGACGGGAATTCATTTTTGCTAACATGATTCTGAGAATGACAAATCTCAGTGCTGGTGCTCCGCAATGGCCCCAGATTCATCAATCACCCTACATGGGAGTTTTACAGATGATTCTCCAGGCACAGTAATCATGGCCTGTGGGAAGGAGAATTGTGGGGCTTCGTCCTGCCAGGTTCTTGGTGGCACTTTTCCTCTGTGAAGTTGTCCTGAGTCTGGAGTGGCTCCCTTACTGAGGCACTGCCTACACTCTGTCACAAGTGTGCAAGGTTATTGGATCCCTAAGTGACTTCCAAAGGTTGCACCACATCATTTTCAGAGCATTCTGGGAGAGTTCATAAACTCACATTTCAGTCCTAGATAAAGATTTTAATGATGTGTGTATTTGTGTGTTTAGAAGCTGCCCCACCTACTCTATCCCTCCAGAAAAACAGGAAAGAAAAATCTAAGCTCTGAATGTGTGATTATCTAACCAAATGCCCTAGGGTTTTCCATTTAAATTTTATGTTTCTACTATAGGTTGTGATTTTATAAAGATACACTCAATGTGTGTGAATTTACAGTGGAAAGGTGAGCTGCATTACAGAATCTCGTTGCTTTCATAGACACGGTATGTGTGTATGTTTTCAAGATACCACCTAGGTCCAGAGTGGTTTTTTGAAGTTACTTTTGATTTACTTACCTCTAGGAAATGAAGTCTTGTGTTGCAAACTACAAGTATTTCCAAGGTCCTAGTATTTTCAAATAAATACCTTCTTATTAACATATATCAGAAAAAGTACTTTGATTTTCCAGATACCAAGATTGATATAAAATAAACAGAAAGTGAAAAATTGCTATTCTGAGTACTCCAGGATCATCTATCATGAAAACTTTTCAGCAGGAAGTAAAGATAAATGAAACCGGTGACTAATAGACAAAGTCTTTTCAAATGAATCAAGTTCCATGTTCATGTTACACAAATGTCATTTTTCTTGTTTTTATTAGTAGTAGTAGCAGTTGGTTGGATGTTTAAGTCTCTTCAGGAACAACAGAAAAGTTTAAAGTTAGAGAATCCAAAATATCAATTCTGTTTTACCACTAGGCATCATTCCCAAAACTGTGAATCAAAGCATAGGATTATCTGGATTTAAGCCAGCATAAAAATAAAGTCTGAAGCCCACAGCTGGGAGACTCTTTGGAAATCCTCCTTTAAATGTTAGGTCGTAAGGGAGAAAGTACTGAGAAAACAAAGATGGTGAGAGAGGAGGAAAGAAGAAACCTAAAATGAGTGCAGTAAGATTATTGTTTTCTGTATGGTTATAAGTTAGAGAAAAGATCTAATTAAATCTAATAAAATCCATCACTTGCCTGACTTAATCCTAGTTATAAAATAATTTCTTGTAGTATGCTTCTTATTAGTTTACAAACAATCTGCTTTTGACAACTACCTTAAGGAATTTCTTTGTTTTCCTTTCCTTTTTTTAATGAAATGTCTTAGCCATTATAAAAATGATATTGCAAACACATACTTCTTCATTCAGATAAATATTAAAAACTGAAACTGTAGAAAAGTTCTAATTCATTATTTACATGTTTAATTAATCTGAAACTCTGTGGAACAAATAACAAAAGAAACTAGGTTCTGGTATTCAGAATATTTTCAGAAACTTTGAAACATTTCACACAATTTTGAGAATGGGCATTTTACTCTAGTGTTATTTTTAAAAAATGAATAGACTATTTTTTATCAGTTTTCATTTTATTGAGCAAACTTTTTATCTCAGAAATTTTTTATACTCCTAAAAATTGAGAACTCCAAAGAGCTTTCATATATGTGCATTATAGCTGTTGCTATTTAATGTATTAGAAATTAAAACTGAAAACTTTTCAATGTTTATTAATCTATTTAAAAATTAAAAATAATAAAAATTACATAAGTACACTTATATGAAAACATAACTGTATTTAAAAATAACTAAAACTAATAGAGGAGAACTGTGTTGCATTTTTAAAAATTAATGTCTGGCTTAATAGATGATTATTGTATTTTCTTATCTACCTATGTACTCAATTTCTTGTAACATGTTGTTTGAAGTATTTGAAGAAAATTGGGCCATACACAGATATGTAGATGGGAAGGGACAAATATTTTAAGAGCTTTTTTAGATAATTGTGGGTATATTTTCTTGATTTACAACAATATTTGACAAGTGGTATTATTATAAAGGTTGTGATGTAGAGTCTGAAATATTATCAATGAACTTTACATACTCTGTTGCATTAAATTAATTAGTCACTCCACTTTGAATGGATCTTTTATACTTGGGTGATTTTGTGATGTTCTGCATTGGTCATATAAAAAAGTGTGAAATATTAGTTAAAGTTGTTAATATTACCACCTATCTCACTAGAAGAGTCTTTCAGTACTTGGAAGCTTGCAAGTTCATGATGGCAAGATTAACGTTTTTCAAATTTTAATTTTTTTGCCTGAAAACCTTAATGTTATTTATTATTTCCAACAAATTCTGAGTTGTTTTCTTCAAGTATCATGCTCACTTTTGCATTTTGGGGAAAATATATTCTAAATTCCCAAGTCAATAATCTTAGTTTTTCAGTTGTTCTTTAAAGATGATGTTTATGGAAAAAGTGGCTAGTTCAACTTGCAACTGGAACATATGCACAAGTGATTTCACCAAAAGCATTGTTCTTTTTGCTTTAAAAAATATTTTTATTGATTTCAGAGAGGAAAGGAAAGGAAGAGGGAGAGGGAGATAGAAACATCAATGATGGGAGTGTATCATTGGTTGGCTGCCTCCTACAAGCCCCCTGCATGGGATAGAGCCCACAACCCAGGCATGTGCCCTGACCAGGAATCAAACCATGACCTCCTGATTCTGAGCCACACTGGCATGGTAATAAACATCATTCTTGAGTATATAACAGTATCACTTTATGCATACTTTATATTTCATCAACTTACTTTAAAATATGTGTACATGAGTTGAGATTTAATTGTATTAACAAACTTACTGCTTCATCAAGGATATTCTTAAGTGAAATTGGCTTCCTCTCTCTCTCTCTCTCTCTCTCTTTACTGTAAGTACATGAGGACTACTATACTAGAACAGCTGGGTAGTTCCTTGATTCATACAAATGTACCAAAAGTTTTTCTCATCATTGCTTTGTATTATTAGTGCAAAGGTCAACACAGTACAAAAGGCAAATGTCTTAATATTATGAAAGGAAATAAATATGGCCTCATAGACCCCCTAAGAGTCTCTCAGCAACCCCCAAATTGCATAGAACCACACTTTAATAATTTGAAAAATATAAAATCACGACCTGTAGTTTTTGTTTTTTTTAAATATATTTTATTTATTTTTTACAGAGAGGAAGGAGAGAGATAGAGAGTTAGAAACATTGATGAGAGAGAAACATCGATCAGCTGCCTCCTGCACATCTCCTACTGGGGATGTGCCCGCAACCCAGGTACATGCCCTTGACCGGAATCGAACCTGGGACCCTTCAGTCCGCAAGCCGACGCTCTATCCACTGAGCCAAAGGGACATGCAAAATCCTATATAATAAAAGGCTAATATGCAAATTTCCCCTCAACCAGGAGTTCGAAAGAGGGTTCAACTGGGAGTTCAACCAGGGGTTTGGGCTGGCCAGCCAACCGCCTGTGGCCCCTCCCCAGCTGGGCCAGCCTGATTGGCCCTGATCATGGTGGGCCAGCCAGACCCCACCTGTGCACAATTTCGTGCCCCATGCCTCTAGTATATAATAATGATGGATGACAAAAAGAAAGATAATTGCATGTTTTTCAAAGACAATGATCTTTATGCTGAAAGCAGTAGAATGAATATTGGAAAGGGACAGCTGACACTCATGAAGGTTATAAATTTATAGAACAGAGAGTTGAACTACATATCTTATAATTGCAGCATCTCTCCTCTCTCTCTCTCTCTCTCTCTCTCTCTCTCTCTCTCTCTCTCTCTCTCTCTCCTCACAAGATTTTGAAAACCTAACCTAATTTCTCCTAAACTTGCCAACCCTTCTTGATAGCTACAGGCCAAATGATCTCATTGGGGCCAATTCTCCACTGATTAACCTTGCACTCTTGAGTTTTACAAACTAAAGCCCATATTTATTCCACTACAACCAAGCATTTACTTATCAGGGATTATATTTTAGGAAACAAAGTAAAAGAATTTAACTAGAAATAACTGACAAGGGGAAACATGGAATTATGTTGAGTGTTTTTACTTATAATTCATTTACCTAAATATAGATTAAGATTTTGAAATAAAGGGATAGTATTCCACACAATTATCATTAGAGCACTGAGTGTATAATAATACCTCCCTGGCAAGAAAACTAATGAACTTTTAGAGAATCTGAGTAAGATGTATTTTGCAGCTCAGAAAACAGGAAAAATAAAACATTTTTGATGCCATGATTATCAACTGCCATGCTTTCTTTTAAAAACATTCAGCTTTATTGAGGTGTAATTGACAAATAAAATTGTAATATTTAAAGTATATAATGCGATTATTTGATATGAATATGTATTGAGAAAGAATTCCTTTCATCAAGTTAGTTAACATATCCATCACCTGACATATTAACCCTTAAAATTTCTTTTTTGAGGTGAGAATATTTAAGTTCTACTCTCTTAGCAAATTTCAATTGTACAATATAGTATTATCACATACTAGAGGCCTGGTGCACAAAATTTGTGCACTGAAGGGGTGTCCCTCAGCCCAGCCTGCACCCTCTCCAATCTGGGACATCCCTCTCACAATCCAGGACTACTGGCTCCTAACTGCTCGCCTGCCTGCCTGCCTGATCACCCCCTAACTGCTCCTCTGCCGGCCTGATTAACACCTAACTGCTTTCCTGCTATCCCGATTGCTCCCAACTGCCCTCCCCTGCCGGCCTGGTCACTCCCAACTGCCCTCCTCTGCTGGCTAATTTGGTTCTGATTAGTCAGTTTCTATGCCAGTCAGCGTCAAAAACTCTGCCTCCTCGGCAGCCATTGGCTCCTCACACTCCACCCAGATTTGGTTCTGATTAGTCGCTTTCCATGCCACTCAGCATCTCTGGGCCTATTAACAGGACCTAATCAGAAAGGCAGGGCTGATCAGCAGCCCCGGTGGAGGCTTGGAGAGAAATGGAGGTGTGGCTGCTGGAGAGAAAGAGAGAGGCAAGTGCTCATCAACAGTTGCCACAGAGGCTACAGATCAGATCCTGCTTCCCTCTTCAGGCCTCTCTCTGGGCCTGATTTGCAGCCCCCTCAGCAGTCAGTGCTCGGTCACCATGCCTGCAACCCAGCACTGACTGCAGGACTGACTTCCGGTTGGTTGAGCGTCCGGTCGTGATGGACCCAGAGTTTTTATATATTAGGATAGTCACCATGCCGAACATTACATCCTTAGACCTTAATCACTTTATCACTAAAAGTTGTGTACCAACTACCATATTTTCTTAATTTAGGTATTACATTCTTATTTTTTATTTACTAGTCACAAGGTTGCTTCTGACTTTAAGATATTATATAAGAGTTAGTACTACTCTAGAGCTGAAAATCCAGATTCTAATGCTAATTCTTCTAAGGGTCCTTCACCAAATCTCATTATTTGTCAACGGGAGGGTATAGGAACTCTATTAGGTGATGTTTAAGGGTCCCTTCCCACTCTATTGATTTATGATTTTAAGAGGAAGCATCTCCTATAAACTAAATTTGACAAAAGTGGGTTGACAATAATCATTGACTAAAAGAAGAAATTGGGGAGAATGAGAGTAGGACAAAGAAAATATAAGAATGAAATAATTATATGGGTAGAAATTATTTTATAAAATCATGAAATATTTTTCTGAAGTCCTTGGCAGAAATAGAAAAAGCTTTTTATCTGACACTTATGACTTTTCTTCCTGTATGCTTCTGTGACACCCCATATTTACCCACATCATGCAATTGATCACGTTCTATATTTTGACTTTGTTTACCTGCTTATCTCCTCTCTTCTGTAATCTTTTGAGGACCAGGAGCTGGGGGTGTGGGAACATACATCTTATTCATTACTAGAGGCCTGGTGCATGACATTCGTGCACTGGGGTGGGGGTGGCGTCTCTCAACACTACCGTTGTGCTCACCAGCCGTGCAGTGCTTCCCCTGTGGGAGTGCACTGACCACTAGGGGGCAGCTCCTGCATTGAACGTCTGCCCCCTGATGGTCAGTGTGTGTCACAGTGACCAGTAGTTCCACCATTTGGTCGATTTGCATATTACCCTTTTATTACATAGGATTGGTTTCCTAACACTTAACCTTATCCTTGACATATAGCAAGCACTTTGTAAATATTTGTTGAATGAAAGAAGAAACTTCCTTCTTTTCTATACTGATACCATTTAAATATAGCTTTTTCAAAAAAAAATTTTCGCAACAGACATCACTAAACTGAATACACACTCATTTACAGTGTCAGTGCAAGAGTGAGCAAACTTCAGGCCAAATTTCACACACCATCTATGTTTGTAAATTAAGTTTTATTGGAGCACAGTCACATTCATTAGTTTACATATTGTCCATGACTACTTTCGCCATATAATGGAAAAATTCATCAGTTGTAAACAATTCTGGGTAGTCTGAAAAACAAAAAATATTTAATAACTGGCCTTTTATAGAAAAAGGTTGCTGACTTCTGGTCTGGAGTTATGAGTAAATCATGGCAAATTAAAATAAGATTATTTAAATCAACAGCACAAGCCTAATACAACACTATTATTCTTTGAACTTAGTTTTATAAAGATGACAATATTATAAAAGACTCTTCCTGCAGCTCTGACCGGGTTGCCCAGTTGGGGAGAGCATTGTCCCATCCACCAAAAAGTGGCAGGTTCCATTCACCATCAGGGCACATACCAGGTTGCAGTTTTGATCACCGGTTGGGGCACATACAGGAGGCAGTTTATCAATGTTCATCACGTTGATATTTCTCTCTTTCTCTGTCTCTCCCTTTCTCTCTTTCTCAAAATCAATAAAAACATATCCTTGGGTGAGAAAATTTTTTTTTAAAAAAAGAATCTTACTGTGGTTAATAAACAAGTTTCTTTCTTTTTCATTTACAAGTCAAAATTTTAGACTCCTTTTGTCTCTGTATGTAGTCATGGAAAATTTATGTTTAAAAGCATATTGCACTAATATGGACTCTGAAAGTCTGTATCTCCTACACAAAGGATGCTTTTCATTTATAGTTTAAAGAAATTTATTCTCCTCTCTGGTTTCAGTGAGTTGGCTGCCTGATGTCTGCTTGCACACCAGGATTCCCTGCAAGCTGTCATTGTCAGCAGGATCACATTCAGTTTCTTACTATTTCTTTCACAATCATATTATATTTTGTGACTAAGAAAAAAAAATCTAGACAAAAACTAGAGAAAATTGACATAATAAGTGAACTAAGATATAAAGAAGAAATAAGGTGATATTTTCTTAGTTGGAAATCCATAAGCTAGTGATAGGAACAGCAAACAGCAATAGACTTAAGAGATTTTTCCTATTCTGGGAACATGGTAAAAGCAGCTCAAATTTTGCTCCCCAAATTTTCTTTCTTGATTAAATGACTTAGATAGAGGCCCTAAGGAAAGTCAATAAGACAATCTCTTAAGTACAAACAGCAGATGAGAGGATGATGCTCAGAGTCCATGAATGTGGGTCAGTCCACCAGGCCAAACCATGATGTCAGGGCTGGCTGGGTTTTTTGTTTGTTTGGTTTTGGTTTTTTTGTTTGTTTTTTGGCTATTTTTGCTCAGTGCTCCTTACATAAAATGTAACTCATACATAATAGCTGCTGTGAACTAACTAAGAAAGCAAGAGTAAACAAGTGGGAGTAAATGTTTATAGGACATTACAAAACAAATAGCCCTCTGTTTTAGGGAAAAATAAACATACAAAAATTTTTACTTGGAAAACTTTCTGTAGCAGAAAGAGAACTGTGAAATGTCTCTCTGAATAAATGTGCCCTTATTAATATACTAGATACTCGATGCATGAAAATTTGTGCAAGAGTAGGCCTTCCTCCCCCTGGCTGCTGGCACTGGCTTCCCTCCGGCAACTGGGACCTGGGCTGGCTTCCCTCCGGCCCTGGCTTCATCAGGAAGGATGTTCAGAATGACATTTGGAAGACATCTGGTCTAATCAGCATATTAACCTTTTATTATTATAGACTAGTAGCCCGGTGCACAAAATTCATGCACAGGGGTGGGGGCAATGTCCCTCAGCCCGGCCTGTATCCTCTCCAAGCTGGGACCCCCTTGGGGAAGTCTGACTGCCGGTTTAGGCCCAATTCCTAAACCAGCAGTCAAACATCCCTCTCACAACCCGGGACCGCTGGCTCCTAACCACTCACTTGTCTGCCTGCCTGATCACCCCTAACCACTCTGCCTGCTTGCCTGATCTCCCCCAACTGTTCCCCCACCAGCCTGCTTGCCATCAACTTCCCCCCTTTGCCAGCCTGCTCGCCCCCAACTGCCCCCCCTGCTGGCCTACTAGGCCCCAACTGCCCCCCTTGCTCCACCAGCCTTGGCCCCGCCACCATGGCTTTGTCCAGAAGGTCTCCTGGAAGGTCTCCTGGTCTAATTAGCATATTATCCTTTTATTAGTATAGATTAGTAAACTTATTCCCAAAATGCTCAACTGATGACATTTTAAGCTATAATTTAAAGCCTCTCTTTAGCACCAGAAACAACTAAATTATTGAGAAAAATAAAGGGGAGCTGTCTTAATATGTGTAAAAAGTAAGTAAAACTATTTTTTTACTTTTTTTTTTACTTTTTCCCCCTTTTATTGATTAAGATATTACAAATGTGTCCTTATCCCCCCAATGTGCCCTCATCCCCCCAATCCTGCCCTCACCCTCACCCCCTGTTGTCCACATCCATCACTTATGCTTATATGCATCCATACAAGTCCTTTAAGTTTATTCACAGCAGGAAATTTCTCTCATCTTTTGGGGCATGTCAGGCATTTAAGAAAAATTTTGAGGAGACTCCTTAGTGTTAAAGATCCAGTTGGAAACTTTCCTGACTAAAATGTATATTCTTCAAGGAGAGTTTCATATATCTGATATTATTTTCTTTCTAATTAGGGACTTATAAGCTTTTCTCCTAAAATGATTCAATGCATTTTTTATAAATAAAATTTTAAGTTAGATATGTAAGAAAAAGTGAGAAATATTTATGTGCATTGTTTTGTATTAGCTATTAAACATATTTGTCAGAATATTTTTCATTATATCACCCAGATCTGTCTATATATTGCCAATGAGAGATATTTTCTTTGAGTTTGGAATAAATATATATTTGCATTCATTCCTATCCTACAAGACATGAGTAACTTTTTACATTTTTCTCTTGCTTATATCTGCCAGTTATGCAATGCTAAATTTTATAGTAAAATGCGGTAGCTGTATTTTTTCTCATTTTCTACCTTAGCTTTTATCTTTCCTGCAGACTTGATTACTTCCTTGTCCTTCTACCCATCTTCAATTTCTTTTACTTAATTTATTTTCATGTTTTTATAAGATGCTTTCAACCCTTTTTTCTTTATTAAGGAAGGCAATGAGCACTGAATACAGACGAGCATCAATCAAATACCTTATGTATGTTGTTTGTAAATAAGTTACTGTTTTCCACTCTGTGACACTGTTTTCCTTATGAACCATCATCCTTCAAGGCTGAGCTCAAGTGTCTCCCCTACTGTGCCTCTTCTCTTATCCAGAAGGCAGAGTCTAACACATCAACACTGCAGTTGCCTCTGTGGATTCACTCATCACTCAACATCTTTCTGTTTGTATCTGTCTCTGCTGACAGTTTATCAGGCTCTTTAGAGCAATGGTCACACTTTTTTCATATTTCTGTGCCTAATATCTAGTCTCTATGCCTAACTTATAGCCCAGAACTAGGCAAACAATAGATATTAACCATTAAGTGTAGTTGAGATAAATGAATTAATATATTTGAAAATTATGAAAAAATACAATACTTTGAAAGTGTTTATGAGGATGGTGAATACTTTGACAAGCCTCCACTCTTTAAGTAACCAATACTGTATTATGTGCTTTAGGGGGCGTGAGGGGGACCTACTAGGGAGATAAAATTCCAATTTGTGATAACTTCAAGGAGTCAACTGTTCTGAGAAGTGTAAAATTAATATAGGTTTGAGTAGTTGGATCATTTTTTAAGACTTGGAATGGTTTTAACAATATGCATCAGTTTCTTCATTCTGGATAGGGTGGCAGAACAGATTAAACAACAATGTGAAGACAAAACACTGAACATGGCTAATTCAGAGAATGGTGAGACCTGATTGAAACTCTTAAAGGGTGGGTGATTATTAAAGATGAGTGGAAAAAGTAGAAGTCAGGTTATATGAAAGTCTTAAGATTTATATAGAGTAGTTGATATTAAATATGCATAAAAAGCTATAGTTCATTTTTTAACAAGAGGGTGGTAATAAAAAGTAGGTTCATTTGGCAACAAGGCCAGGGTGCTCTAATGGTAATGGAAATCTAGGTACAGGAAGGGGAAGGCCTAGATTAGCATGTTTATAATATTAACAGAAGCAAGTTTCTATCCAGAAAACGTTTCAAAGCAATAATCATGAGCCTTGTTAGGTGATATCAGGAGGATAAATAGAGCCACAATGTTTTAATTACAAGTAAAATTCTCATTATACATATGTTGAAATTAATAAATTTAATATGTTCTATACTAGGGTTAACATTTAAAATCGTAAATCAGTAGAGAGAATATAATTCCTATGTAATGAGATCTATGATGATATATAACAGCAATTCTTTTTCCTGTGATAGCTCAACACAGAGGATAATTCACACTCATCATTATTTTAATGTTCATTATTTATAAACTTTGCAAATGGTTATAACAAAATTATTAATCTATGTATATCATTGCCACCCAGGAAAGGGTTTATTTTAGTTTGGAAAGACTCACATATCAAAATACCAGAATGAATAGCTTAAACAACAGAAATTTATTTTCTCACAGTTCTGGAGGCTAGAAGTCCAAGATTGAGGTAGGTTTAGTTTTTCCTGAGGCCTCCCTGCTTGGCTTGCTGGTGACTGCCTTCTTGCTATGTCTTCATTTGTCCATTTTTGCGTGCACAGCCTCCTGGTGTCTCTCGCTCTGAGTATGGCTACATTCTGAGGTAGTAGAGATTGAGACTTCAACATATGAATTTTGGGGAACACACTTTAGACCATAACATTCTTCACTCTGTCCTCCAAAATGTATTTCACATGCAAAATACATTTTCCCCATCCCAACAGCCCCCAAAGCTTAATCCATTCCTGCATCAACTCCGAGTCTACATCTCCTATAACTATCATCTAAATCACTGTGGGTGAGGCTTGATCTATCCTGAGGCAAAATCCCTTTCCAGTTGTGAACCTGTGAAACCAGGTAAATTATCTGCTTCCAAAACACAGTGGTGAGACAGGCATAGAATGGACATTCCCATTCCAAAATGGAGAAATAAGAAAAGAGGGAATGAGTCACAAGTTCAAGCAAGTCTAAAACCTAGCAGGGCAAACTCCATCTGATCTTGATGCTTGAGAATAATCTTCTTTGGCTCAAAGCTCTGTCCTCTGGACCCATTGGGGTGATGGCCCGCCTTCTGAGTCCATTGCGGAGGCAGCATTGCCTCCTCGGCCATGGGCAGCTGTCTCAACAACTTGGCCCTGGATGGCAGCAGCCTAGTGGCTTAAACCTCTGAAACCTAGCAAGAGGCAGCCTTGACTCCCAAACCTGTGGTAAGAGTGTCAGCCCTGCCAACCCCTGAATTGGGGTCATTCCTACCTTTTCTTGAAGGTTAACACATGTTTGCAGCTAGATAGCTTTAATGACCTGTCCTGTGAAATCCCAGAAGTCCAGCAGCCTTCCTTCACTTTGCCATCTCTATCCTCTTCAGGCCAGCCTGTCAGTGTTTCTACTGGTATGACCTCTCTCTGTTCATAGCCTCTGCTTGCATTTGTGAATACCCTTAATCTCTTAATGGAGTGATTGTCCAGCCTTGCCCTCTCTAGAACATACTTTCTCGTTTTTTACAAGATGGCCTGGCTGAGAATGTTCCAAATCTTTAAGTTCTGGTTCCCTGTTGCTTACCAATTCCTTTCTCCATTTCTCCTTCTCCTCTCACACTTTACTGTAAGCAGGAAAGAGACACCAGGCTGCATCTTCAACTCTTTGCTTAGAAGTTTCTTCAGATAGATATCCAAGGTAATCATGCACCAGTTCGACCTTTCACAACACACGGGAACATAATGCAGCTAAGTTCTCTGACCCTTCATTATAAGGATCACTTTTTCCCAGTTTCCAATAATGGATTTCTGATTTTCATCTGAGACCCGGCCAGAATCACCTTTAACATTCATGTTTCTGCCAGCAGTCTCTTCAAGGCCATCTCGGCTTTTTCTAATGCGCACCTGGAGATTTTCCAAGCCTCTGCGCACCACCCAGTTCTACAGCTGCTTCTGCAGTTTCAGGTATTTGTCACAGTAGCATTTCACTTCTCGGTACTGCAGTGTGCTAGGGCCCCATAACAAGATACCACAGACTGAGATACTTAGACAACACAAAATTATTGTCTCACAGACAGGGAGGCTGCAAGTCCAAGATCACAGTGTTAGCAAGTTTGTTTCTCCTAAGGCCTCTCTCCTGGGCTTGCAGGGAACTCCTTTGTGTCTGTAAGTGCACCTTTGGTATCTCTTCCTTCCTTATAAGGACACCAGTCCTATTGGATTAGAGCTCCTTACCAATGGCCTCATTTTAACATAGTAATCACCTCTTTAAGGTCTTTATTACACTCTGAGGTACTGGGGTTGGGACTTTAACATATGAAATTGGGGGAACACAATTTATCTGATAACAGATTTATGGCAGGTATTTTTAACACTATTATCTGTTTCATTTATTTTTTGATGTTTCCAATACCTGTTAAATGCTTCTTGACATGTAAAATTGTTTTTAGGAACCTCAAAAAATATGCTTATGTCACTCATAATTATGTTCTTTTCTCTCCTCTGTGTGAGCTGACTTGAGTCTGTTGAGTTTATAAATTTTTTACCTCTACATTGATGCATATTTTATCCTCTCCTTTTTGCAGTAACTAAAAAAGGCAGTCCTATATTAATTAATTATTTTAGATTGTAATCTTATTCTTTCAAACTTTTTAACTTTAGATGATCATTTTTTATATATGGAACAGAAAAAAATCTTTTACAAAAGACAGACCACCCTCTTTTATATGTGAACTTGACATGTTACTTAGTTTTTCTATACCTCTGTTTTCTACTCTATGAGGTAGGATAAAAACATTTACCTCACTAGAGGCGCAGTGCACAAAATTCATGTACCGGAGAGGGGTGTCCCCCAGCCCAGTCTGCACCCTCTCGCAATCCGGGACCCCTCGGGTAGGGTCCCTAGGCCTGGCCAGCTGTCAGGGCCTATAGGGGCTTTCTTTCCCCCAGCTGCTGGCAGCTGGCTCTGCTCCTGCCGCTGCCACTTCTTGCCCTCTGTGTGGCATGGCGCTGCTCCCCCTCCCCCACCACCAGTCACCTCCTTCTGAGGATGACAGGCGTGGGGTGCGATTGCTTGGCTGGCCTGAGCCTCCCACTGCAGGGCGATCACTGGCCAGCCCGCACACCCACCACAGCATTGCTGACCAATGGCCTGAGCCTCCCTCTGTGGGGCAATTGTTCACGGAGGGGGGAGGGGGGCGGCGCACATCAATTGCCTCACAGAGGGAGGCCCCGCCCACCCGCCACAGTGCTGCCAGCAGGGTGGCCTGGGCCTCCCTCTTTGGAGTGATCGATCACAGGGCTCCACCGTCAATTGCCCAGCAGAGGGAGGCCCTGCCAATCCTGCCAGGGCTTCACGATCTGTATGTCCAGTATTTTTATATGATTGGCAGCACAGTAGTTTTCTTTACATCAGCATCACCTTCTCAAAACCTCAGTTTCCTCGCCTTCAAAATATGTGTAATAATAGTATTTACTGCCTGGCCAGTGTGGCTCAGTGGTTGAGGATGGACCCATGAACCTGGCAGTCAGGGGTCAGTCCCTTGTCAAGGCATATACCTGGGTTGCTGGCTCGATCCCCAGTAGGGGGCATCCAGGAGGCAGCCAATCAATGATTCTCTCTCATCATTGATGTTTCTCTCTCTCCCTCTCCCTTCCTCTCTCTGAAATAAACAAAGATATATTTTGAAAAAATAATGATAGTATTCCCTTCACAGCATGTTTCTGATGATCAAGAACACAGAACGGAGACTGGCATGTATCACTCACTCACTCAATAAACATCAGCTGCTTTTTTATTACTATTGTTGAACAAGATTTCCTTGAGTAATTGTTTTACCTCCTTATTACATTTTATCGTATATGAATCGGCAGAGAACTAAAGTGCTATGATGTTTGACTAAATATCATAAAGTACCTATGACCTTTGAAAAGTGCTATTACACATAATCATAACTAAATTAATAATGTGCAATACATTTGGGGCCCTGAGGAATCCATTACATGAATATCTCACTTCAGGGTAGATGATGGAAATGTATTGAACCTGGAGTTGGAAGATATGACTTCAGATGCTGACTCTACTCTTTCTTACATATTTGTCCTTGAGCAAATTACTTTCTGCAGTCTCAGTTTTGAGCAGTTAAGTAATTTTTCAGTAACCAATAGAGCTGGGATTCAAATCCAGAGACCAATAGGGGAACCAAAACCAGAGATGGTACCTTTATCATTCAGCACTAAAAAGACAGAAGAAAGTTCCAGCAGTGTTACTAAATATTCATTAATGCTTCAAGTCACTGAACAGAAATGATCTTGCCTTGATGGAGTTCAGTCTCAGGAAACCGGGAGTAATGGAATAAGGCCTGGGCAGAGCTGGAGGACTGGGATATGGAATCTACATATTTATTTGAATTTCATTAGCAAGTAACCTAGACGTACATCTTTTTATGCTGGGGTCCAACCCCAGCAGGTCCAGGGGTTCCCAAAGGCGTGGACGGAGTCGGCGAAGAAGGAATGACACGGAGACAGCGTTCAGTTGATCAGCAGCCTAGCCAGGATCTCTAGCCAGGATCTCCAGCCAAGTTCTGGTCTGGATCTCCAGCGAAGTTCTGCTTAGGATCTCCAGCCAGGTTCTGTGTCCATGTTCTCTTGCTAGGTTCTCCAGCCACGTTCTGTCCAGGTTCTCCAGCCAGGTTCAGTCACCAGGTTCTAGTCAGGTTCTCTTGCCAATTTCTGTAGTCAGGTTCAGTCCAGGATCTTTTGCCATGTTCTCTCGCTAGGTTCTGTCTCTAGGTTCTGAGGCCAGTTTCTGTCCAGGATCTTTTGCCATGTTCTCTCCAGCAAAGTTCTTCTGTCTCTAGAGAACGTTCTGTGTAGGTTCTGTGCCTAGGTTCTGTCTCTCTTGGTTCTGTATTCTAAGTTCTGTCTCTTGCTGTCTTATTACATCTGTATTTATACCAGTTGATTCAATCCTATCAATCTCTATTACAAAGGTTAGGGCGTTTCTTATCTCCATTCCAGGGAGTAAAGATTATGTAGCTCAAGCATGATTGTTCGTAGTTAAAGTGATTAATTACCCACCTGGCACTAGTTAAGAGGTTTTATTCCCTCCCTAACTTCAGGGGAAAATCCCTACCTGGGGAAACAACCTTTCTCAGAGACCTTGGTTAAAACACATAGTGCCAAGAAGGTGAGCAAACATATTAAGAACAGTATGCCATATATGCCAGGTCCCTTGAAACAGCAAGCATGGACCGGCTCCCGGCATTTTTACTGTTAACCCATGAATTGTTTTTCAGGCAAGTTTTCCCCCCTGGTTTTCCTTATGGAAGACGGTTTCTGGGGCGCAGTCTGTTTTTTGCACTCTGGTTGCTTCCTTCAGTAATTGAGTTTTGTTTTGGTGGTGGCTTTCAATTTTCATAGCTACTCCTTTTCTTCCCTTTTCCTTTCTGATTTCAAGATTATCACATATTTGACACCTGGTTCATGGTCACTTTCTCTTTCCCTACATCCTTAGGACTCAAGTTCTCAACTGAAGTCAAACAACCCAGTCCACAAAGTTTCCTGATCTTTTCAATTTTAGCCATCCTTCGCTAACCTAAACCTGGACCTTGTTACATGCATTTCCTTAATTCCAAATCTTAGCCACAGCTTTCTATCTTTCCAACTTTATTATTACCTTATCCCCACTATATTGGCTCGTTTACCACACACACAAAATAAATGAGCTCCGTACTCTTTTCCCCTTCTTCCCAAAGCCATTCCCAATCCCCAGTAATTTCTTTTCACCTCATATTCCCAACTCATTCCTACCTCATTTCCTTCTCCATCCAAGTAGGCCATATAGTCCAACTTTTCCATTCTAACCACCTTATATTACTTAGCTTCTGTTCTGATCACTTTAGCCTGCTCCACAAAATCTCTAATCTGGATTAAAACCAACATCCAGCTCCTCTTTCCCCACATCTTCACTGCTAATAGGGAAAAGCTGAGTGCCGCATAACTGACTACAACTACTAATTTATCATCTTCATCCTTAGCCTTTGGTAAATAACTTGTCCCATTCTTCACAGCAGCTGTTTTCTGAACTTTACTGCTCCTTTCAAGCCTTCAACTCTACCTTTGCTTTATTCATTTTTAGATGTCATACTGCCTCTCCCCCAACCTGAGGACTGAATAACTCATCTATCTTAATTTCCTTTCCTAATGTCTCAGAGAAAGAGATCCATTCATGACCAGAGTCAGTTCTCCCACCTGTGTTAGAGATTCACATCTCATCTCTGTAAGAATCTTTCTCCATCAATAACCTAAATTGTCAAATACATCTTCATCCTCATTATAGAACTGGAGGCCATGGTCTACGTAGCAAATATGACCTCCCATCAAATTTCAAAGGCTCCACCAGCATTTTCCGACAGATGAATTCTGTTTGCCATTATTTCTGTCCTGAACCAAATCTTCCAAAGTGGCCAAAGTTTATGATGCCAAAACATATATGTGTGTTTGTGCATGTACACACATGAGTGTGTGTGTGTGTGTGTGTGAGAGAGAGAGAGAGAGAGAGAGAGAGAGAGAGAGAGAGAGAGGAGAGGGAGAGAGAGAGAGGGAGAGGAGAGAGAGGGAGAGAAGGAGGGGGAGAGAGAGAGTGGATAATGAGGGTAGAAATCAGGGATACATCTAAGTTTTCTACTTATTTTTCTTCTTTTATATTCAAGGCCCATTTTGAACAAATGACCAAACTCTTGAGTCCAGAGATCCCATTTGCATAAGAAGTATATAAAATAGTAAAATGGCCATTAGTAATTGAGTCCTAAATCTGTAGAACATCAAACACATAACTTGACCAAATAATTTTCCACCAATTATTCATGCAAAAACCTTAATGATTCATGTAAATTATATGCTTTTCTAAATTAAAATCTAAAGTCTTCAAAATAGCTTTTAATGTTTTGATTTTATCATAAATGCATCTAGAAAGTATATACCCAAAATTCTACTAACTATATTATAAAATACCAGTGGGATGAAGGGCTAATGGTAAACAAGTAACGTGGTTATAAATTACTGCCAATAAACCCGCTCATAAGCGCATATTATTTTTTTTTTACTAAAATAAATGTACTTGCAGCCATAGAGAATATATGTGGCATGATTAGAAATTTCCTGTAAAATATTTAAGTTTAATATTTACTGTACTGAACTCACTATAACCTTGTCCACCGGAAAAAGAAGATGGTATTTTCTTTCGTAGCTATGGGAATGATGATTCTTAGCAAAAATTTTATCATGGAGAACCCTGAGTAATTAATCATTAATAATATCATGAAAGGCAATTCTCTAGGGCAGAAAACATGTGAGAAAAATAAAAGTTAGTTTTAGGCAACCCCAAAGAGCACCAGTTACTTTTCTATTTCCACTGGCTTAAGAACGAAACAGAGCCAAGAAACATTTTCTTTGGATAATTTTCTGTGAAATCAAGCATAAAATATAATCATTATGGGCATTACCAAAAAGAAGAGAAACAGATATTAAATGGCAAAATATTCTTATATTTAGATCAATACAAAAAGGGAGTTTGGAGTAACAAAATCGAATAAGAAAAGGATAATGGCAGTTGGTGCTCCTTGTGATAAGAATACTCTAGAATCATATGGGAGACAGCTTTCCAGCCTTGAAGTCCCAAAAGGGCTAGAGCAAGAGAAGCAACTAGCAGGACATTCCCCTGTAGAGGCACAATAAGAAAAAATATGGCCTGGCTCATGAGTGGGTTTTGAGTCATTTCAGCAAAACAATTCTTTCCGCCTGCTTTCTACCACAAATCCCAAATGCAGTCTCCACATCACTAGGCAATATGAAATCACTTCTGTTGAAGAAGGATGGAAAGGACAGGAAGTACTCGCTGTTAGCTTTAGAGAGTATATATAACATAAACAAGATCTGCTCATGAGAGAGGGAGAAAGGCCTTTTAGAAATTCAGGCCCATTGAGGTCACGCCCACCCCACCCCCTTGCCAGATGCACCATGGTACCAAGGAGAGGTTAATGGGGCACATGCAATTGGGTCAAGGAGTGAAGAGCAGGAGGAAAATTTAGCAACGTAGTAAAACATGCCCCCGCCATTTCATCAAATGATATTTGCAAATGTCATAATCTCTCTTCTCTTGAATCTGTTAAAAAGGACACTCTATTCTCTCTTCCCACCAAATAAAATTGGGAGGATGATTGATAATGTGCCTTCCATGCTTGCAATTCAATTCTGAGGAAGTTTCCACATAAATAGAATTTGTGATTATTACAATTCTGGTTGCCCAGGTTTCTTAATAAAGTTCAGAAGTCTTGCTAGGTGCACTGGGATAAGGTAGTTATAAAAGGCGTCATGAATACTTCAGACCGCCTACCGAGCAGGCTTAGGAAAGTCTTTTTATTTCCCTATGTACTTCATTCATTTTCCTGACATTAAAATGAACTTAGAAAATGACGGCATCTGTCTTCCACCCATAAAAAGACTGGGTCTCAGACCGTCTATGAGATTTTTGCTGAAATGAGATTTTGTTTGAAAAATTCTGCCTAAATGTTAAAAAAAAAAAAAAAAAAAAAAAGCCACATGAAAAGGTTACAACCATAGTGAGGGAGGGACATCCTGGTGGCTAGAGTTAGGCTTGATCCTATTAGCAAAGGCAAGGCCTATAGTGAGAAAATGCGGAGGCATCTTTGTTGAAAACATTGTAACCTTTCGTCATTGCTGGATTCCTATACAGCAACAGGCATAATGTATCCTGCTTTCAATTATGTTTCTCACCTTCCATGCTACCTTAATTTAATTGTTGGTAGGGCCATTAGAAAACAAAAAGCCACCATCTAACTGAGGTTCTCCTTTTAAGTACAGCCTTTTAATGAGATTTTAAAATGAAAAATATAATCCTTGGTAATATTTTATGTCAGTGTTGTTTTTTTCCTGCCATAGATAGAAATAAGTGTTGCAGCTTCTCTAAACCATTCCCTTTTGAGTAACTGAAAACAAGAGAAAAATAACTTCAATGCTCTCTCATCTTCCCAAGGTTTAGGAAGCTGCAATATCAGGAAAACTGAGATTTTAAAATGAAACCACTTGTGCATAAAAAAGGATCGCTTTTCTTTAGTGAGAGCCTCACATCAGGACTGAGAAAATCCAAGTTTCTGACTTTGCCTCAATTATTCATACTTCAAAATAGAGAAACATGAATAAAAATCACAGCCCTCTATAAAGACAAAGTTGGTAAAATTAGCATAATTTTAGTGAAAGGCTTTCCAGCTTTGTCTTTAAAAATGCGGTAGTCTTTTTATTTTTTTTCCAGCTTTATTATTATTTTAAAAATATGTTTTTATTGATTTCAGAGAGAGGAAGGGAGAGGGAGAGAGAGAAACATCAATGATGAGAGAGAATCATTGATCTGCTGCCTCCTGCACTCCCTCTACTGGGGATCCAGCCTGAAACCCAGGCATATGCCCTGACTAATAATAGAACCATGACTTCCTGGTTCATTGGTTGATGCTCAACCACTGAGCCACACCAGCCAGGCTTTCCAGCTTTATTGAGGTATGATTGACAAATGAAAATTATATATACTTAAGTGGTACAATGCAATGTTTTGATATGTGTATACACTGTGAAATGATTACCACAGTCAATCTAATTAACATGTCTGTCACCTCACATAGTTACCTTTCTGTGTGTGTGTGTAAATTTCAAGTAACTATGGTCACCATGCTATACATTAGGTTTCCAGACCTTATTCAACTTATAACAAAAAGTTTGTACCCTTTTACCAATGCCTCCTCATTCCCTGCAGGTTGTAGTAGCATTTGATGGGAAATAATTTTCATCATATTACAGTGAGAAGAAAAAAAATAAACAAATCAGTAGCATATCTCGGAAAGCAAAAAATATCTCCAGGGAAGCAATCTGCAGCCCGGCTTGCAGGAAGAAAGCCAACGGTATTGATTTCATCAAAGCGTCTTTACAAAGATGGAAACATTCAATTTATGAAGCATGGCAGCTTCTCCTAAATAATCAAAACATTCCATAAGGCTGCTAGCTATTCAGAGAGGGATTGCTAATCAAACATTCATTCCATTTTCAAGTTCTGAATTGGGGATTGTAATAAGGTTCAACCACCTGGATTGCTTTTTTAGAAGTGTTCTCTTTTTTGGAGCCTCGTAATTATGACTGATATTGCAGTCTCTTTATAGTAATAAAATTAGTGTTGGTTTGATTATTCCTGTGGTAATAATATGAACAGGTTTAATTTTATTTTTATTCCAATTATTTCATCGATTATGACATGAAAAAGGTTTAACAATGTGAATTAGGGTATTTTTTAAATGGTGGTCTCATGTTCTTGTCTTCTTCTGCTCTCTAAAATAACAAGGAGAGTAAGAAAAAGAAGTACAAACTCACACTTCAATAAAACTGGAGACATTTGGAACCAGAACTAAATTATGTAGAGAATTATATAGAGAAAGACTGCCAAATGTAGTGACGGTCAAATAGAGATGAAGAGAGATGCTGAGAAGGCATGCTTAAAGCTACAATTTCAAGCAATGGGGCAGAACAGGAGTTCTTTAAGCAGTTTTTGTGAGTTTAACCAAGTGATCAGATTTAATGCCAACAATAATGACTAAAGTTAAAGACACAACATCACTTATTCCTGTTCTCACCCCCTAAAAAGTACAGTCTGAAATGAATTGTGAGGAAACAATTATACAATCTAACCTGGGGGTGTTATGGACATCCAGCAGAAGGAAATGGACCCTCATCCCAAATTTGGATCCAATATTGAAAATGATGAAATGGAAAGGTTTATTACTCACATACAGAAGCTTTCTGGCCCTAACCGGTTTGGCTCAGTGGATAGAGCATCGGCCTGGGGACTGAAAGGTCCCAGGTTCGATTCCAGTCAAGGGCATATACCTTGGTTGAGGGCACATCCCCAATAGGAGGTATTGCAGGAGGCAGCTGATCAATGTTTCTCTCTCATCGATGCTTCTAACTCTCTATTCCTCTCCCTTCCTCTCTGTAAAAAACCAATAAAATATATTTTTTAAAAAAAGAAGAAGAAGCTTTCTGGGTAAAGTGAGGCAGATAAAAAAAAAATAATTGAAAGAGAGAAACAGGAGACTGGCTTGGCATTTTCATTGCGATTAGGAGGTGGGGCCAGAGCCGTGGGGAGAAATTGCATGGGCAGAAACTTGCATGGTTTGATGCTTCAAATGAATGCAAAAGGGAATACCTGGGTTTTCTTATCAGCTTGCCCAGGTGTGGGGCAGAAAGGGAAGAGGTAGAGAGACTGAACTGTTGACCTTAAACACCAAAAGTAGAGTAAGATTTTATTAAAATGGGGCATTTTGCAAAAAAATTGACTGATGCTCCTCTAAAATGTCAATATAAAGATGTAAAAGCAAAAAAATTCTTTCATATCAAAGCTGATTAAAGAGACATGACAACTAAATTCAATGTGTGATCTTTTCTGGGTCAGAAAATAATGGTCTAAAATATATTATTGAGAAAACTGGTAAATTTTGAATATGAATGATATGTTTTAGTTATTTTGTATCAAAGCTAAATTTCCTGAATTTAAAAAGTATACTGTCATTATCTCAAGAGATGTTTTTGCTTGAGATCCACATAAAGTATTTATGGGTAAAAAAATCATGAAGTCTGCAACTGGTTCAGTAAATAATAATATATGTGTACATTTTAAGTGTATATAATATACACTTATAATCCTATATAATAAAAGCCTAATATGCAAATCGACTTAATGGCAGAGCAACTGGTAGAATGACCGGTTGCTATGATGCACACTGACCACCAGGGGACAGATGCTCAATGCAGGAGCTGCCCCCAGCCTGCAGGTCCCAGGTCAGCCAAGGAGGATTCCAGCGAGCCAACTCCCCATTATTGCCCTGTGAGTCGCCCCGCAGAGGGAGGCAACTGGCGGCAATGGTGGAGGTGGGGCTGGCGAGTGGGTGGCAGCAGGCCGGCCAAGGCGGGTGCCACAGAGGCACCCCAATTGCCCCACCGGTCACCCCACAGATCGGCCCTGATCACCGGCCAGGCCTAAGGACCCTACCCTTGCATGCATTTCGTGCACTGGGCCTCTAGTATACTTATAATATACTGAGAGTAAGGGTATCAAAATATTATTATATGGTGAATCTAGGTAGAGTATACACAAGTTTACTTTTTGCTAATTTTCTGTAGCTTCAAATTGTTTTGCAAAATAAAAAAAAAATGAAATAATGGAGGTAGTATGAAGTCTATTTACTTGAAACACAGAGCAGGATTCATAGACTGACAGGTGGAAGTTTCTTAGGCCTTCTGTACAACTAAAGAGGATAGGGAAGGACTATATGAATAAAGACACACAAGAGGCTACTTTTGCTGGGTGGAGGAGGGAGAATAAGACCAGCTCTATTACTTTTTGGTGATTGCGGAGAAGAAAAAAACAACTCAGACTCTCACACACACTCTTGGTTATACCAAAGAACTTCCTTCTATACCAGGAAGAAAATCTACTAACTCCAGAGTCATGCCCTTGCCCAATCTGAATATTAACATCTACCAACAGCAGTTTTACTACATTTAATCAAAACAAAGAAACTAACACATATCTATGCAAAGACCCAATAACTAGTGTTTTGAGGAAACTCAGTATTTTGGGGTAAAATGCGACCAGATGTTTTTTCTTCAATTTATGTCTTCAGCTTTGCTATATCAAATTGCTTTTCTAGGTCCTTGAGGACACCCTGGGGAGATTCTGCACCTTCCCGTCATCTTTGGTCATTAATACTTTTGTCTAATATCAATATTTCTATCAGACACTCAAATTAAACTTTTCTCCCATCCAAAGTAGACCAGACATAAGATGGCGGGAGCTGAAATATGTTGGGTAGGAACAAAGGGCACTCCTCTACCCCTTCTCTCCCTCTCCTGGATCCAACTACTCTAGCACTGGCAGTAGACAGAAGGGAAGAGGGAAAAGGGCATTTTCTTTTATTTATTGGAAGATAAATGTAATTCTCATTTTTTTTGTTTTGAGTCTTTCCTAGATAATACTGTGTGGTTATCAATATCTTCTATGTCTCAGAAGTATAAATGCTGTATCACTCATAATGAGTGAAACATGAGGCTCAAATTTGACTTTGGCTCAATTTCTACC
This sequence comes from Myotis myotis, assembly GCF_014108235.1. Lineage (NCBI taxonomy): Eukaryota > Metazoa > Chordata > Mammalia > Chiroptera > Vespertilionidae > Myotis > Myotis myotis. The sequence continues at coordinate 57,064,068 of NW_023416335.1, read as the reverse complement.
ACTTCTTCATAACATTTAACAGTATTTTTCAACCTGAAGACAGCTGTCTTGGAGGGAAGATACTCCCAAACAGCTCAAACACAGCTACTATCCAGCTTGCTCTGGACACACTGGATGTTCTTCTTGTCACATGTAGTAGAGAGAGAGTAGTCAGCTGTCCCACAAATCCCATCTATCATGCCACCATCTCCCTCTGCTGCCTAAGCAAATGGCCAACTAGAAAAGGGAAAGCCAGACTTCCCCATTGTGTGATTCTCTTCCAGCATTTCCTTGAAACTTGGCTTTCAGTTGTGTTGTGTCATAGCTTCCTATCACCAATGTAAGCTGGAAAACCTCTATGGTGATTTTTACTTCAACTCTATCTTTCCTCCTCTCTCTGGACACAGAGAGAATGTCATAAATTATGTAAAATTAAAATTAAGAAAGGACAATAGTATAAGTATTGTGTTTTTCTCATTGTGAAGAACCAGGGAGAGGAAAAAAAGATTTCAAGTTATTAATCAAGAATAGAGCTATGAAAAAAAAGGTAAAGTTTTCTCCTTTTTCACAGCCACATAGTATTCTATTGAGTAAATGTACCACATCTTTTCTATCCATTCACCTACTGATGGGTACTTGGACTGTTTCTAGATCTTGGCTATTGTAAATAATACTGTAATGAACATAGGGAGCATATGTATTCTTTCTGACTGGTGTTTTGGGATTCTTAGGATGTATTCCCAGAAGTGGAATTACTTGGTCAAAAATCAGTTCCAATTTTAATTTTTTGAAGAAACTCCATACAGATTTCCACAGTGGCTGCACTGGTCTGCATTCCCACCCACAGCACACGAGGCTTCCCTTTTTTCCATATCCTCACCAGCACTTGTTGTTTGTTGATTTATTGATTATAACCATTGATAAATTCAATAACAATATATATGTATATAAAAGGAATATAGCTGTGACTATATGTAAAGGTAAAAATGTTAATTATCAAATAAATGACAAAAAAGGTAATGTTAAAAAATATTAGTTAGTGGAAAGAGGGAGTAGAAGATAATGAAAATATAATTACTTTGTCATTGTTCATACTGGCTACAGAAATAGAAGTTTACATTTATAAAATTATTGATGTAAAGTAATATCTAAAGAATAACAAAAATAGAAACATTCCAAATTATAAGTAGGAACATTGCAGGTAAAGTGCACCATACTATGTAATAAAACATGAAAAACAAAAGAAGCATTAAAAACAGAAAATTTAATTATCTATACTAATAAAAGGGTAATATGCTAATTGAACCAGATGTCTTCCAGACATTCTTCCTGACAAAGCTGGGAACGTGGTCAGCCTGAAAACTGCCCCAGGCCCCACACCCAGGCTGGCACCACCCCCCAGCGGGGACCCCCACCTCAATCAGGGGCGTGACCGACCTGCAAACTGCCTGCAGCCCTTCACCCAGGCCAGCTATGCCCCCCGAGTGGGGACCCTCCCACCCTGATCCTGGGCCACTTCAGGGTAGGCCAGCCATCCCTCACCCATGCACTAGGCCTTTATCCTATATAATAAAAGGGTAATATGCAAATTGACCCTAAAAGCTGAACAAGCAGAACAACTGCTGGACCAGTCACTATGAGGCACACTGACCACCTCTTCAACCCTTTCCCCGGCCAACAGTCTCTGATCGCCTGATGGCCACCCGCTGTGGGGGCGGGACCAGTGAGCAGGCAGGAATAGCCGACCTCTCGATCCCTTCCCCCAGCCATCAGGCACCAATCACCTGATGGCAAACATGGAACCAGGGGTGGGTGGTGGCAGGGACGGGGCTGGCTGCAGGCAACTGGGGAAGATGGCCCTGATCGCAGGCCAAGCCTAGGGACTGTACTCTCGCACAAATTTCATGCACCAGGCCTCTAGTAATGTATAAAGACTAACTGAAAAGAAACAAATACATCACTTCCATTATTATGAATGGGCTAAAATTTTCCCCTTTTGCAATAACAAAGCCCAAAACCAATACTTTCTGTTTATAGCAGACTTCCAGCCTCCAAATCCAAAAGAGTGCAGAAAAGTTGAAAATAAAAAGGTGAGCAAAAAGACAGCAAACTAACAAAACAGGCAAATATAAACACAAATAAAACAAGAATTAAGATCTTAACATCAGACAAGATTGACAATAAAGGTCATTATATAATTATAAAGTGTAGAGTCTATAGCAAAATTCAAATAATTATAAAACTTTGTTCAAATACTATTAATGTAAAAATAGATTTAGCTATAATTATAGGAATATAATATAAAAATATTAGTGATAGTAAAATATATTCACCACTCTTGATCCATTAAAGTATAAGTGAATACAAGTTCCTAAAGAATGAAAGACCTAAACAGTAAAAAAATATATTCTGATAATTATATATTAAACTCTGTGTCCTAAAAATGAAAAATATCTTCCCAAGTGTTCATGGAACATTTTAAAAAATTGACCATATATTCAGCAATAAAGAATACATCATTAAATTCTAAATCTCTTTGATCACAAAGAAGAAGAAAAAAACCTTACAGAATTGAATACAAAAATAAGGAATAGCTAGAAAATAACAATAATGAAACTATTTTATATAAACAGATTTGAGAATCATTCAAAGAAAAATAAAAACATTCAAAGTCTTAAATAACTATATGAATTTACCAGATGAAATAAAAATTAACCAATTAATTATTTAATTGAACAATTAGGAACAGACATAGGAAAGTACAAAAAAGAGTCCTAGTTGAAGGAACATTAATAAAGACAGTAAGCAGAAATTTATCAATAATCAAGAAAAAAGTTGGTAAAACTACTGAATAAATCAAATACACAAATATTAGGGGAAAGTACAATAAAATTTATAAGGATTTACCAAAATTTTTCAGAAAAAAAGGGTGAGAGAACATACATAATAAACAAAAATGGGAATTGTGAAATAATCACAGAGATATAATGCTGAATATTCCTGTGAGACCATTTGGTTCATTTCTGCACAAGTAAACTTGAAAATATACATGAAATAGATAATTTTAAGAGAAATCATAACATTCTGAATTTGCCAGATCTAGAAAATCTAAAAAGAATAAGAGTATGTAAGAATTAGAGGACTGCAAAGGAGTTTCCTTCTCAAAATGGTGGGTTCTTGTTCTGGAGCATATAACAAGAAGTAAACCTTTACAATTGCTGTTTAATAACATGAGCATAAAAATAATAGTAAAACCAGAGAAAGGTAGACCTTAAAAGAAAATTGTAGACAAATCTGAATTATAAACAAACAAAATTTAGTAACAAATATCAACTAATTAAAAGACATCCATTTATTGAAAGAAGTTATACCATATCCAGATGTGGTTTATAAAATAAACACAAGGTTATTTTAATACCAGGAAATGTATTGATATAATTCACTATGTTTTTATAATGTAAAGAAGGAAAATGTTAGTTATATGTTGCTAAGTCATTAAGTGAAATTCAGCATTCAATCTTTTTTTTTTTCTTAATCCTCACCCAAGGACATTTTTTTAAAAAATGATTTTTGAGAGACAAAGGGAAGGAGAGTGAGAGAAAGAGAGTGAGAGAGAAACATCAATGTGAGAGAGAAAAATGGACAAGTTGCCTTCCATACATGTCCCAACAGGGGATCAAACTCACAACCTAGGTATGTGCCCTGACCAGGAATTGAACCTGCAAACTTTTGGTGTATGAGATGCTGCTCTAACCAACTGAGCCACCCAGCCAGGGCTCAACATTCAATCTTAAAAGCAAACTAAAAAACAAACCTTAATAATAAAGGACTAGTTTGATACATACCGAATACATAATTATCTATCTATCATCTCCCTCCCTCCCTTCCTCCTCCTCATCCTTTCTCTTCCTCTCCTTCTCCTTCCCTTCATCTCTCTCCATCTCCCACTTTCTCCTGTCCTTCCCTCCCTCCCTCATTCTTCCCATAGGGGGATATTGGAAGCTTTTAAAGGGGCTTAGACAGTGCCCCTGAAAGGTGATATAAGAACAGAAAGAAATAAATGGTGCAAAAATGATTTGTCTTATATAACTTCAACCAAATAATACAGGATAAATCAGGGTTATCATGTCATATCCTTAGTTGACTATGAATTCCGTTATGGAAAATGAGTTAAAGTCTATCTGTACTTTAGTATGGAAGAGTAGGTGTGTATATGATAACAATTAGATAAGGCGCTTGATGGGAGCACCTACATCATTTGGAAGAAAATTATGAGATAAATACAAATGGTTACTAACTACTGACAGAGCTCACTCTCTTAAAATGCAGATTGAAGGAAATGATATAGCATGAAATTGCTTTACACATCTGTCAAAAGCAAACTAAAATGATTATATCCTATTTAATGCTGTTTTGAACATTGAGGGTTTTTTTAAATTTTCTAGAATCATAATCTTATTGCTACGACAGCATGATACCAAGTTCTACTTTAACATAATGGAAAAAATAAAGAATAATTTAAACGAGTTATCAAAAAAGGGATGTGATCAAGTAATAAAACAAATTGGATAAGATTGAAAACAACAAGACACTAAATAATAAAAATATTATGAATGATGCCCCCATGCTGGTATCATATATACACATACTGTCAGTCTGTGAGAATTATTAGCATCATATGTTCCATTAGAAAGATGTTTTCTCTAAGTTGTATAGAAAGCATGTCAACATTATAGTCATAGCTTAACAGTTTAATATAACATAATGCCCTGTTAGAAATCCTATATAATAAGAGGCTAATATGTAAATCAACCAAACGACAGAATGACCAGTTGCTATGATGCACACTGACCACCATGGGGCAGATGCTCAGCTCAGGAGCTGCCCCCTGGTGGTCAGTGTGCCAGAAGCCAGGCTCACGCCTGGTAAGCCCAGTGGTGGTGGCGGGAGCCTCTCCTGCCTCTGTGGCAGGGCTAAGGATGTCCGAATGCCAGCTTAGGGAAGCAGGCCTAAGCCGGCAGTCTGACATTCCTTCAAGGCTCCTGGACTGTGAGAGGGTGCAGGCCAGGCTGAGAGACCCCATGAGTGCATGGATTTCGTGCACCAGGCCTCTAGTAGTTTATATAACTGTATACACTGTTAGAACTATTAAATATGTATAAAATATTATTTCTTCTTTAAAATTTCTGTAGCACTAACTAATCCCCTCCTAGGAAAAGCTCTGCTCCTTATTTTCATCTAGAGTTAGTGAGCATAAACCTTTGGGAAATTACTATGGACTGGAAAGAAATAAATGTGCTGAATTGTTAGAGGTGCAGATTGGTACCACATGTAGAGTGCTGAAGTGAGAAAGGAAGCCTTCCAGAGTACATGGCAATGGATCTTTATCTTTAAAGGGGAGTCAATCCTCATTCAATAGAGTTTTCCATGCATCAGTCAGAAGGAAACAGGAGGGCATTCTAGGCAAAGTGAGCAGAAGCATAGAAGTGTGAATGGGCTGGCTTGCCAGATGGGCTGCAAGCAGTTCTGTGTGACTAAAATAAAGGGTCCAAGAAACAATGCATTAACAGAGAAGACAGAGGATTAGGAAAGGGTAAGAGGGCTTCTGATACCATGCTGAGAAATAGAAATTTTATCCATGGTAAAATGTGTAATAAAAGATTTTAAACAAGAGAAGATGCAATTTGGGCTTTTACAAGGTCACTTTGGCAAGAATATGGATAGATAGGAGGAGTGTGAAAGGAGAGGAAAAAAAGCCTGTAGAGAAATCAACTGAAGAAATGCTGACCATCACAACTAAAGCAATAGAAGTAAAAATGCAGAGGAAGACTAAGATAGAAGTGATGCTGTGGATATAGAATTTATAGAGCTTGGCAATTGATGGACTATTAGGAGAATATTCTAAGATTTGGGTGAATAACCTAGATTTCTGTCTTGGTCTTTTCATTGAGATCAGGAATGTAAGAAAGTATGTTCTGGGGAAACTGGCTGAATTTATTTTAGACAAGCAATAAGAGTATGTCGGACATCCCTCGAGGCAGCTGGAGCTCAGTCAGAGATCAGGCTGAGAAACATTTTTTGGTGTTTTATGTTTTTCCCCCTAGAACATAGGTGGGAGTCTCGAAAAATTTATTAATAGGTTACTTGATATACTAGTATGATAAATGTATTTAAGAAGACAGACCATGAAGTAAAGTTTAAAAACTTAGAAGATAAACCATTTGCAATTTCAGCATTATCACCTCATTAAGATGTGATTACTTGCTAGAACAGTGTATGGTTTGGCTTCTCCAAACTGAAAGGAATTTTAGAGACAGGCAGTTTTAGGGAAAAGCGGGGGCGGGGGGCGGGGAGGAATGCATATATAATGGGCTCCAATGCTTACCTTACTTTCACAGAGGATAGAGGAAAATCACAAGATATGGGAAGAAGGAAAGGGGGCACCAGGTGGGCTTTGGACTTTGAAACTGATACCCTGTAAAAGAGTGACCAATTACGGGGTCATAAAATGGGGAAGGGGTCCAATTAGAAGGAAGCAGATAGACAAAGAACTTACAGCCTTTAAAAACCTTAGAAAAATTGGCTTAGTTGGTATCCCCCTAGGGAACCCCTCCTTACATGGGAGTTTGTATTTGTTTCCAATAAATTTCCACACTTTTACTAATGACTCCTTTTAGTCCGATAATTTATTCTTTAACTTTGTGAGGCAAGAACCCACAAGGAAGAAAGTGCACTCCCCGAACCCCATTCCACTTATCAAAACCACCCATGAGTTCGTTCTCTCTTTCCTTTTTCTACTATAAAGTCTAGGAACCTCAAATACTTGCTTATCCAGATTCTCTTCCAGCGAGGCATTGCCATGTGACACCATTGTAGTCAGTGAGACGGAAGCAGCAGTCACTTGGTAAAATCTTAAGGAAGCTTTTTAAATGACGAATGACTCTAGCAACATATTCTTGGACTCTGTCTCCTTGCTGACAGGTAGACACAATGCCTAGAGGGACAGCAAACATTGCAAGCATCATAATGAAAACCACCCACTGGGGCCAGTAAAGCAGAAAGCACACAGAGAGCCTGTATCCTGAAGGACGTCCTTGAGCAGTTTCACAACACCTAAGCGGCCACATCTGATTCCAAGGGGATAGAAGCCCTTGTCTTTTGAAGCTAGTGGTAGATTTACATTCTGTCACTTGAAGTAAAAATCCTTCCTGGTTGATATGTTTGCTTATTTTCTTACTTTTAACAAGAACTGCCCATCAAAAAGTTAGCCTGTTGGCCAGTCGCCAGGTGACATTGGCATGCATCCTAGATTTTTAAAATTATTCTGAGATTATATTGGTTGTTCATTTTTTTGCTACCCACAATTCAATACTATAGGCAGTATGAGGGACTGTGGTTTATTTATTCTTGATTCATTCACTGAAATAAATTTTGGGCTTGGAACCAGATGCCTCTGACTTTTCTGGCAACTTTACTAACTACAGAGTGGGGCAAAAGTAGGTTTACACCTGTGAGTACACCAAACATAAAGTTTATTCTTGTATTCTTATTTATTAATTGTTGTATCATTTTCTATACAAACAACTGTAAAACTACCTTTGCTCAACTCCATGTAATCATTGAAATAGGTATCTCAGTGGCCACTCCTTCAAAGAGAATGTGTTGGTAGAATTCTGTATCATTTAGGGAAATACAGTTTTATACATGAAAGAAAAATATTTCATCTTTTAAGATGAATTTTCAGATTTTTTTTTTGCCATCCTCTTATGCCCTCATGAAGTCTCTAAGTAACATTAAAAATGCACTTTAGTAATCTAATATACCTCATGGGCCAGAAGGATAGCAATTCTGGATCACTCTAATATAGTGCTTTATGCCAAGAGTTATCTATTATCTGGTTAAATATTATTCTTAAATAAGGAGGATGCATTTTATAACTTCTTTTTACCTACCTCTGTTTTCTTCAAAATAAAATGGCATGGAGAAAAATCAGTAGGTAGAGTCAAAACACTTGATTTCTAGACCCAGCTCTCCGATGGTCACCTTGGCCACAGGATGGCTGGCCTTGAGAGGACAGCAGTCTGGTGGTTAAGGGGTTAAAGAGTTATTGGCAGGATTCTTTATGGTGTACTTATGTTGGAGAATGGAGGAAGTGCCAAAGCTTTCCTCACTCACTTTATCCACCACTGACCTTCTGCATCTCCATTTTCTCATCTGTAAATTGCAGAGGCTGGTTTAAATATAATCATTCTAAATTAGAATTCTACCTTGAGTTTTCCATTGCTTCATGTCCTAACTTTCATCACATTTCCTCCCACTTATGCATTATAATTCCAACTTTTACTTTTCTCTGGTTAAGCCATTGTCAATGAAAGAACATGCAGCCTAAGGAAAGTCTTAAAAGAGCGTGAGGCAAACTAATGATAATTGCCAGGGAGCAAAATATCAACAAATTGAGAAAATGCTCCAGAGAATGCAGTTTTATAGCTTATTTTATACATTAGAATCAAAGGAGGAGACATGAGGGTTACATGAAATCCATTAGTGGTAGATTAAGGGACAGGAAAAAACAAAGCAGGGAGAAATCTCTGGGATTGGATAAAATAAAGAGAAACATACTTCTTTCATATTAGTAGGTACAGGATAGTTAGAAATTAACATTTAGACCACATAGAGATAGTATTCGGGGACTAAGAAAACAATAAAGAGTTCTGTGGTCTCATGTTCTGGTGAGGTGGATTGCTTTGAGGGTCTGGAAAAGGAGATTACTAGTAAATTGCAAAGGTGTGCTATCTTAGATGCAAAAAGACAACAGACAGGCTCACTGAAGGTAAAGATAGATTATGTCAAGGGAGCTACAGGCCTAGGATATGACTACCCACCATGACTACTTTTAGTTGGGAATTTTTATATTCAGACCATTCTATGTGGTTACTTTCAGTCTCTGAGTCTGTAAGCTCACCATGCAGACCCCTCCTGAACTTGTCCGGTTTACTTAGTTCGGAACCTTTATTGTCCATATTACAATCCAGATTTCCCCCACACATATTATCTCTACTATATTGTTGCTATGCCAAAATCACACATTCCCTTAAAGCTTATTTTATCTCAGGAGATTACTCTAGGCCAATTATACATTTTTTGTCATAGTGTTTGATGAATTCCAGAGAAATTTGTCATATATATGCAATGGCTCTGACCTATGGCTACCTGATTTTCAAGAATAAAAAGCACTAGAAAACTTGTACATCATTAAGTAACTTCAGTGAGCCTGTCTGTAGTGTGTTTTTTTATGTATCAAGGACTGTTTCCAGGTGATTTCACTCAATTATTTAATTTAGTGTTTCCATTACAAGTATTCTTCATTGATAGATAGCATTTCCTTTTTCACAGGTGAGAAATTTGAGGTTTAGATGGGTTGAATAGCTCATCTGAGGTCATACACACAGTGAATGGAACCATTCTTATTTAAGCCTTGATCTTTCTCACCCCAACATCTATTTCTTGGAACCAAAAATTTCTGCCACCCAGTAGGTTTAATGACTTCTACCATGTTTAATGAATGCAGCAGTACAGGCTCCTTGCTGGATCAAAACTCCAGACACAGCTGTAACCATCCTCACATTCTTTATCACCAGACAACCAGTGTGTATACCTTTTTCAAGCCCAATTCTTCATTCCACAGTCAAATAGATTATTTCAAAACCACCAAGGAGATAAGAGCAATGTCCGTCCAAGTTTCCATTCCAACTTTGTGCTGTGTTATGGAGCTCCTAGCCCAGGAGCAGTACTGATTTTAGGAGTGATCGCAGTGGCCTTGTAAAAGAAGATACTTTTAGATACTTTTATTATTAGATAACTGATATAGAAAGGTAGACTATAATCTTCATACATCCTAAAAGTGACTGAAGGTGTTTTCAAATAAAGAAGAACAGATGTAATAAATTTCAAAAGAGACATGATAAACCACAAAGCTAATTTTTAAAATAAAAATAATCTGATTTCACATACCAGAAGGGAAATAGGAATGAGAAGAGAAAAATTGTGACATAAGGATTTAGAAAGAGAAATTGCTGCAAGTGAGAGTAAAACTCAGTTCAGACCTTCCTGGGAGCCCAGCTAGAGAAAGAGTCAGGATGGGCTACAGCAGCACTTCTCAAACTTGAAAGTGCAGTGAATCAGCTGGAGATCTTGCTCAAATGCAGAATCTGATTCAGTAGGATTAAGGTGGGGCCAGAAACTCCGCATGTTTAACAAGTTCCTGGATGATGCAGACTACACTTTAGGTAGAAAAGAGCTACATTCATAGTCCAATAACTGAAAATTTAACATTGAAAAAAAAGACTCTATTTTTTTTTTGTCTGAATGTTATGGGCTGAATTGTGTTCCACCCCAAAAATTCACATGTGACCTTATTTGAAAACAAGGTCATTGCAGATGTAATTAATTAAGGTAAAGTCACTAGGGTGGCCCTAACATAACTTGTGTTCTTATAAAAAAGGGAAATTTGGATGCAGAGATATGCACACAGGTAGAACACCCTGTGATGATGAAGGCAAAGATGTGAATAATCTTTCCACAAGCTAGGGAATACCAAGAATTGCCAACAAACCACTGGAAGCTAGGGGAGAGCATAACCCAGACTTTCCCCTATAGCCCTCAGAAGGAACCAACCATGCCAACACCTGGTCTTGGACTTTTAGCATTCAGAACTGTGAGGCAATAAATTTCTGTTATATAAGCCAATCAGTTGGTGATATTTGTTACAGCAACCCCAGAACACTAATATAGAAAGACTATATGCCTCTTTGGAAGGAATGTTGCAGCACATGTCACCCTTGATTGATTGTAGTTAATGAGAGGTTCCTAAGGTGCACACTCGTCTCCACTCAAAGGTTTATTTTACTACTAGAGGCCCGGTGCATGGATTCATGCACTGGTGGGGGGCATGGCCTGTGGGGATTGGCCTACTGTGGGAGTGCTGCTCATCCCAGTCAGCTGAGTGGCTGTGGAACTCCCCTCTGAATGGCTGCTGAATGAGGAATTTAGTCTGAGCTGATATTTCAGGGTAACGTCTTGGGTAAAGGTGTGTTCTGTGTCCTGGAGGAACCTGGCAGAGATCTTTGCAACCCAAAGCCACTCAGCAAATGTCCTTGATGTGTGATGCCAGATCCAATGACACCACTGGGGATGTTCAGGGCAACTGCTCCAGGATCCTTAGCCATCAGATCAGCCTCCCCAGGGGGTCCACAGTCACATTCCCTCTTGTCATCCACTATGCCAGCCCCCCGTGCTCTTTCTAGAACACACCTTAGAGGGCCTGCATCAGCTGGGGTCAGTCCAGAGCCTGGATTGTCTCAGGTATTTAATAGGTGCAGAGACTCCGCCTCACCTTGGGCCTGCTAGTGGCTGCTCCTGCTGCAGGAGCAGCCGCTCATCCTGGTCAGCCAAGCAGCACTCCCACTGTGGGAGCACACTGACCACCAGGGGGTAGCTCCTTCATTGAACGTCTGCCCCCGGTGGTCAGTGTGTATCATAGCAATTGGTCCACCGGTCGTTCTGGCTGTTCTGCCATTCAGTCACTGGGCTTTTATATATAGACGAGTAATCCGGTGCACGAAATTCGTGCACTGGGGTAGGGGGGAAAAGGGGCCTCTCAGTCTGGCCTTCACCCTCTCCAATCTGAGACCCCTCAGGGAATGTCCAACTACCTGTTTGTGCCCACACTTTTAACAGATAACAGCTCCATTGTTGTTTCTTTCTTATGCTTAAAACCATTGGAATTAGTAGGTATTCAAAGTGTGTATACATTTTGGGGGGGGACACCCTGTATATCTCTAGTCAGTGGTGAAAGAAACCAACAGCAGGTTTGGAACCCCCAGACAGGGAACCTAGCTTACTCCCCACATGTCTCCCCACTTCACTTTCCACCTTCGTGGACAGCAGGAGAATCAATATTTTCTCTCATTAATTCGGAAAAGCACGTCCTGTCACCCGCTGCCCGGCAGGAGTGAGCTAGGCCCCAAGCAAGCGAGGCTTAGTCAGGGCAGCCTTCACTCACGGGTGCTGGCACCCAAAGGGCACATTCCTCCTCTACAGTCGCCCTGACTATCCCACTGTTTCACTGAGTGGATGGAATTCCTCTCCGCCTCTGGGTTCTTGATCTTGAACGCTGACTGAAGACACCTCAGCGAGGGCCGCCCATGCCCACCAGGTGTGTCTATCTGCACCTGCTCCCGCCTCAGCACCTGCATTAACCCCCCAGAGGTGATCTCGTAGCTGCACTGGCCTCCATGGGAACAGGGCATCACCACTCCGCCCTCTCACTGCCATTTCACAGGCACCCACCCTCTGCACCCAGAACACCCAGACACTCTCCAAAGGACGTGAGGCCTCTGGCTTTGCAGATCCGCAAACCGCCGTGGTGCGGCCAGGGGGATGTCAGTCTGGCCCGCCATAGTGGCTGTCCCTGCGATTCTGCACCTTCAGGGCCAGGAGGCGGATCTTGCGCAGCCACTCCTGGGCGCTGATGGCCTGCAGGCACTACTTCAGCTCAGCCTGCAGGCTCCGCTTGGCGTGCTTACAGCTGTCACCACCGCCATGTGGGGAGTATAGGCTGCCCTCCGCCGGCCTGCCTCCCCTGTCCAGAGGCTCTCTGCGCTGCTCACCTGCCCAGAGTGACTGGGGCTGGGCGGAAGCCAGGCATCCTGCCCTGCCCAACCCCGGCCGATCCACCCCTGTGCGAGCTGCCGCCCCATAAGGAAGGGTCACAGATCCATGTCTTGGTCCCGTGGACAGCCTCAAGCACTGCCCCCCACCTGGCAGGGTCACAGATCCGGGTCCCAGGACCGCAGACAGCCTCAAGCGCTGCTGCCCCACCCACCAGGACATGGATCCAGGTCCCAGACCACTGACAGCCTCAAGCGCTCCCCCCCACCCGGCAGAGTCACAGATCCGGGTCCTGGGACAGCGGACAGCCTCCCGCGGTGCCCCCCACGGTGCCCCCCGCCTGGCAGGGTCATGGATCCAGGTCCCGGGACTGTGGACAGCCTGCCGCGGTGCCCCCCACGGTGCCCCCTGCCTGGCAGGGTCATGGATCCAGGTCCCGGGACTGTGGACAGCCTCCCGCAGTGCCCCCCTCCTGCCAGGTCACGGATACGGGTCCGGACCACAGACAGCCTCAAGCACTGCCCCCTGCCTGCCAGGTCATGGATCCGGGTCCCAGACTGCGGACAGCCTCAAGTGCTGCTGCCCTGCCCGCCAGGTCACGAATCTGGGTCCCAGACCGCGAACAGCCTCCTGCGCTGCCCCCCACCTGGCAGAGTCACAGATCCGGGTCCTGGGACAGCGAACAGCCTCCTGCGCTGTCCCCCGCCTGGCAGAGTCACAGATCTGGGTCCCAGACCGTGGACAGCCTTGCCTGCTGCCGCCCGCCTTCAGTATGCAAATTAGCCACCATCTTGTTGCTTCAGGGTGGGGGTCCCCACTGGGGTGCCTGCCAGTCTGGGTGAGGGGCTGAGGGCCATTTTCAGGCTGGCGGGCGACTAAAGCTCCCAAACTTTCCTTTTTTTCTTTTTTTTAAATTCTGGGATTTATTTACCTTTTATGGCTGTCACTGGAGCTGAAAGCCAGCTTTAGCTCTGAGGCTCGGCTCCAGCTCTGAGACCTCGGCTGCTGATAGCAGGGATCTGGGTTTGTTTGGGTTCTATAATTGAAACACTGTTGCGGTCCTGCTGGCTGAAGCCCTGCTGGCTGAAAGCAGGTTTCTGGAGTTTGTTTAGGTTCTATAATTGCAACATAGTTACTTAGACTGCAGCTCAGAGGCCGGCAGCAGCAGGCGGGGAAACTTGGCTTCCTCCATCACTAGAGCAAGCAAGCCTCCTGTTCGCTTCAGCTGCCTGGCTGCCGGTCGCCATCTTGGTTGGCAGTTAATTTGCATATCCTGCTGATTAGCCAATGGGAAGGGTGTCGGGGTTATGGTCAATTTGCATGTTTCTCTTTTATTAGATAGGGTCATTGGCATGCTTTTGCCTTAATGAGTGCAGGGGTGGGCAAACTTTTTGACTCGAGGGCCACAATGGGTTCTTAAACTGGACCGGAGGGCCGGAACAAAAGCATGGATGGAGTGTTTGTGTGAACTAATATAAATTCAAAGTAAACATCATTACATAAAAGGGTACGGTCTTTTTTATTTTTAGTTTTATTCATTTCAAACGGGCCGAATCTGGCCCATGGGCTGTAGTTTGCCCACGGCTGAGCTAGTGTCTGGGAAATCCAGTCATCTGGGCACCAAGAATGATCAATGAATAGTATTCTGTTTTTTCCAATGTGAATAGACCCACTGTTGTGACTTTCTGGGCCTCAAGAAGTGAAGCTGAAAAAAAAAATAACTTGTATCCCCTCTGTTACTTTCCTACAAGTATTTAAAACAGATAAAAAAAACTCACCAGCGGTGTCATCTTCTAGATATGTATATCGACATCTATTTAACAAGTCTAAGGGCTTTATTTCATAACTGTTCTCCTCCTCTGATCAGTAAAGCAGACTAGAGATCTTACACTTCTTTATCTGTCACTGCCATTTTCATATCTTCTTAGTTTCTTGCCCACCTATCTAGTTAGTTGGTATGATGTCTGGAGCTGAGCCCTGTCCGTCATCAGGCCCATTGTAACATATAGCTAGTGTATATTACTGCATTACATAATTAGTGTATATTTCTATAATTATAGTTAGAATACTTATTTCTCTTTTAGAAATATAACACATATTCAATACACTGCTCTCTCAGAAAGAGACATGAAGACTAACAGGAGATCTTTCTTAATCTGATTCCTTATTTGATAAATGATAAAATATAATAGAACACAGAATGAGTGACTATTCCTGTAAAGTACCCAGCAAATTTTGTCAAACAAAAATTGCTTTAGACAAAATTAACTAGTCAAGGAGGATTTTATTTAAGGCTTTTGCAATGCAGGGAGAGATCAGCACTTAATTCAAGCTGAACTCCACTGAAACAAACGGCTTGAGGGTATTTAAGAGCTGGACTAGGAAAGGAACCATAGGACACTGGTGTTTAGTAATTGGCCTTGCCCAGAGTAAAACCAAACTTCTGTATCTTTATGATAGGATTTAGTTTTATAACTTGGAGCAAGGTACCCTCAGAAGTTAGGTTCCCACCCTCCCACAGAGACTGGAAAACAGGGGCACTGTGTTTCTTGATGATTACTTTTCAAAGGGATGACTCCCATGTCCTTGAGAAGGCCATGGGAGTTCAGGGTTGGTTGTAAATTGGCAAAAAGATGTCACAAAGATTTACATCTCAAAGAGACAGAGAAATAGTTTACAATTACAAGTTTTCTAACACCTCTAAGGAAAAGGAGGTGAGGGGCCTAGACACAAGGAGAGGTCTGTCTAAAGTTTAGGCAAGCTGAAACAAATTTTACTGCTCTTTTGGTCACCTGTTTTGAATGTGGGTAGATATTTTACCACACAGGTTTATAATGATAAGGTTGGCAATCACTAGGAGGCGTTGGAGACCACAAATGTAGCTCATGCCGTGTTCTGAAAATCAAGTCCAGATGTGCTTAGGTCTAATGCTCCATCATCATTCTGGGCCTCAGAATCCTGATGTAGAAAATAAATGCTTGAACTAATTTTCTGGACAACTTGGAGTTTCAACTTTGCCTATCACTGGTGCAGTGAATTCTTCAGACCTAATCTGAATGTGTGTTCACAGGACAAAATTCTAGGCACCCTAGACTCAACTGTTGGTTTTTGCTATGGAGCATCTAGTAACAGTTCTCCCTGATACAATTAGCCAGGTAATTGACAAATCTCCTATGTGTATCAATAATTCCAAAATTTTGTTGATCATCAAAACTATTGGATATTTATTAAAAATACAAATTCTCAGACCTTGCTCTTGTATATAATGATTTCATAAATTTAAGGTGGCTCCAGAGAACTTGAGTTTCTATAAAATATCCCAAGTTACAAGTAATCAGATATGTTTGGGAATAAAGTCGATCAGTGGTTGACTTCAACACTGTGGTGATGATGTCTCATGAGATATTTGTGAGATATGATGTAAGATCTGTTCCCTTTCATTCCAGTTTTTATAGTGGTTTTTTAATCTTTAGTTGAATAAATCAATTCAACTACTTGAGACACCATATTAAAAACAAAAATATTTCATGAAAAATATCTTGTCCAGTATTTATAATTACTCTTACTAGCTTTTTGTTTCACTCTTACTAGCATAATATTACCAAAATAGAGTTTACTAAATAAACAAGAAAACTGATATATTCAATTTATTATAAATTCACTAACCTGATTTGCATGTGGGTAGATGTTTGTGACATCTCTTTTTAAAAAAAGCATGAATGATTTTGACTTTCCTTTCCAAGCCCACCCAGCTGAGCCCTTTGGTTTGATGAAAAAACCTTAAGAGTGGCAGCTTCAGAGAAGGGCAAGGCTTCCAAATCCTCCCCAAGCCTGAATTCCAATAGTGTGAGACCTTGAAACCACATCTGTTTTTCCTTATGAAACTCAAACAATTGCCTAACCTCTTGGCTCTTAAGTAAAATGTTCAAGGGCTCACATGACAACACTTAGTTGTGTATAATGAATCTATTTAATTTAAACTGTTTTTGCTAAAAGAGGAAAAGGGGGAAATAAATAAATGTTATAAAACAGCTGGTTAAGATTTGCAGAAGGTTCCTTTTTTTCATGTCTACAAAAGTTTTGTTCTACCTGTCAGCTTTCGCTTTGTTTGAGTTCCTGCAGGCAACAAAACCCTGGCAAAGTTCTGTGCATAGAAATGCAATGCCTGGAGCC
The DNA here is from genome assembly GCF_014108235.1 of Myotis myotis. NCBI lineage: Eukaryota > Metazoa > Chordata > Mammalia > Chiroptera > Vespertilionidae > Myotis > Myotis myotis. The sequence goes on along the minus strand of NW_023416335.1, from coordinate 57,047,247 downwards.
TTCTTTGGCTTCCTGTTTGGTTAAAGGTAAACTAGTCCATAGACAGGCGGAAAGCAGCTGTGTAAGAATCTGTGTTTAGAATAGGATTGCTGATAGACACAAAAGCAACTCACAGGGCCCTGCAACACATCTCTATTGAAATACTGCACTATGTGCAAATTTGTTTGTACAAGATTCAGTTCTAGAAGTTTAAAAGGGTTGTATAAACAACACAGAGAGAGAAAATATAAGATGAGAAGGTTCAAGAAAAATGTATAAATGCTTTATAGTTTACTCAGATGTAACTAATTATATGCCAGAATGATTTAATGTATGTTGCTTTAATTTGGCGTGTGTGTGTGTGTGTGTGTGTGTGTGTGTGTGTGTAGACACAGTGTAAGTCTATGCAACCAAGGTGAAGGCAAGACTCCAAAAATTTAAAAGATGCAAAAACTTCAACCACTTAAAACTGAGAAACTTGCATCTTTGAAGAATATGTTTTAAATAATTACATAAAAACAAATATGCATTTGTTTCATCTTAGAGATACTTTCTTAATTTGACAACACACAAAAGTGAATGCTAACATACAAAGGAAAATACATAGTCAAGATAGTTTAAAATAACGTTGGGCAAGATCTCAGAGGACACACTTGAGGGACATTAACAGTAATGACTTTATTTCACAGTTCATAAAAATTCAGAAATTTAAGTTTTATAAACTAGTGTGTTTTGAACATTTGCTAAATGTCAGGGAATAGTCTAAGAGCCTTATGTGGATTAACTATTTTATCTCTCATTGCATTGCATTATAATGGGATTATTGTACTATTTTATGGGTAAGAAAAATCAAGGCTCAGAGTGATTAACATTTTGAACAAAGTCAAAAGCTTGTCAGTGACAGAGGTGGGATTCACTCTCCGGGCTTTTAACTCCCCCCTCTCTCTCTAACCTGGTTCCAGACTCTGAATTATGAAAAACATTTCATGTTAAGCATTTAAACCCAACAAGGCCACCCCAAAGGCAAAAATGTGCTTGTTGTACATCATGCTCATAGCAAACCAATTTTGTTTTTCGTGTGTTCAGTTTACTCCGTATCTTTGAATATTAGTGGGAAATGGGTAGTGATTTTTTTTAAAAAAAGATCGTATTTTTTGTATGACAAAAGCTAGTTGCAAAAATTGTCGGGGAATGAATTTAATTATTTAGCAAATGAAAGAGTCAGATGGGAGCTATCTCAATCACTGCATTCTAGATTAAAATATGAAGTGACATAGATGCTTAGCATGCCCAAATTTCAAGAAGTGAAAGGAAATTTTTTTTCAATTAGATAGACATTTCAGTCAGTTAATTGAGTTGACTGGATTTTTTTTTATGGAAGTGCCTTGTTGATTTACTATTTGTGCTTGTGTGATATAAACACAGGCTGAGTGTTAGTATAAATAGTAGCTAAAATTGTGTATAGCTTTAAGCATGTTAAATCCCAGAAATATGAAGATGGAAGGGCCCTTGTTAATCAATGAATCCCATTCAACACAGGGACCTCTCTATCATGACTTACAGTCTAATCCTCCATTTAAATTATAAGGAAACTGAGACTAACCTCATTTAAGTGATTTAAGGTTAAAAAGGTAATTCGGATTTCACAATTCTCAGCTCACTGTGTTATTATACTTATGTTCCCTTACAATGGCTTATGCTTTCCTGAACTAGTGGCTTATACAGTCAGCTAACTCAATAGCACTAACATGTGAAAGGCAAAATTATCTGTATATCAAGAGTAACAAGGTGGAGTCTGAAGCTACACAAAGAGTGGGGACAGGTTCCAGGAACAACAAACAGCTCAGAACCTCTCAAAACTTCGAAATCTCTCATTCCTTTTCTCCAGCCTGCTGAAGCTGTTAACAATTTGCTAAAACTCTGTTTTATGTAAGATTAAGTAATAGAAATGATTTAATAAAGAAATGTAAGTCCTTATACCCAAGTTCCTGTTATTATTAGATCCTCCTTCAAGTTGATGGCTTTGATCATCTGTTATGCATGGCTACGGATGTGGGAGTGAAGCCTTACATTGAACTTAGTGCCATGTAGCTATTCTTTGTAGTCAAAGATGCTGCTGATGCTGGCGTTGTTTCCTGCAGTTTGCTTGTTACTATTGGTGGTATTTACACATGCCCTGTTTCTTTTAGCAGAACTTGGAAGTAGTTTACAGCACTGCTCGCATTAACTTGTTACACTGGGAATTAATGACAACTTGAGTAAATGTTAGTCTCTAGAGGAAGATGTTTTAAGGCAATGGAATCTTTTAAAGTTGCATTTCCCCTAGGGTCTATGTCACAGTAAGGGTGTCATTAAAGGCATCATTTCTATATGCACAGGAAAGACCATTCGCAATGTTAGGGCTGTAATATGTTGAGTGCTTTCCTGTTCCCTGAGTCCTTAGCCTCTTCTTTGGGAATCCAGTCTGGCATAAAGTCTGTAAGGCTATTAATCGCAATCTGTCCTCGGCTACTTCTCAAAGCATTTTGGAGGGCCTTCCTGAAGCTTTCACTTAGGACCTTAATTAAAAGGAACACACACATATACTTGCATGTTCAGACTATATATTTAGAACCTTGCTCAGAGAGATAACAATTTGTGTTTTTGTCTCCCACATCTTGCCATCTGCTGACCTACAGAAATTTATCTGTGTAGCCCTCTCCTGGGCAGTGCTCTGCCCTACAAACTCTATCTGCTTTTGTCTCTTTGGACTCCAGCTCTATTTCTTTGACTCCTGGTGTCCCCTGGGCTCTGCCTAGATTTCCCCTTCCTGCACCAAGGCCTGAAAACTCTCTCCAGGGAGTGAGCTGGTGCAAATGTAGGGCTTGCTAAATTTGTTTCTGATCTTTAAGCAATTCTTACCTTTCCTGTCTGTGATATCCAGTGTCTTCAAAATCATTGTGTCATTTGTTTTATGTGTATCTTGGTTATTTCAGGTCGGTGGGTCAATCTGATCCCTGTTACCCTAGATTTAAAGCAGAAGCCTCTAGTCTGTTATTATAAAACTTTTGAATCAAATTGGGGGTAATAAGGAATATTTTGCTGGTAATCTAGGTCAAAGAAGAAATTTTTATTTTGTTTTCTTTTAAACTATGAGAACAAGATGAGAAATAACAAGGAGGTGATTGTAAAGCAAATGAGTAGAACATTATAATTTCCCCTTTCTATTTTAATAAGGGTGTGGTCATTTCCCTGGTGTACTATATGTTTCAGATTAATGGAACAATTTAAACACAGTGTACTAGTAACGGACTTGAGAGAGGTGATAAAATTAATGTAGCTATTTGGAGACAGACAAAACCATGAGGACCTGGGTGAGATTGAAGATTTAGAAAGGTGGCTAACCTCTGGTCACAACACGGAAGTCTTTGGGGGTCTATAACAGGGGGACTTCATATCTCATCACCAAATGAATGATGATAGGACATTTAAAATCATAACTGTGTTCTCTACAGTCCTAACATTTGCTGCTTTTTATCTTCATTGGGGGAAAATATTTAAATGTCACAAATTAATAGTTCTGTATATTGTGATTCAGCAATTATTTTGTTCCTTGGAAGTGCAAAACTGAGAAATTTTTTATCAATATAGAAAATAAAATTCCAAAAAACAAATAAAAATGATGTGATAACATAACTATCAATGATATATTTTAATGGCACCATTCATCTACATAAACCTCTTTATTCATTTCAACATTATACAGTTTAGGAATACTTTGTGTTTGCTTTCTCCTTTCCTTTAATATTTGGACATTTTGTCTAGCTTATTTGTAACTGTGATGCATTTTTCTAGACAGCTATTATTTGGAAACAAAACCAGAAGCTTCTAATAAAAAAATTCGTAGAAAATTAGAACACATGAACAAGTAATATATATTTAAAGCTATTGTATTTGGAGTCAAATGGATTTTGTTGTGGAACTGTTTCAGACAAATGAACTTACTGCAAAAAAATTTTGAAGAAAATGAAAGAAACCTGAAATTCAGAGTTAAAAAATGTATTTGTTGGGAAATATAATTTACTGTTAAAGGAATGTGATGAATCACTTTTATTTGTAAGGAAAATCATTTTTGCACAGCCAGCATTGCTCAGTGGTTAGCATCGACCTATGAACCCAGAGGTCATGGTTTGATTCCGTCAGGGCACTTGCTTAGGTTTCGGCTTGATTCTCAGTGTGGGGTGTTCAGGAGGCGGCCAATCAATGATTATCTCTCATCCTTGATATTTCTATCTCTCTCTCCCTCTCCCTTGCTCTCTATGAAATCAATAAAAAATATATTCTAAAAAAGAAAAGAAACGCATTTTTTCAGTTGTTGGAAAATAAGAAAGGTAAGACAGAAATGTTTTTATTTATGAGCTCACAGATGGTTTTTGAACAATTCTCTAAGCAGAAAAATGACATCCAAATGATGCAGAGTGTGTGAACATTGTTCCCATTAACAGACTGCCATGCACCAAACAATAGGGCAATAGTGGCATGACTTGCCATTACTGTCAAGTGCTCTCACAAAGCATCAAAGGTTATCTTCATTCAAGAGAGCATTTTGATTTTCATTATATTGAAAAGGTGTCTGAGAACAATTTATTTGCAGCAAATCAGAATTTATTTTAACATAACTGAGCTGGCAGAAATATAACAGTGCTGATAATATGTGTGGAATGTTTAGTAATTTCCCCAAAGTTTAAGGAGAGGGAGGGAAGACCTTTATGTATATACTGTGATGATCACCATTTAGTATTAATTTGGATGACATTTTATCAGCAAATGAAACTCCAAAATTCTCTGACTATTGATAATTCTTTGATAACAATATTTAGGCATCTGCAAAAAATTGTCAATATTTCAAAAGGTTATAAACCAGACAAATAGATTATATTGAGGAAACGAGATGGCTCATAAAAATAGGGTAGACTGCATGTTAACAACACTGGATCCATGTCTAAAATTTTTTGATGATATTAAAATATTGGACGTAGAATCAAATGAATAATTAAGTTACACAGGTAGCCAGTGCATTGAACAATTTCTGAATTTTATTTCCAAATTAGTAATTATTTTTTTTCTTTAAAAAATGTTCAGCACATGTTAAGTTCCAATGCTAGTAAAATTCTTTCTGCGGAACTTCAAAATAAAACTATGAATTTTCTTTAAAATTGAAAAATTTTGTATTGTTTTATTATCTTAGAACACCGATGAATATTCAAAACAACTTATGACAGGGCACTGAAAGAATTATACTTTCTGACTTTTCTTTCTAAATCTAAATTGTTTTTTATTTGAAAGAAACATCTAAAGGAAGAAGATTTCTAAAATACTTCACATTTTTATCTTACTTCATTAGAATATTATATAACTCATATTCAGATTGCTGGGTGCATTAAGCAGAATGAAAATGTAGGTTAAGTAATAATTAGATGTGTATAAAATTTTTATAGATTTCATGCAAATAAGATTTTATATCTTTGCCTCTTGCAGGAATTCTGCAAAGTTTGGCTTCATCATAGAAAGTGATCAATAATGCCCTTTGCATTTGAGAGCTATTACATATTGTGTTGTCTTGACCAATCTCTACATCTGCACAGAATTTCATTTTCTACTTTGTGTTACAGATAAAAAATGCAATTCCAACTGCAAAGGCAAAAGAGAAAGTCAGTTGTCTGGAATTGAGGATATCAAGTAGAAATTGGTAACCAATTTATAGTTATCTAGCCTGAAAGGCTCTCTGTTCATAGAGGAAAAAATTGCAATATCAGTTTGGATAGGGATAAGTATTTTCCAAACTTAATAATAAAACTTTTACATTGTATTTCCTTCATATACCAACCTATTTAAATTTCTTACTTTTAATTATAAGTTTAAAATCTGCTCTGCTTTAGTTTTATGCAATGATGGCTTCTTTCAGGACTATACTGGAATTAACATATTTTATGAAAAAAATACTTTATTATTCAAGATAATCAACTTGAAAAATGTTAAAATGAAATTCTTCACAAAGCTACTTGCTTATTAGTGGTTATTCATGGAGAAATGTTTCTCCACCTGACTATGCAATCTGAAATCCCAATTACCATTTCAAAATGATAGGCATTTGGTCCAACAATTAAAATCTTGGCAGCGCAAGCACTTTCACCTTCTATATGCCATTGACCCTGAACTGATCTGTGTTCCCTGAAAATTCATATGTTGATGCCTTAAACACCAAGGGACTGTATTTGAGATAGGGTCCTTAAACCGGTAATTAATATTAAATGAGGTAATAAGGGAGGGCCCTAATCCAACAGAACTGGTATCCTTATGAGAGAAATAGACCCCAGGGGTGCCAGCATACAGACAAAGAAACACCAAGAAGGCAGCCATCTGTTGGCCAAAGAAAGAGGCCTCAGGAGAAACTAAATGTGCCAACACATTCATCTTAGAGTTCCAGCCTCTAGAACAGTGAGAAAAGTAATTTCTGTTATTTAAGCCTCCCAGTCAGTGCTGTTTTGTTATGGTAACCTAGCAGACTAATACTTTTCCCAACAAGTGCATCCTTATGTTCTGTTAATTTGGCTTCTAGCTATTATATATATTATTTCTGTAAGTAAAGTATGTGTGGTGAGAAATATTTCTTATTCATTATAAGAGACTAGGGGCCCAGTGCACAAATTCATGCACCTTTTAAGGAACTATGGGCCACAAGGCTGCGGTGGGCACAGGGGTGGGTTTTGGCCCATCCTCCGCACCCTGCCTGACTCCTCTATCCATGGTCCCAATCCCCTGTCCGGTGGCAGCCCTGCTCCCTCTGGCACCGCTCCCATGTGCTGATGGCCAGCACCAGCAGCGGGTGCAAGTGGGGCTGGTGCCATCAGCAGGTGTAAGCCACCACTGCTGCCCTGATTGCCCCTCAGGAGCAGGGGGAAATGGAGAAGACCTCATACACATGTTGACTGCGCTGAGTGATAGGGAGTGGTGCTGGGTGCTGGCAGCGGGTGTGAGCAGCGGCTCTGGCAAAGGCTGCTGGCGCGAGCAGGGCCATTGCTGGAAACAGGTGCGATAGGCAGCTGCCAGCCCCGATCACCTCTCGAGGGAGGTGAAGAAGCCCTGAGGGGTAATCAAGGCCAGCAGCCACCGCTTGCACCCACTGATGGCACTGAGCGATCAGGGCCAGCACCAGGCACTGGCAGCAGATGCGAGCGCTGGGTGGGACCGTGGCATGCGGGAGCAAGAAATTTTCAGTAACCATCAGAGCCTCACCCCAATGATAGCGACTGGTGCCCCGCCTTGGTTTGGTGTCCCTGCTTACCTGCTCCACCATCCTGCTGTGGCCAATGCCCACCATGTTCCATGCTCTGCTGCTTGCTGCTGATGCCTGCCATATTCTGTGTGTGCCCCCTGGTGATCAGCGCACATCATAGCGACCGGTTGTTCAGTTGTTTGGTTGTTCTGCCATTCAGTCTATTTTCATATTAACCTTTTATTATATAGGATATTTCCAAGGTTAAAATGGGAATGCATACATCAAACAAAGCAGGCTATTCCCAAACTAGTAATTAGACCTTTTCCTTCAATATGAGAAAGTTATAATTGTTTTAAAATTAATCTTCAATCACCAACTTATTTCCTCCTCCTCCTCCTCCTCTTCCTCCTCCTCCTCCTCCTCCTCCTTCTCCTTCTCCTTCTCCTCTCCTTCTCCTCCTTCTCCTTCTCCTTCTCCTTCTTCTTCTTCTTCTTCTTCTTCTTCTTCTTCTTCTTCTCTCTCTCTCTCTCTCTCTCTCTCTCTCTCTCTCTCTCTCTCTCTCTCCTCTATCTCTTCCTCTCCCTCTCCTCTCTTTCTTTCTTTTTTACTCAACTTTTGTTTGCATTTCATCTTTGGAACCTGTTTTCCTTCCAGTGTTTGACCACTGATGTCTCTACACAATTTTTAAAAATTCCTACTTATATTTTTAGTTTAATTCCTTGCGGTTGAAACTTCTGTCTGTATAACCAAGTGGTCAGAGTGGTCAGTCCACAATATGGGCAGAATTTTTATTTGAACACCTTGTACCCATAAGCCTTTCCTCTCCCTGTAGATCCATCTGTGTGGAGTCTGGTGTGTGCATTAAACTTTTCATCCAGTTCTCAAGTCAATCTTGGCTTTTATGTTTCCCTGAGCTCTCTGGGATCTCCCTCAGGCATGTATATAATGTCCCATTCTGCCAGGGAGGCATGCAGAGCTCTATCTCAGCACTTTTATGCCTCTCTCATTTTCAGGATCTCTTGGGACCACAACCTCAACTTGCAAAGCTGTAGGATTTTCCCATTTATTTCCTAATTTATACACTTAGTTGACAAAGCCTGGGCTCCAAACATAGATCCCTCTCCCTAGCAACAATAAGTTGCTTTACATGGTCAGAGCCATGCTTGAAAACTACAGTTCTCAATCACCAAATAAGAGGAAGATGGGAGTAATCTTAGGCAAGAACACACAATCCTGCTGTTCTTGGCTAAAGCCCTAACAGTTTTCAAAAAATGAATGCTTCTCACTTTGTTGTCTGCATTTGGTTGATTTCCACAGCTTGAAATTGTTTTTGAGAACTTTGATCAGTTTTATACTTGTTTTCATTTTCTTTTAAAATTATTTTTGTAAAGAGAATTTGCCAATTTATTTATGCTGTCATAATCAGAATTCCTTATTTTTTTGTTTTACTATTTTTAGGTGTAATAATAATGTTATGGTTATAATTTTAAAGCTTCTTTATTGGCATGAGGTATATAATAAAATATTGATGATGAGATTATATGATGCTAATAATCACTTTAAAATAATTTGTGTCTCAAGAAGTAGACGGAAATATGCAAGTTAATAACTGGAGAAGCATGGTAATTGGTACCTGGAGATTCATGTCAATTTTCTCTAGTTTTATATGTGATTGAAATTATTCATAATAAAATGTTGAATCAGAGATAAATAATTAAATGCCTGGAGTCCTATTAGTTAAGTACAGCATCAGAAAGAGAACAAGACAAATATAACTTGTTCTAATACAGTATATTATAGTTAAATACTACATAGCTAACTCAACTTCCCTTAGCTGGTTAACTCAAACTCCTTCTTAAGGCAAGCTATTAGTCTACTGAGATTGCAATAGAGATTACTACAACTCCATATTTTCTTTTTCTCTAAAATGTGACAGCTTTACATTTATTAAATGCTTACTTGTGCCAAGTACTGAATTTAGAGTTTGATATACATTGCCAAGAGTTAATGCTTGTGGTGAAAAGTTTCTGATAGACCTGTGACTAGTTCTTTCTCTTATCTCTTGAAGTTTAGATAAAAAAGCAACATAAAATTAAAAAGATAAGTTCGATTAGCAATTGTGAAGAAATGGTGCAATGCAGCCAACCACCTCCCCTGGTTCCCAAGAATCTTGTGCTCCGTACAGGGCATGCTGGCAAGCTCACAAATCACACTGCATGCAGAGACGCAGAGCATAGCCAGTATGCCCCTGTTTCCTCTGTATCAGGCACATGTAAGCTTTGCTTGGAACTTCTCAGTTAAGCATGCCTCCTTGGCCTGCAAGCATGCCTTCAACTTTCTGTATTTCTGCGCACACAGGACAAGGGCCAGGGTCCTTCTACTGTAGCACATTGTGGGGTCCATGGAGCCATATGACCACCTTGGCTATGGAATGGATCCATTAGACATGGGGGACCAATGTATTGTAAGGGGCTGCATCTTGTGTACTCTTTCTCTTATCTTGCTGTAAGTAAATGCTATGCCACTTCATCACATGCTGTCTGTTTTCAATGACCTTGAATCGTGCAGTGGTGTCTTCTCTGAGTGATACCTACCTTTTGACCTTGACCTCACTCATGTTATATTCTGTCCTGTGGCACAGCCTGACTATCTAGTTAAACAACAATCTTACATTGTACCTTTGGTATAATTTAGGGACCAGAGTAGACTGTTGCAACTCCATGTAGTCTTCTGAATTTGGAGGGCTCTTACAAACTAAATCAAGACCCTAGTGAAAAAATTCTGCAGAAAGAGACAGGTTCTCAAGACCTACCTCTGGTTCATGCTACAGTCCAGCTTAATCCTGGGAGCTCTCCAGCAGCAATATAAGCCATGGTGTCCTGGGTATGATATAGATGTTGCATGCCAAGAAAACAATTACTGTTAGCTGACCTCAGATAACATGGTGCTTTCAGCACCAACAGTGGGATGGCAGGGGGACAACTCTCATGACCACTGATTCATGAGCCAGGTCAATTTTCACCTCAGAAAGAATTCTGCTCTAAGTCCTAAATCTCTTATAACTGACTTTGGAAATAGACATCATTGAAAATCTCTTTCTCTGCTGACACAGAACATGATTCATCAGTCTACTTAAGGATATATTATTACTGTCTTCATATGAATATTTTGGCTTACAATTTGAAAGTCCCTATATTGTGGAGCTGTTTTAACTTTATTACTTCTGCTCATACAGACCTGGGAACTTTCCATGAAGTACTCAGTTGAATGAGACAATATCCTTTGCACACCTGACAGGATCCTTATAAAGAATCACTGCTGAAAGCATAATGTGAATGGGAAAGTAAGGCGGGTGCGGGCTGGTCTCATCTGATGAGGGGAACCAGTAACTAGGCCTTCTCCCTATAAGATGACTGCCTTTCTCATACTCTACAGAAGGAACTAACACTTCCCAATAGCCTTGAGGAGGATAATGTGAATTCTGGACTTCAGCTGCAAGAACAGAGGGAAAAGTAAATAATAGGCCAGCTTGAATTCCTTAATAAATGTACAATTTACTGCATTTATTTAACCTGGCTGGCTACCTGGCATACTAAAATCCTATTATTCTTTTCCATTTTTTTTTTTTAGTTAGTAGAAGAGGATTTATCTTTAACTTCACAGTAATGGGAAATTGTACCTTTTTTTTTCTTTTTTTCCTTGAGCTTCTAAATTTAAGTTTTAATGGGTTTTATTCTTTGAAGGGGAAATTATTTTGTCTTTGCTTAAATAATTATCCCACTCGTACATTCTTGACCAAGGCCCATCTGAAAACCTTAGTTCTAGTTCATGCTTTTTGATGGCACACTTTGGGTTAGCAAAGCTGTCCAAGAAAAATGAGAGGCCACTCCTCACACAATGAAACCACTTTCTTTGCATACTGCCAAACAGTCACTGTGGCATCGAAGATTCAAGGATGGAGGATGGAAATATTTCCTTTGGTGTTTAAGCTATGCTATCTCCACAACAGTAGGGTAAGAATTGCAGTTTGGAATAAGAGGGTCTACTGGTACAAGTATACTACGTCTTATTTTTAGAGTTTGCTTTTAGCTACTCAAATTTAATGAATCAAATTCTGTTTGTTCTATATTTTTTGCTCAAAACACTGCAATGTGGCTGTGAGATATATAGGTCATATCCTTCAGAAAAGAGCAAAAGTCCCATGTATATATTTTGGGGCACCATTTTGTAGCAGCCACAGAGGCAGCCATTTACCATGAGCTTAGCTAGACCACCTGAAACTCTAGGATAGTCCGCGTGCCTTCCCTGGTATGAAGAACTTTAGTTGGAATGCAGAGGATAATTTACAGAAGATGGGGAATGTGCAGTTAGCTCAGGATGCCGTAACAGAATACCATAAACTGGGTGGCTTGAACAAACATATATTCTCACAGTTCTGGAGTCTAGGGAGTCCAAGAACACGGAGGCTGCAGACTAGGTGCCTGGTGAGAGAACACTTCCTGGCTTTCAGATGGCATTTTCTCATCATACCCTCACATGGTGAAGAGCTGACAGAGGCAATGCAAACTCCCCCGTGTCTCCTCTAACGAGAGCACTAATCCCACTCATAAGGCTCCACCCTCATGCACCAATTACCTCCCAAAGTCCCCACCTCCATATACAACCACATTGGGGATTAGGGAGTCAATGTTTGAATTTGGGGAGAATACAAGCATTCAGTCCATAGCAAGTAAAGTAAACCTACCAATCATAGAGATGCAGAGCCGAATATTATTTTTAACCCATCTTCCTTCAATTCTTAATCTATTAGTAGAAATTAAAGTTGTGAATATGCCGCAAAATGATACTCTTTAGCACAAATTACTGAGTTAGTTATGGGTATGCAACCATAGAAAATGCAGGGCAATACTAACAGAAACATGAAGTAACCAAGCCTAAGACTAAATCATGACAATCCTTTATTCAGTACACACTCACTGAGTGCTTAATATGTGACCAGATACCAGATGATTTACAAAAGTCTGTTCTTATCCTCACAGATCTCTTTATAGAGGAAACTATGTGTCAAGTATTTACTACTGGCTGGTGGCTCACCTAGATAATACACATAACTATAATCCTGAACACCAAGAAATACTTAGTTGACCACCTGGTATTTGACAGACACTGTACTAGACCTGTGGAGATACACAAAATGAATTAGCCATGGTGATTGCCCATGAAGATGCTGTAATATAAATTGGAGAAAAACTAGTAAGCCTAAATGGATATCAGGGCTTTTTTTTTCTTTTTCTTTTTCTGAACCCACAAATAGTGAATAGGCCTTTTAAAGAAAATAAAAATAAATGGAAGACAAAGAAGTATGGTGTGATAGACTTCAAGCTATTCACATTCTTTTCCTGTGAATGCTTTTGAAGCAAAATCAGAAGCTACAGAGAAAGACAGGAAATGTTAAGTTGGTATGTGACAGTCTGAAAAAGCCCTCAATGTTTTTTTCACAATCAGGCATTGCAAACATGAAAAAGCTTAAGGCCTCCTTTTAAAGCAGCAGTGATTTGACTGAAAGTGATCACTTAAGGAAGACAAAGTATTACTGAGCCCAAATGTGGCTAGCCACACTAGTTGAACTGTCTCCAAACAAAATCCACAAAGGCAGAGAATGAAGCAGAATAGTCACATGAATCTTTGGGTGATTCAGAGAAAAAGAACAGACGATTTCACAGTTCTCTAAATTATTTAAGTAGCAACCTTCAAAGGAAGTAAAAGACTAAAAAATGTGTCATAAATGTAAGAACAGTATTATTTAAGAAAGAAACTTATAAGAATGTGTAGAGTTAATATTAGCTATTAAATACACTCAGTTAAAATGCCACTGCAAGTAAATTAATGAAAATGATATGAAAAGGACATAAAATTAATAAAAGAACTATATTTGTGAACATGACATTAGTCTCATTATAATTACTATTGTTTATTTTGTTGGAAACACAACTAATTTGAAAATGTTTAGCCAAGGCAATTTTTAAGACTTAAAGAAAAAAGTACAGAACTATGCAATGTAATTTAAAAGAAAGAAATTATTCAATAAAAATGATCTCTTATATGACTGAGAACAGTCAGTATTGATAGGTTAATACAGACATTCTTAGTGATGTTAGTGAAAACTGACAACTAGTCACTTTAGATGGTCTCTTCTCAAGGCACAAGTGTAACTGAATTCTCAGTTATGTCACAAAAAGAAGCTCTGACGGGCAGAGTGAGCTCTAAGTCAAAACCTGAGATAAATAAACTCAAGACTATTACCAATCTTCCCAATTCAAACAATATTTCTATGAAAAATGTGTAGATTGTTGAACTGATGAAAACTCAAACATAAAAAGACAGTGCAAGATACACACGTCCTAATCACCTACCCAAGAGGGGGATGCATGATTAAATTTATTTTTTATAACTGGCAGTTGTATTTCTAAAGAAAAGTCAGGTTATAGGTAACTTTGTTAAAATTGCAGGCCCTGGCCAGGGTGCTCAGTTGGTTAGAACACTGTCCCTGATATGCCAAGGTTTGGGGTTTGATTCCCAGTCAGGGCACATACAAGAATCAGCCAAATGAATGCATAAATAAGAGGAACACCAAAAAATCTCTCTCCTCCCCCCCGCCCCCTCTCTTCCTCCATCCTTCTCCAAAATAAATAAATAAATAAAAAATTGCAGAGCACTTCCACGGTGTATTGGAACTAGTTACATAGAACTCAGCACAAAGATATCAGAGGTTCTATCTGCTCCGGCAAAAGGGCCTCTTGGCCTTGGGGCCTACCTTCACCATATGGAACAATGGATTGGTAGAGGACTGGTCAAGGCTGGTAGAAACTTTCCTGTGGGTTCCATTTAAGAGAAACAGCAACAATTCTTCCCAACCTTAAGAAACAGATATGGCAGAATAGATAGATAATGGTGGTGTGAACCCACTTAATTATTAAACCATTAGAGGCCCAGTGCACAAAATTTGTGCATGGGTAGGGTTCCCAGTCCTGGCCGGCGATCAGGGCTGATCTGTGGGGCAACTGGCAGGGCAATCAGGGGTCTTCGCTGGCTCCCGCCTTGGCTGGCCTGGCGCTGCCCGCTTGCCGGCCTTGCTCCCTGCCGCCATCGCCGGTCAGGGCCTGTGGGCTGGGGGAAGCTCCTGTGTTGAGCATTTGCCCCTGGTGGTCAGTGTGCATCATAACGACCAGTCATTTTGCTGGTCGTTCTGCCATTCAGTCAATTTGCATAGTAGGCTTTTAGTATATAGAATAAGAGGAAAACATCTTTCATCAAAAGGTTAAACAAGTATTAATTACTCCAATGAATAAACTATCTGCTAACCCCTCATATATAGTATTTAATTTAATTTAAATTAGTAAGCCTTATCTTTTCTTAATTCTACTTTAAATTATCCATATTCTTTTAAGTTTCACCATGGCAAATGTCTGATTCATGGTTCAATATTATACTGTTTAATTTCTCTGAAAGGACTAAAAGGATCTTATGACCTGTGTAGAAGGATGGATTAGATAATTCCCAACTAATTCTTTGGAGAGTTAATGGGGTTTCAATATCATGCAAAAACAAGCTGTACCCTTTTAATAAATGGGAACCTTAAAAACGGAAAATTAGTAAGGATCCTAGGCCAGCCTCTGTGACATGGAAAGCCCTCAGAATCCAGGTATCTCCCTCGGCAGCTGCCAGAGTGCTGTCTAAACATAGCCTCGCAGCAAGGGCTTAATAAAAACACTTCTTCTAAAACTTTATATCCTGAGTCAGAACTTCATTCACCTCACTGAAAGAGAAAGGAAACACACCACTACTCTATTTTAAGCTTTCTTTGCTTTGCTGATGTTTGGGGGAAAAGAGGGAGGACGGAAAAGAGGGAGGGGAGAGAGAAGAAAGAGAAGGACAAGGAGAAGGACAAGGAGAGGAAAAGAGGAGAAAGAGCAATGCTGTCTGGCGTTATCTCTTGTCTGTAGACACACAGGAACCATTAGTCAAAGGAAAGTATTACCAGAAAGTTCCTAACATACCTTCCAACAAAGTTCTCCCTGACATATGGACACAAAGAAATAAGCTATGACTGAAAAGTGCTGCACCGGCAAGATTTGTGTACACAACATGTATATATACAATCTTTCTTAATAGAAAAAAATAGCCATTTAATGAGAAAGAAGTTTTTTAAACCTGCTTCTTGTTCATAGAAATGTTTAAATAATGTACTAACTCTTCAGGAAGTTTGGCTTTACTGAGGGGAAGGGTGTCAGGTTCAGTCCATAGCAGCCATCAGTGTGGTCAGCAGCCAGCCCGGGGTCGGTGGTGACGGGCCACAGCAGTGGGGAAAGCCATCCTAGAGAAAAATCAGAAATGAATCCTGGTTTGAAGCTGAGTTTTAGACATTTGAGAACTGAAAACAGAAATCACAGTTAAAATGATGTGCGTGCCTAGTAGCAAAGTGTGCTTTGGAGTTCATTAAACTTTACTTGCTGCATCACGAAAATTAAACTGGGCTGATCTAAATGTACATTAGTTTTTGCATTTTAAAGAATCCATTGGCTTGTCAATAACAATGTATTAAGATCTTTTCCTCATCTTAGAATAAATAGCTATGACAAACTCCATCAGATTATTTGTATTTCTTGAATATGCATCCATTATCTTATGCCAAAAATATATTTTTAAAAGTATATCACTCCTAAGGGAAAGTTATTCTCCCTTTTATTGGAAAAAGAAATAGACCATCCTTCACATTTCTTTTTATTGTTTGTTCATGTTACTATTAATTATAATGACATAACAATGATTTAGTTTTACTATATCCATTGTAATCAAATAAAATTTTACACTTATGGTTTAGTTTGAATGATCTAATTAAGTATGCCTACAGTTATAAGTTATTGTTTCATGATGAAAATTCAGGGTATCTAACCTTTCCCTACCCACCTAAATTTACTAAAGAAAAGTCTCTGGTGTTCTACATTTGTCTTCCAATAAATTTCAAATTCTAAGTTGACTGTTTTCCTATGAAATTTAGGTGTTTTTGTATTCATTTTCAGAGCAAGGAGATGCTAAACAATGTTTTTGCAGTAAAAGAGAATTCAAGAGAACCAGAATCTAGCATAAAGACTGTCTCTGATAAAAGTATACAGTTTGATTTTTTAAGATTCAATTGGACAATCGTTGTTTTTAACTAGAGTATGTAATCCATTACAGTTAATATAAAAGTTATTTATTTATTTATAACAGCCATATTACTTTATGGTTTCTACCTACTTCACCTGTCTTATTTTGTTTACCCTTTCTTTTTTCTCGCCTTCTTCTGAAATCCTTTTGTTATTCCCTTTTCTTTTTACTGTTGGTTTGGAAGTAATATGCTGTGTTTATTACTTTAGTGGATACTCTAGAAATTACAATGTGCATACTTAATCTACTAAAATCTACACTCATCCATATTTTTATCTTCTTTTTTTCACAAAAATATAAAGATATTAGAAAATTTAGCTCTATGTGGCAGTCACAGAAATGCTTCTCACATTTCTGCCATGGGGAGCATAGTTGACTCAGCCCCGTACTGCCTCTCTGAATCCTCCACCAAGAGGGTGTCAAGGCCGTGCATCCGCAAGCCAGTGGTCGGCAAACTCATTAGTCAACAGAGCCAAATATCAACAGTACTTCAAAATAGACTCGTCCAGGCCGAAAACTGACTTCTGTGCATGGGCCACGAAGTTTCAATTGCATTGTACGTTCGCGCGCACTTGGTATTTTGTGGAAGAGACACACTCAAGGGGCCAAAGAACCTCATGTGGCTCCCGAGCCACAGTTTGCCGACCACGGCTAGGCTGCTTGCTCTCATGCTTACCTCAGCATGACACATTGCCGGTTATAAAGATGGCCCACTCTTTTTTTTTTTTTTTTTTTCAATCCTTACCTGAGGACATGGTTAGAGATAAAAAGTGAGAGAGAGGGAGAGAAAAATCAATCAATTGCCTTCAGTATATGCTCCAACCAGGGACTGAACCCCAAACCCAGGTGTGCTCTCTGACCAGGAATCAAACCGGCACCCTTTCAGTGCACAAATGAGGTTCAGCCAACTGAGCCACTCCAGCCAGGCTGATGGAAAACTCCTGCTTAAGAACTCCCCATTGGCCTGACCGTATCTAGTCTGACTCCCCTCCCACCCAATGTTTCTCCTTCCTCCTCTCTTTTCACATATTGTGGCCTAACTGTTCTCCCACCTTCTTAGTTCTCTCTACTTTATTCTTTAGGGTGTTTCCTCCAGTCAATCCCTGGTACATATAATCTCATCAATATATACGGTATGAGGACCTAAACTAACACAATTATTCATTTATGCACTTCCAGACTTATATGATGTTGCTGGGTATTTTTTCTCTCTTTTTAATCCAATGAGACATAATTTTATTTTTAATACTACCTTTTATCTTTATTCCCTTTTGCCATTCACTCTGGAATAATTATTTCTTCTGAAAGAATTCTTTGAGATTCAATAGGCTTCTGCAATCTTTGGACTTAACCATCCTTCTGAAACTCTGATTATATGCACCTTAAACTCAATACCTTTTAACTTTTGTATTTTTATCACTTTGCCTCACTGTTTGGCATCCTGGGTAGTTTCTTTTGACCTACTTTCCAGCTCATGAATTTTCTTTTTAGGTATTTCAAAATTATATTTAACTACTTTGTTTTTAATATTAGGTATATTTTTTATTTCTAGAATTTCTATTTTCAGAAAAATCATTTATTATCTTTTGTTATAGATACATGTTCCTTGATTGCTTTTAGTTTTAAACATGGAATATCTGTTCTATCTTTTGTTGATACTTCCAATATTTGGTCTTTTGGTCTGTTTCTATTACTGTCTCTTCTCACATATGGTGGTTTGCTTCCTTATAGATTTGGGCTGTATATCCATAGGAAGAATTTCTAGTGATTATGACTTTCCAGTGATGATGTCCCCCTACCCTGCACCCTGGTAAGCTCTGTTCAGTGTCAAAAGGTCTTTCCTTTATGACCCAAATACTATCAAGTTCATAAAGTTTTCCAGCATGCCCTCAGCACAAAAGAATTTCAAAATGCTGCTTACCTGCCCATGTTCTGATTTAATTTAGATTTTGGCTCAATAATTTCTTACTCTTTTATCAGCTTTTCAACTCTTTAAAAATATTTTAAAAATACATTTCATAAAACATTTGTAATCATTTCCAGTGAGATACTTTGTCTAAACAAACTAGCTAATAATATGATTGAAAAGGGAATTTTGAATACTGACATAAAGTTAATATGATAAAGACTAATTTTAAAGTAATATACATTGATTTGCTATAGACAACTTGCATTAATTTTCTAGGTGCTTTGAAATGTTTGGTATAGGCCACATCAAGATTATCAAACAAAAGAGATTTGTCATTTTTAGCTCTCTACCAAAGAAATCACAATACTCAAGTTTATGAGCACCCAATTGATTATTTAGATATTTAAAATATCATAATTCTTATACCATTACTTATATTATATAGAGAGTTATAATCTAAATTGAGAGAAGAAAATGTCCTTCCTATTACAGCAAATATTCCTTAAGAAAAAAACACACACAACTAGTGCAATTGAGCAAAGAAAGTATTTCAGATATCCCACAAGAGAAATATGGACTAATAAAAATTTTAAGCTCTCGCCGAAACCGGTTTGGCTCAGTGGATAGAGCGTCGGCCTGCGGACTGAAGGGTCCCAGGTTCGATTCCGGTCAAGGGCATGTACCTGGGTTGCGGGCACTTCCCCAGTGGGGGATGTGCAGGAGGCAGCTGATCGATGTTTCTCTCTCATCGATGTTTCTAACTCTCTATCTCTCTCCCTTCTCTCTGTAAAAAATCAATAAAATATATTTAAAAAAAAAATTTTTAAGCTCTTAGTCCACCACACAATATACTTAGATAAGCACATATTTAAGCAAAATTTAACATATAATTGTGAATCCTCTCTTAACAATAATTACTGGATAAGAATACTATATCTGGATCCCAGTGTGAGAGAATTAACCTCAATCAGTATGAGTTGAGAAAGAAAAGTTCATTAGATAAATTATGCTTATCAGATAGTAAATGAGGTAGCAATGAGCCTTGCCCTGCATGGGGATATTCATAATCACTATTTGACTTATGATGGGACTTTATCCAGAAAGTGTGTCTCAATAGAGCAAGCTTCCTATCAATTTAGTAATAAAAACAATGTGCTGAGAAGAGACAACATAGCAAAGGTTACACTACAGAAAATATAAAATAGATTATATGTTTAATCCGGTTGTTGGCCTATTTATTTCAACTTTACAACCCATTGTACATTTCCCTGGAGGAATTAAGGAAATAAGGCTCTATCTTGATTGTCTAAATTTTTCTTGCCAGTCTTCTTTCTTCTCTTGCTCAAAATTTTAACCTTATAAATATTTTGGTTCTGTTGAGATCTTGGCCTCTGCCTATACAGAATTCTTTGTACTTTTACTTATATATCCATTTAATAAATATTTATTGAGCAAATACTATGTGCCCAGCAATGTCTAGGAGCTTGGGATCCAGTAATTGAAAGGATAGACCCAAACCCTGTTTGACAAATTTACTTCCTAATGTGAGAAAAGAGAAAGTAAACATGAGAAGTAGAAGATAATTTCAGAGAATGAAAAAAAATGCTATGAAGAAAATAAAAGAGATCACTAGAGAGTAGGGAGATAAGAAGTGGGCTTGTGAATTTAGCTATGGGAATCATAGAAAATCTAAAGAGGTACCATTTAAGCTACGTCTGTAGTGATGTGGAGGACAAAGCCATTCAAGGATTAACTTACATGTTAATGAAAATCACGTGGCCTAGGGATGACACATGGTGCATACTATTTTATCTCCTCTCTAACCCACACCCTACATTTCTCAGGTCTCTTAGTTCAAAGGGGAAGATAATATTCAAGGAAAATAATAAGAGGATGCTGAGGAAAAGAGGAAACATTATTTTCCACACGAAGGTACCAATGGAAATGTAACACTATTACAGGGGAGCACACAGCTGTGGAAAAGGGATCTGGGAAAAGTTTAAAGAAGAGGTACAGATTTGTGTTTTCAATAGTCCTATGTAGATACATAAAGAAACTAGGGTTGTTAACATTGTAAACAGAAGACTGAATTATGCTGTCAAGCGATTATAAGACTATTAGACAGAGAAGGGCTAGGTGTTCTCTTTATTTCCAAAGATATTTATGTTAGTGATGAGGGATAGGCATGAGGAAGGATGTCTTAACTAGAGGGTGCCTATACTTTTCCAAACAAAACTTGAATTTCCCTTTTAAACTTACAACACATTCCTTTCCACCTAGAAACTTTCAGCCATGTGTTAGAATAAGTGAACCCTGGGTTAGTCAAAATTCATGAAGATCCCCAGGACCTTTCTGAGGCCAGGCACAGAATCTTCTGTGAGAGTGCAATTGGGAAATAGTGCTTTCGATTGTTTTTTAAAGGGTTTACAGGACACTTAGGATGACCTAAACAGAGCCAACTTCAAATGTGGGTTACATCAATTTCTATCTAGGTGACTTTCAGCAAATTACTTAACCTCTATGGGTTTCATTTTGTCACCTGAAACTGTGACTAATGATAATTCTTATCTCGAAGGGTTTCTGAAGGAGAGATAAAGGAATACCTGTGAAAGCACCTGCTTGTGGCGAATACTATCATCAGAGACAGGATGTAAGTTAAGCTTTTGGGAGGGACATGAGAGAGGCTATCACATTTTAACCTGCTCAAGTAGTTTCATTAAAACAGACAGAGCAACTAGGATAGCAAAGGAAAATATCTATGGACTGCATTTTCAACAAAAGTAGGTGCAAAAGTGGCCCAAATCCCTTAATAACAATCGGTGATGGCTAACTACTTGAGTGGGTTTAGCAACTACCAGAGGAGGAAAAACATTTTTTTGTTGTGGTGGTTTGCTTGTTTTTTATGTTTTAATATCAAGAGCTCTGAATCCAGATATAGCCAAAAAGTAGCCTGGAAGAAGAGGAGTCCCAGCGAGTGAATTTTCACCAGTCGAAGAATAAACGGAAACACAGGGAAGTATACAAGCTTTGAAATAAAATAACATTATATTTTCAGGAACTGAAAAGCTTGGGGATGAGATTTTTAAACAGTAGAATCATAAGGAGAGTTGACAAAGCTCAGAAAAGACCTAAGAGGAGGGGGGGGGGGAGAGAGGAAGGAAAGGAATTATTTTCAGCAACGAGTATAGAATTGTAAAAACAAACAAATAGAAATACTCAGTTTTTTATTTTTCCAGTGGGAAATCTGAATGTAAGGCTGGTATGGCACCTCCATTACATCCTCAGAAATCCAGGCTTTTTATTTATTTTTTTTTCTGCTCTACTAGACTTATTGAGGGATTGTCATTCAAAGCCAAGGTCATTCAAAGTCACATGATTACTGATGCAGTGGCACTGGCATCTTTATTTCAAGCTGAATAGAGGGGATAAAGTGGCAATGAGGTCTATGCTAGTTGAATCTTCCCCCTTTTAAAAATTTTCCCTGAAAACCAGGCCAACTTTTACCTGTTTCTCATCAACCAGATCTTAGTTATTTAATCATCCTATCTACAAGGGGGTCTGAGAATGTCATTTTGTTATTGTTGTTTTCTGGTGTGTGTGTGCTTTTTTTTTGTTTTGTTTTTTTGAGCACATTGCTATCCTCCCCCAACAAATCAGAGTTTTTTAGTGAAGAAGTGGCGAGGAGACAACTAACAGTATGCTCAATTCTCATAAATGTCAACACCCTTTTCAGGTGAGAATTATAGGTTAATGCATGGCAGAGCAGCAGGTGTCAAATCCAGAAAACTATTTATATTTTGAACTTGTGCTGGAAGCCACAAGTATACAAATTTCACAACCTGGTAAAGTAGCACCTGAGCATGAAGCAGGGGGTCCCTCGGGGGTGTGGACGATGGAGCCCCAACGCGCTAGGGCGTCTGCATGCACGACTCCGGAGACCAGGTTCGGTGACGCAGATCCGTTTTATTGTGGAACTACAGGGGTATATATAGCATGAAGGGACCAATCAGAGGAAGACACATTGCTACAGGTGACCAATGGCTGAAAGGCTGGGGTACTGTGCACGTGGCTCTAGGAGTTAGTTCAGGCGGGCGTTGCTACTTCCTGGTGTGCCGAGGAAGCATGTCATGGTGGAGTGTGCTCACACCACTGCATCAGCCGCAGCGCTGAGACATGCTTCCCGAGCTCTACGTACATGAGCAGAATAGGAAAATAAGTGTTCAGTTGAATTTAGACTTAGATGTTGAACTGGGTCAATTTTGTTCTGTGGCCCCTGCCTACATTCACTTTATCTCATCGTCAACTTCCTCATAGAGTTGACCCTCTTTATCCACATATTTCATCTTTGCAAATTTATTAAATTGCTAACATTTACTTGTCACTCCAAAATCAATAATCATGGTGCTTTCATAGCCATTCACAGGCATGTATGGAGCAGCACAATATTTTTGTTGCCTGACTTACATGTGCTCACTGATTTTGAGCAAGGTGATGCTTGGCCTTCCGGTTTCAGCTGTCATACTGTAAACAAGTGTCCTTTTCACAGTCTGTGCATTGCCACCTCATTTCTCATTTTTGTTGGTGATCGTACTGTTTAATAAGGCCCCAAGAATAGTGCTGAAGTGCTGTCCAGTGTTCCTAAGTAAAAAAGGCTACAGCGTTCCTTATAGAGAAAATATGTTGGATAAGCTTTGTTCAAGCATGTTTTGCAGTTTTGTTTGGCCAAGACTTCAATGTTATTGAATCAATATATATTTAATAAAGTATATTTAAACAGAAACACACATAAAACAATGTTATGGATTTCTCAGTTAATGAAAATGTTACCAGAGGCTTGCAGGAACCTAATTCTGTATGTCCCGATACGGTTCAGTATTCACTAACTCAGTGTTTGTGACCTCTCTATGGAATATTAACTATCATGAAAACAAAATTGACTATATATCGACACCCAGAGGAACTTTCTTTAGACAGTCAGTGGACTATTCAGCAATGTGTTACCCAAAACACTATTCAATATCCTACATAAATGCAAGGAACTCCAGAGACACAAGGTCCTCAATACCCACAGCCAACCCTTTAGAAGCTTATAGATATGGAAGAGGCAAATATGTACAGTATAATGCAAACTAGGCTGTGATAAATGCTGTATTTTAAAAAAATATATTTTTACCGAGAGGGTGAGGGTGAGGAAGAGAGAAATATCAATGAAAGAGCGGATCATCGATTGGGATCAAGCCCACAACCCAGGCATGTGCCCTGATTAGGGATCGAACTGACTGCCGTTTGGTGCACAGGATGATGTCTAACCAACTGAGCCACACTGACCAGGGCTGATAAATGCTATATTTTGAATGCAATCAATTTCTGCCTATTCAACAAATTGGCAAAAGTGGGGCTTTTTATCTTATGTATGCTTTGAAAATCAAATTTAGAAGATGTTCTTAGATGCCTTTAACAAAAATCAGCCTTTCTATGAGGTTCACATTGTCAACAATTATCCTTACAAGTAAAAATGGGGGTCATTGCTCAGAAAATATAACTCAGCTTATATATTTTGGTTCTAATAATTTCTGCAGGTGTATTTCAACAAAAGTAAGACTCTTCCTTTTATGAAGCTAACTTTTGGTAATGGTATTATCTCTGATTTGTACAAAATGTTCTCTCTATTCTTCTACAGCATTTACAACTCCTCAATATTTTCCCTTTTATAGCAATTTAATTCTTATCATGACTTCTATTTTTTCCTACTTCCTTGGCATATCTTCTCCAACTCCTGAAGCCTGCATCACCTCATGATAGAAATCTAGTTATTCCAGTTATCCTCCAGTCATTTCAAACATTGTTGCCCTTGGCAACTTAATCTTTTACATAACCATCAAAATGTCATAAGATGTCCTTGAATATGTGTCATAGTGAAGCACATTCAACAGGGCTCTCAAAATAATGTTCGGAATGAATCTTAATTTATTTGCTCTTCAGTTTTTAGCTGAACAACTGAATTAAGACGTTTTCCACATTTGTTCAGTGATATTTTGAATCTAAATGAGTCATTCTACTTTTTATAATTTTCACATTATAATTGAAAAAAAAAATCTCCAAGCAAAAGATGATCTACTATTGCTACGTTTCAAAGGTTAGACTGGTAATCAAAAATTGCCTGCCAAGAGTGTTCTGTTTTCTGAGATGTATTCTTGTTGATTTCTGCTAACCATATGTATGTCTAACAAGAGAGAGTATTTATTTACCATTAATAGTGTTTTACATTTTCCCTAATAGATAGTCATCACTAAATAAGAGTGACATCAGAGTGTTGGGGATGTAAATTGTGATCTCTTCAATGCTTTATTTTGTCTTAACTGTTAGAAAGATGAACCATATGGCCTCTATTCAGATGTCTAGATTGATAAAATAGAAAGCTGCAGTTTCCTCAGACTGTGTCTCATCGACACTTAGACATATGAAAGAGCTCACAGTAGAAATACAAAGGCAAAGAGTTGTAACACTGGGCTTCCCTTGACTCATAAGCACTGGTATTGAAGGATGAAAGTGCCCTGCACATCCTCCCAACTGAGTCATAACAATTGGATCTCTGTTTTTGAAAGAGTCCGATAATGCTGCAGTGTTAAACAGTATCTAAACTACATATTTCTCCCATCTCTAATTTACGCATTTGAACTTTTTTTTTAACCAAAGATATTCATTATATTTTTTAAGCAGAACGTGAGGAATACCCTTGAGCCTTTATGAATGTGGTGATTGTGACATGGAAAGGCAAAAATGCCCCTGGCTTTCAACACACTAGTAATGTGGTCAGTGTATCTGCCCCTTATCTGAAAAGTGGAGAAATTATGCAGAGGAATCAGAGGCCCATTCCATAAAAACACAAAATTTTTATACTTTTTTATATTGAACACTCTGAATATCTGTTAAGTAGCTCAGCCATTTGAAAAATACTTTTCTGGGCACTCATACATGAAAAGTAGGAGGTAAGGACAGGTTACAAAGAAGAAAAATACATGATCCTTGTTTTTAGAAAAACTAAATATATAGTAAGAGAAACAAATATGTATAAAAATGTGACAAAAGTTTCAAAAAGAAGAAATATAAAAAAACAATTTAAATATACAATTGTGAGAGCCACTGTAGATCTTAAATCCTATCCCAGTGGCACTCTGGGGAGAAGGGGAGGGAAGGATGGACGCGACATCAGCCAGGCAGAAAGTCAGCCTTCTGTTTCCTCCATCTCGGTTTCATCTTCAGTTTCCAAGTTCTAGTTACTGCTGCTTCTTCTACTGCTTCCTTTTCTGTTTTCTCATGTCTGTCCCATTTTTTTTTTCTTTTCCTCCTTTGACTAATTTCTTTTTCTTGTAGATCTGCCTTCACAATGTGAGTCTGCATTTCTTCACAGCCCTTGAAGACCAACAGAGCTGCTTCCTTTCCACCATATAGAATGGGGCATAATCTGAAGCATATCGAGTTATTGTTTTATACCCAGAGTCTTTATTTGTTTTCCAAATCTAAGAGAAAATGTCTAGCTTTAGCACTCTTTGAGAGTTTGCAGGGAGCTGTCTTACAGATAAAATGTATAACTGCTGACTTTCTATTTTAAAAGAAAGGAAGATGTTATTTTAAACTAAATGGTAAAGTTAGTTGTACTTTACACTTGAGAAAAGAGTTAGTTCACAAGTTATATATTGGCACTTTTTACTTGTAAAAAACATACTTTTTGGAATATTAAAGTTACATGTCTTTTTCAAATATTTTAATAATGTAATGAAGAAAAAGTTACTCATGATGGCATTATTAAAAATCAAATATATTTTTATTTTTGTCATTAGCTTATACATTGCATTTGCTATATATATATATATGTATATTATATAACTAGAATAATTTAGTATTTTACTTTTTAAAATAGCTTTATTTAGGCACATAAAATAAACATACAATAAACTACACTTTTAATTTGTACAATTGAAATATTTTGATTGATAGGTACATTGGCAAATGATCACCACAATGAAGATAATGAACAGATTGGGGTTGTCAGAGTTGGGGGTGGGGATAGGAGAAATAGGTAAATGGAAACAAGGTAAAAAGAAAAATAAATAAATACAATGCATTACTGAGCAACACCAGTAAATAGCTTACTATTGTCTAATAATTTGTTACCAAAAAGAAAACACCTCTTTGAAAAAAGAACAACCTCAAATTGAATATAAACTGCTGCATGTATAGTGAAACTAAGCAGTGGCAACACAACCATACTTCAAATTCCAGAGGTTATCTACTAGATAATAAACAATGTATACCTAGGTGAAGTACTCCATAATTCAACAATCATTACCTATAGTCCTAAAAATGACAGTTTAAAAGGTGGGGGTTGGAGAGACATAATGAGCATATACATCACCTCCCCAGATTCCACATGCCCCTTTGTATTCCTTTTGCCCACTTCCTTACCCTCTCCCATCACAAGACAGCAAGTGATCTACTTTCTGTCACTCCAGCTTATCTTGTATTTTCTAGAACGCAGTATAAATAGAATTATGCACTATATGTTCTTTTTAGGGAGTGGTGGGTCTGGATTCTTTTGTTCAGACATTCTAGTAAATACATGGTTTCATCTTAATGTTGTTTTTATTTGAATTTTCCTAATGGCTAAAGATATTAAGCCTGTGCTTTTATTTCATGCATTTACCACCTTGAATGAAGTGTCTGTTCAAATTTTCCATTTTGTGTTAGGTTGTTTGTTTTCTTATTACTGAGTTTTGAAGGTTCATTTTATATTTTGGATACAAGTCCTTTCACAGACATGTGATTTTCAATCTCTTCTCCACGTATGTAGTTTGTCTTTTCATTCTTTGAACAGAGTCTTTAAAAGAGCAGTAGCTCTTAATTTTGCTGAAGTCTAATTTAGCAGGGTTTTTGTTTTTTTTTTAAGTTTATAGATTGTGCTTTTGGTGTTGTATCAAGAAATCTTTACCTAAGCCAAGGCAAAATTTCTCTCCTGTATTTTCTTCTAAAAGTTTCATAATGTTAGAGTTTTGGTCTATAACCCATTTGGGGTTAATTTTAGTATTTGGTACAAAATGTGGATTGAATTTCTTCTTTTTTTACATATAGATATACAGTTGTTATAATACTATTTGTTGAAAGATTATCCTTTCCCTCACTGACTTTCCTTTGCACCTTTGCTCAAAACCAGTTGTCCATAAATACGACTCCGTTTCTTCATTCTCTGTTCCATTCAGTTGGTCTAGTTCTCTGTTTTGACACCACCATTACCACTTTATATATATACTAGAGGCCCGGTGCACAAAATTTTGTGCACTCAGGGGGGAAGGGGAGGTCCCTCAGCCCGGCCTGTGCCCTCTTGCAGTCTGGGACCCCTCGGGAGATAATGCCCTGCTGGCTTAGGCCTGCTCCCGGGTGGCAGAGGGCAGGCCCAATCCCTAGGTGCAGCCCCTGGTCGGGGTCAGAGCAGGGCCCTTTGGGGAGTTGGGGCATCGCCCCCTGTCATGCACAGAGCAGGGCAGATTGGGAGGTTGCGATGCCACCCTCAGTCATGCTCAGGGTAGGGCCGATTGGGGGGTTGGGGCACTGCCCCCTGTCACACTCAAGGCAGGGTTGATAGGGAGGTTGCGGCCCCACCCCCTGTCACGCACATAGCAGGGCCCATCAGGGGGGTTGGGGCTCCATACCCTGTCACGCACAAAGCAGGGTCGATCATGGGGGTGGGGAGCTCCCCCCTGTCATGCACGGAGCAGGGCCCATCAGGGGGTTGAGGAGCTCCCCCCTGTCACTCATAGAGTAGGGCCGATAGGGGAGTTGGGGCACCGCCCCCTGTCACCCACAGAGCAGGGCCGATCAGGTAGTTGGGGTGCCGCCACTCTCACATTCAGGGCAGGGCCGATGGGGAGGTAATGGCTCTACCCTGTCACACACAGAGCAGGGCCCGTGGGAGGTGGAGGGGGGGTTGGGGCGCCGCACCCTGTCACACACAGAGCAGGGCCGATCGGGGGTTGGGGCACCGCAGCCTGTCACACACAGAGCTGCAGGGCGATCAGGGGGTTGGGGAGCTCCCCCGTATCAGGCACAGAGCAGGGCTGATCAGGAGTTTGGGGCACCTTTCCCTGTCACGAACAGAGCAGGGTGGATAGGGAGGTTGTGGCCCCGCCCCCTGTCACACACAGAGCCGCAGGGCGATCAGGGGGTTTGGGTGCTGCCCCCTGTCACCCTGATCCCGGTGCTGGGAGGCCTCGTGGCTCCGCTGATCCCGGTGCTGGAAGGCATATTACCCTTTTACTATATAGGGTAGAGGCCTGGTACAGGGGTGGGTGCCAGCTGGTTTGCCCTGAAGGGTGTCCTGGATCAGGGTGGGGGTCCCCACTGGAGTGCCTGGCCAGTCTGGGTGAGGGGATGATGGCTGTTTGCAGCTGGTCACACACCCTTCAGGGTGGGGGTCCCCACTGGGGTGCCTGGTCAGTCTGGGTGAGGGGCTGAGGGCTGACTGAAGCTCCCAACTGCCCCTTTTTTTCTTTTTATTCTGGGCCAGCTTTAGCTCTGGCTCCAGCTCTGAGGCCTCTGCTGCTGAAAGAAGGTATCTGGTTTGTTTGGTCCTATAATCGAAACAATGTATAACTCCAGCTCTGAGATCCCGGCTCGCTGAAAGCAGGTTTCTGGGGTTTTGTTTAGCTTCTATATTTGTTACAATGTTTCTTAAACTGCAAGCTCAGAGGCCGGCAAGGCAGGCAGGGAACGTTGGAGTCCTCCGTCACTGAAGCAAGCAAGTCTCATGTTAGTTTCAAACTGCCTGGCTGCCGGCTGCCATCTTGGCTGGCAGTTAATTTTCATATCTCGCTGATTAGCCAATGTGAAGGGTAGAGGTCGTACGCCAATTACCATGTTTCTCTTTTATTAGATAGGATGAAAATTATTGATATTGTTGGATTTAAATCTAGAATGATACTATTTTTACTTAAAAAAAATCCCATATGCTATTTTTGTATTTCCTCACTTTTTACTTCTATGGGATGAATTGAGTATATTTTATGGTACCATTTTATTCCCTTTGCTGGCTTATTAGCTAGCTATAAATCATTTGGATGTTATTTTAGCTGTTAAGTACTTTATTGTTTATAGCGTACATATTCAATTTATCACTGTCTACCTTCCAGTTCACTATACCACTTTATATACAGTAGAAGAACCTTATAAAAATATACTTCCCATTTTTTGTTTCCAAGACTCTATAATATTATTATCAGACATTTTGTTCCTATGTGTTACAAATATATAATACATTATTTTGGCTTTAAGCAATTCAAAATGTGAAAGATTTAAATAATAAGAAAATATGGTTAATTATGACCACAGTAATTACCATTTTTACTCCTCTCTACTCCATATAGATTCAGATTTTCATCCAGTGCAATTTTTCTCCTGTGTGAATGACTTTCTTTAGCATTATAGAACATTTCTGCTGGTGATGAATTCTTTCAGTTTTTGTTTGAGTAAGTATTTTTGCCTTTGTTTCTGAAAGATATTTTTGCTGTGTGTGGATTTCCAGGTTTGCAGATATTTTTAAAAATATTTTTAACGTACCTCTCTCTGTTTCCAAGTAGAAATTTGCTATCACCATATGTTTTCTCACTGTACTTACTGTTGATTTGCTCTCCATGTTTTTATCTCTTTATCACTGGTCTTAAGCAATTAGATTCTTATGCACCGTGGTGTGATTTTCTTCATTTTTTCTTGTGCTTGGGGTTCATATTGATTCTTGGTTCTACGCATTTTTACAACTTTAACTGAATTAGGAAGATATTTAGTCTTTATTTCTTTGAATGTACTTTCTCCTCCTGTACTTTCTATTATCCTTTTTAGGACTCGAGTTATATGTTTATTTAGTTTCTTGAATTTATTTTAAATTTTATTTGTTCTTTGTTCATTTTTTCAGTTTTGTTCATTGTTTCATGTTGTTACTATTATTATATCTTTAAGCTCATTAATATTTTCCTGAAATATACAATCTATCCTTCATCCTAGCCAGTGTATTCTTCATGTCAGATATTGTAGTTTTCATCTCTATAAGTTCATTTGGATTGTTTATATGTATATACTAGAGGCCCGATGCACGAAATTTATGTAAGGGCCTTGGCCCTGGCCCCCACCTGCTGCCGCCATGGCCCAGGGGCCTCTGCCACCTCTGCCTCAGCCCCCGCCCTCTGCAGCTTTGTCTGGAAGGAAGGACGTCTGGAAGGACATCCAGTCTAATGAGCATATTACCCTTTTATTATTATAGATACCTCCCATGTTTCTATGTAAAAAGTTCAAACTTTGTTCTTGAACTTATAGAATATAGTCATAATAACTGTCTTAATGTCTTTATTTACTAATGATCTCAATCTCATGTGTGTCATTTCTGTGTCAGGTTTAATTGATTATTTTCTGTTTTCAATATAAGTTTTATTTTCTGCTTATTTGAATGCTTAGTAATTTCTGATTAGATATCAGACATTGTTATTCACTCCGGTTGAGGGCTGAATTATTTTGTATTCCTATCAATATTTATGAGCTTTGTTCTAGTACATCCTCAAGTTACTTGGACACAGTTTTTACTTTCAGGTCTTCTATTAAGCTTTGTTATGTAGGCCAGTGTTAATTTTCATCTACGGTTCATGTTTTTCATTACTAAGATAAAACACTGTTTAGTATTCTAACTAGGTATCAATGAACTCTAAATTTTTCAAATTTTGCAAAGAACAGATATTGACTCAGCCCTGTCAAGTCTGAGTACTACTTTTTTTAATCCTTCACGTAGTTCTTTTCCCCAGCTACTTAGAAGTTTCCTCAAGTACATGAGCTAATTAGGACTCACCTGAATACTGATAGGGACCATCTGTAAGTCTCAGAGTTGACTGTGTTGCTTTCTCCTCTGTGGCACTCCATGGTACTGTGAACTCAGCCTGCTTTGACTTTCTAAAACTTCCTTTTAGTTTTCATCAACTCTGAGAAACCTCCAGGTTCAACCTGGGTTTTTCCCTGCCTCAGCCACAGCTTAAAAACTTTGGCCAGGCAGTAAGTTGAGAAAATCATCAGACTCACTTTTTTTGCTTTCTTTCTCTCAAGGATCACTATTTCTCATTGCCTGCTGTCCTATATCTTGCGTGTCACAGTTTCATATACTTTGTTGGGTATTTTAGTTGTTTCAAAGGACTTGTATGCATGCATATAAGCATAAGCGATGGATGTGGACAACAGGGGGTGAGGGTGAGGGCAGGATTGGGGGGATGAGGGGACTTGGGGGGATAAGGACACATTTGTAATATCTTAATCAATAAAGGGGGAAAAAAGAAAAAAAGAGAGAGAAAGAAATCCAGATCACCGTACTCTATCTTGAGTAAAAGTGGAAGTCTCAGTAAAAGGGGTTATTTTTTTAATGTAACATTATAGAATAAGCTTTTGCTTTTCATTAATAATTATTAAAAGTATATTTAAATGTATTTGTAATGTTTTACTGTGTGGATGTAGTATAGTTTTAAAAAGTGTATTATTATGAATAATGTTTCTACAAAGTTTTCTTTACCTTTATTGGCATTGGATTATTTATCTGGAATATATTTAGAGAAATGGAATAATGAAGTCCAAAGAACTGAACATTGTTTTAGCTTTCTAAAGCCGCCTTAAAATACCACAAACTGTGTGGCTTAAACACCATACTTTATTGTTTCAAAGTTTTGGAGGCTAGAAGTCGGAAATCAAGATTTCAGCAAGATTGATTCTTCTGGAGGGATGAGGGAAAATCATTCCCATCCATCTCCCCAAGTTTCTGGTAGTTTTCTGTCAATCTTTGGCATTTCTTGAAGAATCTCTGCCGCCATCTTCATACGGCATCCTCCATATGTACATGTCTGTGTCCAAATTTCCCCTTTAATAAGGGCAATGGTCATATTAAAATTAGGGGCCCACTTTGCTCCACATGACCTCACTTAATTAACACCTTTGCAATGACTCTATTTTCCAGTAAGTGCACAATCTGAGGTACTATGGATTAGGGCTTCAATATATGAATTTTGATTAGACACAATACAACCCATAATAAACATATTTAAATTCCATTACATGTTTCCAAATTGATTCTAGAAGGGTTGTAACATCAAAAAAATTATATATTAATACTAGAGGCCCAGTACACAAAAATTTGTGCACTCGGGGGGAAGGGGGGTTCCCTCAGCCCGGCCTGTGCCCTCTCGCAGTCTGGGACCCCTCGGGAGATAACGACCTGCTGGCTTAGGCCTGCTCCCGGGTGGCAGAGGGCAGGCCCAATCCCTAGGTGCAGCCCCTGGTCGGGCTCAGAGCAGGGCCGATTGGGGGGTTGGGGCACCACCCCCTGTCACACTCAAGGCAGGGTCGAAGGGGAGGTTGCGGCGCGACCCCCTGTCATGCACAGAGCAGGGCCAATCCGGGGGTTGGGGCACTGCCCCCTGTCACGCACAGAGCAGGGCCCATCAGGGGGGTTGGGGCTCCGTACCCTGTCATGCACAGAGCAGGGCCCATCACGGGGTTGGGGAGCTCCCTCCTGTCAGGCACAGAGCAGGGCCCATCAGGGGGTTGAGGAGCTCCCCCCGTCACACACAGAGCAGGGCGGATGAATGGGTTGGGGCGCCGCCCTCTATCACCCAGAGGGCAGGGCCAATCAGGGAATTGGGGCGCCGCCACTGTCACACTCAGGGCAGGTCTGATGGGGAGGTTATGGCTCTACCCCATCACACACAGAGCAGGGCCCGTAGGGGGGTGGGGGGGGCTGGGGCACCACCCTCTATCACCCACAGAGCAGGGCCGATCAGGGGGTTGGGGCGCCACCACTCTCACACTCAGGGCAGGGCCGATGGGGAGGTTATGGCTCTACCCCGTCACACACAGAGCAGGGCCCGGGATGGGGGGGGGGGGGGTTGGGGTGCCACACCCTGTCACACACAAAGCAGGGCCAATCAGGGTGTTTGGTCGCTGCCCCCTGTCATGCTGATCCCGGTGCCGGGAGGCCTCTCGGCTCCGCTGATCTCGATGCTGGGAGGCGTATTACCCTTTTACTATATAGGGTAGAGGCCTGGTGCATGGGTGGCTGCCAGCTCGTTTGCCCTGAAGGGTGTCCTGGATCAGGGTTGGGGTCCCCACTGGGGTGCCTGTCCAGCCTGTGTGAGGGGATGATGGCTGTTTGCAGCTGGTCACACACCCTTCAGGGTGGGGGTCCCCACTGGGGTGCCTGGCCAGTCTGGGTGAAGGGCTGAGGGCTGTTTTCAGGCTTGGGGGTGACTGAAGCTCCCAACCACTCCTTTTTTCCTTTTTTTAATTTTTATTCTGGGCCAGCTTTAGCTTGAGGCTTGGCTCCAGCTCTTAGGCCTCTGCTCCTGAAAGTGGGTTTCTGGCCTTTGCATACAATGTTGTGAATCTGCTGGCTGAAGTCCGGTGGTATTTGTTACAATGTTTGAAACTGCAGGCTCAGAGGCCTACATCCGCAGGCGGGGAACGTTGGTTTCCTCCGTCACTGAGGCAAGCAAGCCTCATGTTAGTTTCAAGCTGCCTGGCTGCCGGCCGCCATCTTGGCTGACAGTTATTTTGCATATCTCGCTGATTAGCCAATGAAAAGGGTAGCGGTCGGTCGTACGCCAATTACCATGTTTCTCTTTTATTAGTGTAGATGCATTTTTGCACAACAATTTAAATAACTTGTAAGAAAATTTAAATAATTGAGTAAAGCAACTTGTATTTGACCATAATAAAATATTATGAATCAAAATATTTTAGGTATATATACTCATTCTTCTATAAGTATTTTATAAGTTTTAAAATATATTGTAGCATTTTGCAATTCTCCTTCTCTGATCCCTTTGATCTCCCTCTGCTCCTGCTCTGGATTAGATCAATGTTTTCCATTTCAATTTCCATTGACCTTTTTTCCTACATGAACCTTTTTTGGCTTGTTTAATTTATCTCCATTTTCCAAGCTACTTTTACAGGTAAATGTTTGAAAAGCATCTGTGCTTTTCCTAAAAGGAAATGAACTCCATCAGCAAGTGTAGTATGTATACTTTTCTTAAATTGACATGAAATCCATCATAAAGTGTTATTTTAAAGAGGATTTATCTTAATGTCTCTAAAATATTAGTAAACAAGGCAAATCAGAGTAATTCAAATAACTGCATATTCACTATTCCCATTCCCATTTCTGTAGGTGTGTCAGGGTCCAGATATGACCTGGACTGGAATTTAAAAATATCTTAATTTTCACAAATTTCTGATACATAAAGCCACCAAGAAATGATTTAAATAAAAATTTGTAACTGAATACAAATAAAAGTGTTAATCTTTGGACTGGAGGTAGGAATATAAGGGATGGGAGTGGCAAAATGGTAACTTTCTCAGACATGATCTTTTAACCTCCTTGTTTATTTTAGACCCCATAATAATTTTCAGTGTATTAATGCTAGCATAATTTTATCATGGAGGCTGAAGAAAATTCGGTGGCCAAAAATAATTGAAATTGTTCTTTCAACAATATTTAGTAACTATTCTATGCCAAATACTGTGCTAGGTATTAAACATACTGGTAAAGTGGTGAAAGGGGACCTGAATTAAGATTTGTCTGACTCTTAAAATCTAGTCAAAAGACAACATTAGCAAAAATATATACAGGGCTTCCCCCCACCCCCCAAAAAAATGTATACAAACCTTAACAGCTAATATCTCAATTTTGAAAAATGAAATGTATTACAATAAACACTGCCTTTATAATTATTCAAAGTGTGTGTATACATTTTGGGGGATACTGTATATATATATATATATATATATATATATATATACACACATATATATATATTCTACTAATTATTAATGAAAATAATAATGATCCATATTAAAACAGAAGTAACTTAATTCAGATTGGGAGATATGGTAAGGGTTATCTCAAGAGAAAACTTTAAGCTAGTACCTGAGGAATGAGTGGGTATTTGCCAGGGATAAATAAAAGGAAGGGTATTTCAGGTAGAGGAAAGGAAAGGATACCAGAAAGAACTTGATATATTCAAATAATTAAAGGACAACATGGCTGGAATATGATGATCAAGAGTGATGAGATTAGGTTGAAGAGTAAGGCAGGAGTATAACAATGTAAGGCATTGTCAGGCCTGTTTACATTTGGAATTTTAATATAATGGATATTAATTTTAAAAGTATAGATAATAAGTTTGGAATATGTCTAACTTAACTCTTTCAAAAGGAATGGTTGGTAAAAAACAAAAGAGGAAGCAGGTAATTCAAGATGGGAGAGTTGTGGCAGTTGATGTGGGCAAAGTATATCAATTTAGATATATTTTTGAGGAAGCAGTGGAAACAACAAAACAAAAAAGAGGAACTATTTTTTTTAATTTGATGTAGCAAGTAAAGACAGGCAAAGGGATATCTCAAAAATATTCTACTTCTTTGGCTCAAGTAACTGGGTAGTTTAATGCTAAGTGCTTATAACAGGAGAACCAGAGGAAGGTTAAGTTTGACCCAAAGACTGAGTTTAATTTTAGATATATTAAGGAATTTAATTAAGTTGACTGTCTGATATACATGAGATATCAACAAGAAACTGACTATAAAAGTCTAGAAATACAAGAGTGGCCTGAGTTAGGAGCACAAATTTGTGAGTCACTGCCATATAAATGTTCTTGAACACCAAGTAAATAAATATGATCATCTAGTGAGAAAGTCTAGAATAAAAACTATACATCCAAAGGCGTCTTCTATAGAATGCCTACCTTTAGCAATTGCTTAGAGTAGGAAACAACACCTAACAGAACTAGGGAGGAGCACTTGGAGGTCAGAAGATAACAGTGGACAGAAAGGGTGGTACCTGGAAAACCAGAAAGGAGAGACTTCGTACACTAATGGCTGAGAGGACCATTCTATTTTGGTTGCATAGAGGTTCTGCAGCTTTAGAAAGAGCTGTTTCTTAGGGAAAGTAAGAGGAGATTCCCAACGGTGTGATTTAAAGAGTAAAAGGTAAATAAAATGTAGAAACAGTAGAGCAAGTGATGCTTATGATGCTCTGGGTTATACAGAGGAATAAAATACAACAGAGTTTGGCTAAAAGAGATGTGACATCAAAGTTTTGTTTTTGTCCTTTTAAATAGGTATGAATTTCCAGAGTTTTTAAGCTGTTGGGGAAGGTGCTGCTGATAAAATGGAATAAATATGCAGGGAGAGAGGGGATCCAAATAATAAAAGTCAAAACATAAAAGGTGTCAGCATTCGACATGAGTAGGGCCTTCACTTTGCCATAAAGTAGGACAGAAGACTAAGATGGTACAGATATATGGAAACTTGGTAAAAGGAAGATGAGAGTAGTATTGAAAAAAAGAACAAAGATTTTCTCATTCCTTTTAGCAAATGTGATGATTGCACTAATCTATAATAATAAAAGCGTAGTGTGCTAATTAGACTTGACAGCCAAACGACCTTATGGACATCATTCTGGGCATCCTTCTGATGAAGCCACAGCATCAAGGGCTAAGGCAGAGGCAGTTAGAGGTGATCAAGCAGGCAGGTGAACAGTTAGTGGTGATCAGGCAGGCAGGTGAGTGGTTAGGAGTGATCAGGCAGGCAGGTGGAGAGGTTAGGGGTGATCAGGCAGGCAGGCAGGTGAATGGTGAGGAGATAGCTGTCCTGGATTGTGAGAGGGTGCAGGCTGGGCTGAGGGACCCACACCCCATGCACTAATTTTGTGCACCAAGCTTCTAGCTAATTATAAAATACAATAAATGCTACTTTATATATTATCTATCTATATAAAACCCTAATATGCAAATTGATTGACTGGCAGAATGACCAGCAGAACGACCAGTTGCTATGACACACACTGACCACCTGGGGCAGATACTCAACACAGGAGCTGCCCCCAGCCTGCAGGTCCTGACTGGTGGTGGCAGGGGGTAGAGCTAGCGAGTGGGCAGCACCAGGCCAGCCAAGGCAGGTGTGAGCAGGGGCCCCTGATAACCCCGCTTGTCACCCCACAGATTGGCCCTGATCACTGGCCAGGCCTAGGGACCCTACCTGTGCACAAATTTTGTGCACCGGGCTTGTAGTAGAGGTATATTAGACTTTCTGTAAAAATAAAATGTAAAAAAAAATACAGTTAAATGTACAGCAAGTCAGGCAATGGAATGTTCTCCTTTTGCACTTCATCTTATAAAGCAATTGGTAGATTTTTTTATATAATAACTAGAGGCCCGGTGCACAAAAATTTCTGCACTCGGGGGGGGCGAGGAGGTCCCTCAGCCTGGCCTGTGCCCTCTCGCAGTCTGGGACTCCTCGGGAGATAACGACCTGCTGGCTTAGGCCCGCTCCTGGGTGGCAGAGGGCAGGCCCAATCCCTAGGTGCAGCCCCTGGTCGGGCTCAGAGCAGGGCCAATTGGGGAGTTGGGGCGCCACCCCCTGTCACGCACAGAGCAGGGTCGATCAGGGGGTTGGGGAGCTCCCCCTTGTCACGCACAGAAAAGGGCTGATCAGGGGGTTGAGGAGCTCCCCCCTGTCACTCACAGAGTAGGGCCGATAGGGGAGTTGGGGCACCGCCCCCTGTCACACACAGAGCAGGGTGGATCAGAGGGTTGGGGCGCCGCCACTGTCACACTCAGGGCAGGGCCGATGGGGAGGTTATGGCTCTACCTCATCACACACAGAGCAGGGCCCGTGTGGGGCTGGGGGGGGGGGAGGGGGATTGGAGCGCTGTACCTTGTCACACACAGAGCAGGGCCGATCAGGGGGGTTTGGTCGCTGCCCCCTGTCACGCTGATCCCGGTGCTGGGAGGCCTCACGGCTCTGCCGATCCCGGTGCTGGGAGGCATATTACCCTTTTACTATATAAGATAGAGGCCTGATGCATGGGTGGGGGCCAGCTGGTTTGCCCTGAAGGGTGTCCTGGATCAGGGTTGGGGTCCCCACTGGGGTGCCTGGCCAGCCTGGGTGAGGGGATGATGGCTGTTTGCAGCTGGTCACACATCCTTCAGGGTGGGAGTCCCCACTGGGGTGCCTGGCCAGCCTGGGTGAGGGCCGTTTTCAGGCTGACGGGTGACTGAAGCTCCCAACCTGTCCTTTTTTCC
The DNA here is from genome assembly GCF_014108235.1 of Myotis myotis. Taxonomy (NCBI): domain Eukaryota; kingdom Metazoa; phylum Chordata; class Mammalia; order Chiroptera; family Vespertilionidae; genus Myotis; species Myotis myotis. The sequence goes on along the minus strand of NW_023416335.1, from coordinate 57,008,744 downwards.
TTTTTTTTTCATTCTGGGCCAACTTTAGCTCTGAGGCTCAGCTCCAGCTATGAGACTTCCACTGCTGAAAGCAGGTTTCTGGCCTTTGTTTACCCTTCTGTATTGGAAACAATGTTGCAGTCCTGCTGGCTGAAGCCTGGGGTTTTGTTTTGCTTCTATTTTTGTAACATAGTTGCTTAGAGTGCAGCTGAGAGGCCTGCAGCGGCAGGGGGGAACCTTGGAGTCCTCCGTCACTGAAGCAAGCAAGCCTCATGTTAGCTTCAAGCTGCCTGGCTGCCGGCCGCCATCTTGGCTGGCAGTTAATTTGCATATCTCGCTGATTAGCCAATGGGAAGGGTAGCGGTCGTACGCCAATTACCATGTTTCTGTTTTATTAGATAGGATAGCCAAATGGCAATCCTGCCTTAAAGTTTAAGGACCAAAACAAAAGCCCAATTTATGTGCATGTTTGGGAGTACGTTTGGTGAAATATGCTGCTAGAAATCTTCAAAAGCTGAAGGGCTTATGGCTCTAATATAAAAACAGCTTTATTCCAACTGTAGAAATCTGGTAATACATGTAATAAAACATAACAGCCCCAATAAAGAATATTGTTTTCCACTCTTATCCTACCCTACAATCTTAGGTTTATAGCAGTTCTTTGTTTGTTTTTTTCTGTTAAGTAAAATACATTGGCAAGGAGCTATTACATAATATTTATCATAACAATCCAGGAAAGAAATTTTCTTCCTGGTCTATTTACTTCAGTGATTTATTCTCTTCTCTCCATCCTTGGATTCTAACTGAAAAACTCTAAAATCCAGTTTTAGTTCCATCAAGAACCAAATAACTTCTTAGAATAAGGTGTTGTGGTAGATTTATCTCCCTTTCTTTCTCTGTCTCCCCTTCCTTCCTTCCTTCCTTCTTCCTCCCCCCCCCTTCATTTCTTTTTTGTCCTGCCTGCCAAGACTGCCTGAAGATTTGAAGATAGAAAGATGTTTATTCCAAAATAACTTTCATAAAATTAACATGATGGCAATATTGGCTACCTAAAAAGTGAGTCTTGAATATCTTCCAAGGTCATTTTTAATTCTCTAACTTAATATCATTGTAAAATGATCAATATTCTCATAAATAAGTTTAGAACCAGGAAAAAAGAGAAAACGTGTCAGCGATTGTGTGAACATTCAATTATCCAAGGTAACCCCATTCCCTTTCAGTTGAATTCACTGTCTGGCATTTGTTCAGAATGCCTATACACTAGCCTAATTTTGGAGATGTACTTGGAAAGCTGCCCAGAGTCAGAATCCTAATTATAGATCCAATGGCCGTGGTAATATCAGGAAATGCCAGGAGAGTTTTCAGGGCAAAAGACAAATGAGGCTTGGTCTATGTTACTTGTTTGGACTTCTGAAGAAATTTAAAGAATAAATAAACTTTGATTTGTAGAAAGGAAAACTAATATTTTTTTCAATTCATTTAATCAAGCTTTAATCAATACCAACTAACACCAAAAAGAATTTTAAAAGGTTATCTGATCTCTTCCCCCATTTTAAGCATATTCCTTTATCTAAATGCTTCTATGCAAATGGCAATTAGAATCTTAATTTAAGCTTATAAATATTCTTAAACATCTTCAAAAGTGGTAATTATGCAATCACTTTTCCTCTGCTGCTCCTGAGACTCACTCACAGTTAGGCTATTTCTCTCCTTGTGTTTAGAGAAGCATTATGTGTTGCAACTTAAAATGACTTCTCGTTCTGATGTTAATGAGGATTATCTTTCTGAAAAATGATAGCTCTTTTTACAGAATTTTGTCAAAACAGATTCAAAACCAAGCCCATTTAAAACAGTCAACAATAATTCTCTAGAGGTGCAGAGAATATTTTCTTAATACTTTTCTCACCTTTTTAAAGAAATGTACCTTAATTGAATTTTCAATAACTGTCAACATTGGTAAGGAGGAAATTATCACAACCATATATGTATTTTATGATTTCTCTGAAGTAAAATAATCTCAGATTTTAATATTATTCTTGTCAGTGAACAATTTGGCATCAGGATTGAATATTGGGATAAATCATACTTTGGTAGAAGCTACTGCTTCAGGAAAGAAGGGATTCCCGAGCTAGACTTAAAAGAACAAGAAAAGTTCAGAAAGCAGAGATTCTGAATGCCATTCTCATCTGAAGGGACCATGATGATATAGGGTTATTGTGAATTCTCTCTTAAAGGTCCATTATATTTTTTGCTCCTGTATCTGAATTATTAGTATCTCCTTGTTCTTCTATTTCTTTTATATTTTCATGGTTCTCAATGTAAGCCAGCCTGCTTTCTCACTTCTATTTACCCTGGTGCCTGAATGCAAGGCAGTGATTTGGAAAGCTGTAGCAGTAAGTTTTAGGAGTTTGCAGTTTGGCAAATCATATTGCTATGTGAGGGTATACATGATGCAATGCAAGTATTTGCCACCACAAGCAACTAATGTCATAATTTTGCTAAAGAAAGAAAATACCCAAAGAGTATAGAACTTTTGGAAATTTTGCCATAAAGGCAAATAGACTTTCACTAATCATTTTATCAAATATTTTATCATACCTATCTCAAATGTCATTTCTCTGGTAGGATGGGATTTTCATCAGTAGAGATAAATAGTACTAAATGAAATGTGCAGGGGAAATAAATTTTATACAAAATAATTATATATATTCATTTACATCTACATAATTATGTATATATAAATGACTGTATATACACACAAAGGACTATATATGGTATGTATACACATATATATATTTAAAATGTTAGCCTAAAATTATTATTATAATTTCCATTTTCAAAACACAAATGAATTAATTTCTTTTTATAAGTTGAACACAAAAACAGAACTTTATTTCTCATTCTAAACAAAGTATTTCACAATTTCCCATTTAGAAATTACAAGGCAGCACTGGCTGGGTAGCTCAGTTGGTTGGAGTGTTGTCCAATATATCAAGTTGTAAGGTTGTATGTTAGATCCTTAGGGAGAAAGAAAGAAAGAAAGAAAGAAAGAAAGAAAGAAAGAAAGAAAGAAAGAAAGAAAGAAAGAAAGAAAGAAAGAAAGAAAGAAAGAAAGAAAGAAGGAAGGAAGGAAGGAAGGAAGGAAGGAAGGAAGAAAGAAGAAAGAAAGAAGGAAAGAAGGAAAGAAGGAAAGAAGGAAAGAAAGAGAAAGGAAAGAAAGGAAAGGAAAAGGAAAGGAAAGGAAAGGAAAGGAAAGGAAGGAAGGAAAGGAAAGGAAAGAAGGAAAGGAAAAGGAAAAAGGAAAGGAAAGGAAGAAGTGAAAGGAAAGGGAGGAGGGAAGGAGGGTGGGAGGAGGGAGGGGAGAGAGGGGAGGAAAAGAAGAAAAGAAAAAAGAAAAGAAAGAAAAGACTAAAGACAGAAAGAATCCCGAAGCCATCCGATCCCTCCTCAGAGAGAACCCCAGGACCCTATCACCAAAGGCCCTCAGATCCAGACCCAGAGGAAAAGCCCCCCTCCGCCTCCTCAGGAACATTCCCAGACTTCCTTCCTCCTTCCTTAAATCGCCCTCTCTACCTATCATTAGGATTTTCCTCCTCTTTTGCCCTTTATGTCATATTGACTGTAAATGAAAGGGTTGCTTGACTGACTCTATAACATAGAAACCAGCTGTGTAGTGGTGGGTTACTCATTACATTTTAATTATCACTTGCTATTCATAAAAGAGGATTAAAATGGTTAGCATGTTTGCTAATAAAATAAAAATATGAAAAAAACACTTCATTCTTGGAAGCATTTTTGATAAAGTGCATGTTGACATCAGAGAACAGAGTTCCATATGACAGTGTCCTGGGCTATATCTATACTAATAAAAGGGTAATATGCTAATTAGACCGGGTCAACTGGACATCTTCCAGTCATCGGGTCCTCCTTCCAGACAAAGCCATGGTGGCAGGGGCTGAGGCAGAGGCTGTTAGGGATGATCAGGCAAGCAGGCAAGTGAGCAGTTAGGAGCCAGCGGTTCTGGATTGCAAGAGGGATGTCCGACTACCAGTAGTCAGACATCCTCCAAGGGGTCCCAGATTGGTGAAAGTGCAGGCCAGGCTGAGAACTACTCCCCACACCCCCGTGCATGAATTTTGTGCATCGGGTCTCTAGTCTATTATAATAAAAGCATAATATACAAATCAACCAAACAACTGGACAGTGGAATGACCATCTGGAAGACCTTCCAGATGACCACACTATGACATGCACTGGCACCAGGCCAGCCAAGGCATGGGCAATGTGATTGGGAGGGGGGCCCCGCCATCACCCCACGAACACCCCTCAGAGGGAGGCCCAGGCCATCCTCTGCGTGGTGACCCATCACGGATCCCTGGCCAGGTGGGCTGGGCCTCCCTCTACTGGGTGATTAATCATGGAACCCTGTGATTGATTGCCTTGCAGAGAGTGGCCCAGGCCACCCGACTGGTGGTGCTATGGCAAATGGGCAGGGCCTTCCTCTGCAAGGCAATCAACCTGGGGGCCCTGCAATTGATTGCCCCACCGAGGGAGGTGCAGGCCAGCCAAGCAATCACACCTAATGCCTGTCGCTCACAGAAAGAGGCAACCAGTGGCAAGGAGGGGGGGCAGGGTCAGCTGCCGGCAGCCAGGGGAAGGAAGAAAAGCCCCAATAGGCTCTGATTGCCAGCCAGGCCTAGGGACCCTACCTGAGGGGTCTCGGATTGCGAGACGGCAGAGGCCGAGCTGAGGGACACTCCTCCCATGCACAAATTGCATGCACCAGGCCTCTAGTTGTCTATAAAAACCTCAATGGGAACTTGATCTGTATTAGTACTAAAAAGATACTCCAAGTTTAAATTACAGGATTATTTTCTTCATTTCTATCATGTTTTGATATTTACAACATAGGCTACTGATTCACATCTCCACAGAAAGCACTCAAATTGTTTAAATAATTTCACTGAGGAAGTTAAATTATGCTTTTGTGCAAAGGGAGCAACTAAGTTGAAATTTTAGGAACCTGAACGGCATATAAAGGCTGTGATCATTGATATTATGATGTATTGCATTGCAGAAAGTGAGGAGCAGCCAAGATCTATTTTTATTTCATTTATCAGGGCCATCACACAGCAATTTGATAGTTACAAACAGTTAGCCTTTATATACCTTTAAAAGATAATTTTACTTTTTATTCTTCAAACCATGAAATGACTTGAAGAATACTTTTGGTTAGAAAACACCCTGAGTATATAAGGAACTGAATTGAAGTCCATGGAATCTGAATATAACTCCTAACCTCTCCCTGACTTCGCTGTGGATCATGCGGAAAAGCCTTTCCATTTGCATTTAGATGTGATTCCTCAGTGAAAATCCAGATATACCCTGTCCTAGTTTGGAGAAATAATTTGGGCCTTCAAGTCCAACTTAAATTAGAGAGCTAAATAAGCCCTTTCCGGAGCAGAAATATCATTAGGGTTAAATTCTCAATGTTTTGTGTTGTCAGAGAGGAAACATTTTTCCTCTACATTTCTAGGTTCTTCTGGCTGGTCTAAAATTAAATGAACATAAACGAGATTAACAGGAGAAAACCAAATTTTAATTTTATAGCTATGGGAGCTCACAGAAATAGGAGATTCTCTGAAGTGACTAAATCATGCAGTTTTCTACCTTTTAGGCAAAGAAACAATAACTTCGTGAAGAATTGACAAGACAAAGAACTTAGGCTTGGGTCCTAATTAGTGAAGAAACTAAGCAGAATTTGTTTACATAGCCCTCCCTCTACCTTTTCACCTCCTGCTGCAGAGAGGATTCCTTCCACATGGGAGATTTATGTCCTGCCGTCAGGGGGACAGAGAGGAAGGTCAGAATGTCCTTTCTGCACTGGCTCTTTCTTGAGAAACTTTAATGCAAAATAATCAATATGTCATTTTGGCATATTTTGGGGTGGCCTTCCCTTAGCCTCCTCAGTGTTAGTTTTTATTTTTATTATTCCTATAGAAGTGCCTTTATACCTTTACATTTGTGTTACTATAGGGCTTCTTCATAAATCTTCTTTAATTTAAATGGCCCTAATTTTTCTCTCTCATTTTTTATGTAATGGATGTGATATCAAATATGGATATGTAAATGTGGATGCCTAAAGGCTATATTAGCTGGAACACAACTTGATATTTTGTTCATTTTTGCTTTGCTTCATTGAATTACAGAAATTTTAAACCCAAAGGATATTAGTAATATAGTTCACTTTCTTATATTACACATACGAAAATATACTAAGGAGATTTAACGGGCTATCCAAGGAGATCTATAAAGATAGTGCCAGATGATATATAACTGAGAACATATTATGTTGGGCTTTCCACTAGCCTACAGCATCATTCTCCTGAAAGAGTAGTTTTTGCTGATAGGAGTCTCTCTTGGTTCCAACAAGATCAAATTATTTAGAGAAGCTTTCAAACCCTATATTATGTGACTATTTGGACACATCTTTTACAAAGTTTAATTTGATGATAAGATGTAACCAGCTAAAGTCAGGCCAAAGGAAGCTAAAACAATGACTTTTATAATATTCAGAATGTCTCCTCATGAAGTCACTGGTTCAGAGAGAACTCTAAATAACTAGAATACAATGTCACAACTTTGTGGAGTGAGACATTCACTTACACCCAATAAACTCTTATCACAAAGAATAAAACCTAAACCTTGGGACATGTGAAGAGTGGACTTTGATGTAGGCCAAGTTTTAAATTGTCATTGATTGATTAGATGTTTATTTCCACAAGATTTTAGTAAATTGGCCCAACACTGAGTATTATCATTCAATCATCATGACCAGGTTCTAGCCAAGTAAAGGAAGTATCCAGGGAAATAACAGAAGATAAATCATGTCATTCTGGATGACTTTTTAAAATAGTAATTCTGAATATCTAACACCAGAGAGTTGAAAATAATAATAAGCACATTCTCTTTAATATTTAGTTTTATGTAATGACTAGAAGCCCAGTGTATGGATTCCTGCACCGGTGGGGTCCCTCAACCTGGCCTGTGCGGACCAAGCCGAAACCAGCTCTTCGACATACCCTCAGGGGTCCCAGATTACAAGAGGATGGTTCTCGGGTGATGCACCCCAGAATTGGGCTCCCTCCTCTCTGGTTCTAGGTGCATCACCTGAGAATTGTAGCTGCCAAGTCCCCATTTACTATTAAGATTTCTCAGTAGCATGATGATTGCATCTACTTTCAATTTTAATTTATGACATGGGCATTCCCGAAGGAGTAATACTATTAAGAAATTTGATGGGAAAACTTTCCTTTCTAGCATCATCTGTTGAATTGATAGAATCATCACTCAAATAGGTGTGAAAATCTCCATCGAGTATATCCAAAATTTCTTCATTTAATTTATGAACGTGCTCATTTTTAAGACAAAGAATAGCACATTTAGATATATTTTTAATATTATCTATAGATATATTATTTCCAAAGGTAGCTTCAATAATAGATCTGTTACAAATATTTCACAGGAGATTTCAATAATACCCACTCCTAAATGAAAACTGCTACCAAGTTTGCCATCTCCAAGTTTTACTAACCACTTGCTATAAGCAGAATCCTCTGATCTCATATTTGTTTTAAGAGACAACTGTCTGAAATATCCCCAAACACTACAGTACTTTAAATTCATTTGTACTATTGCCAATTGATTAGCATGTAGCACAACACTGAGACATTGTCAAAAATTTCCTGGAGAACTTTCCCTCCAAATGCAACATTCAAATTGGCACCAGGGAGAGCTTTATATGTATCACGGATGCACAAGTCAAGAGAGCTTTATATGTATTGTGCATGCACGAATCAACATTTATTTTTAAATTGTCAGTGCATGTCATATGTACTGGCCAGTTGGTCGGTCGGACAGTTGGACATACGTAGGTCAGTCACTTAGCCTTTTAGATAGATAGATAGATAGATAGATAGATAGATAGATAGATAGATATAGATATAGATATCACTGTTGAAATACAGCTGTTGAAATATATGTCTAAAGCTTAAGAGAAAGCACTAAAATTAGGAAGCTTCAAAAAATAGATTGTGACTTAAATTTGATGCATTTACATGGTGACTGAGTAGAAAAGATGGTAAGACAAATCCTTGGAGATAATCATTATTTAAGGAAAATAAGATCCATCAGAGGAAGAGCAATCCATGGTGAAGGCCAAAAGGAATAGTTCTAGAGTTGAGATTGAGAACTAGGAGAGAGTGTATCATGGATGCCAACCGAGGAGAGAATTCCAAGAAGGATATTAATACCAAAGCTAATTAACAGTGGCACATGAGGAAGATAATATTTGTTAAAACTCATTATGAGAGCAGCACTTACAAGTATTTTGCAACTACTAACATTTTGGCCTTTATCATATTAGAACATTATTCCCATTGCACAGATATGAAAGGTGCTCAAAGGAAATATCTTGCCCAAGTCACATAGCTAGTGTGTGGATGGATCAGGATTAAATCCAGATCCAAATCTGAATAACTCCAATTTCTCACTTTTTCCTCTAAGAAATAATAACTCAATAATTTGTATAGAATGGCTTATTTAACTCTTTTATATAACAAATCTATTTAGACTGATAGAAAATTTCTGTGAGGTGATTAGAATGTTCTCCTCCAAAAAAAAAAAAAAAAAAAAGAATATTCTCCTCCAACCATTGTGTAGTACTCTAGCTTTACCATTTGACGTTCCAGAAGGAAGCGTGCCCTATCAGAAACTTGTACATATTGGAAGGGCTACTCTTCCCTCTTGCCTATGTGACTTCTTCCAGATACTATTTAAACATTATCTCCTCCAACAAGATTAACCTCCCATTTTAGGTGGAGTTGGTGATTGGAAGCTCAGATTCAAACCTCCAAATCAGTACATACTATGCTCTACTTGAATTATTGATTTATGTCTCTATTTCTTCCATCATAGGTTACATCTATACTTTCTGAAATAATTTATTTTTAAATTAATTACTTAATTTTTAAATTAAATTTTTTGGGATGACATTGGTTAACAGGATCATATAGGTTTCAGGTGTAGATTTCTATTATGCAAGATCTGTATACTGTATTGTGTGCCTACCACCCAAAGTCAAATCTTCTTCCTGCCTGATTTAGACAATCTACATGTATTTGTCATGTGTAGGTTAAACGAATAAATGAATAAAAGGAGACTTTGGCTAAAACCTGAAAACTGAATAGGATGAGAAACATAATGGAATGACAAGCAGGAGCAGGAGCATATCTGAAAGTCAGCATAATAGAGCATGGGGTAAACAGAGAGCAAGCATTTCCACATGGAAGCATAATGCTCACTTCGTCACAAGGTACTAAATTCAGAACCATATGGTTATGGGGTTCACTAAGATGCAGCAGACAAAGAGGTGGGAAAGCTAATAACTGTAACAGACATTGTTGGTTGCTGTCAAGCAGCTATTCCTCCCTCCCTCCTAATAGAACTGAGTCCAGAAGTTCCCCTGCACTTAGTCCTGTGCTTCAGGGACTGCATATCCCCAGGGACTGCTTAGAAAGGAAGAGGTAGAGTGTCCTGTTGTCTGTCCTAAGGCAATCCAGATGGGTACATTCCCCTAGTCCAGATGGGTGTAGATATAAATATGTGAGGCAACATATCTAGCCATGCTCTTATGACTGGTAGAAACTCCATTCACTTGCATTGATTAGTCACTACCTACTCATTTGAATAATCTCGGACTATTATGATTACCACATAGTAATAATTGTCATTTATTGAGCATGCTCTGTGCCAAGCACTGTAACAAGAGCTTCATGAATCTCACATATAAAAGAGCCGTCTAATCAGTGTCTTTACGGGGGTAAGGGTTCAGGACTAACTTAATTTCTTGACAACTTATATCAATGTTCATGAGCTAATCCATTTTGTTCAATAGAATTATGCCCACTTTGACTGCAGTCAGAAGAAAAGGAAAAGACCTGTTTATTACATGTAGTGGATTAAAGAGAGAGAGAGAGAGAGAGAGAGAGAGAGAGAGAGAGAGAGAGAGAGTTAGTTAAGCAGTCCCCTTCCCATCTCTACCATAGTCACAAGGGAGAAGTTTCCTTTAGACCAGATATTCTTGCCCAGGTCAATGCAATATTGACTCGAATGAACTTAGTATGGCAAAACTTGACTGTTGCAGGACCTGCACTTCAGTCACATGTCAATGCTTATGGGTGAACCACAGGTGGCGGTGAGTCTGAGCACGATTTAAGCACGCATGGTGTGGGTTACAACAGCCCCTTTCCTGACCAGGGCCCAGCGTGTTCCCTTTCCACAGCAAGGATAGCTTCTAAAATGCCCTCTCCATAAGAGTTACTTCATCCGAAATAAGAAGTTCATCGCGCATTTGTCTTAACTACAGAACTTCCTTGTGCTTTTCAACCCAGCCAAGATTGCACCCCCCCCCCCCCGCCCCTTCAGTCTTTTGCAACCCATCTTCTCTCTGGCCAGATGGGTCTTACCTAAGATAGTCACATGATTAATTTCCTCATTTATTTCAAATTACCTAAATTTTCCACTCTATAAGTAACCTGATGTCTCTGTGTTAATTAGCATCCTGTCACTATCACCTTGGCTATTATTTTTCATAATAGAACTTGTTGCTATGTGGCATTATATTTTTACTCTGCTCACCCCATTGGGAATTAAAATCCCTGAGGGTCAGATTTTGTCATTTTGTTTCTTATTTTCTCCATGCCCAGAACAGTGCCTGGCAAAAATTTGGCACTTAGTAAATGTTATGTTAAGTAAATAAATCTTATTTATTATAGAGAAAATAATCTATTAAACTAAAATATATTTTTAACTGGTCAGTATTTGTTTTAAACCACTGGATCTTGAATATTAGTATGTTCTTTATTTTCTTTCTCAAGCACGTCTGTGTTGGGGGAAAGGAGCATGTTCTTTAATTTATTAGGACGAGTGTAGAAATCAGAAACTTGATATTCACATCCAGCAGTCTTTCCATTCCCTCGCGTGTAGGCTGCTTCTGGCACTTCCAAGGTTTAAGGGCAGAAAAGAAAACGGTTGCAGCACAAAAGCATCTTGCTTAACTCTAGCATTGACCTGGCATTGGCATTGATACTTCTGGGCTTGGGGGTGTTTCAGACTAACTCTGTTTCTTAGGAAATGGTTGTGGTTTCTTCAATCACGACTCCTTCATTGCTGGGGATCTCTCACTGCAGGTACTTAACTCAGGCAACGCTTCCCCTGATGGCTGCTTACAGACCTCTGCCATCCCAGCCTCTGGTTCCCTTGCTCCACTCCTCCTAGAATGTCATCTAAATTGGGATCTTTTTTTTTTTTTTTTAAATATATTTTATTGATTTTTTACAGAGAGGAAGGGAGAGAGATAGAGAGTCAGAAACATCGATGAGAGAGAAACATCGATCAGCTGCCTCCTGCACATCTCCTACTGGGGATATGCCTGCAACCCAGGTACATGCCCTTGACCGGAATCGAACCTGGGACCCTTTAGTCCGCAGGCCGACGCTCTATCCACTGAGCCAAACCAGTTTCGGCTAAATTGGGATCTTATCTTCCCTCTTGAACCCTCTTTTCAATCACTCCTGCTCAGCTTTCAGAATAACTGGATAACTACTGTATCTCACTTTCAAGCTTTGTTAGGCACAGGACCAGCCTTCTTGCTGTGCAGACTCTGAGTAACACGTGTAAAGCTGTTTGAATGTTCTCCTTGAAGCCCCATCCACATCCACACCCCAGGGAAAACGTGAGCTATATTCTAGATTTCTGAAAGTTCCTGGAGTCTTACTTTCCATATCCCCTTCTCCAAGCCCATTGCCATTGCATCGGCCCTTGAACTGCACTATAATTGACTCTGAGTTGTGCCAAGAGAATTCAATCATACAAAACATTAGCGAACCAGGTAGCCTTTATTCAGGACTTTGTAGGGGTAGGAGAGGCGATATTGAAATCAGACCCCTGACAGTACCAACTCACACCACGGTGTGCGCAGCACACAAACCTTTCTCTATCGTGCAAAGCACTGCAGGTTTCTCTGACTCCAGCTCCCAAATTTGCCTACATAAGATCAAAATTTCTCTGCATAATAAAGGCCATTTCTATAAAAAAGATCCATCCTTAAAAGTAAGCAGTCATGTTTATATCAAAGTTATTTTCTTGCATAAATGTATATATACTTTATGAGTTTGTACGTCTATTTACATTAGCAGAAAGCAGTACATAATGGATTTTCTTGCATTGTAATTAGAATGATACTGAAAATACAAAAATGTCTGCCTCAGCTCCCACTATGTCTTAGATTTGACAACTTTAGGAGCGTGGCATATTGTTAAGGTTTTCTAGGTTAATGCAGACATTTACATAACCTGCATATGAGCATGTATGTATGTATGTATGTATGCAGTTTTATATAAAATCATGTAAAACACATTGGTCTGCAAGTTGTTATTTTGTCCATTAAAGATATATTCCCAACATCTTTCTGGGCCATATATATACCTTTTTGTTTTTGTGGCTACAGTGTTCTTTTTTAAGAATGTAGTATAATTGATCTAGGCCAGAAATTTTCAACTAGTGTGCCCTGGCAGGAATTTTTAAAACATGCAATACCTGACTATTTAGTCAGGGGCACTGACTTATTTTCTCTTGTCAAATAAAAAAAAATGACAACAGTCAACACAACAACAGCCATCCGTGTGAATGAATAAAAATCATACCTATATTTTTGGTCATATCAGCAAAAAATGTATAATACTTTTGGTGTGCTGCAGAACTTCAGTAATGAGTCTTGTATCATGAAATGAAAAGGTTGAAAATCACTCATCTAAGCTATGCTTGCTATGGCTCCCCAATCTCCACCACAGTTTTTCTAGTCCTTGATAGCATGTGATCTGTAATGAGCACATCTTTTTCAAAATGTTTTTCCTATATTGTCTTCATTTTTGCACATAAACTTTAGAATAGTTTTTGAAAGTCAAAGAAAAATAAATGTCCCACTGAAACTGGTATTGTAAGATATGTAAATTTGAGGATAAATTAGCATGATAAAATCTTGTCTTTTTATTCGGGATCAAGACATGCTTTTGCATTCATTCATGTTCAGGTTGTTTGTTTGATTGACTTTGTGTCACTCAATAAAGTTTTGTAGTTTTTCCTTAATTGTCAGACATAAACAAGGATAAGTAGGTGCTAATACATATCCCAGGAAGTTTTGTGACTTAGCCTAATACAGCTTCAAAGTGACACCAATTTTTCATTGAATTTTTCATTCAATAATTCAAATAATCTAAGTTTTAAAGAACATATTCTTAATAATGTATTTTTTCCCCTGGAAGGCTCAATAAAGCTATTACATTTTTGAATAAAATGTGTCACCTAATATATGTACGGTTTTTATCCTGAATTGATTCCATGAAACAAAGTTTGCTTGCCAGTGTTAGAAGTCCTAAATATTTCTTTTAAGTTGAGTCTTCTTAATGAAGTAAGTATCAATAAGATGTCAAACAGGACACTGATAACAAATTGGTCTATTTTTTTTAAATCTGTGTTTTCTATTGTTGTTTACAATAAATACTTATTTAGAGAAAGAAAGTGGTCATTCATCTCAGTTTGTGGCAAGATTCTCCCCCTTCCCCCAATTGGGCCTATTTCTAGCCTCTGGATTGTTGTTGTGGAAAATTTGTCTGAAATATCTTGACTAGAGAAGAAAGAAGTAACTACAATCCTAGGTAAAGTTTTTTCTTCTTGTACCTCCCTTCCCTGGAAAATCCAAATAATCTAGATAATTATATGAAATAATCTAATAATCTAGATAATTATTTCAGATAGTTTTCATCACAATATATTGTGTTTATATGAAATGTTTATTCCCAATGTCTTACTCTTTGGAAGACATTGGGTTATGAACCAGCTAGAACTGTGCCACTGCTCATGCTTCTTGTCAACCATCAATACAGGAAACAAGTTATAGAAGAAACTTGACTTATATATGAAGCTGTAAACGTGTACACTATACAGAGATGCTACAATACCTTAGCATTTAAATGGTCTCTTAGTCACATTTTGGTGGAAAAACAAAAACCATTCTACTTGTTTTAACAGAAAGGGTTTAAATAGAGGGAAATGTATACTTAAAATACTGTTTGCAGTCTGGGGGATACAGGTCAGGAAATCAGAAAGAGTGGAGATTCAGGAAGGTGTTTATGAAGCTCTTAGTCCCCTTCAGCATTTAGGCAGATGACTCACAGAAACTCACCCAGAAGATGCTGCAAACCTTATGTCTATAGTTTGCCAAATATCTCACCTGCTGCTGCCAGAGGGGGCGGAGGGAAGACTTCAGTTCTGTTGTTCAAATTTCTCCTGACTGACCCTCTTGGAATTAAATTTAAATTATGCAGCGAAGAAGTCTGGGAAATGTAGTTTTCAGTCTTTGACCATGAGACAAGGGAGGACCTTAGCATGAATCATAGCATGAATCCCAAGATTGTAGCTTCCCATTGGAGACCTATAATGCACAAACTTATTCAGTTTGGTCAATGCTCTATGATTTTCAGCTTGATCTACATTCATCTAGATGTCCTAATATCTTTCTTACAAAATCCTAAATTAATGCTTCCTCAATAGGAAGTCCCTGCTGGCATTACCCTTTTTGACTTAGAAAATGGTGTTTAAAATCCTTTCAGAACTGGCCTAGCAGAGCTAATTTAATCCTTTCTACTTTCATTTCTTCTATTGTGATAGTGGGAGAACAAGTAACAAAACTTGACTAGTGCAAGCCAATTAATACAGCCTCATTTCTCTCCGGTCATATTTCTGTACAAGAAGATTAACGTGTGTTCCAGCCTGGCTAGGTAGTTTGGGATAGCTGAAACTTTGTTACTTTTATTGAATCATTCATGGAATTGATTTAAAATTTGTAGAGTGCTCTCTATCTTTAAGTGCTAATTTGACTATTTGCAGATGGACTTCATGTGGTTTTGGAAATACATTATCCGTCTGCATTTCAATGAGCCTGGAAGTTTTTGTAATCCTGGATGGGTTCCAGTAACATCATTATAAGTGACTATGAGAATCAAGATCCAAAAAGTTTAGGAAGCAAATTTCATTTATACCCCCCTAATTTTTAGCTGCAAGCTCCTAAAAGTGATTTCATATGAATTCTAATATTGTTAATATTAAAATCTGCATTATAATAAAAACATTGTCCCCAGGTTATTTTTCTCTCCTTTATATTGTAAAGAAAAATGAACAATTTAGGCAAATTGCTGGCATGGAAAATCCAGAAATGCTGACATAAACTGAAAGAAAAAAGTCACAATGTTAATGTATTTTTAATAATTTAAAGAAAACTTCTAATTGAATAATCAATTATCCAGTTTTTAATTTCCTCAAATAATGACTTTCTGAATTTGGTGATACAAAAGAATATATTCTGTCTCTATCTGAACTCTTGGTCAGAACTATGGTTTCATTAAAAACCATACTAGAGAAGGTGTTAATGCTATCAAGAATCATTTGTGATATAGTGATATTTAAAGCAGATTTCAAAAGAATATATTCAGCCTAGCTGGCATAGCTCAGTGGTTGAGCATTGACCTATGGGTCATGGTTCAATTCCCGTTCAGGGCACATGCCCCAATTGCTAGCTTGGTCCTCAGTGTGGGGGCATGCAGGAAGCAGCTGATCAATGATTCTTTCTCATCATTGATGTTTCTATCTCTCTTTCCCTCTCATTTCTTATCTGAAATCAATGCAAATATATTTTTTAAGAATATATTTAGACCCAATTTTTATTAAAAAGGTAAATGGATAAATTGTATTTTTAGAAAATCATTAGCTATTTCTGGCCAGTAATATTATGATTGATTCTAATATTTATGTCTGTTTTCTGCCTTTACTTATTTTACTTTTGTTATTAAACATACTTGTTTCAAATTTAAAAAACAGTCTTCATTTGTAAGTTTTTCCAGAAGATCAAATATTTGTCTCCCCTTAAAATTACATATTAAAACTGATTTTTGGCAAAAGCACAATGACATTTCTGTGGAAAGGGATCATCTTTCCACAAATTATGCTTAACAATTGCATATACATTGGCAAAAAAATGAACTTTGATTAATACTTTATACTCCATAAAAATTAATTCAAAATAAATTTTAGATGTTAAGTGTAAAATTATAATACTCCTAGAAGACAACATAGGGGGGAATATATTTGCCTTGGTTAGGCAAAAATTTCTTTGATATGGTAGCAAAAGATAATCTATTATAAAAACCAAATTGATAAGTAGGACTTCATCAAATTTCACAACTTTTGCTTATTAAAGGCACCATTAAAAGGAATGAAAAGCCAAGTCAAGATGAGAAGAGAATATTTGCAAATCCACATATGTGCCTGATAGACAACATATAAAGAGCTCTTAAAACTCTAACAACAATAACAAAAAAAAAAAACAAAAAAAAACTGGGCAAAATATTGAACAAAAATTTCAAAATAAAAGATATATGGATAACAACTAAGGACATGTAAAGGTATTCAACATTATTAATCATTAGGAAAATGTAAACTAAAAGTATAATAGTAAGCAACTACAAATCTATTAAAATGATTAAAATTTAAAAGCCTTATCATACCAAGTTTTGGTAAGAATGCAAAAAAGATATCATGCAAAAAAGCGGGAACTCTCTGGGAATGTAAAATGACACAAACATTTTAGAAAAACAGTTTGGCAGTATCTTACAATGTTAAACATATAGTTATCATATAACCCAGCCATTTCTCCTGCCAGGTATTCACTAAAGAGAAATGAAAGTATATATCTGCTAAAGTGTTTGTACTCCAATGTTTATAGAAGCTTTATTTGTAATAGCTCAAAACTATAAAAAACTGAAATGTTTGTCAACAGGTGAATAGATAAACAAACTGTAGAATATCCAATATTGTATATAAAATGGATTATTACTTAGCAATAAAATGGGATGAACCATTGATACATGCATGTGACAACATGAATGAATCTCAAAACAATTATGGTGAATAAATAAAGCCAAACAAAAAAACATATACTATGCAGTTCTACTTACACCTAATCCTAGAAAATGCAAATTAATCTAAAAGTTATACATAGCAACAGAAAGCAGACAGTGGTTGCCTTGGGATATGTGAGCTGGAAGGGCCAAGAAGAAAGGATAACCAAAAGTTATGAGCAACTTTTGGAAAGATGGTGGATGCGTGTATCTTAATTTTAGTGATAGTTTACAGATATAAATATGTCATATACATCTCAAAACTTATAATATTGTATACTTTAAGTATGTGCATTTTATTATCTATGATAATAAAAGCCTAATATGCTACTTAGACCGATCAGCAAAACGACCTTCCAGACATCCTTCCGGAAGACCTTCTGGACGAAGCCAGGGCTGCGAGGGCTGAGGGAAGCCACTGCAGCTGCGAGGGCTGAGCCCCTTGCATGAATTTTGTGCATTGGGCCTCTAGTGTTAACTATAAATAGTTAACCTGGATATATTGTTATATATGTATACACCACCAAAAAGATATTCTTACTATATTAGTTATCTATTACTAGGTAACAAACTTCTCCAAATCTTAATATCTTAAAAGAGCAAAAAATTATTACCACATACAGTTTCTGGGTATTGAAAATCAGGAAATGGCTTAGCTGAATAGTTTTCTCTCAGGGATTCCATGACATTGCAATCAGGATGGTAGACAAGACTGTGGTCACCAAAGGCTTGCCTGTGCCTGGAGGATGCTCTTCCAAGCTGGCTCACTACACGGCTATTGGCAGATGGTCTCAGCTCCTCTCTAGTTGAATCTCACCATAAGCTGCTCTTGTATCCTCTGGAGCAAACAATCTAAGAATAGTCTGGTAAGTGGCATTCCATCACTTCTAACATATTCTGTTGGTCACACAGACTAACCCTGATGCCACGTGGGAGACGACTACAAAAAAGCATAAATCCAGGAAGTAGGAGTCATTGGGAGCCACCTTGGAGCCTGGCTATGGCAAACACTCATTGTAGACTTGGATAGTATTTAAATGAAAAATGAAAGCTCTTTGTATTCTCTCAAAGTTAACATTTTCTGCTTATAAGTATTTCACAAAAGATAGCATGCCTACTGTTTCATATTTTTTGGGGCACTTGGTACTTTATGGACATACTTCTTTGTGAGTGTGAATTGGCTCATATTGGCCTATCTCAATAATTAAATTCTGTGCCCTCTGCCTAAATAAATTGGTATGTGACAATACATTTGAATATGACAAGAAGCATTTGCATCTAAGAGATAAAGAAGTTAGGTGTACTTTACACTTAACATTTTTCTTCTAGTCATGTTAGATTTTCTTGGGTTCCTTTGTCTTAAAGGGAGGTTTTAGAGACTATATGTATGGGGCATTTGAGATCAACAAAAGATGAAGGGTCATTGCAACTTCTGGGCAGGATGAAAGAACAGGAAGAACCTCGGGTCTGTTATATCTCTTCCCACAATGTAAGCAATTGACAATGAGATATTTTAATAGTAATCATTCCATTGAGAGTCTTTATTTAGCCTTTAGGATATTTAACATAATATTATAGGAATTATAAGTGTTTAAGAAAAGATATCATGCATATAAGTGTAGACAAGAATAAAGTATTTAACTTCACTATAACACAATCTTCATAATGAGTTAAACTACAAACAATAAACCTTTTTTTTAAAGAATGGACTAAAAGGAGTATGAATTCGACAAAGTGACTTAATCGTCCTAGTGCTTATATTATTTCAGCTACAAAATGAGGTTTAAACAGCTACAAATGGGGTTTTAAGATTTAATGTAACATTTCATATTTCTAAATTTAATATTCATGATTCTACAGAAATTTTTTCACATTCTTCTTTGCAATTTAACTTAACAAAATATTGTTTCTAGAAATACTCTCTTGGAGACTTTAAACTGTTTAAAAATACAGAGCATCATCAAAATACTCTTCAGACTGATACGGAAAATTAAAGAGAGATGGACTGTAAGCTCCATGAGGGGAGGCCTGCCAATCTACTACTAGGTCTGACACACTACATGTAGCCAGGAAATAAAGATTCAGAGAACAAAGGTTAAGAGAGCTGGACATCAAGCTTAGCTCCAAAGGTGTGTCTTACCTTGGGCAAATCACTTAGCAATCATTCCCCATATTCCTTGGTTGTAAAGTGGAGTGCTTCTGATAGATCCAATTCACCGGCACTTTTAACTGTAACCAAAATTCAAATGAAATAGGCAAAACAAAAAAATAAAGTGGTTGGGAGCAGAATTAATTGACACAGGAGTTCTTGCTTCTCTGTATAGTAGAGGCTTCTAGTACCGAGATGTCCCTTTTCCTTATCTGGAACTGGCCGAAAAATCCCCAAAATACCTACCCCATGGCTGTCTGCAGTCATTGCGGCCAGGGGCATGCAGTCTTCAGCGAGGCAAGGCCTGTACCAGAAAAATATTTTCTTACCTAAAAGGAGAAAGGGATGCTGGGTAATAAAAATAGCCAATATCTATTACAGGGATTATAGAATGAATAGTCTTCCATATTTTAAAGATGATTAAATACTTAGCCCTGTCTTCAGTACTTAGCACCTACTAAATCATCCTTATTAAGTAATCCTTCTCTGTTAGGTCTCCATATCTCAGCAGTAAAGGTCAATCATGTCAAAATACCATGGGCAGCCATTAATTATTTTATGGCGTGATGTTTTTGAACTAAAAACAGAAACCCTGAGGTGCCTATGTGCTTTCAGAGAAGTTTTAGAAAGTCACTCTGTATTTTTATCCCAGACACAGTCCCCAACACTGTTCTCCACTGCGCTTGATTAACACTGTATATTTGTTTATCTCAAACAAACCGCACTGGCACACTTAGGGCTGCTTCCCAGCAGTGTCTCCGGCAACAGTACTCCTGTCTACACAGAGGTTTTCCAAATTGTGACCATATGAAAGAGGAAATTCAACCCAGGAGACCAATGTTCATGTTTTCATAAGACCAGAGTTAGCCAGTAATCACTTTTGAATGACCATGATATGTGCTTTAGTTAATGTAGAGTAAAGTTCTATTTTTTTAAAGAGCTATATATTTTGAGTAGGTAAATATTGTAAAGGAAGTTTATAAAGTGTGATTAGAGTACATGCCTAGTTGGAAAAAAAATGTGTAGCCAAAACATCAGAAGAGATGAGAGAATTCTGGAAGCTCAGTCAGATCATGTTTTACTGAGAGAAACATCACCCATGGAACCCAATCTAAAAGTCAATTCAGGATATTCGTCAGGGTTGGAGTTTTTTCTCAAACTTGGAGTGGCTTAATAACTGTTCTCAAGTGTATGAAGCATTCCTATGAAATTGAAACATATTACTTTTCCCCTTTCCATGGTAAATTGAATGAAATAAAGTAGCATCAAATTAAGTCAGAGGTAATTTAGGTTAGACATAATGAAGAACTTCTTGGCTATCAGAATTGTCACACTACAGAATTCTTTCAAGAGAAGGCTGGGAACTCTTTATTAGTCATGGTCTTAAAAAAAAAAAAAAAAAAAAGGAGAGAGTGCTTTTCCCAGTTTTTTCAACTGAAATAGTTGTCTCAGCTCCACAAGTAATTAATGTCACTTCTATTGCATTGATTGCCACTGTCACCCTTTGTCCTATTATTTGTCTTTGACAAGGGAGACTCTGTGTTCGCTATGACCACAAGATTTCTAAACCATTGCCAAGAAGACGCTGAAAAGAAACAGTAGAGCTTGGAGCAGTGTATCCAGGGCTGCTGATCTCCCACATGTGGTATGACTTAATAACTCTACATCCGAGACATGTGGTGAAGCCAGACAATTGTATAACTTTGGGACCACATGGCTCCATCATGTCCTTTGTGGAGTGAAAGTAATAGCAGAACAGAAATAAGCATATGGGGGAAGCAAACATGGGCCTCCTTTTTCTGGGCCTGGGGTCAGTATTGCCTGGACAACAAGGCATAGACTTGGTAGGGTACTCCTGGTGTTAGAGATGGGTTGGGAGGAAGCAGGTTCATCAAAGAGAAAAGTGGCCCAAATGACCCTCGCAAGCCTGGTTGTCAACTTTCCCTTCTGTTTTGAGGCACTCCACTAGAAGTTCAAGTCTAGGTGTGTGCACAAACAGGGCTGAAGCCTCAAACACTGTTCTCCCTTGCTAATCGGGATAGGGAGCTGGGAAGAGGGATCGCCCCATCCAAATCCCACGGAATGGTTTCCATCAGTAAGAAAGATTTCCTGGACTAAAGAGAAAAAGAGTTGCCATACCCACAAGAACAGCCTATGTCCATTACAGAGACCATAGAATAAATAGTCATGAAATCAGCTGAAAAACATGAGACAAATAGAATAAAAGTGATAAACACACAAGAACAAAGAGATCGGGAGCTTTCATAGCAGTGATAAGAGCTGGCAATAAATCTTTGAAGATGAAAAGCAGATGGGAGTGACCTAACAAAGCGAAGAAAGCTGAGACCCATGTCGTGTGTGTGTGTGTGTGTGTGTGTGTGTGTGTGTGTGTCTGTGTGTGTTATCCTCAACCGAGGACATGCTTAGAGTGAGGAAGGGAATGAGATAAAGATGTCAGAGAGAAACATCGATGGGTTGCCTTCCATACGTGCCGCAACCTTGGATTGAACCTGCAATCCAGGTACGTGCTGACTAGGAATCAAACCGGCAACCTTTCAGTGCACAGGAGGACACTAAACCATCTGAGCCACTCCAGCAGGGCAGAGAGCCCAGGTCTGACGCAGTGCATGCTGATAGGATGATGATTCACTCCAGGGAACCAGGGTCCCTGAAGGTGAGATGGAAAGTAGGGTAAGTCTTGAGAGATTGAGACAAGGATTGGCTGACATGTTATGTTTAGAGCAATGGGAGGGTCTGATTCTTATTCAACCAAAGCAATATCCCCTCCTTTACCCCTGCAAAAGATGGGAGGTGTATTCCCCACAGACACTGTGCCAGAAAGGTCCTGCTAGGGACCCCAGGCACAGATGAGGGCAGGAGTTAGGGACAGCACACATGCCAGAACGAGTCCTCTTCACCCATCCTGACCTGGAGGCTCGCCGGCCCATTAAGGCAGATTGGAGAACCACTCTGGAGAAAACAAAAACTACAGATATTATAGCTGACCTGACAGACACACCGCCGTACTGGTTCTTTTTTAAGCCACTCAGAAATCAGCAGACACTTGAGGAAACCTCTAACTCTAAAGAGAAGACTAAAACTCACTAAAAGACACCACCATCCATACACAGTAAAAAAAAAGACAATGTCTCAAATGAAAAGAGCTAAAGCAGGAAGCAAGGGCAACTTTAAAATACTAAATTTTTTGTCCTTAAAAAGAGAAAATATTATATTCATGAAATAAACATGATATTTTTAAAAATAATAGTAAATAGTTAAAATATGGAAAAACTACTTATAATAGATGGGAATTTTTAAAAAAATTAAAGGAGTGAAAGATACTATTAAAGTTAAAGAACCTGCATAGTAGCAGAAAAAGGCAGATGAATAGAAGAGAAAAATATGTTATCCTGAATGTTGATTGAATTTGCTAATCCGGGGTGGGACTCTTCCTATTGTCCTAGCAGATTTTTTGTTGTAGGTGTTTTTTGTTGTTGTTGTTGTTTGTTTTGTTTTTTTACTTTTCTTGGATTTTGGGAGCCCTGTGGGTAATATGAAAGAAAAATAAATATACATCAGATTGGCAGCATCTTGAAATCCCTCAGTCACATTTGAAATAAGCTGCTCAAAAGCTATCTTTTGGCTTAATGTGTTTACAGATCTCCAGTAGCCCTTCTGTGAACACAACATTAGACTGGCCTCTCTTAAAAGCAGAGCCTTCTAAACAAAATGCAATCACTATTCATATTCAGGAAACATTTTACAGAGATTTGGAACACATCAGCTTGCCCCTGAAATCATTCATGCTTTGCCTTCTGTCCTGGTCTTCTGCACTCTTGGAACCTTATAATTCTTACTATACTCTCACTTAAGGAAGTGAACTTTAGTAATCATTTTAACACTTAGGTATTTCACCCGACTATGTTAGAAGCTATTTATGTAGATACCACATTCATACTTAGACAAAGATAAAAAGTGTTCTTAGGCAAGGGAAGTAGAAGCTACTCACTGAAAGGCTCTGTTTAAAATAGATAAGAAAATTGTGAGTGCAAAGCTGTAACATTTATTATTTATGGAGGAGTTAGACTTTTCTTATTTCTAAATGACAAGCCCAGAAAAATGTACTCCAAACGCAGTGTCTTTCTGAAGAGAGCTAGATATATGCACTCTCAAAGGTCGCCCATTTGACTCCTTTGTTTATTAATTATTTTCCCTCTGTTGATATGTTCTTCTTTTAAACACATCATAATTATTATAGATCAATCACAATCAAGTCTTAATTAATATAACTCACAGATGTTGCTCCTATTTCCCTTATTTCCAAATTGTTGGAGGATCCATATACATATATAAGTGTAAGTTCTATTTAACATATAGGCTAAATTGTTCTTTGGTTAGAACTACTAATTATTACTTCTCTAAAGATGTTTAATTAATGTATCTTTTTATTAGTCTTAAAATATTCCAAAATAAAAAGTAGCATGATTTGATAAAATAATTTTAAATCAGAGATATTGAAATAGTTTTATTCTTAAAATAGTTTTAGTTTTTACTTGTAGGAGGAATGTTTGTATATCAGAAGGTTAGTGGGAGTTTTTCATTTTTCTTTTCTTCAACTGTAATATTGAGTCTGTAATGATTTCTAATGGCATTAGAGTTGCATACACATAAGACTTTATTCTAATTATCTAGACACTAGAAGCCTGATGCACAAAATTCGTGCAAGGGGCTCGGCCTTCACAGCAGCCCCGGCTGCCTTGTGTGGCCCCCCCGCCCCCCCCCCCACTGGTCATTCTGGAAGGTTGTCCCAGAAGGTCATTCCACCATCTGGTCTAATTAGCTTATTAGCTCTTTATTAGATAGGATGGCACCCAGAGTTAAATGAAATATTTTAAGAGGTTCATACTATAAATAAAATTTATGAAGTTTTGTAATTTCAATCGATACACATATCTTAAAAATGCAAACCTGATCTTATGCTATCAAACTCTGCAATACGCTTTGTTTGACTTCACAGAAACTTGAGAATATTTCATAACTTGTCTCCCCCCCCCCCGGTTTATTTCTGTGCCTTATTTAACAACTCCTTTGAAAATCAGCAACTTGGCATTCTTTGCATTTCTGAAAAGAATTTTCCCTCCCACAATTGTTCTTTGGTTAGAAATGATGACTATGCTTTCTCCAACGAGGTTTTATCAAATGTATCTTTTCATAGCCTTAGAAATATTTCAAAATAAAAATAACATGATTTGACAAAAAAAAAAGTTAAAACAAGGGCTTTTAAAAAGTTTTACTCAGTGAACAGAAGAAAGACTTTTTTTTAAAAAAGATTGTTGAACATCAGTCACAGTGAAGCCAAATTCCCCGGAACCTCTCTGTCTGCAAACCATTCATCTGCCTGGTTTCTTATTTACTTAGTTCATTGCACAGACTGGAATAATCCCCTCTGTTTAAAGAGCAGTATAAGTTTTGCCATCAACTGAAAACCCAGAACTGTCTTCTCTAAGACTCTGCCCAGTTTTATAAGATCTTAACCATTGAGGTGCCAGGGCATAAAGTCTATTAGCCAACTCATAGCCTATAGCTCTGTCTCAAAAGGATCATTTTCATCTTTGGACTGGAAATATTAACACTTTGAAATATATGTAATTATAGTCATCTATATAGCTGTACTCACACAAAACTTGAAATATGCTATATGTCCAGCAATAGAGAAATGCTTGTATAAAGTATGTTACACTCATATGTAATAAGCTACTACCAGCCATTAAAATACTACCAAAGATGAATATTAAATGGTAGGGAAAGATGCTTAAAATATGAGATTAAATTTATAATTCAATTACTAAAACTTTGTGCAAAAGGATCTCGTTTTTGTGAAAATTGATACGAATATATATGCATAGTATATATCACAAAAAGTAAAGGATTAAACACCAAAAACAGCATGGTGAAGAAAAAAAATCTTTTCTTCTTGTATGACATATTTCCTAATGTTTTGCAATATATATGTATTACTTTGTAATAAAATGGAAACTCAGTTTATAGCTAAGAGGTCCTGTATATTCATTGGAGGTTTGCTATTTGTTTTGCCTTCAGATAAAAATGGAGCGGGTTCTGTCTGGAGAATTTGATGAAGACCTGCCTAAAATAGTAGGAATGAGAGGCGGACTCTTGTAGATCCTGAGGGGACCGCTTCAACTCACATACATCCCTCCTTGCTCTAAATTTCCAAGTTGAAAAGAAAGACCTCAACCGCACCAATTGGCAAGCATTCGGTCTGGTGTTCTTTCCATCGTCTGTTACAGTTGTCATCTCGTTTTCAGTGGGGAGAACCACTAACTCGGATTGCATCCAAATAGAAAATGAAGGATAATGGAACTAAAAAACCAGAACTCTGCTGCTATAAATTCACTCAGCTATTCTCCCATGGTAACACAGTCTCAACCCTGACAGGGAGTGTTTCCGTCCTCACGCCAGCTCTCTTGCCTCCTAAGCCCCAGTCAGGCTTTACAATGCCACAGGACAGTGTAGTGATTCATGTGTGACCTCTCAAAACTTCGCTGGTGTCCAAGTTCAAAACTTCAAAATTTCCTAGTGCCACACTCTCCTCCTGTTAGAATCACCTCAGTGCTAAGCCAGGTGTCCCTGACTTCATACACCTGTTCGTATCATTGCACTCAGATGCCTGTAACCTCCTTTGAGGGTGTATCTGATGCACCTTAGTCTTCCTGATGACGCTCATCATAGATATTCAGTGATTTCATGTTCAAGAGAGGATAGATAGACAAGAATTGATAATGGATACTGATGCAGTATGAGTTGGTATAAGCCTTCCCCTCAGCTAAAAAAAAATGATAGTACTGATTTATATTTGATGGTTTGATGTTGCCCAATAAATGATATTCCTTTCTCCAACACATATTGAGGTTTACTGAGGGAAGCCACAAAAATGGAGGTGAAGACATGTTAGAGGACCTGGATGGCCACAAAGGACACGTAATACTGCACTCGAGAGCAAGCAGACATAGCGCATGCTCAGCGAGGCAGCCACATCTAAGGGGCAACCAAAGAGTTCAATAGACCAGTTCAATTGGGAGAGAACTTTAGGTGGAAGTCCTCTAAGTCAGTGGGTTTCACTTTGTCAAACTTCACTTTGGTTAATAACCACCTGGAAACTAGTTTAAAAACCAAATCAGTAGGTTCCTACTGCCAAGATATTCTAATTCAGTAATCTGCACATTTTGAGATAGGGCTACATATGCTATCAAAGGACAGAGCTGTTATAAAAAGGTACCGTACAATGCAGCTGAGCACAATGTTCTTTTTTCATAAGGTGGAGTTCCAATTTTGAAGAGCAAACGTACACACAAAATTCAATAAGCAATTTGTAAAAATAAACTAATCACCACAATTTGGCAGAGATGAGTAAGTAGCCAGCCAGTCAACTTCATAGTGCTTCTCAAGGGGCTTTATTATACCAAGGGGCAGACCGCACTCCTTGGCAGGAAAAGGACGGCTTCTGCATCTGGACACCCTGGGGGCACAGATGTGCGCTTTGGCTTGAGAAACACTGGGCAGACGCCTTTCGGTTATGTGGCCATAGTAAAAATGCTGTAAGCCATATAAATCCCACTGGGCTTTTTTTTCCCCCCCAAAGAATTGATTTTTCAGCCTGCCATTACTAGCCATCTTATTTAAGAAACATTAGTTACATAAGAAGGAAAGTCTTCATTTCTTCAAGATTTCCAAGCGAAAATGTGGATTTTTAAAAACCACTTCTCTCATTCCCCTGGTCTACATGGAACTACCATGGAAGAGAGGTGAGTGATGACAAGGACTAAGCTGAAGGTCACCGGTCAATGGCAGTGAAGAATTTTCCCAGACTCAGTTCCCAGGGAGCACAGTGCCGTGGAGACGCAATTCTAATGTTATTACCCTCCTGAGTACGTTGGGCTCCTTTGCTCTCCCCACCTGCCAAGGAGAAAAAGTCACTGACATATCAAACTGAAAGTGAAAACTGTCCTTTGTTAGAAGTAAAATGTTTTAAAAGAAAGATAAAGTCTTTTTATTATTATAAACATATATTTGAACAGGCAAAAGCAGAAAACTAACATTTATTGTGTCTAACTCCTACTTTGTGCAGATACAGTTGTGGCCCATTGGAGAAAATGAGGAGTTAAATATCCCAGGTATTAAGACAATCAATTATACTGATTGTAACAACTTAGCAATTTGCCGATTCTTTTCCAAAAGGCATTAGTCATGTCATAGTGGCTAACCTTTAAATTAGCTGGCACATGTTTCTCTTCATAATTGCTCCCATTAAAGATAAAATGCTGGCTAATTTTAATAGCAGGGAAGAGCAATTAGAAAATTAAAGAATATTTCTGTACATACTTTCATTTCAAAGCTCTATATTAGTTTAAGTAATAGTTTATGTTTTGAGCAGAGCTTTTAGCAGATGGCTCTATTTTATAAAAGACAAGAGTACATCTAAAATGTCAACACATTTGTAAAATCCAGCTCTAAGTTGCATTAATTAATGTCTGTTAATAAGGTATAAATTTTTAGTTAAATACTTTATCTGTACAAAATGATTATTAATTTAGTCCTCATTAAGGCTTTTTAAGTTATGGTAGCAGAAACCTACTCCAAGTAGCAGAAGCAAAAACAAAAAAGAACAGTTTGGGGAGAGACAAGGGTAGCAATTCCACAGTTTCCTGTGTTGACTAGTTTTCTCTGCTACTGTGTGAGCTTGGGTGGCACAGCTCTGCTCCTGCCCCTAACAAGCCCTCTTATTTCTAACATCATCCTCAAATTGTAACATTTCTGCTATAAGTTAATTTTAATAGGAAAGAGAAGCACATGAGTCCACTTTGAGTCAACTGTTTGCCTCACAGTCCAATCAGGACTCCATTAAATGAGGCTTTAATTACTCTGGAAAGAACTGGGCACAGTAGTAGAGGCTAGAGCAGTCACCAGAGTTGTAACTGTTACCTGCTCCTGCTACCATTCATTTAGCCTCATTGCTTTAGCATAATTTCACCTGTAGAATCAACATGTTAGGATAGATTACATCTAAAAATCCATTGAAATCAATATTTCAAGCACCCACAATAATTTATCTTAAAAGAATATCTTCCAGGCCAGTGATAATGAACATTACATTTGTATGCTACAAGATTTCAATAAACGCAAATTCAATTGTTAGCTTAAAAAATAGTCTGACAAAACTGAAAAATAATCATAAGCATAATGAAACATTGTATTATTTTATTATAACAAAATATTTAATTATTTTTCTTTTTTCTTTTTAAATTATTTTTATTTTCAATTACAGTTGGCATGCATTATTATATTATGTCAGATGTATACCTTGGTGATTAGACATTATATAATTTATTAAGTGATTATCCTGATTAGTCTCCCACCCATCTGACACCATAGTAATTAGAATATTACTGACTATATTCCCTATGCCAGTGATGGCGAACCTTTTGAGCTCGGCGTGTCAGCATTTTGAAAAACCCTAACTTAACTTTGGTGCTGTGTCACATATAGAAATTTTTTGATATATGCAACCATAGTAAAACAAAGATGTATATTTTTGATATTTATTTTATATATTTAAATGCCATTTAACAAAGAAAAATCAACCAAAAAAATGAGTTCGCGTGTCACCTCTGATACGCGTGTCACAGGTTCGCCGTCACTGCCCTATGCTGTACCTTGCATCCCCATGACTATTATGTAACAACCAGTTTGTACGTCTTCATCCTTTCACCTTTGCACCCATCTCCCAAACTCCTTCCTAACTGGTGACCCTCAAAATGTTCTCTGTATTTTTAAGTCTATTTCTGTTCTGCTTGTTTGTTTATTTTGTTTTTTTTTTAGATTCAATTATTGATAGACATGTATTTATTGATATTTTATTGTTCATATATTTTTTTTTATCTTTTCTTCTCCTTCTTATTCTTAAAGAAGACCCTTTACCATTTCACATGATATTGATTTGGTGGCGATGAACTCATTTAGCTTTTTCTTGCCTGGGAAGCTCTTTATTTGTCCTTTGATCCAAATGATAACTTTGCTGGGTAGAGGAATCTTAGTTGTATGTCTTTGCTTTTCATCACTTTGAATATTTCTTGCCAATCCTTTCTAGCCTGCAAAGTTTCTGTTGAGAAATCAGCCAACAGTCTTATGGCAGCTCCCTTTTAGATAACAAGGGTTGCTTTTCTCTTGCTGCTTTTAAGACTCTTTGTCTTTAACCTTTGTCATTTTAATTGTGATGTGTCTTGGTGTGGACCTCTTTGGGTTCATCTTGTTTGGGACTCTGTGCTTCCTAGACTTGTACATCTATTTCTTTCACCAAGTTAAGTAACCTTTCTTTCATTATTTTTTCAAATAGGTTTTCAATTTCTTGCTCTCTATCTTCTCCTTCCAGCATCCCCATGATCTGAATGTTTGTATGCTAGAAGTTGCCCCAGAGGCTCCTTACACTATCTTCCTTCATTTTTCTGTTCTAATTCAGTGTTTCCGGGGGGGTGCGGGGGGGGGGGGGTTGTTTGTTAGTTTTTGCTTCCTTGTATACAAATTGCTGATTTGATTCTTGGCTTCATCTACTTTACTGTCTATTCCCTGTAAATTATTCTTTTTATTTTTAAAATATATTTTATTGATTTTTTTTTTTTTTTTTTTTTTTTTTTTTTTTTTTACATAGAGGAAGGGAGAGAGATAGAGTGTCAGAAACATCGATGAGAGAGAAACATCAATCAGCTGCCTCCTGCATACCCCCTACTGGGGATGTGCCTGCAACCAAGGTACATGCCCTTGATTGGAATCGAACCTGGGACCCTTCAGTCTGCAGGCCGACGCTCTATCCACTGAGCCAAACTGGTAGAGCTGTAAATTATTCTTTATTTCAGCAAGTGCATCCTTCATTTCTGACTGCTCCTCTTTTATGTCGTTAAGATTCTTACTGAGTTCATTGAGCATCCTTATAATCAGTGTTTTGAACTCTGCACTGAGTAGATTGCTTGCCTTCATTTTGTTTATTTCTTTTTCTGGAGTTTTGTTCTGTTATTTAATTTGGGACATATGTCTTTGTCTCCTCATTGTGGCAGCCTCCCTGTGTTTATTTCTATGTATTAGGTAGAGCTGCTACATCTCCCAGGTTTGGTAGAGTGGCCTAATGTAATAAGTGTTCTGTAGGGCCCAGTGGCACAGCATCCTTGATCACCCAAGCTGGACACTCAAGGTGCATTCTTATGTGGGCTGTGTACACACTCTTCTTATAGTTGAGCTTTGATTACTCTTGGCACATCATTGGGAGAGATTTATTCCCAGCCAATCAGCTGCAAATGAGACAGGATAGTAAGCCAGGACAAGTGGAATAGCAAAAGTGACACAGAGGTTTGAATAACCAAGCAGTTTGCAGCCCTCTAGTAAATCAAAAAAATCCTATCTTCTTTAGCCGAGGACACTTATGAGTGGATGGCTTGCACTTCTTCCTAACCAGAGGGTAAATCATCCTACTTGGAAAGATAGATAGCAGAAATCCAATTAGTGCCATCTGTGCCAACCACACCCAAGGACAGATGAAGTTAAAGAAATAAATCTCATTTTGGTGCATCAACTTAAAGCTGATGAAAATTATATTGAGATTCTCCCCTGTGGGGAAGCACAGGACTTGGTTGGGATGTCTATAAGGAGGATTCCCCAAAAGGTCGTGGGCCTCTAGGGGACCTTGCCAAAGGTGGCAGCCCCTGCCTCGACTTTTCCAAACAAGTCCGAGTCCCTGGGTGTTTTGCTGGAATCTCTATGTTTAGTCTTTAAACATGACCTTGTAGAAGCATGTGCTTTCTAAAGGATACTTACCCTGCTGATTGTATCTAGAGGTTAATTTTAGTTCAAGCTGTTGTTACAATAAAAGCCTGAGGAGGCAGGCAATCGGGGCTGTTTGGTGTCTTCTATCGCCAAGCAGCCCCTTAGTCTTCTCTTCCACAGAAATGTGTGTCAGAGTAATCCATTCATCCATTGCTCAGGGTCTGCTGATTAGTCGTGGCACTCCCCTAAGACCTCCCCTAAACTCCCAGCCTTAAAACTCTCAAGATGAAATACCCAGAGTACCTTTCTCTCCAGGGAGCACACCCACATCTTTCTTGCCTCTCAGCATGCATCTCTTAAGGGTCCTCACAAGACTTGAAACCAAGGGAACAATGAGTAGCAAGAGCTCCACCCAGGCTAACCCTATGAACCTGTCTCCCAGGCCCCTTTTCTCTCAACTTTCCAGAGAGTCAAGGCAGCTCCACCGAAGCTCTTTCCAATTGCTTCTTCTATCCTAAGCACTTCCTATGTCACTGTCCCCAGCTTTAATAAATGTACTCTCAAATTTGCCTGATCTTATCTTGTGAAATCTTTCCTGCACAAAGTCAAGAACCTGCATACTACAGGCCCACCAGAGGAAGACCTATTCCAGGCCTGGTCCCTTTAGGGAACACAAGGACTGGCTGCAACCTCCAACAACCAACCTTCAACTACCATGGAGGACCAGCTGTGCAGGAGCCAATCCCAAAGAGCAGGACTTACTTCAGTGGTGCCCTAGTGCTCGCTGAGCATACCCCTTGAGTGTGTCACTTGTGAAGATGGTTGGGTAATGATGCTTCAACATGGTCTGAAGCTGCCCACTGGGTATGCTGGCTTTGGGCTTTCTAGGAGGTGCAAGCCAAGGTCAGCCACTGCTTGTGTTCTGCCTAGGACCCCCTGGCATCAGCTACAAAGTGAGTTGCAGATGACTGATACTTGTGCTGGGCTTGGAGGTGCCCAGCAAGGCCAAACTGAAAACCAAAGCTGGCTTCTGTTAGTGCTGGGCCTAGAGCCACTTAGTGAGAGATTTTGGGAAAATCTGAAGCATGATCCAAGAGAGCCTATTCATATGGAAAAGCCACTGGAAACAGCTTGGGTAGGCCTGAAAGTTGTTTGGGGTGGGGCCTCAGGGAATCACCAGAGTGGGGGAAACAGTGTGAGCCAGTTTTACAGAGTCTCAGATACGATGCCCACCTGTGGGATCTGTGGGGAAAGGGTTCAGAAAAGTAACAATGGCCTTTGCCAGCATTTCTGTCTGGGAGAAAGGTGCCGCCAATCTCTTTCCCTATTGGTGACAATTTAATTTCTCTTCTCCCCAACCCCATCTCTGGTGTCTTTCAAGCTGTTTCCCCAGTACTGTAGCTCAGACGGAATGAGTACACATAAGCCCCTATGCTGGCTCTTTAAGAGGAACTGCCTGGGACTCCAGCAATCCTCGGTGTGCCTCATCCTTAATCCTCTCTGGTTTTTACAGCCAGAAGTTATGGGGACCTGTTTTTCTGGCATTGGAACCTTGGGCGGGGAGGCCTGGTGTGGGGCTAGGACCCCTTGCTCCTCAGGGTGAACCTCCATAGCCAAGATATCCATCCCAATTTTTATCTGCCACGTGTTGCTGTGTGACCAGCTTGTTCCAAGTCTCCACCCCTCTTAGCAATCTCAGTTTGGCTTCTTCTTTAATTCCTTAGTTATAGGATTTCCACTCAGCCAGATTTCAGGCAGTTCTGCATGCTGCTTTTCTATAGTTTAGTTGTACTTTTCATGTGATCATGTAATTATTATTCTATTGAAGGAAAAATAATATCAGTTAGCATCTATTGCACCTAAACCATAACCAAGCACTGTATACTGAACATTTTAAATGTAGTAACAAATCTAATTCTCACAGTATATAAGTTTGGCATCATTTGTCTCATTTGGAATAAATACATTTTAAAATTGGTTAAGTAACCCACTCAAAGTCAAATAGCTCTGAAGTAGCATATTTGAGAATCAACTCCGATTCTGATATTTTTGCCACACTACGCTCTCCTGCTGGACTTTCATTTGACATGAATGTGCTTCTATCTGTTTCTTTTGTGAGATTCTGGATAAAGGAGATGCAGATTTGATTCCAAACTCTCATATTATGCTACAATTTTTCTGACCATTTACCATCCATTCGTGTATGATGCTATGACCCATCACTACCGCCCCTGGGCATAAACAGAAAGGGGATAAAGTGAATAGGACATATAAAGGTACTCTAACATGCTTTTGCTTTGTGAGACACTCAAGGACAGGTGACAACCATCAAAAAAGTCTCCTGATGCATTTTAGTTTTTGTCTCCTCATCATCTTATTTCACACTCCTTTATAAAGTTATGGTTTTCATTATAGTGTTCTGTGCCTAGACACTAATGAACCATTTTAATTTTTGACTGATACCAGGAGAATCTGTCAGTCAGTCAAAGGAAAAATAGCACAGATTCTTGATAATCTTCTGAAGAGACAGCCAGTCTTTGAGTTACTGAGAATTGACATGATGCTCATTAGGTTTTATTTTTGAATTGCTGCTAATGGTGGGAAGAAAAATTTCTCAATTCAATATTTCAAGTATGTATAGAACACTAACTAGTTATATACTGTATATGCATGTTAAGCGCATAACTCTAATACCATCTTAGCGTCATGGATAAAAATATTTTTTCTAGCCTAACATATCTTATAAGACTAAAAACACAAAAGATCATGAGTCCCTAGGGAAGCAAAAATTAAGACTGAACTAAAACAGGAAATGGCATAAGGCATGCAAGACTACCAGATTGATCACCATCTTTATATACTTCATTATCAGTAAAGCCTTTGTCATTATCATTCACTCATTCAATAAATATTTATTAATATGTACCAGAAAATGTGCTAGTCCTTGGTAGAAACACATAGAAATGGATGCTTCTTTCATGGAATACAGGTGCCATATTCTTCATTTCCAGATTGCTGGTTGATTTGAAATGTATATATCATACAGCTCATCTTCTGTGGTGTGTCTCTTTTCCTTTGTTTGGTCTCTTTCGTACGTTCTATGCCTGATTTTTTTTTTATTCAGAAAACAGCCTGCTTGAGGCTCATTTTCATGAGAAAGTATAGAAAGAAATTGGTCAAAAGGGAAAAGAGAGAAAGCAAAGCATTTCCATCCATTTTCTGCACCTCTCCCCTTTGGATTTAGAGATGTTTATTTTGTACTTTTTATGATGGAAGTAAGATTAGCCTGAGTTACCTAGGAATTATGTCAGCATATTGGGAGAGGAATCCTTTTGTCAGCTTTGCATTTAGGCATCCACTTTTGTTGCTTCCTTCATCTATGAAGAAGTACATGTGTTTGTTTGTATCCTTCATATCTAGTACTAGTCTTCAGAGTAAGCCTTCATTTCTGCTGGAGAATTTCAAGTTATCCTTTTTGAATGCAGAAATAACTGATGGATGCAAATCACAGATCAGTAATTATAGGCATACATTGTCGATTCATCACTGCATCTCTAGTGCTAGAAGAGTGTGTGGTACACAGAAACTATTTCAAAATCTTTACTGAATGAATTAATGAATGGATCCAGAATTTGTCTCTACCTAACTACAGAAGCATCAGTTACAAACCTTCCACTGCCTACGAAGTCTACCATTTCAATTTATTTTCCATTCCATTTCCATCCTCTGTCTGGCTCAAAGTTGCTTTTTTTTTTTTTTTAAATTTTGTGTTCCAAGACCTACAATGTAAAAATTCAGCTACTTAGCTGCATCTTTCTACCAGTGTTGCTTCTATTTCTTTCCCAGACTCAACCTGACTGTGACCTTTGATTTTTACTGTTGTTAATTTTGTTTTATTTTTTTCTCAGTGAAGTCTTCATATTCTGCTGGGCTTACCTTTGATTTTTTACTCTCCTATATGTCTTTATTCTGATTGCCTTAAGTAAAAATAACAATATATGAAATGGATTTTCTTCTACAAACTGCATGTATAGCTTTTTTTGTTCACTCTCTTAATGGTAAGGATGATTTTCTTCAAAATATAGCCATTTGTAAATACCAACAAACAAACAAACAAAAATTTGTTGCTAATAGGAATTGCTTAAAGGTCTCTAAATTGAGTAGAGGGAAATCGAACACTCTGCTGTTTTAAAAGTTTTCTTTTCCATTGGCTTTCTTTCCAAGACCAAAAGTCTTGAGTCAAATCCATCAACTTAACCTTTCTGTAAAGATTTCAGCATATACCTCCAAATGATTGGAATTATCTATTTTAAACATTATCACACCTCAACAAAATTAACAGTAATTCTTTAATATTATCCAATATCCTGTAGGTATTCACATTTTCCAAATTGCCTCATAACTTCTGTGCAACTTTGTTCACAATTTGGTTCATTTGAATCAAATTTCAAATAAAGTAAATATATTAAATTGGCTGATACTTACCTTCAATTTCTTTTAATATATAGGTTCCCCCAAACACAATCCATTTTAATATCTTTATAGAGAAAAAAGAATCACTTGCTACTAATTGCATTCCACTGGGAATACATTAAATTTTAAGTTTTGATTGTTTCTGGAAAATAATTTTCAGAGTCAGATGTCTATGTATACACAATTTTTAAATTTCCCTACATCTATGTCCCCTAGAGTCATCCTCAGGAAACATTTTTTATAAATTGTTTAATAAATCACTTCATTACTGGATTAAATATTTTCAAGTAACTAAAACATTTAACATTTTCACTGGGACCTTTTTTTTCTCTTTGAACATGCATAGGAAGCAGCACTATTTGTGTGACATGCTTTATTGCGTACACCAAATGTTCTTGCTTTGCCTTTGCATTTTAAATAGCATTTGAGAGACAGACTGTGGGACATGAGTTAAAGTGCAAGTGGAAATGTAACCATTTCTTCTATATTGACTTGTCCCCAGTGATTCTCCTTTATTCTTCCTGTTCTAAAAATACAAATCTTTGTTCTGCCTTTATTTTTTAGTATATACTGACCAAATTCTTGTGGCTCCCCATCTGAAAGTACTCACAACTGTAACTTGAATTGAGTCTGCATATTTAAAGGCAAAATTTAATCTTGTATTTATAGAATACTTTTATTCAGACCTCAAAATTATTGCCCTGGTGCAAGAAATGTTCCTAAGGAAAATGCAAATAAAAAGTTTGCCAAAACCTGGCTTTTGTATGTGCATGAGTTCACTGTGGTGGTCACAAAGACACCAAAATTCTTTCTTCAGCAAGAGACAAATCTGTGTGGCTGAAACGTTCTGGGCATGAAAATCTCATTTGAATTGTTGGCTGAATCCACCCACTTTTCCTTAGCAGAATTTTACATGGTGCTTTTGGACTCTAGATTTTACACAATTTGGGGCTAATTAAAGATGGGTTACTCCCACACCATGTATTTTACTTAAATTTAGAGTGTGGCTCTCACGTTAACTTTAATATCATCTAAGTAAGTTCGGTAAACTCCTCCTGGCAGGATGCTCTTTAGCACTGTTCTCAGCTTTGTCCACACATCTCCTCCATACTCCAAGCCAGGGCAGAGGCTGCACTGGGTTTGCAATACCTTATAATGGAATTACCCTTTCTTTGTATCAGAGATCACACAGTAATTGTAGAAAAGTCTCAGGTCCTTGAAATTTCTCTGGCCTTAGTAATTTTCTGTTTTTATGCTGTCATAGTGATTGGTGCTGCTCTTTTCCTGTGCACACATGATCAAATATGCCTTTTGTAGCGACCTGGGACTGTCCTCGGAGAAGAGAATAGGAGTTGGAAGGAGATGTGTGATAACTTTCAATTTTTGTAAACAGAGAATAGCTTTCGGGTTAAGCTCTACTCTAAGGTGCATGCCCCTGACAGTTAAGGCAAAGGAAACAGAAACATAACAATAGTTTAGGAGCGTGTATAGCTACTATCATGTTCTGCACAGAAACCATGTCTAGACTAAATGGCCCATTAGTATGTGCTTAGTATGGAGTCAGCCCCACATGCAAAACCTTTACAGAATCCATTATTAACGTTGTATTGACCACTGAGTGGTCAGTAAGAAAACTAAAAGAGTAGATCTTAAATATTCTCACCATCAAAGATAGATGGTAGTTATGTGACTTGATGGAGGTGTTAACTAACTCTAAGATGATAATCAGTTGTCACCTTAAGCTTATATAACATTATATGCAAAATGTATATCAATAAAGCTTGGAAAAAAGAATAAAAGCAGCCTCTAAAACAACAATAAAAGATGTCAACTGGCAACTGCCAACTGGGGTGAGTTAGACTAATGTGAGAATGATAACTTTTAGTGCAACTGGGGAAAAAGGGATAGAAGCAGACCAACCATTTAAACGTTCACATATTTCATCCAAGTTAACAGCAAGACGTCCACATGGAAGAGACAGTTTTGTTTGACCATAGGATAGGCTACCCGTGAATCCCAACTCTGTTCTTCGAAAATTTGTAAGTTCTCAAGTGAATCCAAATGGAGAATAATAATAATAA
This sequence comes from Myotis myotis, assembly GCF_014108235.1. NCBI lineage: Eukaryota > Metazoa > Chordata > Mammalia > Chiroptera > Vespertilionidae > Myotis > Myotis myotis. The sequence continues at coordinate 56,971,161 of NW_023416335.1, read as the reverse complement.
ACAGCTTGTTCATAGATGTGGATTTCAATTCACAAGGTAGGAAGTAACATTCGTCCAATACCCTCCTCTTTGCATACCTGAATGCACATGGGTGGCTCTTCCCCTGAGCTGTCACAGTACCTAGGCCTGTTGTTGTTGTTGTATCTTATGACCGATAAAGCACCATGCAAGAAAGAGACAGCAGGGTTATCTCGTCGCCTGGGCTCATGAGGGTAACCAGCCAAATGGCCCACCTCTCTTTGCTCAGTGAGACAATGTAGCTTGCTCACTGTGTCTAACTTCGAATTTGTTTGCCCGCAGCAATCTAGGAGAAATTCCTCTTGCTAGGCTACTGTCTATGTTTTTATCTGTCTTGCTATTGAATTAGGTATTAGATTACAGAAAAATTAGAAATCTTAACAACAATACTGTTAGCCCAGGGCAATGGGCTACGTTCTTGTCAAACACATTGAGTGGTAGACCATTGGCTGCCAATGGTCTTTGTAGTCCATGCCTCACTGAACAACACAGAGTATGTGGATACTCTTGATTTTGGGCATTTGACAATTCAACTTTATATATTAACTTCTTACCTTGATATATTTTTCAGGAAGGAGAAACAAAGAAATAATAGGCAAATGGCATATAAAGAAACAAACAGTATTCAACAAACAGCAAAAAGATGTCTAAAAGAAGATGATTACAATCCCAGGAGACACTAAAATATGGATTCAATAAACTCAGAAATAAGTACAGTGAGGCTTTGACTTACAAGTTTAATTTGTTCCGTGATGGAGCTCGTAACTCAAATTACTCGTATGTCAAATCAACAGTGAACGAGTGAGACACGTGATGCTGGGCTGATGTTGTGGCGTTCACTATGACGTTCGCTGCGCCAACTAGCGGTAGGGTATCTGAAGCTGGCTCATAACCCGAATTTTAGCTCGCAACTCAAAGCAAAATATCAGCCGAGAGACGGCTAGTATCTCGAAAAACTCGTTAGTCGGGACACTCGTAAGTCAAGGCCCCACTGTACATTTCCAATGGGATTGAAACAACAGCCTGTTTGTCTTGAAAGCCCAAGTATGTGTTTCTTGGGGACTGTTGATACACCATGCAGTGGCTGAGCCTCTCATAAAAAAAAGAAAGCGAGAGAGAGAGATCGAGAGAGAGAGAGAGAGAGAGAGAGAGAGAGAAGAAGAAAGAAAGAAAGAAAGAAAGAAAGAAAGAAAGAAGGAAAGAAAGAAAGAAGGAAGGAAGGAAGGAAGGAAGGAAGGAAGGAAGGAAGGAAGGAAGAAAGAAAGAAAGAACAGGTCATTGAGATAAAAAAAGAGACATTACTCTGATGGCCATCAAACAGAAGAGTGATTGATTAGAGCTGGAGGGCATTTTGGAGTCGTTGAGTCAAACTCCCCACATCACAGTCACTTCTCTAGGGATGGTGACGGACTTGCTGGGATGTTTGGTGAGAGATGCAAGTCTCACACACAGAGATCCAGACTCAAGATGTACTCTCATAGGGTCACTATCAGCACTCTTTTTGAAAATTGTTCATACATGGCCAAAAAGTAAAACAAGAGAAGTCAGAGCCTTCCTGAAAAGAACATAACATAAAAGGAAAAATGAGAAAACTATAGGTAGTGATGACCAAAGTCCAACAAAGTACAACTGCGCCTCACACTTGACATCCAGATACTCGGATCCCAGGACTGGACGGGCAGTCACAGACCCAGTTAAAACAAACTCCTGGGTACACCAGTGCTGCTAGCAAGCACCTCACAGCATGTTTTACCCACCTGGTGCATGATTCCTATCTCTGCATAGTAGTGTCAGGTCACACATGTTTGTGTGGTTTTCTGCACAATATGGTATATCTTCAGCATGCATGTTTGTGTAAAAGAAAACACATGAATTTCCTTCAAATGTAGACTACAGAGAGACAAACTCATTTAGTCTTACTCTACCAAATTTCTTTGTAAGCTGTGAGTACTCTTAGCAACAAGGAGACCTGGAGACCTATGCAAGGGCTGTGAGAGGAAAAATGGATAGATTTTCCAACCCTTCCTTTTCAGATTCCTTTTCCTCCCCACCCCTGCCCCTACCTCACCTCACCGTACAAAAATCGACCCAGGCTTTGTAGGGTCTCCAAAGTATATTCTACACGTGTTTGCTTCCTCTGTCTTTATCAGTACTCTCAGTCCAAGCAACAGAACCTCTGAGATCACCTAGTTTTCTAATTGTTCTTGGTTTTGCTCTTATTTCCTTACCATCTGTTATTCACAGAACAGTCAGATCCCCCTTTTTAAAATACAAATTTACCCTGATTTTTCCTGGTTAAAATCTTCAAAAGGCTTCTCAACACACTCAGAATAAAATTTAAACCCCTTCACCTGGTTGGGGGGGGGGGGGGGTTTGCAATACTGCAGAGTTGAAAGAAGAACTGATAGCAAGAGGAAAATATAGTATTCATCTCCTTTGTTCTTGGGATCTATCTTAAATAAAATAAAGTTTCTGAGCCCAGAAAATAAACCCTACCTTGTAAGAAATATTATCTAGAGTCATACAAATGTCTGTTTATTTTCCCTGTATTATTCCATAGTCTTTAATCAATTCTTGTTTAAGCACTATAGATTCAATTCTAAGATACAAATGGAAAGAGCACTCTTATGCATGATTTTAGAAGTCTAATAGAAAAAGTGACCTACCCTTGAGTCCAGCATCATGAGAGGAATTTGCAAGAAATTTCACCTATGCCCTAGCCTGCTTGGCTAAGTTGATAGAATATCAGCCTGCGGACTGAAGAGTCCCAGGTTTGATTCTGGCCAAGGGCACGTGCCTGGGTTTAGGGCTCGATCCCTAGTAGCGGGTGTGTAGGAAGCAGCTGATCAATGATTCTCTCTCATCATTGATGTTTCTATCTCTCCTTCTCCCTTCCTCTCTGAAGTCAATAAAGAAATATTTTTTTAAAAAACTAGCACGAAAGAAAGAAAGAAAGAAAGAAAGAAAGAAAGAAAGAAAGAAAGAAAAGAAGAGAAAGAAAGAAAGAAGAAAGAAAGAAAGAAAGAAAGAAAGAAAGAAAGAGAGAAAGAAAGAAAGAAAGAAAGAAAGAAAGAAAGAAAGAAAGAAAGAAGGAAAGAAAGAGAAGAGAAAGAAAGGAAGAAATTTCGCCTAAAAAAATAAGGTATATCCAACACAGGATAGAACTATGTGCTCCAACCACCATGTGCAAATGCTAAAAGCTTAGTAAAGAAGGAGCTAGAGAGAAACATTTTCTTGCATGAGTAAATGGTGAAATTACTGGCTTAAGTTTTAACTTTTAAGCATGAGAACAAGTTTAGTTAGAGAGCCAGAGCAAAAGAGAATAACCAAAGGTCTTTGTGGAACAACTAAACAGTGGGGGTAAATCTAATGAACTTTAGATCAGTGGAGATTAAAATATGACTCCTTAGGGGACCCCAGGAAAACAGTTTGTGCTGTCTCACTCTTCTTCCTGTCATGTGACTACAGAATGAGACCAAATATCACCAGTAAACTACTGAAAACCCTATATCTATGGTTTATGTTTTCACAGTTCCCTAAGGTCAACCCATGGGAAAGCAGGCACTCATCTTGGGGATCTTTCCTCTCTTTCTCTCTTCTTATCTGTTCTTATACAAGAGAATAACCAATAGCTTTTGGAAACTACCCGTGCCCCAGCCATTCAAAACTCCCTGGACCATTCTGATGTACACCCCCAGGTGTAGACCACAAAAATGGAGGAAGAGGGTAGGGTTATACCCATGTTAGCTGGCAGAGCAAATGCCAGGTCTTGATATCCTACAGCCTCTGCTGCCCCCTAGTGACAACTATTAAATGAACCTTACCCCTCTGGAGTCAGTTAACCAATAAAAATCAAGAAACATTTATTGAAAACCAGCTGGGTTGAAAATATTGTGCAGGAAGCGGTGGAACAATGCCATATGATGTTTCTTAATTCATATTTTAACATTCAAGAAAGCTAATCATCCTCCTTGAAAGACAACTCCAAATACCTAATTAAACACATACAACTGCTACATTTTTTTAATTACAAAGGCAGAGTTAGCAAAACCAGCCTGTTCTAATATCAGAAGTTTAAAACAAAAGCTATACAGAAAATCAATACAAATATAGTCGAAGTAACATAACTTACTTTATTTTCATATATATATCAATAAAAATTAATAATATTTTTTTCTTTTGAAACCACATACTATTTGAATTGCTAAGATTCTTTAAGTAAAAGGCTGTTTGGTGCTTCTAACCAACCAAAAGCAAATATACCAGCAATTTCAACTGAACTAAAAAGAATGAAATCTAAGCCCTCTTTCAAGTGTCTAATCTTTTCATCAACCATTTCTTACTGTTCATCAAAATGTTCACCGAAAAATAAATTATAAGGGCACTGTGGATTTTTCCTAAGCATCCCCCCAATGCCTCTAAATTGCTAGTCTCTACTTCTGAAATTTGAAGACCATGGCATATTTTTCAACTTATATTTTTTTCCGTTGACTGAAGTCCACTAAAGGACCATTTTTGTCATCGTGTGTTTCATTTAAAGAAACATTTACTAATAAGATCATGTTCACTGTGTGGGCAGACATCTGGTCCCAATTCAATTTCTGGAAAATAGGCCGAGTTGTGAGCAACTCAGTTATTCAGCAGTTCTCCATCTTTGTTTCCACTGATAGAAACAGCCTTCTTAAGTGTTCAACTCTTTCCACTGAACTAATAATACCTTTCATTTATGTTAATGTCTAATCAAATGTTCCCAAACTAGGATAATTTCTAGTCAAAGACTTCACCACAGCTGTTTTGTAAGACAAGGTAATCTGTATGTTGCTGAATTATAAACATACAATGTTTCTGTCATTATAAACAGAAACCACATTCTAAGCTGTCTTCCTTTGATGCCGGTAAATTGAATATGCATGCTGGGCCTTGTGGGTGTTTTTACACTGTAATAAACTCTAGTGAAATCTGAGAAGTTATGATGTACAACCTTGGGCTATAAGGGGTACTTTTGACACATGACTGCCTCTAGGATGCTGGAAAATTCAATTTATTTTATTGCCTCCCTTGAAAGTTCCAAACTTTGGGGGAATTTTTAAATGGCCCTACATACTTTTTAAAAACCTTAATATCTGTGACTGCTAAGAATTAAAGCATATAGAGCTTGTACTGCACATAGAAACACTCAGGATAAATTACTTAGACGTGGAAGCAAGTAAGTTAGACGGGCACTGACACAGACCAATAAAAAGCAGCCAAGCTCCTGACTGTGCAAGCTAAGGATCAAGTTCCCTCAGGCACCGAATGGATTAACTGTTATTTTTATTTTCCAACTCTTAATAAGAATATATTTTCGGGACTGGATTTTTATTTGTGTAATAAATGACCTTATAGCTCCTTCTGCCTAGAATGCCCAATCCTCCTATAATCTCCCCTGGTTCACCTACAAGCCCCCACTCTTCCACCCACTTGATAAATCCCCAATCATTTCTAAGATTCAGCTGGAACACCTGTCAGCTGTAAATTGCTCACTGATCTAAGCCCAATTATTAGTCATTGAATTTTGCATAACTTGATCAGACTGGACTAATTGATGATAGCTGTTCACTTTTCTATCATCTCAATTAGACTAATGAGCAGCGTGATGTCTCAGACTTCTTTTATTATTTTTTTTAATCTCCAGCACCAGGAATTGTGCCTGACACATATCCAGAGCTAAAAACATTTTGGTTGAATGACTATAGATAGCACACCATAAAAACAGTCACTTTCCTCTATATATGAAATCAGATTATTTCTATGGCATTTAGGCATTTTTGCAATAAGGAAATAAGCGTCTGTCTTACTTTTACCAGTTTAATTCTGGGAACAATTTTGTTTATGCAAATATTGGCCTCTATTGTCAAATTCTAGCAAAAAAATGATTTTTTTAAATCTATGGTTGGTACACAAAACATAGCTGCTGGTAGCAAAGTGAATTAAATAGAGTTGAGTAGTTTTTTTGTTTTATTTTTTTTTTAATTTGTAACATGTTCAACCCCAATTAATAGTTTCTAACCTGCTGTTTTTACTAAAAACTTAATTCTCAGAATTTATCTCCTTAAAGTGGGGTTTTATTTATAGTAAGCATACAAGCATTTGTTAACTGTTTAAGATTAAGATAATAGAAAAGAATCGCTTGGGTAAATTAGTTTATTGCTACCAAATCCACAGCAAATTCTGCCTTACTCTACTGATTCTTTATTAGATAAAAGTCCTCGGACCAAACCTTATAAATGTTGATTGATGGCTAGTTTGTACTATTATCTACCCTACAAAATTCCTGTGAGACAGAGCAATGGAATCTAACATTCAAGTCTTGCTTGTCTGCCTAGAGGCTCACATTTATCAAAAGGAGTAGGACAGAAGGGAGATTAAAATAAACTCCACTACAGCACAGGTTTTTAAATCTGTCTATTCTACACACATAATCCTGATTCTCATCTTCCTTCCCACTTCTGGAAATTAAGAAACCTAAACCAAGATCAGGGGAAGGAAATGCAACAAGGAGAGGAAAAGGGCTCATAGAATATTAATCAAAGAGCCATCCTGCTTTTATGAGTAGCAAAACATTTACTTTCTATAACAGTGGCGATTACCTGGGACCACCATTTCATCCATCAGTAGACCTCAGGTTGGCTGTGTTTCAAGCTTGTGTAGCTTACCCAAGTGGGAATAGCCATTGTCTGTGCTTCAGGAGGTGTCCTGATTCTCTCTCCTGTATTGGGGGACTTGGAAGAGCAAAGCACAGAGGACTAAGGTTTCCTTGTACTATCCATTTTCCTGTAGGTGGATATTTGGATTGTTTTCATTTTTTGCCTTTTATTTATGACAAAGATCAGTGCATCAGTTTGCTAAGTTTGTCATAACAAAGTGCTTCCAATTGGGTGGCTTAAATAAAATTCATTTATTTCCTCACAGTTCTGGGGGCTGCAAGTCCAAGATCAAGGTGCCTTTCCTTGCCTTGCAGACGGTCACCCTCTCCCTGCACCCTCAATCCCCTTTTCACTGTGTGCATGCATTGTTGCTGTCCCTCCTGTATCCTAATCTCCTCTTCTTACAAGGACACCAGTCATATGGGATTAGTGGCCACCCTAATAAACCTCATTTTAACTTACTGAGCTTTTGAAGGCCCTATCTTCAAATATAGTACATTCTGAGTTTCTATAACCTTAACTGGGGGTTAAGGCTTCAACATATAAATTGGGGGTGGGGGTGAGTCTTTCAGAATCAGTCAGTGGCACATTGCTTAGCACTTAACCCCTCTACTTTCAGTCCTCCATCCTAGGTTCCTTGCCCTCCACATTATATCAGATAGATCCATATTTCTAGAGAGATCTTCATTAAAGAGATTTATTTCCCAAAGTCCCCAGAGGTTTCTATTTATTAACTTTGAAAACACTTCAAAACCCACTTAAACAATTGCATGCAAAGACCTCAGGTTCTTCCCATTCCCATCAACCACATGACCAACTGATTGTCCAGCTTAGATGGGGAATGACAAATGGCTGGAGGAATCATCGTTGAAGTGCAGTGAAGATTCCATCTGCTGAGGTACAACCAACAGCGCCGATCAGGGAAGCTCAAGTATAGTTCAATGCAGAGTCTGTTTTATATTATTCAGCTGCCTCTAGCAGGAGGATGAATTGTTTTAAGAAATTTAGTGAATTGGTAAGATTTTAGGGTTATCTTCAAAAGCAAATTACCATGACCATCTGCTTTGAAATCTGTGTGAACATTAGAAGCATGATTTGAGCATGACATTTTAGTTTTCAAATTCTCCCAGTGAAGAGAGGCTACTCATACAACTTATTTCCTTACATATATAGAACTTAGTCATGGCCTTTGATAAGAAGTTCCGGGCAGTTTCCAGAATAAAAGCTAGTTAAGATGAATTCTGCAAAAGAAGTTTCCTCATTAGTAACCAGATTCACTGCAATACTTATTTATGTCTGTCCTCTGAGTGACTGGGACAGAATTCTAACCTAATACCATTTCAGCTTTCAAAGGACTCTGTCTTCTAGACTTCATTTAGCATGAGGATAGAGAAACACAGATAAATGTCTTATCAGGCAAAAAAGTAATTTCATGTTCTTGCAGTTCTTTTCTCTATTCAAATGCTATATGCCCTTTCATCTTCTACAAACGATTTTCTCTTAATCCGCAAGAAAACTAGTTCATTCTTTCTAACAACATCATTATATTTTGAGTGAATTATCACAGAACAATTAAGAGCTGTTCTCATGTGACACACTTATCTTTGGCTGTTTGTTTCAAAATTCGATTCAGCTGTGCCCTCCACTATTTCCTCATTTTGTAGAATGCCTTTGTCAGTGTGGTAGAACATAACACAGTGGGGGGCAGGGCAGAAGGCGATGTATTATAAGACATCGTTGCCTTTGGAAACAATGTTCTCCATTATAGTTCAATGAGCTAATAATAATGCATTATTTTGCTAAAAGGCAGTTGTTACTATCACTGCAGCAAAACATCATATAATATCAACTAAGCTATTATTCTGACACTTTGTGGTAAATGAGGAAAGTTTTTATCATAAAATCTTATTTTGCCATGCATTACATTTTTATGCTTTCCTTTGGAAATTTTGTATGATATGAGTTGACCTACAAATGAAAGGGTGGCAGTTTAGAGTCAGACAGTCATGAAACTGAATCCTTTCTCTGTACATGGTATGACTTCAGATAATAAAATTTCTCTAATTCATAACTTCTGCATCTACAGAATGGAGATTTGTGGAGTTAATTAGTAATATAAGTAATGTGGCTCACTCAGGTCTTTAAACAGGAGACACTCAAAAAAGGTGTATTTATTATTTTTAAAATATATGTATTTTTTATTGATTTCACAGAGGAAGGGAGAGGGAAAGCGATAGAAACATCCTGCCTCTTGCACACTCCGCACTGGGGATCGGGCATGTGTCCTAACGGGGAATAGTACCGTGAACTCCTGGTTCATAGGTCGACACTCAACCACTGAGCCCTGCCGGCCAGGCTGGATGTCTTTAATATTAAATCTCTTAACCTACATTTACTTCCCCTCTATCCCAGAATTTCATTTAAACCATAGCAATAAATTAATTAATTAATAAATAATCTCTATACATAAAAAGCCAGCGACTGTAACGCTGTAACAACCATAATGACCAGTTGCTATGATGCCCATTGTGGCCAGTGAACTGACCTGATCAGGTACATATGTTTCCTTTTTTCCCCATTGACCCAAGAGCTCTCTATGTGGTTAGCTGAGGCTGATCCCTGGCCAGCATTGCAACTTTACTTATTCCTCTGCTCAAACCTGCTCTTTTCCCATTCTTCCCAGTTATTGTTCTCAAAAGTATCTTTAATAAGTACTGCCCACTACTGGACTCTCCCACCCCGATCAAGGGCAGGGCCGGCCAACCAAACGCCACCCTCCTGCCAGCCCCACCCCTGATTGGCTACCCCACCACAATAGGCCCACAGCCCCTCCTCCCAGTCGACCCTGCCCCTGATTGCCCCTCAACCCCAATAAAGGGTGGGGCTTGCCAGCCAACATCCTGCAGCCCCTCCCCTAAACCATCCCATCCTGGTTGTACCCCCTCACCCCAATATGGGGCGGGGCCAGCCGGCCCACCACCCACAGCCCCTCCCCATGCCTGGCCCCACCCCCAATCAGCCCCCAACACCAATCGGGAGCAAGGCCTGCCAGGCAATCGCCTGGGGTCCCTCCCCCAAGCCAGCCTGGCCCTAATCAGCCCCGGTCAGGATGGGCCAGCCAGACAACCTCCTGCCATCTCCATCTCCCAACAGGCCCAGGCCCGATCTGTCCAGATTGGGGCCAGATTGGCCAGACCCTACCCGTGCATGAATTCATGCGCTGGGCCTCTAGTAAATAGATAAATAAATAAAACCAACTATGCTGGATGCTTATTGTTTCATAGGTTCACCCGTTATTGGATGATGAAAATTTCTCTTTTCACCTTTTCTTAACAGAAGCCTTGTGTAACATAGCTGTATATAGACCATTTTCTAAAATCCTTTGAGAAAACTGTTTGCCCACTCAGGCCTTCTCGGATGCTTATGACATGGTGACACGAAGCATTGCTAATATCTTTTTCTGATATCTTTTAATTTCATGCAATGGAAATAATACTCAAAGATAAATGTGAAGTCAGCTATCCAAGTACAGAGAAGAAAGTCACATTTTTATATTATTAAGAAGAACCCCAACCTGATTTTGTTGTCACTGCTAAGTAACACAGCACAGAAATCTTCTGCTCACTGTAGTGAAATAGGTCAAATTCTGTATATTAATTCATTAACACTTCATAAGCGCATGCTGTGTCAGAAACGGAATTAAACCCTGAAAACACAGAGTAAGACATGGTTCCTTTGCATTCAGTGTTGAGTGGAAGAGATAGAGATTCCCAGTCTGGATAAAAGGGTGGAGATACATTTCCCCAAGTACAAACATAAACCCTGAAAATAATGCAAGAGGCAATGGAAGGAGAACTCTGAACAGTGGAAAGAAGAAGGCGAACTGGTTAGCGATCCCAAGGCTGAAAGGAAAACACAGGGGCAGTGGTCTTAGAAGCCTCTATCCAACAGGAAAATACTATCCAGGCCCTGCATGTCAGATCTCCCATCAAGCAATGGAAGGTAGCTCAAATCCTCCCCTGGATCAGATAGGAGTCCCGTCAATAATGCCAGGCAAGCAAGGCAACACATGCAAGGGGAAGCGATCAAGACCCACAATGAAGACTGCAAGCCAGGAAAAGGATGATCTTCTTCAAAGGGTCTGAGACTCTCTTCTACCACCTAGGGAACTGGGAGCCCAGATGACACCAAAGATGGGGCCACAACAAGGAGCCTGGCCAAGAAGTCTCTTTATCCCCACAGATCTGAGACTCCCCTCTCTCACCAAGAGACTGGGTGAGCAGCAGTAGTGGCAAATGGGATCCAGCTACAAGAAGAGTTTCCCCACATCTCTCTTTGTCCCATGAGGAAAGGGGAAACTCTTACCACCTAGAGGCACCAGGCAGCCAGTGGTTCTCAACCTTCCTAACGCCGCGACCCTTTAATACAGTTCCTCATGTTGTGGTGAGCCCCAACCATAAAATTAATTTTGTTGCTACTTCATAACTGTAATTTTGCTACTGCTATGAATCGTAATGTAAATATCTGATATGCAGGGTGTATTTTCAGGGGTCGTGACCCACAGGTTGAGGAGCGCTGGTAGGGAATCCTTGCTCCTTTTCAGGTAACAGAGAAAGGGTCCAGCTGGAACCCCAGTGGCAACGTACACACCGAGCAGACAAAAATAGATCTAAAAATAAAGCCTCTAAAATTTAAATTGTCCAAAAGAAAATAACAAATGTGGGCAAGAATGTGGAGAAATTAGAACCCTCATATATTGCTAGTGGGGGTATAAAATTGTGCAGCTGCTGTGGAATACAGTTTGGTGGCTCCCCAAAAAGTTAAACATAGAAATACGATCACAAACATATAATTACACAGCAATTCCACTCCTACATATAGACCCAAAATAATTAAAGACAGGTGTTCAAACAAAAACTTGTACACAAATGTTCATATCAGCACTATTCACAATAGCCAAAACATGGAAACAATCCAAATGTCCATCTACTGAATAGCCATAATGGATAAGCAAGATGTGGTATAGCCATACAATGAAAAATGTTTCAGCCATCAAAAAGAATAAAGTACTCTCACATGCCACAACATGGCTGAACCTTGAAAACTTACTAAGTAAAAGAAGCTAGCCCCAAAAGACCACATATTATATAAATCAATTTATGTAAAATGTCTATTACAGATAAAATGGAAAAAAGTAGATTAGTGGCTGCCTATGGCTGGGGGATGGGGATATAGGAAACTGATATTTAAAGGGTACAGGGCTTCTCACTATTGTGATGAAAGTATTCTAAAATTGACGGTGGCAATGGTTGCACATATTGGTGATTATATTAAAAACCACTAAAGTGTACACTTAAATACATGGAATTGTCATTGGAACCACAGCCCACAAGAGTAAGCCAGGAGGTTTGTGCTAAATCTTAGCCTGTGATAGCCTGCTAAAATAAAATATTTAAATAAGATCTAGAATCTCTTAACATAATTAGCAAAATGTTAAAATAACCCACCACACCAAGGAAAGACAAACAGCTGATGCCAGCACTAAGATGAATCAGAGGCTGAAACTAACTGACAAGGATTTGAAAGCAGCCTTCATACAAAAAAAAATACTTCAATAAGAAATTACAAATTCTCTTGAAATCAATAAAAAAATAGAAAATCTTAGCAAAGAAATCCAATCTTCAACAAAGATATTTAAAAATATAGCACTACTCTTAGCTCAGGAAGGTAAAGCAAGGAGGAGCGAAGAGCAATTCTAACTTTTCACCCTATAATTTTCTGTTGCTTTGAATCCTTTTCAAATACATGATTTATTTTGATAATAAAATTCAAACTCCATAAAATTAGTTAAATTCCATTTTCTAAAAGTGAAAGAAACAACTTTCCCATGTCATAGTGTTAAAATTCCTTTCTTTTCTAGTGAGTAGCTAATATTCCTTTTAATGGTTTTACATTGAAATAATGAAAAAATGAGTTAGTGGTTTTCCTTATAAAAAGGTTAATGAGACATGATTTCAAAAAAAAGAAAAACGCATAAATCACTTTCTAGAAATTAAAAAGTTTTAGTATAGGCTGAACTGAATTCTGACAATGCCATGTATTATACTGAATTATTGTGTTTACTATTTGGGGAGATAAGAGGCTAAAAAAATTTATATTTTTATTTTTAAATAGTTTAATTTTCACTCATTTTTGTTTTTCCAGTTTATTAGAAACACTGAATATTAAAATTAGAATTTGACATTTTTGTCCTTTGCATTCTATTTTTATTTAAGTAACAACCAAAAGTATGAGAGCCAACAAATTTTTTGAGTTATTGCACATACAAGACTGTATTTGTACATGTGTTATTGCCAAATTTAGCTTTTAAGAAATTATCATGTTTTTAAAACAACCACTACTTGGGAACAATTATTATCTAGTTAGTAATGTGGAACTCAAAATAGAAAACATGGCTAGAAATAATCAGTATTTACTGTGTTCTTGTCTGGAAATAAGTTGGATGCTGAGCTCCACTCTTGAATTAGGTAGAGTCTACTGAAATCCTGGTGTCAGTGCCACTGGCAAAGAGAAAATCAAAGGGGACACAAAGGGAACAAGTTCTTCATGATTTTTGTGTGTGCTTTTTCTCATTTGTATTTGTTACCCCCAGACCTTCCAAAGTTCTGACCAAACTTGGTATGATATAATTTACTAGAGGCCCAGTGCACGAGATTCGTGCATGGGAGGGGGGGTGTCCCTCAGCCCAGCCTGTACCTTCTCCAATCTGGGACCTCTCGGGAGAATGTCTGACTGTTGGGCCGGCAGTCAGACATCTCTCTCACAATCCAGGAACACTGGCTCCTAACCACTCGCCTGCCTGATTGCCCCTAACTGCTTCTACCTGCCAGCCTGATCATCCCCTAACCGCTCCCCTGCCAGCCTGATTGATGCCTAACTGCTCCCCTGCCAGCCGATCACCCACAACTGCCCTCCCCTGCTGCGACCCACCTCCTCCGCTGGGACCCGCCTCCTCTGCACGAGGTGGCAGAGACGCTGGGACTGGCCTCCTCTGCACCGCACAGAGTCACGGGACCCCCAGGCCTCACCACACAGAGCAGCCACTGGGCCCTGCCTCTGCTGTGTGCACAGCCATCTTTGTGATGGCCATCTTGTGACGACATCGCACGCGAGGGCCTGAGGACCACCTAGGCCAGTGATGGCGAACCTTTTGAGCTCAGTGTGTCAGCATTTTGAAAAACCCTAACTTAACCCTGGTGCCGTGTCACATATAGAAATTTTTTGATATTTGCAACCATAGTAAAACAGAGATGTATATTTTTGATATTTATTTTATATATTTAAATGCCATTTAACAAAGAAAAATCAACCAAAAAAATGAGTTCACGTGTCACCTCTGACACGCATGTCATAGATTCGCCATCACTGACCTCGGCTTTTGTTAGTATAGATAATAAGAAATAGATATTTGGTCTTCAGCCCTTTTCCTGACACAGAGCTCCTAAAACCCTTAGAAATTCTTAAGTAATGAGAGTGATAAAGGTGTCTTTTGTTATGTTAGTGAGATGACTTTTGGAAAGCCCTCAGGTCACTCAGGACAGTGGCTGTCAATCATATGATTAGAGGTTTGGAACAATCTACCCACTGACCTCTGAGGTGGGGACAGGGGCTAGAGGTTGAGTCCAATCACCAATTGACAATGATTTAATCAATCATGCCAATGTAATGAAGCCTCTACAAAAACCCAAAAGGACAGGGTTCAAAAAGCATTCAGGTTGGTGAACACATGGAGATTTAGAGAGAATGGGTGCTCAGAGAGCAGGGATGTGCCAAGCCCTTTTCCTGTACCTAGTATCTCTCCCATCTAGCTGTTTCTGATATATACCCTTTTATAGTAAACTAGAGGCCCAGTGCATGGCCTGCACCCTCAGCCAGCCTGCACCCTCTAGCAATCTGGGACCGCTAGCTCCTAACCACTCTCCTGCCTGCCTTTCTGATCTCCCCTAACCACTCTCCCTGCCTGCCTAATTACCCCTGACCACTCACATGCTTGCCTGATCACCCTTAATCACTCGCCTGCCTGCCTCATCGCCCCAACCCCTCTGCTGCCTGCCTGATTGCCCCTAACCACTCACCTGCCTGCTTGATCACCCCGAACCACTTGTCTGCCTGCCTGATCACCCCTAACTGCTCTCCTGCCTTGGCCCTCGCCGCCTCGGCTTCATCTAGAACAGGGGTGGGCAAACTTTTTGACTCAAGGGCCACAATGGGTTCTTAAACTGGACCAGAGGGCCGGAACAAAAGCATGGATGGAGTGTTTGTGTGAACTAATATAAATTCAAAGTAAACATCATTACATAAAAGGGTACGGTCTTTTTTTTTTTTTTTTTTTGTTTTATTCATTTCAAACGGGCCGGATCCGGCCCACGGGCCATAGTTTACCCACGGCTGATCTAGAAGGATGTCCAGAATGATGTTCGGAAGGTTGTTCGGCTGTCAGGTCTAATTAGCATATTACGCTTTTATTATTATAGATGGGTAATCTAGCATGTAAAATGTTACCCTGAGTTCTGTGTGCTGTTGTAGCAAAATCATGGAACCCAAAAAGGGGGTTGTGGGACCTTCTAAGCTATAGCTGGTCAGTCAGAAGCACAGGTGACAACTTAGACTTGTGATTGGCCTCTAAAGTGAGGGGTGGGGTAGTCTTGTAGGACTGAGCCTTCAATCTTAGATCTGCGAAATGCCATCTCTGGGTAGATAGTGTTAGAATTGAGATAAATTGTAGCTGATGTTGGAGAATTGTTTGGTGGTGTGGGAAATAACCCACACTTCAGAATTGGGAGCAGAATTACACATGGGAAAAAAGAAGTCACTCACCTAATTAGTTGTACCTGTAGTTACACTTTTTGGAGCCAAGTTTCCACATTCAGCAATTAGGCCTCATGGAAAGGCAAAATTTTCTCTCTCTTATATTTTACCAGGAAGCAACAAAGAAAATAATAATACTGTGAAATCTATTTTTCTTCCAAGCCAGAGGGAAGTGAAGAAAGCAGAGGAAAAAGTATGATGCGTTCAATGCTAAAATAAATGGGTTGTTCATGCCCGGCATGCTGCCGCTGCTGTTGAAGGCATTCATCCTTTCTTAGCTGTAGCAGCAGAGCCTCTGCTTGTGCCAAAATTATCCCAACTGTGACATGCACATGTAGATTTCAATACTCCTGTCAGAACAAACTATAAATATAAAAATTAACCCCCAAAGGGATTTGTCACAATCAGCAAGCATGGATATTTCAATTTCTGGACCCATCATTTACCTAGCAGACACCTGGTGTCTTAGAACAAATAGGTTATTCCTGGGAGAAAAACAAAAACAAAAAAAACAACTGTTTCAGTGCCAGAGGTAAGAAGAGTTGCCATTTTTGGGGGAAAAAAATAGAAATCTATAAATACAATACTTAGGTAGGTTTATAAAATGATTCAAACAAGACATAATATGTAAGGTGATATTCCCCCTTTGCCATTGCCCTTTCCACAGTTGTTATTCCTCAGATTGAACCACATTAACAGTTTTATGTCTACATGTCCAGAAATATATAAGTGTATGTAAATGATGCTTTTATTTACATAAACATTTGTATTTTATAATTTTTTCTTTTTATTGACCAGTATATCGGTCAACTTTCCATTTAAGTAGCTAAATGTACCCATTTCTAATCATAGTTGCAAAGTAGCACAATAGATGGATTTTATTAGTACTTTTCCTATTGATGAACATTTGGGTTGTTTCTGGATTTGGGCCTCAATGAACATCTTTGCGTTTAAGTAAAACTGTTAGATAAATTCCTATGAGTGGGACTTTTGGTCACAAAACATCTTCAAAATGTCTTTCATCACAACTTGAGAGTACTTGTTTATTCTAGTCAATACTGGCTATTATAAAACATTTTCGTGTTTCCAATAAGATAGGAAAAAAATGGTGTCTTATTGTTATGTAAATTTGCATATATACTTATAAAAGAATTTTAACATCTTACCATATGGCTATTCACTGTTCGTAATTTTTTTCACTGTGGAATTTTACTTCAAGTGTTTGCTCATTTTTTTTATTGTGAAAACTGTGACATTTGTTTGGCATATATTTATATTTTGCATATATTTTCATAGTTATATTTCTTGTGACATGAAATTATTTTGCAATTCAAAAGCTAAACTCTTTTTTGTAGTCCAATTTTGATTTTTTTTCCCCTCTCAGTTTCTGAGTTAGAAAGTCTTTTAAGTTTTTAAGAAATAAAATTTCTTCTGATGCTTTTATAATTTTTATATTTATTTATTTATTTTATTTTTTTTAATATATTTTATTTATTTTTTACAGAGAGGAAAGGAGAGAGATAGAGAGTCAGAAACATCGATGAAAGAGAACCTTCAATCAGTCGCCTCCTGGGGGATGTGCCCGCAACCCAGGTACATGCCCTTGACCGAAATCGAACCCGGGACCTTTCAGTCCGCAGGCCGACGCTCTATCCACTGAGCCAAACCGGCATCGGCTATAATTTTTATATTTAAATGCTTATTTATATGCTATTTGTTTTAGAATAAAACTTTCAGTAGAAATTTAGTTTTGCTTTTCTCAAAAGATCTAGCCCAATTGCCAATTGAACTTTCTGAATAATGTATCATATCCTTAAGAATTTTAAATATATTCTTTACTAATTTCTTGATTATATTTATGAGTTTATTTATGACTTTATTTTTGTATCCTTTATTGATTTATGCAATAGTACCAAATTATTTTAGCATAGCTTATAATTAATTACTTTTCTATATCAGAACATTCCAAGATATTCTCACATACTTACTATTTCTGAAAAGTTTTTTTAAAAAATCTTGTTATTTTAATTGAGATATAAATTTGTTTATTATTTTATTTTGAGAAAATTGTCAATAGGAATTGTTTTCTGTTTTTGTTGTTTTTTATCCAAAAACAGGCTATGGCCATCCATTATTTTAGGGCTTACTTCATGTCCTTTAGTGAAGTATTACAATGTTCTTCATGTAGTTTCTGAATATCTTTAATTTGGGTTTGTTTTTAGATAATTACCTCTGCTGTTTTGATGGTGCTAATAAAAGAAAAATGGCTGGAGGAGCGATGTGTGAAAAGAGGTGAGAATATAGCTCACAGGCGAATAGTCTGGGCTACATACGCATAGTAAAGAGTTTTCCATTTCAAGTTAAAACATTTGGAACAGATTAAATGTGATTTTTAGTGCATGGTAACACAGGTAGCAGAGGTTCATTCAAGTGAGGGGAGATAAATGGCAGGGAATACCAGTCAGGGGAAGAAAGGTCAGGTTTGGATAGAGAATCTGAGCTACTGGTGACACTCCAGTGATAGCAAAACTTCTAATATAAAGAAGGTTGTCATAAATATTGAATGGGTTAATGAAAAATTAAATGAAAAAACAAAGGTTTCTCAAAGTTTGGTATTTCCAAAATTGCATAACGTGTAATAGTTTAGTCTCAACGTTTAAACCACTCATTCTAAAAAACGAAAAACCAAAAACCAAGAATTCCAAGGAGTGGAGTATTTGTTATAATGATCATGGCAACATTAAGGAGCCAGAATTTGGAACTTAGCTCAGTTCTGAAACATAGCTGGAATTAAGTAAATGAACTAATGTTCCAAAGCACTTGGAGTTGGGCTTTAAACAAACTAAGTGCCATGTAACTGATAAAACTGTTAAATAAATAATGAAGGTTCGGATGCAAGGCGCCGAATAAAAATGATAAAGTAGTTGATGTTTAAATCAGACTTCTGTTCTCTCTGAACTACTTATCCCTCTCTAATTGTTCCCTGCATCTGCCTTATCCCTTCTTTTTAAGGTCCAAACATCTCCATTAATCTGCCTTGTTTTCCAAACCAACTCACAGAAAAGGACATACTTACCACAGGAATATGGGCAGGCTCAGAGGGAGGAAGAAGCTGGTGCCATTTGACACACGAAGGGAAGCTCTGAGTAGCTGGACCCTTGTGAGTAACAAAGATGGGCAGGGCTCAGGTCATGCCATATGTGTTGGCCACATTTATTTATTTGTTTGTTTATTTATTTATTTAAAAATCTTTATTGTTGAAAGTATTACAAACCCTCCCCTCCCCCCCCCCCCCACCATTGACCCCCTCCATCCCACTTTTGCCCCTCCAGACCGTCACTGGACTATTGTCTGTGTCCATGCATTGTGCATATATGCAAATATGTCCTTTGGTCAATCTCTTCCAACCCACCCCTTCTCCCCCTTTCCTTTTGAGATTCGTCAGTCTGTTGCATGCTTCCTTGTCTCTGGATCTATTTTGTTCATCACTTTATTTTGTTCATTCGATTCCACTTAGAGTTGAAAATCACTTATAAGTGTGGGCCACTTTGAAAGTGTTTGGACTTTGTCTTAAGAGCAATGAGAAGACAGTAAAGGGATTAACAAGATAATTATGTGCTTAGAATTTCATTTACAAAATGTTATTTCCAGGTCACAATGGAGAACAAATTTGAAGGAATTAAGAAGGAATGTGGGGTAGCTGTTCCTGTAGCCAAAGTAAGAGATGATTTGATGGTGGTTTAGATGACAGGGGTAGCTATGGAAATGGAGGTCAACAAGAAGAATTGGAGATCAACTCATATGGAGATTGAAGAGAGGGCAATGTCAAGGATGATAATTAGGTTTATGCCATGCAACTAGATGCCATTTCCCAGGCAGGAAAGTTTGGAGGATATTTAGGTTAGGAGGGCAAGAACATGAGTTCAGTTGGTTATATGGGTCTGGAGCTCAGAAAACTGAAGAAGTGGTCAACTTGATAAGACATCCTTCTGCTGGCTTTTCTTCGTGCCCTGTTTTACTTTCCATGTGTGCCACAGCCAATACCTGGGGTAACTTTCCCAATAAACTACCTGCATACAAGCCTTTGTCTCACTCTGCTCCTGTAAGAACCTAGGATAAGATGGGATTTTTCAGTGAGTAAGGGGTAATTCAAGTATCAAAGTTTATAAGATCACAGGCTGGAAGACTGAAAAGAGTAAGCAGCCTTTGAAAATCCAATATTTACTAGTTGGATAGAGCTAATAAAGAAAACTAAGAAAGAATATTCACAGAGGAGGGAGAAAGAGGTTAAGGAAGCCATGATAAAGGAATATTGAGGAGGGAGTGGTGGGTTTAGTCAATACTTTTGAGATCATGAAAAATGAAGACCAAAAGTGTAAGGAGATGTGGCATCATGGAGGACAACAATGCTCATACTGTTTAAAAGGACACATGGAACTGAATGAAATCAAAGGCATTCTCAAACTGAAACTCTAGGTTTTGATAAGCTGGATACACAGATAAGCAAGAGGGCTTTAAACACCATGTTGGGGGCTCTCTATTTGCCAGGTCAATTGTCTATGACTGTTTTGGAACAATAGTGCTTCCTTCCAGCTGTGGGATATGTAGGAAGCTGGACTGATGAGCCTACTGCGATTTAGACTTTTTCCCAAGATATCTTCACCTACATCTGTACCAAATTAACAATAATTTTAACTCAGTTGTTATGTCTGATCTAAACATATGATTGAGTTCTCATCTGCAAGAGATTAACCTGAAATTGAACAGGCAATGCTATCTTAAAGGTAATGCTTGTATACTTTTTGGCCACTCTAAAAAAACATTTTGTGAGAATTTACCTGGTATTTAAACCACTCCCTATTCTATGTGTTGTTGATATCAAACACTTTCTGTAAGAGCAAAGAATCAAATTCACTAGAATTCCTGCCTCCATGTTCTTAATAGCTAGAGCTAGAGTCACTTAAAATTCTAGCATAGCACCACCACAAAAATGCCAACTTTTTCTTTCTAAAGAAAGTCCTTCCTGAATACTACATCTACTTGTTTATAGCAATCTTTCCCTGACTCCTACACACAGCTGGCAAAGTACTTGGATGAAAGGCTCATAGCAATGCAGACACGTTTTGAAATATAAGACTTTGCAGTGTCCAAACTGAAAGAAAGAGTTCAGTCCTGTATTCTAAGAAGACTGTGTTTATAACTTTTGATAAAACGTAATGCTAATAACAAAAAATACAGTTTGGAAAAAGAGAAATGATTATTTTTTATTTCACATGCAAGCATACATGATGTCATCCAGTTCTTGAATTTAATTGCTTCAGTCCCACACTAAAGCACCTATCAAGATAATTGAATATACTTAATAAGAATAGCTAACACTTATGTGTGCCAGGCATGGTCTCAATTCTTTATGTGTACTGAGTCTAAATCTCTTTAATAACTGCATGAAATAGACATCATTGTCTCTATTTCATAAGTAGGGAAACGGAGTAACGTGCCCAGATTAACAGAACTAACACGTGGCAGAGGCAGGCTCCAAAGCCCAATGATCTAGTAGTCTCAAGTCCATGATCCTAAACCCGTAGCCTGAGAGTCCTCTAAAAATATAGTTAAGCAAACAAGCCACTTAATTCCTCTTTTATGTATGGAAGCTTTGTGGCACAAGCTTTTAATATTCATGCATTATCAAAGTTAACAGTCGAAAGCAAGAGAAATTCAGTAGTAGCCCATCACTGAACATACAGAACTGAAGACTCCACGGGACGATTGATTGATGTTTAATTACAGCTGATATCAAATCCACATGGCCCCACAAATCAATAGACTAGAAAAATCAAACTTTGTAATCTGAAATGCACTCGTTCCTCTTGTCATTCTTCATTGGATTCAAAAGCCTCTAATGAAAGGGAGAATCTACACAGACGAGGAATCAAAGGAGAGAAATGACCAGCTCCGCGGATGCTGTTTGTTTCTGCCACTTCAGCAGAGCTGCCCACACAGACCTGCCTGAGACTGACTGCTCCCAGCCACCCACGCTTCCCGCGGCTGCAGCCCAGGCAGAGCCGCAAAAGCCTTTTCATTGCTTTGATTTTACCTTTTGCAATAATGTTGACTTGAGAAGGCTATTTAAAGTTGTGCTAAATTTAAAAGCAGTTTCTAACAATTGAATTTTGTAAATGCAGAAATTTTAAAAAGGAGTAAAAAAAAAACCCTTTCACGCTCAAAAAAGAACAAATAACACAAAGAAGATTTAACTCAGCATGCAATCAGTTGAATCTCATTTCAAATTATATATATTCACTAGAGGCCCAATGCACAAAATTTGTGCAGGGGGGTTGGGGGGCGGGGGGTGGTCAGTCAAGCCTGTGCCCTTTCACAGTCCAGGAGCCCTCAGGGGATGTCCGACTACATTTTTTAAAAAATCACCCTGTACTTAATTTTCTTACTAACTCCTCCTTTTAAACTCCCCTCACTCTCACATTCTGTTTCTTCTTTTTATTTAACTATTTTCCTGGCCTCACCCCATTTTAGCATCCTTCTCTTTCCTGCTTTCTTTCCCTCCCTCCCTTTGAACCTCCCAAGGCCCCTCTCCCCCCCTCCTCCCTCCCTTCATACCCCATGTCTGTTTCCTTCTTACTCCTTCCCCCTCCCCCCCATTCGCCCTTCCCTTGTGAGCCTGAACCCTCCCTGCCTCCCTCCTTCCCTATTATTACCCTCCCACCTCCCTGCCATGTTCACTGGTTTCTCTTTTAAACCTTCCCCTTTTCTTTCTGAGACCTGTTTCCAGCTCTGCCTGAGCACCCTTTGTTATTAAAGCTTCCGTTTGGGGGGCATTAACCCCCAGCCCTAGGGCCCAGCCCCAGCCAAGCCTTTGCTGCCCCCCCACCCCCCCACCCCCACCCCCACCCCCACCCCCCGGCCCCGTTCCCCTGCCTCCCTGCTGCCATCCTCCTCCCATTCCCTGCCCGGGACGCCCCAACTTCTAGTCAACAAAGTGAACTTAATGCACCACCAACCTAACCCTGGCTAGTGTCTTTGGGATCCAGCCCTCTGGGACGAAAGCGGTACCCTCATTAGTGTCCAACTCCCCCCCAGCTAAGCTGTGCCTCCCCTCCCAGGGAGGGTGGCTGAGGCCCATGCGCCCCGGCACTGCTGCCTCAGAGCAGGAGCGCCTCCATCTGAAGGCCTCTGACTGCCCACCTATCTGTCCCAACCGCCCGTGCCAGGGACCACCGTCCTCCTCCCGCAGGGAGGGTTCCCATCTGGGCAGGGTTCCCCACTCCACACCACCTGCACCCCACCCCTCCCTGGGCACAGCTGCTCCCCCACCCCCCTGTTGGTCGCCACACCCTCCCACGTGCATCCCCATATTTCCTTCCCTTTTCCATTCCTGCGTCTTTTTCTTGTTCCCTTTCTGTATTTCTGTTTCTCCTCTTGGCCTTTCTACATGCAGGCCTGCCTTCCTCTCCCTCTCCTTTCTTATCCCCTCCTATTGCATCCTATCCTACCTACCCTGGGCCTCCTAGCTGCCTAAGGGGGGCGGGGGAGGGGGGGCGAGACAGCCTGATGAATGGTCGTTATGTGACGGCATCCTGAACAACTTTCATATTCC
Organism: Myotis myotis; assembly: GCF_014108235.1. Taxonomy (NCBI): domain Eukaryota; kingdom Metazoa; phylum Chordata; class Mammalia; order Chiroptera; family Vespertilionidae; genus Myotis; species Myotis myotis. The sequence continues at coordinate 56,947,977 of NW_023416335.1, read as the reverse complement.
TCTATTATTAGTATAGATATTATCTACACTTATTTTTCTGTACTTTACAAGGCCCAAGAGTTTCAAAATAAATGCCACATCTTTCTGTGCTTTCAAAATCCATTTCTTAGACATATTTTCCTTTGGTGAGGCTATGATCCTCAAAGTGGTTTATACAATGAATGCTGATCTTGAGATAGAGACATAAATTCAAATCCCAGCTAGTCATTGTCATTCATAACCTTAGCCAGTTTTGATTAGTTACTGTGCTAAGAACCTTATCCTTTACCTAATTTAATCTACTTTGCAAACTGTTGAAGTAGTTGCTATCCCTGTGCCCGTTTTACAAGAAGGTGAACCAAGGCACAGATTAGAAGGATAGCTAGTATGTCACCTGGAAGTAGACACTAAGTCCAATGGCCTTGAGAACGTCAGAGCCTCCTTGTGGACGCGTGTGCCACATCTTGTAAGTAGCAGCAGCACCAGATGCAAACACAGGCCATCTGACCACAGAGCATAATTGTTTCACCCTTACGATCCATTGCTACTCTCCATCTCTGTCAAATCCAAACAGCATCACCTGAATTTACATAACAGAAATTCAAGTCATTAATCTCCACTTGATTATTGTATTGCCAACATTCCCTTTTGACCAACAAGGTTTCTTTTTTTTTTTTTTTTTTTTTTTTTTTTTTTTTTTTTTTTTTATTGCTTAAAGTATTACAAAGGGTATTACATATGTGTCCATTTTATCCCCCCGCCCTAGACAGTCCCCTAGCCTCCCCTACCCCCCAATGTCTTATGTCCACTGGTTATGCTTATATGCATGCATACAAGTCCTTTAGTTGATCTCTTACCCCCCTACCTCCTGCCCCGCAACCCTCCCCGGCCTTCCTGCTGCAGTTTGACAATCTGTTTGAGGCAGCTCTGCCTCTGTATCTATTATTGTTCAAAAGTTTATAATGGTCTCTATTATCCATGAATGAGTGAGATCATGTGGTATTTTTCCTTCATTGACTGGCTTATTTCACTTAGCATAATGCTCTCCAGTTCCATCCATGACGTTGCAAATGGTAAGAGTTCCTTCCTTTTTAGAGCAGCATAGTATTCCATCGTGTAGATGTACCACAGTTTTCTGATCCATTCATCTACTGATGGGCACTTAGGCTGTTTCCAGATCTTAGCTATGGTGAATTGTGCTGCTATGAACATAGGGGTGCATATATCCTTTCTGATTGGTGTTTCTGGTTTCTTGGGATATATTCCTAGAAGTGGGATCACAGGGTCAAATGGGAGTTCCATTTTCAGTTTTTTAAGGAAACTCCATACTGTCTTCCATAGTGGCTGCACCAGTCTGCATTCCCACCAGCAGTGCACAAGTGTTCCTTTTTCTCCACATCCTCTCCAGCACTTGTCGTTTGTTGATTTGTTGATGATAGCCAGTCTGACAGGTGTGAGATGGTACCTCATTGTTGTTTTGATTTGCATCTCTCGGATGATTAGTGACTTTGAGCATGTTTTCATATGTCTCTTGGCTTTCTGAATGTCCTCCTTTGAAAGGTGTCTATTTAGGTCCTTTGCCCATTTTTTGATTGGATTGTTTATCTTCCTTTTGTTAAGTTGTATGAGTTCCCTATAAATTTTGGAGATTAGGCCCTTATCAGATATGACATTGGCAAATATGTTTTCCCACACAGTGGGTTTTCTCCTTGTTTTGTTGATGGTTTCTTTTGCTGTGCAGAAGCTTTTTATTTTGATGTAGTCCCATTTGTTCATTTTCTCTTTAGTTTCAAGTGCCCTAGGAGCTGTATCAGTGAAGAAATTGCTTCGGCATATGTCTGAGATTTTGTTGCCTTTGTATTCTTCTAGAATTTTTATGGTTTCCTGTCGTACATTTAAGTCCTTTATCCATTTTGCGTTTATTTTTGTGTATGGTGTAAGTTGGTGGTCTAGTTTCATTTTATTGCATATATCTGTCCAATTTTCCCAACACCATTTATTGAAGAGACTATCTTGGCTCCATTGTATGTTCTTGCCTCCTTTGTCAAATATTAATTGAGCATATTGGTTCGGGCCGATTTCTGGGCTCTCTATTCTATTCCATTGATCTATATGCCTATTCTTGTGCCAGTACCAGGCAGTTTTGAGAACAGTGGCTTTGTAATACATCTTGATATCTGGTATTGAGATCCCACCTACTTTGGTCTTTTTCAGGATTGCTGCAGCTATTCGGGGTCTTTTTTTATTCCAGATGAATTTTTGGAGAGTTCGTTCTAGATCTCTGAAGTATGCCGTTGGTATTTTAATGGGAAGTGCGTTGAATTTATAGATTGCTTTGGGTAGTATGGACATTTTAATGATGTTGATTCTACCAATCCATGAACACGGTATGTTCTTCCATCTGTTTATGTCTTCCTCTATATCTTTTTTCAACGTCCTGTAGTTTTCTGAGTAGAGGTCTTTTACCTCTTTAGTTAAGTTTATTCCTAGGTAGCTTAATTTTTTTGGTGCGATGGTAAACGGGATTGTTTTTATAATCTCTCTTTCTGAAAGTTCACTATTGGTGTATAGAAATGCCTCGGATTTCTTGTGGTTAATTTTGTATCCTGCTACATTGCCAAATTCATGTATTAAGTCCAGTAGCTTTTTGATGGAGTCTCTAGGGTTTTGTATGTATAATATCATGTCGTCTGCAAATAAGGACAGTTTTACTTCCTCTTTTCCAATTTGGATGCCTTTTATTTCTTCTTCTTGCCGAATTGCAATGGCTAACACTTCCAGTACTATGTTGAACAGGAGTGGTGAGAGGGGGCATCCCTGTCTTGTTCCTGTTCTTAGGGGAAATGGTGTTAGTTTTTGTCCATTGAGTATGATGTTTGCTGTGGGCCTGTCATATATGGCTTTTATTATGTTGAGGTATGATCCTTCTACTCCCACCTTGCTGAGAGCTTTTATCAAAAATGGGTGTTGAATTTTGTCAAATGCTTTTTCTGCATCAATTGATATGACCATGTGGTTTTTTTCTTTCAATTTGTTTATGTGATGTATCACGTTTATTGATTTGCGGATATTGTACCATCCTTGCATCCCTGGGATAAATCCTACTTGGTCATGGTGTATGATCTTTCTGATGTACTGCTGGATCCGATTTGCTAAGATTTTGTTGAGGATTTTGGCATCTATGTTCATGAGGGATATTGGCCTGTAATTCTCTTTCATTGTGTTGTCTTTACCTGGTTTTGGTATTAGGGTGATGCTGGCTTCATAGAATGAGCTTGGAAGTGTTCCTTCCTCTTGAATTTTTTGTAGTAGTCTGAGGAGGATAGGTTTTAGTTCTTCCTTGAATGTTTGGTAAAACTCCCCTGTGAAGCCGTCTGGTCCTGGGCTTTTGTTTGCTGGAAGCTTTTTGATGACTGCTTCAATTTCTTCCATAGTTATTGGCCTGTTGAGATTTTTAGATTCTTCCTGATTGAGTTTTGGAATGTTGTATTTTTCTAGGAATTTGTCCATTTCCTCCAGGTTGTCTAGTTTGTTGGAGTAGAGCTGTCCATAGTATTTTTTAACAATCATTTGTATTTCTGTGGGGTCTGTTGTTATTTCGCCTCTATCGTTTCTGATTTTGTTTATTTGGGTCCTCTCTCTTTGCTTCTTGGTGAGTCTGGCTAGAGGTTTGTCAATCTTGTTTATCCTTTCAAAGAACCAGCTCTTGGTTTCATTGATTTTCTGTATTGTTTTTTTGGTCTCTATGTCATTTATTTCTGCTCTAATCTTTATTATCTCCTTCCTTCTGCTCACTCTGGGGTTTTCTTGTTGCTCTCTTTCTAATTCTTTGAGTTGTAGAGTTAGATGATTTACTACCATTTTTTCTTGTTTGTTGAGATAGGCCTGTAGAGCTATAAACTTCCCTCTCAGGACTGCTTTCATTGTGTCCCATAGGTTTTGGATTGTTGTGTTTTCATTGTCATTAGTTTCCAGGATGTTTTTAATTTCTTCTTTGATTTCATTGGTAACCCAATCAATATTTAATAGCATGCTATTCAGCTTCCAGGTGTTTGAGTATTTTGGGTTGTTTTTATTGTAGTTTATTTCTAATATTATGCCATCATGGTCTGCGAAGACGCTTTTTATGATTTCAATTTTCTTGAATTTGGGGATACTTTGCTTGTGACCCAATATATGGTCTATTTTTGAGTATGTCCCATGAGCACTTGAGAAGAACGTATATTCCCTGGCTTTGGGGTGAAGTGTTCTGAAGATGTCTATTAAGTCCATCTGATCTAGTGAGTCATTTAGGATTGCTGTATCTTTGCTGATTGTTTGTCTATAGGACTTATCCAGTGCTGTTAGTGGTGTATTAAAGTCCCCTACTATGATTGTATTGTTGTCGATCTCTCCTTTGATATCTTCCAGGAGTTTTTTTTATGAATTTGGGTGCTCCTGCATTGGGTGCATATATGTTTACCAGGGTTATATCTTCTTGTTGTATTGATCCCTTTAGTATTATGAAGTGGCCTTCCTTATCTCTTGTTATGGCCTTCACTTTGAGGTCTATTTTGTCCGATATAAGTATTGCTACCCCAGCTTTCTTTTCCTTTCCATTTGCCTGAAAGATATTTTTCCATCCTTTCACTTTCAGTCTGTGTGAGTCCCTTCTAATGAGGTGGGTTTCTTGTAGACAGCAGATGTATGGGTCATGTTTTTTTTATCCATTCAGCCACTCGATGTCTTTTGTTTGGAGCATTTAGTCCGTTTACGTTTAAAGTTATTATTGAAAGGTACTTGTTTGTAGCCATTTCTGTTTTTGTGTGGCTGTTTTCTTTCTGAGCTTTTTATTTCTTATTTTTATACCAGTCCCTTTAGCATTCCTTGCATTGCTGGCTTGGTGGTGATAAACTCCCTTAGCCTTTTTTTGTCTGTGAAGCTTCTTATTTCCCCTTCAAGTTTGAATGATAGCCTTGCTGGATAGAGTATTCTTGGATTTAGTCCTTTGCTTTGCATCACTTTGTAAATTTCCGTCCATTCTTTTCTGGCCTGATGTGTTTCTGTTGAGAAATCATTTGACAATCTAATGGGAGATCCCTTGTATGTAACTTTCCGTCTCTCTCTTGCAGCCTGTAAGATTCTCTCTTTGTCCTGAACATTTGCCATGGTAATTATGATGTGTCTTGGTGTGGGTCTTTTTGGGTTCAACTTGTTTGGGACTCTCTGGGCTTGTGTGACTTTTTTCTTCCCCACCTCAGGGAAGTTTTCTGATATTATTTCTTCTAATAGGTTTTCTAATCCTTGTTCATCCTTCTGTTGTTCTGGTACCCCTATTATTCGTATGTTGTTTCGTTTCATGTTGTCCCAAAGCTCCCTTAGGCTCTCCTCCTGTCTTTTCATTTTTTTCTCCAATTGCAGTACGTTTTGGGTGTGTTTTGCTTCCTTGTCTTCTAAATCACTAATTCGGTCCTCCGCTTCTCCTAGTCTACTGTTGATACTTTCAATGGAGTTTTTCATTGCAGCTATATCACTCTTCATTTCTTCTTGGGTCTTACTTAAGTTGTTGATTTTTTCATCTGTTTCTTCTAGCTTCTTGCAGAGGTTGTCGATTTTTTCCTCCATCCGGTTTATGCACTCTAGGACCCTTATTCTGAATTCTTTTTCTGTCATGTTGCATGCCTCTGTATTACTTAGCTGCTTTTCTGGAGAGTCCTCCTTCTCTTTTCTTTGGGGGTTTCTTTGTCTACCCATGTTTGATCTCGCTGACATATCTAGACGTTGAGTCGTTCAGTGGCTGCTCCCTTGGTGGCAGTGACTCCTTGGTCTGTGGTTGCTCTTCTGGCGGTTGCGGTAGCAGCTGCTCTTCAGTTGGCAGCAGCTCCTCTGGTGGGTGCTGTTCACAGCTGTGGTGGCTCTTCTGGCTGGTGGGGCAAGGTTTCACGTACAGCTGCTGTTCCTCAGCAGAGGGTGTGGTGCTCAGGAGGTTGCTGTTGCTTGGATCTGCTGCGTTGATTTAAAGGCACAAAATACAACACAACAAGGCACCACGTACCAGGCACTATACACAAATATATTCACGATATGAATAACCCCAAATAAAGGTGACCACCTGAATTAAGAGTATTAGGGGATAAGGAAGAAGGAAGAGAAAAAGAGAAAAGAGAAAAAAGAAAAGAAAATTAGGGACCAAAAAAAGGAGTGCAAAAATGAAATTGGGAAAAAGGAGGGGGGAAAATAAAAGCGAGAAAAGAAAAGAAAAGGAAAAAAAAAGAGCGAGAAGAGAGAATGAAGTGGAAGAGGGGAAGAGACTTTTTTATATGAGGAGAATACTCCTATAGAACAGCCATTAATCCCAACAACTTCCAGCAACAGCTCCCTGGAGATGAATGCAAACTAGAAACAACCAATAATATAACGATGAAAATAGAATGGAGAACACTAATCCCAAAATAAAATAAACAGAAAATAAAATGGCACTTTAAAAAAAAATGGTAAAACGGTAGCAGTAATAATACTGGTTAAAAATAAGAAGGTAGTAATTAAAAGGGTAAAATCAGGTGATGGAAAAAAGAAGAAGAAAAAAAAAAAGAAAAAAAAAGCAGAAGAAAAGAAAAAAAAAAGAAAAAAAAATTGGTTTCTTAGTTAAAAGGTGAAAAAAGAAAAAAAAATATTGCAGTAGTGAAGGTCCTTCGGTTCTTCTATTCTTCAGTGTGGCTCGCCTTAGACCTGCCAGGTATTCAGGAGAGTGTTGAGTTTCCCTGCGATACACTGTTCCTCTGTGTTGTAAACCACAGTCCTTATTTTAAAGCAAGCCGCATTTGTTTCCCAGACTGCCTTATTTTGTGTTTAGCAAAGAGTCAGTTTGTGGGTCAGCCTCTGGGTGGCAGTGTTCTGGGGTTGGCCTCTGAGGCTATAGGGCCTCTCTGTCCAGTGGAAGTTCACTGCCCAGAGCTGGCTGCGTAAGAGTTACCAGTGCTGTGTTGTTGCTGGGATTGAAAATCCCTCTATAGGCCAGACCCTGTTAACTCCCAGGGACTGATCAGGTTATTTTAATCCTTGATCTCCTACAGGGTGGAATCTGGGTGTGGCTGTGCTCCTTGCCTGGGGACTGGGGGGAGGAGTCTCACTCTCCGGAGAGAATGGCTGCCTCAGCCCTGGGCTCAGGGGTGGCTCAGCACTCAATTCGCTGCCACCTCTTCCTGCCCCCCTTCTCTCCTCAGTCTCTCCCCAGATTCCACTCCTCCGCACACTCTCCCTCTCTTCAGCACAGGTGAGTGTCTGTATCCGACATGTCCCATGAACAGGGTTCAGTGAAAACAAACAAACAAACGCCGGCCGCGGAAACGGGGAAGGCTTGGTTTCTGTAAGCTTCTTCTCTTACCGGGACTGCATGGTCTGGTCAGCTCTTCAGGCTGCCCCCTTTAGGCTCAGTCCTCTGTGATCACAGACCCAGCTCTCAATTCCCCCGGCGGCGCCAGGAATCCCGCAGTTCTCCTTTCCCCTGTTAGGGGCTGTGCCTGTCCCAAGGGACGCGGCTGTCTGCCACGCGGTCTCCCTCCGACTCTCTGGGCTCAGAGGTCTGGCGAACTTTCCTGCCCAAATCCCTGGTTTTTTTACCTTTCCAGGGGAGTTCTGCTCTTCCCGGCTGCAAACCGTCTCGCCAGCTGAGGAATTTCGCCAATTCGGGGTGGATGTTACTAGTTTCAGCTGCTCACTCCATTTGCTCAGGGACACGACCTGGGACGCGTCTGCCTATACCGCCGCCATCTTCCCTCTCCACAAGGTTTCTTTTCAAAGTGAAAGCAAGCATCAGATTTAAAAGCTCTTAGACCTTAGCTAGGGTTCAAATTTATGATTCATAACTTTAATGACTCATGAATATAAGATGCAATACATGTTAAAGGAACTTCCTTTTATCCTTTAGGTCCCAGCTCAATATATTTCCTAGGGGAGCCTTTTCTAACCCCCCTGATGGTGAGCTACAGAATTCCCAGAAGAATACCATGCCTGCCCTCATCTGGTATGTAAGTTTATACTTATTTATGCAATTCTTTGATTGAGATTCATTCTCTGTACTAGAGTTTGCTCTATAAGGGCAGGAACCATATCTATTCGCTTACCAACTTATTCACCATCTAAAGCATGTCTGGTAATGAACAAATGAGCAGCCTCCAAACTTGCCCTCTCCAGCAATCACAGCAAATCCCTCATGGGCTCAGACCTTCTAACATATGATATGGCCAAAGGTATGGCTTTCATGGATGATAGGGCTGACATGGAAGAGAGAGCGATGATACCTTTCTATTTTTTCAGCCCCAGTCCCCACAAGATAATTGAACAAAACTTAGTCTCTTCTGTCCCTACCTCTTGCCATCCTCACCATTTTCCCCAAAACCAAACACACTCCAGACAGTAAAGGGAAGGTATAAGTTTTGTTTTGTTTTGTTTTGTTTTAATTGAGGGGCACAATGTGAGAAATAGCACTGGAAAGAGGCATTTTTCTGTGTAAGTACTGCCTCTTTCCAGGTGTCTCCATCCCTCTCCTCCAGCGTCTTTCCCACACTGTTTGTCTGTACTCCCCAGGCTGTGCCACACCACTCTTCCCCAGGAATTGCACCCTTTGCAGAGAAGGAGGAGGTACACATGCAACACTCCCTCCAGAGGGTGGGGGATAGCTCTGAGCTCCAGGAGGGCCCTGGTGGGGGCTCCAGTTGTAGCCAGTCTCTTGATCAGATAAAGCTGTGGCCGATTACTGTCTAGGACACTTACAAATGAACTCACATTATGAAGGGATAACTCATGTTTTCCCTGAGATGCTGCAGTCCCATTTTATTTATTTACTTTTTTTTTGTAAACGGAACTGTCCCCCTAGTATGTCTCTCACCCTATCCCTTGTAGGGCAGGGCATAACCTAGGCACTCAAATCTTTCTTATTCCTGACTTATATGGTAAAAGTATAAAAGGCTCTCTCTTAGCCATTCAGGATGGCTGGGGTCAGTTTTATTAAATACGTTCCAATCCCATTACCACCAAGAATAAAGAGGAAGGAAGATAAAGCTAGAGGTTGTTGTCATTTTATTTTACAACATAATCTATAGTCTTCATAACGCAGTTTAATTTCATTTCCTTTTCTCTTATGCTACAATAGTCACCAAGTGTAGTTATTTGTTTAATGTGATGAAATCATATATTCCATTTTGAAAGTGTATAATTTTCCTATTAGTTCTTAAGAATGTATTAAATGCTGGCTCGCTGAAAATACCACTAAAACAAACTGTTGACAAGACAAAGCTGATTTTATTGCTTTCCAAGGTGAGAGAATGCATTGTCTTGATAGAATCTTAATAGCTTCTTTGAGGGTGGCGCGCAAAGTTGGAATTTTGTGAGTTTTGGAAGTTAGTTTAAGGTGGATCTTTCATTGTGGAAGCTTAATTAGGACCATTTTATAACAGTTTATGTTGGGTGATCACATGGAGGTGAAGATTTTTAGGCAAGAATTTCTGAAGGTTTCAATGAGGTGGTGGGGGTGGGGAGTGGCTATTGAAATGTTGAATGTTTGATATTCATTTAAGATGTCTGTTTGGGGGAGAAGAGGGTTTTTCCTGAAAAAAAAACACACACACACACACACACAAAAAAAAAAACAACAACCCACAAAACTACTTGTAAACATTATCCTCTTGAGCAAAAGTTTCCTGGAATAGTAAAGTCATATTTGTGAAGACAGCTGAACAGCACAATTTTCTGAAGGTAGATTGTAACCTGTATGGGTGTGGATGATTTTGGTTCTCAAATGCACCAAAATTTTAAGAATCCTGATTCAATTTGAATTAAGGATTCCAAAATTAGACTAATGGTTTAGGCTTAAAGAAATTAAAAAACTTGTGTAAGTCCAATAACCTTCAGAGCCAATATAATCATTCATTTAACATATCATTTTCTTTCTATTTATCTTTCCTTCTCTGTAGAAATTCTTGTTATAGTCATGTCATTGTTGGTTAAAGTGAAATTTTGGTTGTGTTCATTCTGATATTTTAAAGGTATCCTAGTACAACTAATTTTATTAAAAACAAACAAACAAAACAAAAGACCTCTTGCTTGGATTAGAGTACCCTGGTTAGTGTAATTATGATGTACTTATACTAAAGTATGGAAAGAGGTATAATAATAGTTGGATATTATACTAAATATCCCACCCAACTCCAAAAAGCAATTCAAGGTATCTAAGTTGCTTCCCAACATCTGGAAAGGACCTGTATTTAATTTGTATAAATTATTACTATAAAATCTAGTACAACTGCTTGTACATGCTAGTTAACAGGTAAAATACATGAAAGATAACTTCAAAAATTTACTTGCCTAATAAGTGAATGATAATTCAGAAGACTATTCTGGACGGTATAATATCAAAGAGATTTTATCGCACCAGTCATAACTATTACACATTTATTAATCTCCACTATTGTTTTTTTGTTTGTTTGTTTGCTACTTTCTTTTCACTTAATGGACTATACTGGTAAAGGAGACTCAGAAATAGTTTGCTATCAGATTTTGCATATGGCTACAATTGCTGCAAATTATATTTGTGAAATTCATTTTTTTCTTCCACTGCAATTCACGTCCTTACTATTGTTGAATGATTTAACCATTACCCTAGAATTGCAGAGGATCTCTTAATTATGATGCTTTAAGAATCAATCTATACTCTGTTAAATTAATAAAAAAAAAAAAACTGGGTCAATCATTTTACAAATTTTCAATATAGCTGAAAGAAATTACTGTGATTGAAATTCCGGACAGAATGAAGTTAGGAAGAAGGGAGAAAACTGTTTTGGAGAATATAATATTTCATAATTGTGGCTTCCTTTTTATTATTTCTTTCATATTAATTTCACTCTCTTTTTTTGTTGTTGTTTTTAATGCTTACCCAAGGATATTTTTCCATTAATCTTTCGGAGAGAGTGGAAGAAAGAGGGGAAGACAGAGAGAAACATTGATGTGAAAGAAACACATCGATTGGTTGCCTCCTGCACATGCCCCAACCAGGGCCTGAGCCTGGGAGGAGCCTGCAACCAAGATACACGCCCTTGACTGGAATCTAACCCAGGACCCTTTGTTCCACAGGCCGACACTCTATCCACTGAGGCTAACTGGCTAGGGACACTCTCATTTTCTATAGATCCTCTTTGAAAACTTATAATGCCCTCACAAAGATGAGGTTTCCTTTTTTCTCAGGGTTCTGAAAATAGCCGCCCCTAAATCCATTTATATAAATATCCCAAACCTTAATTTCTAACTATGACTATAACTCTTTCTTATTACTCCACTAATGCATCTTCCTGATAAGTCTGTTTTTCCCTCTATCTATTCTCTTACATTTAGAATTAAATTGTGGTGTTGTAGGGTGTTTGTTTTTTGTTTTTTTAAAAAGAATAACATATAATTTCTTATTGATTGTATTTCTCCTTGAATCTATTTTTAAAATACTCTTGGCAAGTGAAGTTTACAGCTCTTTCTTCAAGAATTCTTAGCTCCAGAGAAGGTCTAGAAGTCAGGTGGAGGAAGAGTAAGCAGGGTTCCCTCAGGTTTGCTTCCTTCCACAATCCATTCTGCAAGCCAGGGTCATTTCTGCATTTTTAAAAATGAATTTCAGCCCTAGCCAGTTTGGCTTAGTGGATAGAGGGTCAGCCTGAGGACTGAAGGGTCCCAGGTTCGATTCCGGTCAAGGGCATGTACCTTGGTTGTGGGCACATCCCCAGTAGGGGGTGTGCAGGAGGCAGCTGATCGATGTTTCTAACTCTCTATCTCTCTCCCTTCCCCTCTGTAAAAAATCAATAAAATATATTTTTTTTTTAAAAAAAAGAATTTTACTGCTGCTTTAAAAGGTAGAGTAGACATGCTTTTTTTCTAAAAACCCTGGAAATATATGTAAACCAAACATAAGGATCCTTTCAAAGTTAGAGAGGAGAAAACTTGGAGCCCAAGAAAACACATGGCGGTAAGTCCCCAGACTTTTCTCTTTGCTTCATGTACCCCAGACTGGGTTCCAGAGGAGCCTGCAACCCAGATGCACTTACAGGCAGAGACAGAAACAAAATAACCAAGACACCAGGAAAAGCCTGCTCTTTCTAGGCAGAGAATCAGGAAACAGCAACCTCGCAAGACAGAAAACAGTCTTAGGCATTAACTGCTCTCCTTCAGCCACATGCCATAGGAAAATACAAAACTGAGGCCCAGTGGGGAAATTAGATTCCCACCCTCAGCAGGTTGTAACAAGGTGCCTCAACACCCTGCAAGGCGCTGTCATAGAATGCCAAGTTGGGAGCTGTGATATACATCCCCACCAGGTCGCAACAAGGTGACTCCACCTGGAGTGGGGCCAGAAGATACCTAATGGAAGCAGGACTTTCACCACTGTTCGCTGACAATGCGATGATGAATGATTACCGTCAGAGAAAATGAGGCAATAACCTCCTGTGGTTTCTGTGAGGCCACACGGGGAGCAATTTCCCTCCAGCTCCTAGACAGAGTTGTGAGGGAGGAACTGGTGGGGTTGAAGGAACCGGAACTCCCAGCCTCATTCAGCAATGAGAAGCCACTGAGTCACAGTGGAAATCTGGACTTCCACCCCACTTTGCAGTAAAGAAGCAGCACCCTACAAGCCATGCCAGAGCAGTTTCAAATGAAACCTGCTAAAACACAAAACGTAATAAGACACCGAGCCTTATAGCATAAATCCTTACATGTCCAAGTTTCAATGGAGAATCATTCTTCATACCAAGAACCAGGGATTTCTTAATTTGAATGAGAAAAGTTAACAGACACCAACACCAAGATAATAGAGGCATTAGAATTATCTGACAAGAATTTTAAAGCAGGCATCACAAAAATGTTTCAATGAGGAATTATAAACACAATGAAACAGATAAAAAATTGAAAGCCTTAGGAAGGAAAAAATATAAAGAATCAAATGGAAATTGAAGAACTAAAAAATATAATAACCTAAATAAAAAACTAAGCCCTAGCCAATTTGGCTCAGTGGGTAAGCATCGGCCTGCAGACTGAAGGGTCATGAGTTTGATTCCAGTCAAGGGCACTTACTCAGTTTCGGTCTCCTTCTCGGCCCCAGTCAGGGCACATGCAGGAGGCAACCAATCTATGTGTCTCTCACACCTGGTGTTTCTCTGTCTCTCCACCTCCCTTCCACTCTCTCTGAAAATCAACGGAAAAAAAATATATTCTTGGGTGAGGATTAACAACAACAGCAAAAAGAAAACTCTGAATATTTGAGTTCAACAATAGAATAAAAGGGAAAGAGCGTGGGGGAAATCAGTGGACTTTAAGAGGGAATATATAATATCCAATCTGAAAATTAGAGAAAAAATAGACTGAATAAAAAATGAACACAGCCTCAGAGACTATAACAAAAGATCTAACATTTATGCCAGGAAAAAGCAGAGATTAAAAAAAATTCTCAAAGAAATAATGACTGAAAACTTTCCAAATTTGCCAAGATATAAACCTACAAATTCAAGATACTGAGTAAACTCCAAAGAGTAAAAGTATAGAAACTCACAGCAAGACAAATAATACTAGTCACTTTTATGAAAACCTACAATCAAAACCAAAAAAAAATTATCAAAAAGTAGCAGTAAAGAAATGATACTTTATAAAGAAAAAAATAGGAATCAACCAATATTTCTATTTAGGACCATAGAGGCTAGAAAGAAGTAATTTGAAAGAAAAGTACTATTGACACAGAATTCTACATCCAGCAAATATATTCTTCAGAAATAAAGGACAAATCAAGCAATTCCAGGTAAAAATAAAAAGAATTTGTCATGGGCAAAAAGTTTTGTCATAAAAGAATGACAAAAGGAAGATCTCTAAGCAGAAAAGAAATGTTAAAGGCAGTAATCATGAAACAAAAGGAAGGAGGGGAGAACAAGGGAGAGAGAAAAAATATGGGTAAGTACAATAGATATTTATTTTCCTCTCAAGTGTTCTCAATAATATTTGATAGTTGAAGCAAAAATTATAACAGTCTGATGTAGATCTAAATGAATATAGAGGAAGCCTTTAAGACAATCCTATTACACAAATTACACAAATCTATAAATGTGATAAAATTATATAGAAATAATTATACACAGACACAACTGCATGTAAAACTGGGGAAATCTGAAGGAATTAAAATCATATTAACACTAATTTCCTGTTTATGATGTACTATAAGTTAAGTAAGATGTTATCATCGGAGAAAACTGGGTGAAGGATATGTGGCATATTTTGCATTATTTACTGAATGGCATATGAATTTACAATTATCACAACACAAAAAATTTAATTTAAAAACTGCATTCCTAAAATGGAAACTGGTAATAAAAAGCCCTCAAGGCTCAAGAAGAAAAAGGCAGATACTTACAAAAGTTAGAGGAAGAAATATTAGACTGTAAATACCGCTTAGCTTTATATATAGTAGTAACTAGTGTGCTGGGATAGACAAAAATAAAAATGCTACCTAGAAAAGACATTTAGTAACTCAGGAAGGATCTTATAAGCTGGTCACAATTTGACTGACTTATCAGAGTAAATGAAGGATCCTCATGTTTGCAAGTCCAGAATTATCAACCAACCAAATATCCAGAATTTATCCATCTCTGCATACTGACATATTAATCTGACAAGAGACTACTATCTACATGAGCAGGAACATGTGGGAGCTCTTTCTCTGTTGCCCCTCTCTCTTCAATCCTCCTCCTCTCTCTAAAGGTTCCTCTCCCAAGACCCCCAAACAAATACCCCATCTTCATTTGGGAAACACATCTCCCTGTTTTGTGCTTGAATTCTGCAAGATGAATGCTTTCAACTAAATATTAATGGAGCTTAAGGGCCCTCACTCTCCCCTAAAGGGGAAAACTAAACTGCAGTTCTATGAGGAAACAAGAATTGGTACTCTGGTTTCAGTTTAGTTTAAACTGAACTAGAACTTCAGTAATGGCTGAACTGTTCCGTTATTATTTCCTCATTAAGAAATAAGTACACCCCACCCAAGTGAGCATTAATTTTTCTTGGAGACCATATACTCAAGTCTAATATGAGGAAAGGAAACTTTCTCGCATTAATCTGACTTTGACCTGCCCTTTATGAAACAGCAACCTCTGCATTATTCTTATTAAGAACATCTGTTTCCTTCCTGGGGTTGACCTGTATTATGAAGACCACAACACTTTATAAATAGCTCCTTCTTTAGCATCCAGTGCAAGTTCAATAAGCATGTCATTTTTAATTTCATAGAAAGTGGAAGAGGGGATGCAGAAGAAGAGTGTGTTCTATTGCATAAACCTCAGACATTCTTATACCTGCTTTGCTAAACCTTACCTCTGCTTTATATCTTACCCTACCTACTACTTCTTTTATGTACTTTTTATAATTGCAATTAATTAGTTACATATAGAATCATTATTTTAATTATACTTGGAGGACAGAGACATGTTTATCTTTCATATCTATCTGTTTCTAATGCCCATCACAGGCAAATAGCATGAACTCAATATTTATCAGGTGGATGGATAATGGATGGATGGATGGATGGATGGAAGGATGGAGAGGAAAGTGGCAAATAACTTAAGCTCTCTGTGCTTCAGCGATATCATAATATACATAGAAAACTTCAGAGCCCTTCCTTCCTCCCTTCCTTCCTTCCTTCCTTCCTTCCTTCCTTCCTTCCTTCCTTCCTTCCTTCCTTCCTTCCTTCCTTCCTTCCTTCCTCCCTATCCATCCATCATCCCAGCTATATATTTAATTTGTATCATAAAACACAAGGAAAGATTAAGGTGGAGTGAAGGTTAAAAATAACCAAACTTTGCCTTGGCTGGTTTGGCTCAGTGGATAGAATATTGGCCTGCAGACTCGGGGGAGTCCCAGGTTCGATTCCAGTCAGGGGCACATGCCCAAGTTGTGGGCCCTATCCCCAGTGGGGTATGTGCAGGAGGCAGCCGATTGATGACTCTCTCTCATCATTGATGTTTCTATCTCTCTCTCTCCCTCTCCCTTTCTCTCTGAAATCACTAAAAACATATTTTTTAAAAAAACCAGACTTTGCTTATAAATGAGTTTTACCATAGCTTGTATAAAACTGTAATAACATGCTCACCACAGTTAACTTGTAAACTATAAAAAGATTGAAGAGGAACCAAAGAATTGTTCATGGTACCAAAAATATTGTTATTAAAATTCTAATTGATTTCTTTCAAGTCTTTTTCTGTGAATGAAGTTGATTAAAATATCAAATATCAAGACTATTAAAAAAACAAGCTCTAAAATATGCCCTCAAGGAGATGTTTAAACTTTAAAGAAGATGATTAAATGGATGTTAATTCAATTATTTAGTGGGTATAATACATTTTAAATAATATTTTTCCAATTATCCAAGTGATCTCCATTATTATAGGGTATTTGAAAAATACAGAAAGTTAAAAGAAAAAAATCCTCCATAATTTCAATGCAACTTTTTCTGTACCTCCTTTTCAACACTTTTTCGATGTTTATTATAACCATTGAGTTTTCTAAAGTATATAAAAATTTTAATATTTATTATTTTTTGTAGTATAAGATAAATATAAAATGTAATTATACACATTTCCTCCACTATTAAACATTCTCTGTAACCATTTCATTTGAAGAATAATCTACTTGGGTTTTTTTTTTTTTGTTCTGTTTTGTTTTTTAATCCTCACCAGAGAATATGTTTTCACTGATTTTAGAGAAAGAGGAAGGGAGAGGAAGAAAGAAGAGAGAGAGAGAGAGGAGAGAGAGAGAGAGAGAGAGAGAGAGAGAGAGAGAGAGAGAGAGAGAACCATTGATTGGTTGCCTCCTGTACCACCCCCTACTGGGGATCTAACCCCCAACCGAGGTATGTGCCCTGACCAGGAATCGAACCCACTGCTTTTGGGTGTGGGAAGAAGCTCCAACCAAGTGAGCTGCCTGACCAGGGCAATAATCTCCTGTTTTAATGTGCCACAGTTAAAATAACTATATTGTTGAATATTTGGGTATATATATTTTTTCACTATTGTGAAGTGATAAGTTTACTCTTTGATTTAGGCTTTTTTTTTTTTTTTATTAGTTAAGGTATTACAAATGTGTCCTCATCCCCCCCATTAACCCCCAACCTCCCCCCCACACACAAACTCATGCTCCCATCCCCCCGTTGTCCATGTCCATTGGTTTGGCTTATATACATGTATACAAGTCTTTCGGTTGATCTCTTCCCCTTACCCCCGCCCTCCCCTACTTTCCTTCTGGGGATTGATAGCCTGATCGCTGTTTCTCAGTCTTTGGGTCTGTTCCTTTTCATCAGTCTATGTTGTTCTCTATAATCCACAAATGAGTGAGATCATGTGGTATTTATCTTTCTCTGACTGGCTTATTTCACTTAGCATAATGCTCTCCAGTTCCATCCATGCTGTTGCAAAAGGCAAGAGTTCCTTTTTTTTTACCGCAGCATAATATTCCATTGTGTATATGTACCAAAGTTTTCTAATCCACTCATCTGCTGATGGGCACTTAGGCTGTTTCCAAATCTTAGCTATGGTGAATTGTGCTGCTATGAACATAGGGGTGCATATATCCTTTCTGATTGGCGTTTCTGGTTTCTTGGGATATATTCCTAGTAGTGGGATCACTGGGTCAAATGGGAGTTCCATTTTTAGTCTTCTGAGGTAGCTCCATACTCTTCTCCACAGTGGCTGCACCAGTCTGCATTCCCACCAGCAGTGCAGAAGGGTTCCTTTTTCTCCACATCCTCTCCAACACTTGTTGTTTGTTGATTTGTTGATGATAGCCATTCTGACAGGTGTGAGATGATAACGCATTGTCGTTTTGATTTGCATCTCTCGTATAATTAGTGACTTTGAGCAGGTTTTCATATGTCTTTCGGCCTTCTGTATGTCCTCTTTCGAAAAGTGTCTATCTAGGTCCGTTGCCCATTTTTTTATTGGATTGTTTATCTTCCTTTTGTTAAGTTTCATGAGTTCCCTGTAAATGTTGGAAATTAAACCCTTATCGGTGGTATCATTGGTAAATATGTTCTCCCATGTAGTGGGTCTTCTTGTTGTTTTGTTGATGGTTTCCTTTGCTGTGAAAAAGCTTTTTATTTTGATGTAGTCCCATTTGTTTATTTTCTCTTTAGTTTCCATTGCCGTAGGAGCATTATCAGAGAAGAAATTTCTTTGGCATATGTTTGCGATTTCGCTGCCTGTGGATTCCTCTAGTATTTTTATGGTTTCCCGTCTTATGTTTAAGTCTTTTATCCATTTTGAATTTATTTTTGTGTATGGTGTGAGTTGGTGATCTAGTTTCAACCTTTTGCATGTATCTGTCCAATTTTCCCAACACCATTTATTGAAAAGACTGTCTTGACTCCATTGTATGCTCTTGCCTCCTTTGTCAAATATTAATTGGGCATAGTGGTTTGGGTCGATTTCTGGGGTCTCTATTCTATTCCATTGATCTATATGTCTGTTCTTGTGCCAGTACCAAGCTGTTTTAAGAACAGTGGCTTTGTAATACAGTTTGATATCTGGTATTGAGATCCCACCTACTTTGTTCTTTCTCAGGATTGCTGCAGCTATTCGGGGTCTTTTTTTATTCCAGATGAATTTTTGGAACATTCGTTCTAGATTTGTGAAATATGCCGTTGGTAATTTAATGGGGATTGCATTGAATCTATAAATTGCTTTGGGTAGTATGGACATTTTGATGATGTTGATTCTACCAATCCATGAACACGGTATATTCTTCCATCTGTTTATGTCTTCCTCTATCTCTTTTTTCAGTGTCCTGTAGTTTTCAGCATATAAGTCTTTTACCTCCTTAGTTAAGTTTATTCCTAGGTATTTTAATTTTTTTGGTGCAATGGTAAATGGGATTGCTTCTGTAGTTTCAATTTCTGTAAGTTCACTATTGATGTAAAGAAATGCCATGGATTTCTTAGCATTAATTTTGTATCCTGCTACATTGCTGAATTCATTTATTAAGTCTAATAATTTTTTGATGGAGTCTTTAGGATTCTGTATGTACAGTATCATGTCATCTGCAAATAAGGACAGTTTTACTTCTTCTTTTCTAATCTGGATGCCTTTTATTTCTTCTTTGTGTCTGATCGCAATGGCTAGTACTTCCAGTACTATGTTGAACAGGAGTGGTGAGAGGGGGCATCCCTGTCTTGTTCCTGTTTTTAGGGGGAATGGTTTTAGTTTTTGCCCATTGATTATGATGTTGGCTGTGGGTTTGTCATATATGGCTTTTATTATGTTGAGGTATGATCCCTCAATTCCTATCTTGCTAAGAGTTTTTATCAAGAAAGGGTGTTGGATTTTGTCAAATGCTTTTTCCGCATCAATTGATATGACTATGTGGTTTTTTTTCTCTCAATTTGTTTATGTGATGTATCACTTTTATTGATTTGCGGATATTGTACCATCCTTGCATCCCTGGGATAAATCCTACTTGGTCATGGTGTATGATCTTTTTGATGTACTGCTGGATCCGATTTGCTAGGATTTTGTTGAGGATTTTGACATCTATGTTCATGAGGGATATTGGCCTATAATTCTCTTTCATTGTATTGTCTTTTTCTGGTTTTGGGATTAGGGTGATGTTGGCTTCATAGAATGAGCTGGGAAGTGCTCCTTCCTCTTGGATCTTTTGACATAGTCTGAGGAGGATAGGTTTTAGGTCTTCCTTGAATGTTTGGTAAAACTCCCCTGTGAAGCCATCTGGCCCCGGGCTTTTGTTTGCTGGAAGCTTTTTGATTACTGCTTTGATTTCCTCCATAGTTATTGGCCTATTGAGATTTTTAGATTCTTCCTGGTTAAGTTTTGGAAGGTTGTATTTATCTAGGAATATGTCCATTTCCTCCAGGTTGTCTAGTGTGTTGGAGTAGAGTTGTTCATAGTATTTTCTAACAATCCTTTGTATTTCTAAGGGGTCTGTTGTTATTTCTCCTCTTTCATTTCTGATTTTGTTTATTTGGGTCCTCTCTCTTTGTTTCTTGGTGAGCCTGGCTAGAGTTGTATCAATCTTGTTTATCCTTTCAAAGAACCAGCTCTTGGTTTTGTTGATCTTTTGTATTGTTTTTTTGGTCTCTATGTCATTTATCTCCACTCTGATCTTTGTTATTTCCTTCCTTCTGCTTACAGTGGGCTTTTTTTGTTGCTCTCTTTCTAATTCTTCGAGTTGTAGAGTTAGGTCATTTATTCTCATTGTTTCTTGTTTCTTGCAGTAGGCTTGTAGAGCTATGAACTTCCCTCTCAAGACTGCTTTTGCTGTGTCCCATAGGTTTTGGATTGTTGTGTTTTCATTGTCATTGTTGCCATGATGTTTTTTATTTCTTCTTTGATCTCACTGGTGACCCAGTCGTTGTTTAATAGCATGCTATTTAGTCTCCATGTGTTTGATTTTTTTGGATTGTTTTGATTTTTTGTTATAGTTGATTTCCAGTTTTATGCCTTTGTGGTCTGAGAAGATACTTGATATGATTTCAATTTTCTTGAATTTGAAGAGACTTTGTCTGTGACCCAATATATGGTCTATCTTTGAAGATGACAAATGTGCACCTGAGGAGAATGTATATTCTGTGGCTTTGGGGTGAAATGTTCTGAAGATGCCAATTAATTCCATCTGATCTAGTGAGTCATTTAGGATTGATGTTTCTTTGCTGAGTTTCTGTTTAGAGGATTTGTCCAGTGGAGATAATGGGGTGTTAAGGTCCCCTACTATGATTGTATTGCTGTCAATCTCTCCCTTGATCTTCTCCAGAAGATTTCTTACGTATTTGGGTGCTCCTATATTGGGTGCATATATATTTACCAGAGTTATTTCTTCTTGTTGGACTGCTCCCTTTAGTATTATGAAGTGGCCTTCTTGATCTCTTTTTATGTCCTTCACTTGAGATCTAATTTGTCAGATATAAGTATTGCTACCCCAGCTTTTTTTTCACTTCCATTGGCCTAAAAAACCTTTTTCCATCCCTTCACCATCAGTCTGTGTGCGTCTTTTTTTCTGAGGTGGGTTTCCTGTAGACAGCAGATATATGGGTCATGTTTTCTTATCCACTCATTTACCCTATGCCTTTTGACTGGGGAATTTAATCCATTTACATTTAAAGTTATTATTGATAGAAACTTGTTAGTCGCCATTTTTGTTCTTTACCGCTGCGTTCCTTCTTTGTTTCCTGTTTTTTCTATTTACAGCAGACCCTTTAGCATTTCTTGCATTGCTGGTTTGGTTGTAATAAACTCCCATAGACCGTTTTTGTCTGTGAAGCTCCTGATTTGACCCTCAATTTTGATTGATAGCCTCGCTGGGTATAGTATTCTTGGATTCAGACCCTTCCTTTGCATGACTTTGTATATTTCATTCCATTCCCTTCTTGCCTGATGTGTTTCTGTTGAGAAATCGGTCGCTAGTCTGATGGGAGATCCTTTGTAGGTAACTTTCTGTCTCTCTCTGGCTGCTTTTAAGATTCTTGCTTTGTCGTTGGTGTTTGCCAATTTAATTATTATGTGCCTTGGTGTCGGTCTTTTGGGGTTCATTTTGTTTGGGACTCTGTGAGCTTCTTGGATTTGTGTGAGTTTTTTCCTCCCTATATCAGGGAAATTTTCTGTTACTATTTTTTCAAACAGGTTTTCTATTCCTTGCTCAGTTTCCTCTCCTTCTGGCACCCCTATTATTCGGATGTTGTTTCGTTTAGCATTGTCCCAGAGTTCTCTTAGGCTCTCTTCCTGCTTTTTAATTTTTTTTTCTAGAAGCTGTTCTGTTTGGGTATTTTTTTCTACCTTGTCTTCTAGCTCGCTGATGTGGTCCTCTGCTTCTTCTAGTCTACTGTTGATGCTTTCTATTGCGTTCTTTATGGCAGTGATGTCGTTTTTCATTTCTTCTTGGTTTCTCTTCATTTCCTCTTGGTTCTTCTTCATTTCCTCTTGGTTCCTACACATATTGTTGAATTGGTCTTCCATTCTTTTCATCCACCTTATGGCCATTACTCTGAATTCTTTCTCTGACAGGTTGCTTGCCTCCATTGCCTCCATTTCGTTTACTTCCTTTTCTGATGATGCCTGTTTTTCTTTCATATTTGGGTTGGTTCTTTGTTTCACCATGATTTCTCTTCTCAAGGTGTTTGGTTATGTAGTTCTCTCTCTGCTGTGCTGATTCAAAGGCACAAAATACAACACAACAAGGCACAACGTACAAGGCACTGAACTAAATGCATTCACGATATTAATAACCCCAAATAAAGGTGACCCCCGAGCGAAGAGAATTAGGGGATAAAGAAGAAAAAAGAGAAAAAGATTAAAGAGAAAAATAAAAAACAAAAAGGAGTGCCGAAATGAGATTGGGAAAAGGGAGAGAAAAAAAAAAACAAAAAGACAAAAAAAAACCCCCAAAAATAAAAAACAACAACAACAACAAAAATTAAGAGAATGAAATAGAGGTGGGGAAGAGGCTATTTGTATGGGGAGAGCAAGGGATTGGAAATTAGATATATAAGTAGGGTGAAATTTAGACAGTGGGTAGAAAGAAGGAATAGGTAAAATCCAAAGCAGGAATAGGGTAAGAGAAACAGGACAACAAAAGGGGAAAAGTGAGGAAGAGAGTTTTGGCTTAAGGGTAAATGTGAGATAGAGAGAAATGATGCTAAAGGAATGATGAAACTATAGTTAAGAACACTAATCCCAAAATAAAATAAAGAAAAATAAAAAAAATAATAAAAAATAAAATGACACTTGAAAAAATGGTAAAAGGATAGCAATAATACTGGTTAAAAAAATGTAGTAATTAAAAAGGTAAAATCAGGTGGTGAAAAAAATAAAAAATAAAAAAATATAAAATAGGTTCTTAATGAAATGGTGAAAAAAGAATTAAAAAATATATATATAAAAATATTCAGAAGTGAAGGTGCTTCAGATCTTTCACTCTTCTTTTTGGCACGCCTCAGTCCTGCCAGGCATTCAGGGGAGTGTTGAACTTCCCTGCGATACACTGTCCCTCCGTGCAGTAAACCACAGACCTGATTTTAAGGCAGGTTGTATTTGTTTACCAGACTGCCTTTATTTGTGATCGCAAAAGAGACAGTTTGTGGCTCTGCCTCTGGGTGGCAGTGTGTCTGGATTGACCTCTGAGGCTATAAGTCCTCTCTATCAGTAGGGTTTTGTTTTTTTTTTCCTCTATGGTATTTGGAACTGATTCGGGAAAGACCACTGCCCAGAGCTGGTTCCTTGCCACTGTCTGCTGTTTCCCAGGCTCCCCAAAAAGAACTTTCCCCTACAGGCTCTGCGAATGACCCCAACTGGGGAATCCCATGCCCTGGGTTTAATAATCAAATGCACGGATCAAAGGGGAACTGTAACAAGAGCCTGATAGTTGTGCGAATTCGCAAGCTTCCACCTTCCAGGTCTGCGCACAGTCTCCGCGCTCAGTCTCCGCGCGCCCACTCGCCCCTGGCACCAAGCAGCCAGCAGATTGGCAAAGTCCAAGGCTGCTCCTTTACATCCAGTCCAGCTATGGGCTCATTTTTCGCGTTCCCTTCTGCCAGCAGCCCTGTGGGGCCCTTCCCCACTCGCGGGTCACGCTGGTCCCAACGGCTGCGGACTCTGTGGGGCGTAGATTCCGCCCCGCGTGCGCGAGCTAGGTCCTCCCTCCAACCCGAACTGCAAACCGCACCTTTAAGGGATGTCCAACCTTTCCGTGAGAAGAAGCAGTGCTCGTCTGAGTTCAGGCAGTCACGCTGCTTGCGATCCCTTGTTTCCAGGTTAGTAGCTGGTCTCTGGATGCCGGCAACAACCACCCAAGATGGCGCAGTCTCCGCTGCTTAGCTGGCGCACCAGGAGAGGCTTCAGCCGCAGTCTCCAACCGTCCTTTTTTTTTCCTGGGGGTTCTTGGTCTTTCCTAGCTGCAGACAGTCTCTCAACTGAAAATCCTCTGCCTATTCGGGCTGCATGTTACCCATTTCAGCTGCTCACCCTTATCTGCTCCAGGACAAGGCACAGGACACGTCTGTTTATATCTCCGCCATTTTTCTATCTCCTGATTTAGGCTTTTTATCAATTCTGATTTTTTCCTTAAAATAAATTCTTATACTTTGAATTATAGATCAAAAAGTAAAATTATTTTTTTAAATTTGGGCTAATACTATCCTATATAATAAAGAGGTTATATGCAAATTGACCATCACTCCAACACACAAGATGGCTGCCCCCATGTGGTCAAAGATGGCCTCCACAAGTTGACAGGGACCAGGCCTGCAAGGGAAGGCAGTTGAGGGCAATCAGGCCTGCAGGGAGGGCAGTTGGGGGGCACCAGGCCGGTAGAGGAGGGCAGTTGGGACCGGCCAGGCCTCAAGGGAGGACAGTTGGGGGGGGGACCTGGCCAATAGGGGAGGACAGTTAGGGGTGACAAGGCTGAGAGGGGATGGCCCTTAGGGGTGACCAAGCCAGCAGGGGAGGGCAGTTTAGGGGAAATTGGGCCAACAGGGGAGCAATTAGGCATCGATCAGGCTGGCAGGAGATTGGTTAGGGGCAATCAGGCAGGCGGACAGGCGAGCGGTTGGGAGCCAGTAGTCCTGGATTGTGAGAGAAGTCCCAAATTGGAGAGGGTGCAGGCTGGGCTGAGGGACACACACACACACCCATGCACGAATTTTGTGCACCGGGCCTCTAGTATTTTTATAAGTTTAAATATTATAGAAATGTGCCCTGGTGGGTGCTCAGTGGTTAGAGAGTCAGTCTGTGGACCAAAGGGCTGAAGGTTCAATTTCTAGTCAAGGGCACCTAACTTAGTTGCAGTTTCCCTCAGCCCAGCCTGCACCCTCTCCAATCTGGGACCCCTCAAGGGATGTCCGACTGCCCATTCTAAATGGGCAGTCAGACATTCCTCTCAGAATCCAGGATGGCTGGCTCCCAATCACTTGCCTGCCTGCCTGCCTGCCTGCCTGCCTGATTGCCCCTAACTGCTTCTGCCTGCCAGCCTGATCACCCCCTAACCACTCCCCTGCCAGCCTGACTGACATCTAACTGCTCCCCTGTCAACCTGATTGCCCCTAACTGCCCTCCCCTGCCAGCCCGGTCACCCCTAACTGCCCTCCCCTGCTGGCCTGGTCTCCCCAAACTGCCCTCCTCTGCAGGCCTGGTTTCCCCCAACTGCCCTCCCCTGCCAGCCTGGTCACTCCTAACAGCCCTCTCCTGCTGGCCTGGTCGCTCCCAACTGCCCTCCCCTGTGGCCATCTTCTGGTGGCCATCTTTGACCACATGTGGATGGCCATCTTGTGTGTTGGAGTGATGGTCAATTTGCATATTACCTTTTTATTATATAGGATTGTTCACTTTAGGAAGCTAGCACTGTATGAATTTGTTGTAGTAATGGTGGTTTTTGCTTTTCTCTTTATCTCTTTAGTTCCTTTTTTCAACTCTTTTGTCAACTTTTCCAATTTATTGATCTCACTATTAGTTCAGTGTTTTTAAATATTTCCTCTTCTCAAATTTTAAAACTATGAACTTTCTTCTGTTACAGATTTGGCAATGTTTTATGGTTTTTTGACATATAGCATTTTCATTGATATTCATTTCAAAATGTCTTTTATTTCATTTTTATTTCCACTTCAAGTGTTAGAGTAATTTCTTTGCTGTTATTATATTTTATTTCTAAGTGATTATATTCAGAGAACTCTCACTATAACACAGCCATGGGCAAACTACGGCCCGCGGGCCGGATCCGGCCCATTTGAAATGAATAAAACTGAAAAAGAAAAAAAGACCGTACCCTTTTATGTAATGATGTTTACTTTGAATTTATATTAGTTCACACAAACACTCCATCCATGCTTTTGTTCCAGCCCTCCGGTCCAGTTTAAGAACCCATTGTGGCACTCAAGTCAAAAAGTTTGCCCACCCCTGCTATAACCTATAAGATACTTTACTATGAAATTATCAAACTTTCTAGTTCTCTAATATATGATCAGCTTTTTCATATATTCTCCATGAATATTTGAAAATAATATATATTCTTTGTGTTTGGAATCCAATACATCTATAATAAAATTCCTCTGTACCTTTAACACTTGTCAACTTCAGCCATGAAATCCTGAAAGAAATATATTAACTCTTGCACTCTGGCTGTGGTTTGGTTGAATCTAAGAAAATGTATATCTAGGTAGATAATATCAGTGGATATATACCTCAAAGATTGCATTCTATGTTTACTGAGAACAAACGTGTCTTCATATGACTCAATCTATCACCCTCTACTTTTCTGAACCATCACTGTGTTTTTCAGCATCATATTTAGCAGTGGACCTGGGTTGGAGTTCTGCCTTCTCTGTTGTCATTAAGACTTCAGACTATTTTTTAAAACTTTTTTGTTTTGTTAATTCTCACACAAGGATATTTTTTCCATTGATTTTTTTTAGAGAGAGTAGAAGGGAGGGGAGAGGTAGACAGAGAGAGGAAAACATCAATTGCTTGCCTCCTGCACTTGCCCACCAGGGCCAAGGTTCAAACCTGCAACTGAGGTATGTGCCCTTGGCCAGAATCAAACCCTCAACCCTTGAGTCTGTGGGCCAATTCTCTATCCACTAAGCCAAACTAGCTAGGGCTTATTTAAACTTTTTGATCTTAGTTTCCCTGTTTGTAAAACCTAGGTAATAATAGTCCTTCTTATCTTAATACATTGTTATTAGGAGCAAATGAAAGCCAATAATGTAAAAGTGTTTGAAAGTATTTTCAAATATGAAGTATAACTTGTTTGTTATTATTACTTTGTAAGTTTCAGAGCTGTGGTTGATATTTCTCCTAGATTGGAATTGGCTAGCTTAAAAGGGTAAAATATTAAGTCTGAGAAAATTTTTAAAAATTTGTTCTGAGGTATGAAGTATTTAATATGAACATTTTTATGAAATGTTTCCTTAAAACACACCTATAATGGATACTAACTCTTTAGCTTTTTAAAAAATTTATTTTATTAAACTGTTTTGTTCACCACAATATCATAAAAGAAAAGTGAATTGCCACTCATGATTTCAGGAATATATTGTGCTATTTTTCATAACTAGAGCATTGAATGTGAATCTTCTTCAAAGTTCATTTTATCCCCTAAATTAACTTTAGTGTGTTTGTTTTGGAACACCATGCTCTTATATGTGAGTCAAGGGGCATATGGTCTCTTTATTGGAAAATAAAGAACAGATGTGTAGTTTAGATAAGTACACATAAACATGTGAAGGTCAATGGCAGGTGACTCACTGTTTTCACCAAATTGTGAAAGGGATATGAATAATTTCCTTAGAGGAAATGTAACCCTTGATAGAGTGACATCAAAGAAACCAACACTTTATTTTACTTGATAAGCATAAAAGGATCTCACAAAAATACAAGTTTCTTCTTTGAGTTGTTCATAATTCTCTGGAAGACCACATGATGAATTGAAGAAAATGTGCCGTGCTGAAAGCCAGTCCAATTACTGAACATACATGTCAACAGAGATTCATATCAACTAAGAATACAAACTTCTTAAATATACCTCCCCTTTAATCTCTGAATATTCAGTTCACTGTGCATAAGAAGACTGTATTTAACTTGGTTAGTTGATTGTTTTACTTCTTTGGTCTTTAAATATCAAAACTCTCAGTTGGGCCCTAACCGGTTTGGCTCAGTGGCTAGAGCATCAGCCTGTGGACTCAAGGGGCCCAGGTTCGATTCCGGTCAAGAGCATGCACCTTGGTTGCAGGCACATCCCCAATAGGGAGTGTGCAGGAGACAGCTGATCGATGTTTCTCTCTCATCGAAGTTTCTAACTCTCTATCCCTTTCCCTTCCTCTCTGTAAAATATCAATAAAATATATTTTAAAAAACAAAAACAAAAAAAAATTCTTAGTTGGAATCCCTTGAAATTGAAGCAAGGTAACTAGCCTTTAATAATATAAAAATAATGAAAACACGAGTTCCTGAAAACTTTTTAAATCTCTTTCATTATCTTCTCTTTCTTTTTTTAAAAAAATATGTTTTTATTGATTTTTAGAGAGAGAGGCAGGGAGAGAAACATCAACAGGAAAGAGAAACATTGATGGGCTGCCCCAGACCAGGGATTGAGCCCAAAACCTGGGCCTGTGCCCTGACCAGGAATTGAGCCAGCAGTGTTTCAGTGCATGGGCCAATGCCCAACGAACTGCACCACACTGGCCAGGGCTATTTTGTCTTTTTTTTCTATAAATGTCCACGTTTATCAATTTAAGAGTTTTCTGGGTGACAGAGCACGCCTTAAAGCTGAAAGGGTGCACTCATCTTGTCTTCAGAGAAAATTACATTTACCCTTTCCTAACAGAGGCTAAATCTTTTCTGTATTCACCACATTTATTTCCACAGCTGTTAGAAAACCATTCCAAACTTTAAATTCTTGGATCTAGACTCCTGAAACACCTTCCTTATTAGTTGCCCTAGTGCCAAGAATATTATTCTTAGGTTCATTTATTCATTTAGCTCTCATTAACTTATTCATTTATTAATTAATTTAGTAATCCATCACTTAAACATCATATATATGTTAAGAGTTCTGCTAGGTGCCTAGAAAAATGAACACAATATTGTTAAAAAGACCTGTTTGGGGACCCTGCAGAATCTCAGACCATAGTACAAGGGAGACAGTTAAACAAATTATGATAACACTAGAAGGCCTAAGCACAAAAATTTGTGCACTGGCAGGAGAGGGGTCCCTCAGCCCAACCTGTGCCCTCTCACAGTCTGGGACCCCCTCGGAAGATAACCACCTGCTTGCTTAGGGCCGCTCCCTGGGTGGCAGATGGCACGCCCAACCCCTCAGTGTCTGCCCCGTCTCCCCCCCCCCCCCCCCCCCCCCCCCGTCGCAGATGGCAGGCCCGGATCCAGCCCTGGGGTGAGCAGCCACTCAGATCATGCTGCCGCCAGCCCAGCCCACCCCGCCCAAGACACAGCAGGCCCGATCCTCGCTGGGGCAGACAGCAGCTCCGATTACTCTGCCGCCCGCCCCGCCCACCCCGCCTGCATCCTCCCCGCACACAGCAGGCCAGGATCTCATGCTGGGGTGGCGCAGTGGGATCTACCTGCCGTATGCAAATTAGCCACCATCTTTGTTGGTGGTTAATTTGCATAACATACTGATTAGCCAATGGGAGGTGTAGAGAAGGTACGGTCAATTACTGTCTTTTATTAGATAGGATGATGTGATAAGGAGTGAAATGGATGTACTTTAAGACATTAAGAGAGCACCAGAAAGGAAATGCAGATTTGTATCTGCTTTAAGCACCATTATGTTCTGGCCTCTGGAACACAGTCTGAGACCTGTGGCACTTGGTGAATAATAAACGCATGGATGGATACATGAATGCACAGATGGATGGGCTGAGGGTGGATTCCTAAAAAAAAAAAAGAAATCCAGTTATAGATTGAAGACAATAAAAGTATACACGAGAGAGGGATTTTTCCTGTGGATAGGACTCTGTACAGAAATGAAGTCGCATTTTCATTAGCATTGTTCAGGGCACTGACAAGTAGTGATGGCACAGAGTGATGAAGAGGAGTGTTCGGTAAAATGACAGGGAATGAGATTGGGGAGGTTAAAAGAAACTAGACCATGAAAGGTGTTTTGTACATCACTAAGAAATGTGGTCTTGGTGGTTAATAAAAAAAATAAAAAATAAACACTGAAGATTTTAAGTAGGAAATTGATATGATCTGATTTGCCAAGTGAGAGGAAGAGAGCTATAGGGAAGCAAAGCATTTGGGAGTGGTGGTTGAAATTATAGCCTCTGGAGTCCAAATTAATAGAATGTACACTTTCTCCTTACATAATTCCTTAGGGATTCCAATCATCTTGAGAGGAAGTATAGTGTAGTGGCCAAGACCAATCTTACCGGACCCAGACTGTCTAGGCTTGAATTCTGGCTCTGCCACTGACCAGCTGTGTGACCTTGGACAGGCTGCTTAGCCACTCTGGGCCTCAGTTTCCTTTTCTGAAAATGGGGATGAAACAGGAGTGTTTACATCACAAAGGTATTTGTCATAAGGATTAAATAAATTCATTTATAAAGCTCTCAGGAAGGTGGCAATACTGTTTGTTAAATTTGTTAAATTTTATATATTAATTCACAACTCTTTTGTCTAAAATTATACATATGGTTTAATTTTGTCTTTATTTCTATAAAACCAAACATATTTTTTATTTTCTGTGAACTTAGAGTTGTCTAATTTTTAACATATGATGATAAGTATCTGATTCTAAAGGGGGCTATGAGATAAATCAACCAATAGAACACACAAAACTTTAGATGCTCAAGATCATATTAAATATTTCTTCCCTCTGTGCATGTAAGAGCTCCAGAGAGAATTTGTGAGGAATATCTTAGAGAAATTGTGGTTGGTGTGCAGTGAGCCACCCACCACCACCCAAGAGGAGGAATAGGGTGAGCTGCCTCCCTCACCTCAACTTCCAACGGGCCACTGGGAGAGCTTCAAGTGTGTCAAAGGATTGAGGGATTTTACCAACTTGGGTTTGAATCCTGCTGAGAAATTGCAAAAGGCAGAGGACAGGCTTGCCAGCTCCACCAACAGAAGTGAGAAAAGGGGCTGCTATGTTGAGCTCAAAGAATGTGTCAGTACAAAGGAAAGAACATAGTACATAGTCAGTACATAGTCAGAACAAGGACCACAGGTAAGAAAGAGCCACAGTGGAGGCATTGACAAACAGGCCTCTGTAGAGGGAAGTTCAAGGTGAAGCAGGAAAATGAGGAGCATTCCTTATCTACATCTAAGGAATTGCCAGAAAAAGGTCTCCAGCAATGGGAGGGGTCCCATCTCTCAGTCAAAAAGTGGATTTGAACCCTAGCCTGAAGATGGCTTATAAGAGCAAGAACTTTCCAACCCCCTACACCCCTCCACTTCCCACAGTCCAGTCTCAGCTCATTGACCATAGGATTAGTGAGCTGGGGAAGAAAATCAAGAAGGAGGTAGCCCAGGTCTCCCAACACCAGCAGAAGTTGGACACATAAACCTCTCTATATTAGACCAGATACTTTACCAAAATGAGATAATTTTGTGACTTAAAGTGGCTTGTGCTCTGCGAAATCCTGTAACCTCCCCTTTTCATGCATAGGCAGGGGAAATTTAGCTCACTGAGAACCAACAGACCAGTGAGAGAAGTAAATAAATTTGCTCTGTAAATTGCATCCCACAAATTGTACTTGTTCAGGGTACTGGTTTCAGTTTTTTTTTTATTCTGTCTTCTGTTTTATCCGTTTGCACATTTCACTTCAAACAAACCAACTCGCTCTGTACCCCACTCAGTGATTTTATTTCCAGACCTTTCTCATGCCCTCTCTCCAACTGACAGGAAAGCACTCATCACATTCAGGGCTTCCTACAAACACCTATTATTCCAGTGATGACAACAATCCTTTGATCACCAGTCCTCCACCTGCCATCTTGGACAGATTTCAGAGAGTCTTTGAACCTCTGAAATTGTCCCCCAACGTTTAAATAAATGTGTTGTGTATTCGTACTTTTTTTTCTGATGACAAATTTACAGCTTTTCCCAGATTCTCAGAAGAGAACTAGAAGAGAAACAAGAGGTAAAGAAAATCCATCTTTATTCTCAAACACCTTCCTCTCTTAGAGCTGAAATAAATTAGAAATATGCATGTCCTGGTCTGTACAAAATTGTGAAGAAGGTGAAGTTTCCTTTTCTGAGATTACTATCTGTAAGGTCTCTGTTCTTTTCTTTCCTCCCATCTTTTAACCCTCTCATAAGAGAAAGTATTAGTGCCAGGCGTATATTTCTTAAGTTGATGATGCACCTCTTCCAGAAGTCCTAATTTAAGCATTTCATTCTCATGAACCAATTTCCAGAATAGTAAATGGGGGAGAACTTTCTTGGCTATTTGTGGAGATTTCTATCTCCCTGAAAGTGAAATATGTAGACTGTGCCTCAGGCAAACTATAGAATATATTTGTTTTCAGTTGTTTATTACAAATATACATTTAATTGCATACACGTGTACACATATACAAATTTAAGTGTTTAAATTTATATATATTCTTGATCATACATGGTGTTCAACACAGAGCAGCTGAGTAAATGCTTCATTATGGGGACACTGGTTGAGTTCTAGAAACTGAACCTAATGAATGCCAGTGATTGATTTCCACTGATGATGGGTCCTTCCATGTTCTTCCACTCTTGTAATTTTTTGAGCTGTCACCATGAAACTTTCATTCATTTACTTCTTCCTTTAGCTCGTCTCTAGGATTTTGAATGTTTCTCAGAGTTGGAGCAGTTATCTCTGGCAGCCCTTGATTGTGAGTCAAAATTATAACAGTTCTCAAGGTGCTTTAAGTTCCAATCACTGACCCTTTTCCCTACAGAAAAATAAAAGAGGTGACTTCATTTAAACAGTAGTTAAATCTATTTGCTTCAATTCATAATTTTATATAAATGCCAATAAATATTTAGTAATAAGGAGAAGGGTTTCTAGAGAGAACAGAGTAGAAAATTTAAGCAGTTATTTATAGATTTCCAGATGTCTTCTGACTCCCTGTGTCCTACTCACGGAGTGTAAAATTATCGTGCTGAGGTGTTCTCTTTCCAGCAGTGCAGAGTCCCGCCTCTGGTGGCGAAAAACATCTCTTCTGCTCCAGGGATGATTCCTTTCAAATCCACAAATAGACATCTCACACTGTCAAGATCTGGAGAAAGTGCAGAAAGAAGAGAGACTTAAGGTGAAAGTAGGGAAATATTTTTACATTGAATTATAATCAAAATGTGAAGACCCAACCTAAATTAATTGGCAGAAAGTTTTCTTTGATCTGATAAAGTCAATATTTTAAAAAAGATAATCTGAGTAAGTGCAGTAACTAGAATCTTGCCACTAGCCAGGTGACGAAAGTGACAGGGTTGGTTTGGGGGTCACAAGTTGAGTGAACAGACACGGTGAAATTAAATCTTTCAAGCTGACTTGAGGTGTTTGGTAGGACTTGGTGCATAATATGTCGACTGAGATGTGTGGCTATGTGAGGTCCCACAGGTGTGGTTAGACTCCTGTTCATTCCAGAACCACCTGCCTTCTTAGTCAGTAGACTTTTCACCTGCCTCTTGGGAACAACCTTTAGCTCACATCCTGGCAGCTCCCTACCTGGCCTCTGGGCTGACATTCTTTTTAATACTTTCTAGACATTTGAACTTTCGGCTATATTCCTGACTGTCCAAATGCTATGTTTGTTTATAATGTAGGTTAAGGTTCTAAGTTTATTTTCTCCCATAAGCATATTTAGTTGTTCAATCACATTTATTGAGAAGAAGGGCTCCTCGTTCCCCCCCGCCCCAGAATAAATGTACATGATTTGCTTTTAGTTCTAATACATAATCTTTGAAGAAAATTCAACACAATAAAATTAGTGTTCCCTAAAATCTCTCTCTTGCAAGAGAGAACTATTAATATTTATTTTATGTTCTTTAAGTTTGCATTATTTCTATATTTATATGAGTATCTTTATTCAAACACACACACAAATGCAAGACAATATAGCTAAGTGGTTTTTTAAAAAGCATGTCCATTTGTCTAGAGACAATTTGCCCAGGTTTAAATCTCATCTGTAAATGATAGGTAACTTAACCTCTCTGAGTTTCTCTTTTCCTATCTGTAATTGAGAAAATGATATCTACTTCATAAGGTTGCTTTTAAAATCAACTTAGAAAAGCACCTAGGAAAATGCCTAATATATGGCTTTAAAAAAGTGCGAATATTTGTCATTAGTACACTATAAAATATTAACTGTTTTGTCACTTACCAGTAATCCATAGATCCTTTCCTATAATATTAGAGACTTGACTTATTCTTAAAAATACCTGTTCTGTCTTGTTCTGTTTAGAAACAGAGTAAATAAGCTTATTTACTCTAATAAGCTTATTCCATATTCTATTGAATGTCCATACCTAAAATTTAGGTACATTAGTAACACCAACACCATGTTGTTTAATTCCTGTGCCTTTGCACTATATATTTTTTAAAAATATATATTTTTTATTGATTTTTTACAGAGAGGAAGTGAGAGGGATAGAGAGTTAGAAACATTGATGAGAGAGAAACATCAATCAGCTGCCTCCTGCATGCCCCCTACTGGGGATGTGCCCGCAACCAGGGTACATGCCCTTGACAGGAATCGAACTTGGGACCCTTGAGTCCACAGGCTGACGCTCTATCCACTGAGCCAAACTGGTCAGAGCATGCACTATATTTCTAATACAAGATTGGGCAAGTCATATTTATTCATGCATTCATGTAACTAGTAATTATTGTGCACTTAGTTTCATTGAGATTGTTATTTACACTTCAGATACACTGATAAGCAAAGAAAAAAGAAAAGTTCATAATTGTTTTTATTGATTTATTTTTTATTTAAAATTTAAAAATAGTTTATAACTGGAGTTTGACAGACTATTGACATCTTTCCACTATTGCACCAGAGCATTCTACATCTGTCCATTTCAAATTTGTTGGCATAAAGTTATCCATGGTGAATCCTTAGTTCTTTCCACTCTTCTCCACATTTCCAGTTATAAAATTTTTCTACTTTTTATAAATTTTATCATAATATTTTATATTTGTGTTTAGTTTCATTTTATTTTGGTCACAGTTTTCAGTGGTTTCTCTATTTTCAAAGAACTTGTTTTTTGTTGTTGTTGTTTTTTTTTTACCAAGTACATATTTTAACATTTAGGCATTCTAATATATTAGTCTTTTCCTTTGTAATTATTTTCATCAATTTTCTCTCTAGTGATTACTTCTCCAGTTAAAGAATGAGTGGATATTCATTAATATTTTCTTTAGTTATGAAAATAAATTTTAAAACTTACAATTAAAAATGTATATTAGAATTAGTTTTCTAAATATTTCAACTATATGCTAAAGAAGCACCTAAAAGAATATGCCTCAAAAGTTTAAAAATAAAAAGAATAAAGCACATGTAAAAAACGTTAGCAGTCATAACAAAGTAAATTTGGATGTAAAATGTATTAAATAGGACAAAGAATAATTTATGTAAATAAAGCTTATAATACACAATAATAGTAAAATAAATGTAAACTTGGAAGCAACAAATAATATTGCATTAAGATATGTGGAACAAAATTGGTAAGAATTATAAAATAAATGGTTCTGTCTTTATTATGAGCCTTCAATTGAATTTAACAGAAGTTAAGAAAGCATATCAAGCTAGTCTACTGCAATGCAAATCATTTATTTACTAATTTATTGGTTTTGTTTCATTTATTTATTTTCTTATTTATTTACAAAACACAATATAGGCAATTTATTTCAATATCATATTCAGAGTATGCCTTAATTACAATACCTAGAAATTAATTTCAAATGTTTAAATTTCAAACATATCAAATGATGATTTAAAAATCTTCTCCTAAAAACTAGTGGGTCAAAGAGAAAATTTAAGTGATAATTATATGGCCTATAGGAAATTAGAATACTTTATGTAAAAACATATAAGATATAGACAAACTCACATAAAGGTAAAATCTTACATTTTAAAATGTCATGATTTAAAGGAAGAAACAGGAAGTAAATGAACTAAGCCCTAGTAATGAACTAGGTGATCTTTGTCTGCTGTGGCCAAACCTTCTTATGAGGTGAACTACCTGTTCATAAGCCCTACTGCTATTCATTGATGCCTTGTCCCATATGTCCTTCCTCCACACATGGCCAATTGGTCCAGAGGTAAGCTTGTGATCCAAGAGTTACTCATCCTTAGTTTGACAATGACCA
The DNA here is from genome assembly GCF_014108235.1 of Myotis myotis. Classification (NCBI taxonomy): domain Eukaryota; kingdom Metazoa; phylum Chordata; class Mammalia; order Chiroptera; family Vespertilionidae; genus Myotis; species Myotis myotis. Next base: position 56,912,159 of record NW_023416335.1, on the reverse strand, counting down.
GAAGAAATATACTCTGAAAAGGAGAACAGAGGCAGTAAAACTTTTACTTAGGTATCTAAGCATCCCAAGATGCACTATACCTCTGCATACTACCTACTAGTAGATGTGGTCTTTGAATGGTTAAGAGAAAAGTTGATGATATTATATGCTGGCAGAAAGATTGCACACACAGGTTCTCCTAGTGATGATGGCTTAGAAAATTAGGGGGTGGATGTTTGATTTTCATATCAGTGTTTCTCCTAATCACCATTTCTAATAGTAGCAACAGAGTATGAGGGACCAAAGTCCTTTCTTATCACAATAGTGACCATTCATGTATTTCTTATTGAGAGAGCAAAACACATGGCATATTATCTAAAAATCTCAATATATGCATCGCAAGGAAGTACTACTAATGCAAATTCTTCTGACCCATTGAAGGAAAGAGATCTCATATACGATCTTTCTTTATCTTTAACTGAAGGTATCACCAAAGCAGAGCTTTCGATTGTATTTCATAAAAATTTGGGAGACAGCATACCAAGCTAGTCTACTACAATACAAATCATTTATTTAATTATACATTGTTTTTGTTTTATTTATGTATTTGATTGTTTATTTACAAAAAAAGCATGTAATGTAAAAAAAGAATGAAATCAATATGTTTGGGCAGGCAAAAGAAATAAATACACAAAAATTAATAAAACTAGAGGTGAGAGGGACAGTAGAAAATGCATACTCTCCAGTTCTGTGCACTTGCTAAAGGTAAGCTGAAAATTTATGTCTTTGTTCCATCAGTCAAACAAAGAGGAAAGTAAAACCCGTTATAAAATTGTAATGTAATGAAGATACAAATAAGTTTATTATTCTGGATAACCCTGGTTTCTCTTTATGTTGCCATGTGTTTCCTTACCTTCACATGTGAGGAAACCACCTTCCCAATAATCTCTCCTTAGCTACAGATGGAAGCAATGCTCAATGTTAGGAATAAACAGGTTGAAAGAGCCTTGGATCAAAATAATGAGAATTTTATTCTCGTAACTTCCTTCAGTTTACCCTAATGGCATAACATTAAAGAGCAGTTCAATAGAAACAATTCTAAAAGGGAGAAAAACAGAACATATTTTAACATCTAGGAAAAAATCACTTAATATTTACACGATTTCCATATCTCAAGCTTAGATTGGAGAGAAATATTGTATGAATTCCCTTGTGTTGTACTGATGGCTTCAATATAGAAAAGGTAATTAATTGGCTCATATACCCAAACTTCAGGTGGAGCCTTCCTCTCTTTCTGCCAAGTTTACCTGAGCCTCTCTCTGCACACTGATTTCAGTCTCTGGAAGGACCTTATGCCACATGGTTGAGATATGGCTGTCAACAGCTCTCGCCTTACTTCATATCCGCTTGTTGACCTGCCCACCAGGCACACACCTGATATTAAAAATAAAACTCCTAAGGAGGCCTTGATTGGTTTGGTTCACACAATCAACCATTAACACTTGTTAAACCAGAGAGTCAGAATCATAAAGAACACGATTATTTGGGAACACTGTCTAGGGAGGGGAAGAGAAAGCAAGTCTTCAAAGAGAGGAATGGAGTTCGTAAGGACATGGCCACTGGAAGAATCAGTGTGAAGGGTTTTATAGCCAATTTAGTGCCTGCTAATAATATCTCTTTCACAGGTTATGGGAATTAAATGTGGGCGTGTGCTGTGCAAGCAGTAAAGGAATATATAAAATCCCAACCTCTCTTTCTTCCAATGTGATATCCTTGGAAATTTTTAAAAAGCTCAGAAAAAGATGTCAGAGGCAGAAGACTGCTTTGCCTGGGGGAGAAAAGAAGCTGCTTGTCTGCGGTTTCTTGCGACTTGAGAGCAAATCACCAGCTGCTAAAAGTGGGAAAATGAAGAACCCCCAGGAGTGTGGTCTGGCCCGTCAGGAGGAGGATGGCTCAGCGACTCTGCTCCTAGTCCAGTAGACACCGTCTGCTCTGCAGTTGGCCCCAAAGTCTAGGAATGTTATGAACATGATACCAATGACAGCACATGGCTGGACTCTAAGTGAGGAAATGTTTGTTTGTATATGAGTAGGGGTTCTTGTAATTAAACGTCTTTGAGAATCGTTTTCTAACAATGGTAAGAAGACATGGGGTCATTACCTTCCCATATCCAAGCGGCAATATTCCCGAGGGTGCTGTGAGAGAGGAAATATGCCAGTAAAAGTAATTTTCTAAACAATTCTCCGAAGGAAATCAAGGCAAGGACATACTTAACAAAAGTGTGTCATGCCTTATAATGTAAAGCTGAAATTCTGGCCTATATTTTCAAGATGGTTTCATTAAAAAAAAGCTGTATCCTGACGGAGTGCAAAAGAACATAGGGAAATGTCCTTCTCTCCCCTTCTCCAACGAGACAGAAAAACTCCAGCCTCATGAAACAATTAAATTTTAAACCAAACCATTTTTAAATTGAGCTTTTATCTTCGTTTACCTGCTAATGAAAAGTGGTAAGCATAGGTAACCACAATTTGTACATAGAAGGTAATAAAAATCTTCGTGTAAATGGTAGACTTATTATATCTAGTAAATATGTTTTTAAGTATTCTGCTATTTGCATCCTTCTTTTTTGCTGTAGGTCTTTGGAGCAAATCAGTTTCCAAATACCAGACCCACATTTAACCAAATACTATATATATAGTATCCCCAAAACTCTGGTATACACACTTTAATAGCAGAGAGTTCAATTTTGAAAATGAAATGCATTTTAATAAGCACCATCTTTATAATTATTCAAAGTGTGTGTATACATTTGTGGGACACCTATAGTAGGAAAGTGCCTCCTCACCACCACCTCTTTAAGAGATTTGAAGGCAGTTTTTCTAGAGTCGTGTTTTTTTCAGTCCCTTTTCAAGGGAAACTAAACGGTGTAGCTGGGGGGAAAAAGGAGATTTGAAGGCAAAGGCTATTGCCAATTTAAGAGGAAAGTCTCCATTTTAGTTGGCCTTTCAATATTAGTCTTTCTTTTTGAATCATTAATGACATTTTTATTAAAAATTTTAAAAAAGAAAGATGGGTATTTGTAGGTAAGGAAATTCTATATAAAGGCACAGAAATATGAAAGAATAGGTTGAAATTGGGGAGCTGAATGAGGATGGTAAATACCAGCATCCCTTACTAATGAAAGGTGCCCAGAAATCATTATTTGATGCCAAGCACTTCATAGCCATGGGTGGTCTGGGAGCAATAGTAATAAATCTGGCCCCACAGAGAGCAATCATTAACGCTTAGTGCAAATAGTGCAAAAATGCCTGCTGTTCTCTTTTCCTCTGAGGACCAGTGAAATTTGAGACTGTTCCTGTGTTCAGACCAGACAACCTCCTCTTTTCTATTAATAAATGTGCAATAAACTAAATGCTCACACAACCACATACCAGTATCAAGATGAGGAAACTTCTGAATTTCTAGCCTACCTTTAAAGATTAAACATCAAAATTTGCTTGGATTTTCCCCTCTTTTCAGTTATCCCCGTGGAACAGAAATGTTTGCTGAGTTAAAAGTATTATATGTGGTATTGTCCCATTAGTCCTTTTAGCACCTGCCTCATCTGATGTCAGCACAGGACTTCTCTTCTTCCTTATTATCCGTCCTCTGCTCCCGAATTTCAGCCATCAGTCAAAAACACACCATGGTTCTTGGCAACCCTAAGGCCCAGGTGCTGAATAATTTTTAAGTTAACTCACTGCTAATGCTGTGCTCATACCAACACTTGGGAAGCAATCCGTGGCTGTAAAACCTGCTTGGGGGACAGTTACTGTGTAACTAGGTGTAAATAGTGGCAGCAGGAGTAGTGACGTGCAGTTGTGATCACTCTGTGGTGCATGCATAGTGAGATGCACTCAGTGTTTTTACTGACAATGGGTGATTTCTCAAGTAGGTGTATGTTGAGCACTCACATTATAAATAATTCGATGCTTCTTGAGAGAAATGAAATATTTCCTCCAGAACTGAAACCTCTTCAGAACAGCAAGTAGAAAGCAATCAAGCCTTTGAGGTCTATTTCCTCATTTGTTTATTCTTACAACTGGGTTTACAATACTACCTTAAATGAGTAAATTTAATGTTTTATACTTCCACTAGAGGCCCAGTGCACAAAATTCGTGCATGAGTAGGATCCCTAGGCCTGGCCGGCGATCAGGGCCGATCTGTAGGGTGACTGGCAAGACAATCAGGGGGCACCTGCTGGCACCTACCTTGGCTGGCCTGGCGCTGCCCGCTAACCGGCCCTGCCCCCCAATCGCCCCACCAGTTGCCTCCCTCTGCAGGGCGACCAGCGGGGCAATCAGGGGGCCCTGCTGGCAGCTGCCTTGGGTCTGCGGGCTGGGAGCAGCTCCTGCATTGAGCGTCTGCCCCCTGATGGTCATTGCACATCATAGCAACTGGTCATTCCACTGGTCATTCCACTGTTTGGTCAACTTAGCATATTAGGCTTTTATTATATAGGATGATACCTTCATTTGCAAGACTTTAAATTAGAAACATACTGTGTCCTGATAACCTACCAAGGCAGAATAGTATAAGTACATGATTTCTGAAAGGCAAATTGAGGTAAGGGGAGAATTTGATTAATGCTACACATTAAGTTTGAGGACTCTTCATAATTATTGGAATTAAGACATTTTACCCTCTAACCAGGATTGCATATATCCTGGTTACTGTTGCTACTCACTGCAGCCTCTTTTCCTTTGGATAAAGCCTCAGAATCTCCAGGACAGCTGCCTGGGCTCCAAGGCAGCCTTAGCAAGCACTGGGGCTTCCTATTCACTGAAGCCTCCTTGTTATCCTCGTCCTGTGGTGTTCACGCCCAGAAAGGAGGAGAGTGCCAGGTAACTATGTTAAATGGAACAGTAATAGTATGCATCTTTGTGGGTTGTTCTGAAAATTAAACCGCATTCATGTGTGAAACGAGCTTTAAAGTCATCAACTGTACTTCAAAATTAAAATTAAAGGAGAAGAAAGCTTCACAGTGCCTGGCACACAGTAAGGACTACGTAAGTGCTAGCTATTATTAGTCCGAACCTGTGCTGCCCACTTAATTCCAGCCATTTCACCTGAGAAACACTGACCAAAAGGAATGTGAAAATTGGTGAGAATAAATCCATCCCCATTTCCGAAGCAACGTAATAACCTACTTAGTGATGGTGGATTGAAGCATACCATTATTTTCAAAAAAATGTACATGTGCATGTTTGTATTTGATGAAGATAGAATTTGACAAGTAGGGATTAAAACAACAAATATATCTTTGAAACATTTATCTTTATAAAAAAAGATTTTGTAAATAATTCTAATTTTTAAATCTGACAGTAGAAAAGTTGTTATTTTCTTCTTTAGGGTGCATGTTTTTGCATATGTGCAATGAGTATATGTTTTGTATCATTGTATATGTCACAATAATTATGATTCTTTCAATATAATAGGTATTCATCAAACCTTTTGGAATTAAACTACCAGTTTAATATTGTTATTGAACTGAATAGTTTGTAAAGAAATTATAGTCTGAATTTCTGATGTATGCAGCCTAGTCTCTTAAGAAAGCAAATTATTCTATAGTTAAAAGGAGAGTTATAAAGAAAGCAACATCAAATTAGGAGGTGATGTAATGAAATTTTTTTGAAATGTACATAATCTGCAACTGAAAGTACCATCAATGTTACAATACCTGAATTAAAGAAATGTATGCCATCCAGTCAACATTTAGGTAAACTGGTTCACTTCACAACTAGTTTTGATTCTATGAGGGAATTAGTGTCCCTATTTGATTTTCAAAATAGCTTTTGACCTAAATTCATTTTTTATTCTACACAGTCTGAAAATAGGACATTGTGAACAAAAAGAGTTAGCATTAGAACTATTTTCTAAAGAAAAAATAAATGACCAAAACAGTGATATTTTTTCCCCATGTACCAACTTTTCAAAATTTGAGGTGATCACTTAACACATTTACTGGTAAAAATGAACTTCCTTGGTTTTGACACATGTAATGTCAAAATTAAATTGTACAAGATTACTTATTTGGGGCACCTAAGATAGATATATAATTTTAAACAGACTATAATATGGGGATTAAATTTCATTTCCATTATTTTAATTATTCTAATTACACAGGCTTTATACATAATTAGAAATATTTACTTTGTCCTAATTAACATATTATGTGGCCCCATGAAGCTGAAAGACTGTTGGAGCAAAATAAGGAGTCATGGAAAATTAAAAATTAATATCTATCTTTACTACTTTGTTAAATTAGTCATTAATATAATTATTTCATAATTTTCCTCAATGAAAAACCTTTAAAAGAATATAAACTTTGTTAGAAATAGACACATTTCTATGACTTATATAATAATATATGTATTTCCATTGAAAAAAGTATCTATAATGATAAAAGCATAATATGCAAATCAACCCAACAGTAGTCTGGATGACCTTCCAGACGAAGCCGGGGCTGCGAAGGCCTACTCTTGCACAAATTTCGTGCATCGGGCCTCTAGTATTTTATAAAAACACAATGGGGCATTTTAATTTAGGGGATTGCACTTAACTTTTTTCCACTAACACACCATACAATATGCATTCATTCATTTTATAGCTACTATTAGGATCATTGTTTCTCAAATTTGAGGTAGAAACACAGCAAGACAACCAATTATTTTTCAAGTAAAGTATTTCATTAAATTAATATATCACAAAAAAAGAATTTAAATGCAAAGTGGATTTTTACAAATGTCATATGCAGTTAAAAGCAAAACCTAAATCATTTAGAGAATTCTGAAAAACCAGAAAAATTAAAAATTTAATAGGATTTTCATACTAAAATTTGGTTTCAAAGGCTTCATTTGTCCCCATTTAGGTAGAATACAGTGATTCTTTTTTTTACTATAAAGTGAACTAACTGTAATTCCTTGGTTCTAGCCACGTATCATTATCCTTCACCTCCTTATTCCTCAATAGCCAAGGTCAATTGGGTGCCCATCTCTCTTCAACCTTATTCTAAACCAGAAAACAATTACAGGAAACCCAGCTTCTTCCAATATGACTTCATCTTCTTTATGACCTGTCAAATCATCCTGTTTTGAAGATGTAACTGTTTACTGTTTTTTGTAATATTATTGTTGGCAAGCTGGTCTTTCTTCCCACCTTGCCCCATCTTTAAATTCTAATGTCACTTCTAAATATAAAGAGATCTGTCCATGCTAGCTCATCACTCTGGAGAATGCCCTCCTCCCTCCTGGCTTCAATTTCTTGGGCTCTTGGTACCTGCTGCTACATTCCAGGAACTCAAAAAAATTCTCCAAGGTCCTCATGTCTTTCTATTCAGAAGCCTACAGGGCTGGTCTGATGACATTTATTTCTATACTATTGCCTCATGCTTGATTCTCTCTCTACCCACATATCCTTCAGCCCTCACACTCCTATATTTGGTCTTCATAAATGTTCAGCTCCCCAAACCCTTGAAATTTCCTGAGCAGTAAGAACAATGGGAGCATCTTTTGTTATAATATTTAGTCTCTATTCTCAGTACCTAAGAAATCCTTCTGAGCCATAAAGGTAAAATAGGTGTTTTGTTACTGATAACAAGCTCTTTCCACCACAACTGGGTTTATGTTATGAGTTGACTTTTGCAAAGCACCTGAGGACGGGGGCTGATTGCCAGGGGAACCAATCCTAAATACAGGGTTGGAACTTTCAGTCCCACCCTCTGATTTCCTGAGAGGGAAGAAGAATTGGAATTGGAATTAATCACTAATAGCCAATGGTTTAAGCCAGTGGTCGGCAAACTGCGGCTCGCGAGCCACATGTGGCTCTTTAGCCCCTTGAGTGTGGCTCTTCCACAAAATACCATGTGCGGGCATGCACGTACATTGTGACTGAAACTTCTAGCCCATGCAAAGAAGTCAGTATTTTGTGGAAGAGCCACACTGAAGGGGCCAAAGAGACAGCCAGTTGCTTGTCGATATGGGGAAGCCTACACACACACACACACACACACACACACACACACACGCAACCCCTCACAAGTTGAAATTTAGTTCAGGAACCTAATTTACATAGGTACCTTGGATTATCATTTCCTGAATTTTAGGGCGGATCAGGAAAAGTAAATCAGGTTGTTTCTTACCTTTTTCCATAGTAAGCTTTGCAGTCAGCTTTCTTGGTTCTGTTGAGATAGCCATAGTGTAACATAATTCAAATTTTCAAGGGAAGATCCTTTCTGAAATAATGTAATAAGATTTTGCTCTAGCAAATTACTGACTTAAATGGCATTCTTGTTGCATGCTCCTCTCTTAGTCTAGTTATGAGGACTGGTATATAATAGAGCCATGGGAAAAGTAATAACACAAAAGTGCTCACATCATGAAGAGGAATTTAATACCAAAGATGGGTGATGTAAGAGATATTTAAACACATCATAAATATAAATGCTGCTAATGATGAGCTGCCTCTTCAATGGCTTTATTCCAAAGTGTATTACCGCATTAACCAAATACATGCCATTATCTACACACTGACTATTACTAAGAGACTAATATTTCAAAGTAAGATCTTCCTAAAGTCATTAATGAATCCCCTGGCTAGAATGGCACTTAAATAAATTAACTCAGGAGGTAAGGCTATAATTGAAGAACAGACTTACAGCTGACTTATCACCTGCTAATAATGTGACATCTGAAAAGATACTTTACATTTGTTATAAAGATTAGTTATTTACACAAATAATGTATAAACACTGGTTAGCATGTTGCCCGTGTTACTGTTGTAATTACCTAGACAATAGTAATAATGGGAAAGGAGCAAAGGGAAGCCCAGGTATTATAAGCATGGCCATCTGGGCAGCTTCACCAGGAAGCTACAATTTACACTCTTCAGGGAGACACTGCTCCATTCCCTGCAGATCACTGAGGAAGGGGTCCAACAAAGAGGAAGATGGGCACATGCATATAAAGTCGAGGTGACATAGGGAAAATACTTGTCTATCAATCTGACTTGGGAACAAAGATAATTGACTACAGACGGTGGAGCCACTGTGAGCTGCAAGTGTGGGAAATTTTAGAAGGTTTATAAGCTGCTGACAAAGGAATTCTCTCTCTGTTCCCCTGGCTTTGCTGCTGCCTCTTTGCACTCACCCATGTGCTAGCCTGCCAATAGCCATGTGGACCCCACATGCAATGGGCTGCAGCTGGGAACACGAGCTAAGCTTGACTGATGCTGCACTGATTGTGCAAATATGGAGGGAAACTCTGGGCAATGGCTTTAGTCTTAGCTCTGCTGAAGATGAAATGGAACTTTCCCTTAGTGGGATGGAGGGAGATGGAACCACGGAAAGGCAGGGGTTTAATTCCACGCAAATAAATATCACTCATTCTCCCATTGAGTCTCAGAAAATTCATTTCTTCGTGACATCACCGGTAACAGGTGGGGATACAGAGAGCACCCCACCAATAACACCTGCAAGAAACAGATGCACATTAAAAGCTACCACTTTTTACAATATTATGCTAAGTACAAAGCACTGTTCTAAGTAAATTTATTGTTTTTGTTAAAAAACAAAATTCAACCAAGTGAAGTTGAAGATCTAATCGGCTTTATTAAGACATTTATGAATTCTGCAGCATCCCATCTGCAACTAACTGGAAAGGCACTCTGAGAGGTTTTACAAAATGCAGTGCTTTTATAGGGAGAAGGGTGGGGCAAGGCTGCTATTAACAAAAGAAAAGAAAGGACTATTTTAAATTCTGACCTCACAGAGGGCTGGGGAGTCTCTTTGGAGGGGGTGGAAGAGAAAGGGAAGGGTTTCCATCATGCGGATGACCTCTTCTTTCTATGGGTGTTGGAGAGGGCCCACATGACAGGTTCCCTGACTGGTGCTTGACCAGAAAACTCCAGACTCATACATTTCAGGGAGAGGTTGAAACTGCAATTAGATCAGGTTTTAGAGCTAGGTTTGGTACCATGCGCTTTTAGTACAAGTGAGCCCATTTCGGGCCTGTGGTTTACTCTCTAATACTTTGTGTATCACATATATACTTACATTCAAAAGTGACCAAACTGAAACTACCACCACGTCAACTGCTTTGAGAAATTTATATTAAACATTTTAGATCCATGCAAATGAAATAATACTAATTATTATTCCAAGTACTTCTTGGAAAGATTTCTACCGAAACATTTTATATATATAGTTATCTTTCTTATTTTTAAGGGATTTCATAAAAGTGATTTTTTCAATAATATTCTACAGATTACTGATTGTCCATCTTTAACATGCGTTAGAATCACCGGAGGGAGGGGGCTTGCTAAAATATCCCTACTTGTATTTTACCCAGAGTTTCTGATTCAGTCATTCTAGAATGGAGCTCAAGAATTTCCATTTTTAATACGTTATCATAACATGACCCCAGGTGAAGCTTGCTGGCCTAGTGACAGTAATTTAAGAATTATTGCTATCGGTCAATGATTGTCAGGAGTCAAGACATTCTTCCTTAATTCTAAACCTAAGTCTATCTGATTCATGCTCTATATTTATATCTAAGGACAAATAATACATTTGAATTACTCTTGCCTATATGCTAATTTCCTTTGAAATATTGAAACTAAAATTGGTATGGATAGTGAGGAAAGCCTGAAAATCAAGTGGCAAATTATACTCCCAAACTGTAGAATATCTCCATGCAGACCCACTTATAAATAGCCCTATGACATGAATTGTAAGCATCAAGGGGAAGTAAGAAGACCTTTACAGTCGAGAGGAAACAGTCCTGCTTTCTTCTGAACAGATAATACATTCATTCGGGAACATCCCCCCTAAACATGTTTGTATTTTGTTTTTAACTGATGTTGGCAGATACAATTGGACCATCTCAGGCAATCATCTAAATTAAAGCCACACAAATCCCGTTCTGTACTTTTAAAATTTGCCCTCAGTAACACATAGATTACTTTATTATAAAGATAATATTTTACTATTCAAAAATGTACACTGTGATTGATTCATCATGTTACACAAAATATATTTTTCACTGAAGTAGAGGCCAATTTCAAAACTTTTCCAGAGTTTCTAACTCCAGATTTGGTAAGCTAGATGTGAGAGGTGGGTGGGGCACAGTATTTGTCTTTGCCAAGAAGTCAAGCGTTCGGTTTAGTACCATCGCTGAAAGGGTCAGCACCACATACCGTACTCATGAAGCAAACTTTCTGTTCTGAAATACTGATATTTTTATCTGTAAGGGTGGAATAGAATGGGAATTCACACATAACACTTCCAAAGTGCAAAAACAGTTTCTTTCTCATTCAAACCGTATTTCATTTTGTTTCTGAGTGCTTTTCCCTCTGATGACAGGCTGAAAGGAATTGTTGAAACTTTCTAACTAAAGGAACTCATTCTCTTTTGGATAAATATGAGGCCAGCTCAAAGTTTAATCTTCCCAGACTTTTTCTTCCTCAAGGGCCTCTGAGCTCTGCCTACTCCCAAGACGGTACCTGGGTACAGAGAAAAGCTAATATTCTCATGGCATTGCATTATCACAGGTTCAAATGCTGTCCCGCTGAATAAATGTCTCGTTTGTCTCTGGAATCTGCTATGGACTTTAGTGCTGACGTGTCCACGGCTGATACACATTGTGAATTGCTGCCTCAGCCTGGGCAAAGCATGCTAATTATCCCCAAAGACATCAGCCACTTTTCACTATTGGCCCATCTTCCCCTCATTGGCTCTGCAGATGTCCTTCTGTGTAGCTGCAGCTGTTTTATGGGTCCACTCTGCAGCTATCAGCTTAATTTTATCCTCCCTGATCCTATATAACCCCTCAGCTACCACTGAATTGGCGGAATCCACACAATCCGCTTGAGAGTTGAGATTTACTCAGGGACATCATTGTAGGCCTTCTTTCTGCCTAAACTCACCACAACACAGGTTCCTTCATCTGCAGCTGCTCTGTGTTGGATGTTGGAATGGGACTCCCTGAGTGGTAATCTCCTCCCTGAGATCCCTAAGTCCCCCTGGAGTTTCTTTTTTCTCAGGGCTCACACCCAAGGCAATGCCTGAAGGACAAAGACTGGAGAAAGGGAAGCTGAGTCTGAAGACTGCTGCTTCCTTGAGGGGCCAGGAAGAAAATTCATCCAATTTGCATTTTTCTCTGGGTCTCTGCCTTCTCTATACTTCAGTTATAAAGACTAATGGTGAATCTTTGTTAAGAAGAGCACTTAACAATTCTCACACAAAAAATTAAAGTAAAAAATGTTTTATTTAAACAAATTTTTAAAAGACTCTTCATTTTGCCCTAACTGGTTTGGCTCAGTGGATAGAGCGTCGGCCTGTGGACTGAAGGGTCCCAGGTTCGATTCCGGTCAAGGGCATGCACCTTGGTTGTGGGCACATCCCCTGATCGATGTTTCTCTCTCATTGATGTTTCTAACTCTCTATCCCTCTCCCTTCCTCTCTGTAAAAAAATCAATAAAATATATATATTTTAAAAAGACTCTTCATTTTAAATCTGGGCATATCTTGAATTCTTATTACCCATGGCTTAAAAAAATCTCAGTTCAGATCACCAAGTTTTATGATTAATATGTAAAGAAAAGCTTTTAAAATTTAGGACAGTATTTTCTTCTATTATAGCAAGGCTTTCAGAACTATTTCTTGTCCATGAGCTGTAAGATACTATTTTGTCAATCAAAAGTTGAAAATGATTATTTTTACCTTTCTATTTATTATAATCTATATCTTCCTGAGATAATAGATACCTCTAGCTGAAAGAGGAAAAAAATTAGGTCAAATTCAAGCAAGTATGAAAAGGAAGACCCACATTAATATATATATTTTTAATAATTCCCTATTGAACTGCCAATGGTTTAGGAATTGTTTATTAAAACCCATGGAGGATTCAGTATACACTGGTAGGGTCACATAATCTAAAGGCTGTTTTTAACCCTTTAGAGTAAGATATTTTTTATTGTATTAGTTTACCCCCAAACAACCGTATCTAATGAATTAATTCTCACATTTTAAACACATGTAAAGATAATTTTCAAAATATAAAGCTAATGTTATAATTTATAATGTGATACACGTATTCTTTGTCACCCACTAACTGTAATCTTAGGAGGAAGGTTTCACAAAGACTGAAACTGTGCAAGTAGATAACTATTATTATTTTACAGCAAAATATGATTTTTAAAAGATTCATAATTATCTGAATCTTTTCATGTATAAACAATATGTGACTAAACAATAAAATTTAAGTAATTTTGAATAATAGGTATAACTATATGGATACATCCTTAAATGTTATCTATGGATCTGGAAGCTTAATCTATTGTCAAGCATTTTTCTGTTTCTTTCATATAAATACAAAGTACTATAAAGAAATCTAATATTCTATTTGTTACTATAAATGTGATATGTTTTGGTATTAAATAACACTTCTCACTTGGGGATATTCATTAAAATCTGGGACTAGAACTTAAAGTTTTTGACACAACTCTGATATTATTTATTATCTTCATACTTTTAATTGAATACACTTATTAAAGAAAAAAGGCAAGTACCTCTGCTCCTACTACTTCCATTCAATATTATACTAAAGATCCTAATCATTTATATATATATATAAAGAAATAAAATACATAAATTTAAGAATGGAAGGGAAAATCACTTTTAGTCAGAGATAACTTGATCATCTAAATAGAAATTATTTTTTTAAATGTATTTTATTGATTTTTTTAACAGAGAGGAAGGGAGAGTGATAGAGAGTTAGAAACATTGATCAGCTGTCTCCTGCATAGCCCCTACTGGGAATGTGCCCGCAACCAAGGTACATGCCCTTGACCGGAATCGAACCTGGGACCCTCAGTCTGCAGGCTGATGCTCTATCCACTGAGCCAAACTGGTTAGGGCCAAATAGAAATTCTTAAATAATCTACAAAAAATTAGCTAGAACTAATAAGTGAATTTAGCAAGCTTAAATGATGAAAGTTCGTCTGCAAAAATCAAAGGTTTTTATATACTACCAATGGATAATTAGAAATAAAAATTGTAAAAAATAGTGACATTTACACAAGGACCATAACACATGAAATTCTTAGGTGTTATCTAACAAAATAATTACAAAAATTGTATGCTCAATATTATAAAATGATGGGAAATATTAATAAAATTAAATAAATTGAAATCATATCATGTCCAGAGATTAAAATAACTAATATTGACATATCAACTTTCCATAAACAGATAGATTCAACACAATTCCAATCAAAATTTCAAGATGCTATTGTTTTTTAGAAATTGTAAGCTGACTCTTAATTTAGGTAGCCAAACCAAATTCGAAAAGAAGAAAAAGTTGGAAGACTTGGGCATGATTTCATATTACCTATAATAACAAAGACAGTGTAAGTGTAAAATATGGATAAGTAGAGTCCAGAAATGGACCTAAACACAGACATATAGTCAATTGTTTTTCAAAAGAGATGTCACAGTAAGTCAATGGACAAAGGATAGTTTTTTAAACAAATGTTACTTTTGCATATGGATATCACACATATAAAAAAATTAAGCTGCCCTGGCCCAGTGTCCTCAGTGGTTAGAGCATCATCCCATGCACTGAAGGGTCTTGGGTTTGATTCCCAGTCAAGGGTACCTACCTGGGTTTTCGGTTCAATCCCTGGACCTGGTCGGGCATGCTGGAAGCAACCAATCGACATGTCTCTCACATCGATGTCTCTCTCTCTTTCTTTCTCTCTCTTCCCTGCCTCCCTCCATTCTTCCCTTCCACACTCTCTATAAAAATAATAATAAATCGGAAAAATATCCTTAGGTGAAGATTTAAAAAAATTAAGCTAAACTCACATCTTACACCATAAGCATAAATCAACTCAAAATGAATCATAGACCTAAATATAAAACCTTAAATTATACATCTTTTAGAAGAAAACATATGAGGAAATCTTTATGACACTGGGTTAAGAAAAACTTTTTAGAACCAAAAAAATCGTATGCCATTATAGAAAAAAAAGCTTGACAAATTGGGCTTCATTAATGTTAAATTTTTCTACTCTTTAAGAATGCTATTAACAAAATGAAAAGACACGTCACAGACTTGGAGAAAATATTTGCAAAACACATATCTGATAAACAAATCTATCCAAAATATATATATTTAAAACTCTTATACCTCATTTATAATTTAAAAAATTAGAAAAATGGACTAAGAAATTTAAACAGATATTTCAACAAAGTTGAGACATGGATGTTAACTAAGCACATAAAAAGATGGTCAACATAATTTGTCACTAGGGAAATGCAAACTAAAACCACAGAGACACCTACTAGAATGGCTACATTTTTAAAATGGCAATGGTAAGTGCTAACAAGGATATGAAGCAATTGGAACTCTCATACATTACTGGTAGGAATGTAACAAAGGCATAGCTAGATATTTATATATATATATAAAGTCTTACACATGAAAGTTTATATCAGCTTTACTCATAATTTCCAAAAATTAGAAATAGCCCAAATGCCCAAAATTTGGGGAATATATAAAGAAATTATGGTATATAATACAATTGAATACTGCTCAACAATAGCAAGAAAGAAACTGTTTATACCTGCAACAACATACATTCACCTCAAAGCATTAAGTGCATTATGTTGGACACAACACGCTACATATTGTATGATCCAAAGATTTCTGTGTCATTCTGGAAAAGGTAAAACTATAAATGCAGATATCAGATAAGTGGTGACAGACGGTAGAGGGAGGAAGCAGAGGCTATGCACAAAGAAGGGACAGGAGAAGCATTCTGGGATGATGGAAATGCTCTGTTCCTATAATGGCTGTCATGGTGGTTGTATTAGTTCTCAAACAAACTAAAAAAGCATAAATTATACCGTAAGTAAATTATACCTCAATGAATATAACTAAAAACAAATAAAAGTAAATAAACATTTTACATTAGATATTGTCTCTTAATCTTTGCAAGTTAAAGAGTCATCTACATATGAATCCAGAAATATGTAATATTAGACTCAAGATTTCATTCTTTCTCACTAATCTACTTTTCCCTGCTGGTATCTCAAATCTACACTAGTTACCCATGAAAAATATGGATGGCATTTACTTAACTCCTTTTTAACTCATTGCAGGTGTTAGTAGTACACATCACTTGGAATGCTGTTTTCTCTCAAAAAAAAAAAAAAAAAAGCAATGGCCAGTGACAAAATAAAAAGTGAGAATAACTAGGTAGGGCTAGCAAGGTGGCACTTTACACTAAATATTAGGCTGCTTCTGCTCATAGTTTTCTCCTGTATCTTTTGCCATAATATTCAGATGTGACTTGCAGCTCATTATTTTCTGGTGAGGGAAATGATATCATAGTTATTGAGAACACTAAATAAGAAAGCATTATAAAGTCTATAGAGATAAAAGCTACACCCATTTTATGGTCACCTAGCACTCAGTAGACATGTATTTGCTTACTCACTGAACACTCTCAATCTTTCTACAAGTTCATAGTATAACCAAGCAGAACAGCATAAGGATCTGGGCATTTGATTAGCACAAATAAAATGCAGAGAATATGACTGATGAGATTAAATGTTGTTTTTATGACTATTAAATTAGAAAAGCACACCTTTATTCAGAAAGAATCTTTTCTCCTTTCTTCTCTTAAATTGCTTAAAAAGTTGCTGTACAAAACAATATGTAGATAACTGTACCATTAAACCTATAACATATGGAAATGTAATATATTTGAAAATAAGGAGGGGAATGGAAGCAAAGCTGTATTGAAATAAGGAAGTGATACCACATGAATCCACATGACCAAATGAAAAGAACCAGAAGAGGTAAATAGGGTGGTAATATTATTTGACAAGATGAGCATATTTGCTAAGCCATACTAAAGAAATACATGTAATTTCAGTAAAGTTTTGGGCCCTGTATTTGAAACTGTGAATAGAATATTAAGACAAAATCTCACCTTACATGAACATGAATAAACAGTAACTTCAAAATATGGTACTTTAATAAGAGTATTTGCAGAGCACTCTATAACCAGAGAAAATGGTTTTATCTGTGTTCCTTTTCTAGGATAACCATAAGATAAATATTAATTTTATTTTTCTGCTGCTCAAATCAGAGAGGAATTAAAAGAATATATTTTCTAGGTCATGCATTTGTTTAACAACAAAGCATATTCTCTCTGCTGTTGTGTGTTTATTCTAAAACGAACTCTCCTCAATACAACGGTCCTTCCCATTTCTTCTTTATAAAAATACTCCATGTTGTTGGAGTTCATACCATTGTTTGGAGCATTCATCTAACTAGGTCAATCAATTTTACTCTTTTAACCAGTCCCATACATAGACTTCTTTTCTAATCACCATCTCAAATTGAAATTTTGTATAAGAAATTATACAAAAATTGACTGCTAACATGTCAAGGCAAAAATGTTGATAGAGACAGTATAATCAACTTGAACTAGCAGAATCAGGTGCATACAATGTAGAGTAGGAGGCTTTCTTGCTGATTTTCATTTGTTATTTGAGCTATGATTGGATCAGAGGTTAGTTTCATACATTCAACATAATTAGTTGAATCTTACCAACTGAGCTGGCTCAAGGCTGTGTGAAATGACACCCAAAGTTTTAATGCTGCATCTCATTGTCAACCTTTTATTGTTTATTTATTCAATATTTATTATATAGGTGCTCT
The DNA here is from genome assembly GCF_014108235.1 of Myotis myotis. NCBI lineage: Eukaryota > Metazoa > Chordata > Mammalia > Chiroptera > Vespertilionidae > Myotis > Myotis myotis. Next base: position 56,894,409 of record NW_023416335.1, on the reverse strand, counting down.
ATGTGAATAATGTGCCCAGCAATGGGAATACAATAAATATTTAATTCCTGTTATGTTTATTCATTTATTGAACAAAAATTTTTGCATGCCTACTTTGTACTAGACACTACTAGTTGCTCCATACATATTGGTAAAGATAACAGCAGTTCTTTCTTTCATGAAACTTACCATCTCACATAAGTCTCATAGGTGCTTCTGTAAGTAGAGAAATAAAAAACACAACCTTAGTTATGACAAAGATGGAATTTTCTACCAACCAAGTTGGATGGGATAAGCTTTGTATTATTAAGTTGATTTAAAGGAAATATAGAAGTGCCCTAGCCAGTTTGACTCAGTGGATAGAGTGTTGGCCCACAGACTGAAGGGTCCCAGGCTTGATTCCGGTCAAGGGCATGTACCTCGGTTGCTGGCTCGATCCCAGGCCCTGGTCAGGCTCAGGTGGGAGGCAACCAATTGATGTGTCTCTTTCACATCAATGTTTCTCTCTCTCTCTGTTTCTCCCCATCCCTTCCACTCTCTCTAAAAATGGGAAAAATATCTTTGGGTAAGGATTAAATTAATTAATTAAAAGAAATATAAAAGTGAGTTTGATGAGAGAAATATATACTTACCACTTAAGAAACCAAGATATAAATACATAACACACATAAATTTGACCAGAACTACAAAAGAAAATGATGAAGTCAGATCATGTAATGAGGGCTCCTACGAATGGGAAACAACTTCTGGCAGCAGAAAGAGCCTGAGTCAAACACTTAGCAATGACAAGACATCGAGAGAAACCTTGCATAGGGTGTAGGAGGGTCACATATGGTGCGACATGGGAATGACGGGGGAGCCATATTCCTCAGGATTTCATGAGTCACAGTAAGATGCTCGTGCGTGTGATGGAAATCAAAGAGGGCTTTAGCAGTAGAATGACTTAACTGATTTAGATTTTTTTAAAGTTACTCTGCTGAGTGATGAATGATTTGGATGGGGCACAATTGAAAGAAGAGAAACAGGTTTTCAAAAGTCCAGGTGAGAGATGATGGTGACATCGACTAAGGTGGTGGTAGTAGAACTGGACAGAGGTTGGCTAACCTTTTACATATATATACAAAAACCCATGCAGACATATACTTAGGAGCACATAAAACCATACTGCACTCTGAAAATAAAGATGATTTACAGTCAGTAGAAGGAAACTAAACTTTACAAAAACCTTTAGAAAACAAAAATAGGAAATGGTAAGTTCAATCTTAGACATATATACAAGATAGTGTTGCTAATTACAGGGAAGGGAGTGGAGGTCCAAGTCCTGTATGGTGTTGAGAACTTTGCAATTTAAACAAATGTACCACTATTCACACTGGAACATTCCATCCCCAAAATGACAAATTAAGTCCCATTTTTATTAATTGAGATACCTTTCTTAATTTAATCTCGTGTGTGTGTGTGTGTGTGTGTGTGTGTGTGTGCGCGCGCGCGCGTGCCCGCCAAAATATATCACTTTATAACCTTGGGATCTCAATTCCCTTAAGCTAAATCCCCTTTTGAAAAATAGACATTATAAAACCTCACACCAAGATTTGAAATAGTACGGAGTGTTTATGCTGAAATCCTTAATCAGGTGCATTCTGTATCAAACTAGGGTTCGAAAAAATAGCTCGTACAATTGTTTCTCTACTAGATATTTGGTAAACACCTACTGTGTGAGATAAGATGTTCTAAAATTATTTTCTGAAGCAGATAAGTAGGGCAGCATTTCAGTGGACACACATAAGAAAAGTTGGCTTATCCTCATAAGTTCTAGACCTTCTCCTTATGAATCCACATCACCTCATCTTTAGATGTAAGATGATAATGCTGCTGAAGAGGGCTGCTGGAGCAGGAGCTTTCTTGAGTGTGCTTTCTGCTCTAAGATCCAGGATGATATAGTTGCTGTTATGGCACATCATTATTTGCTGGGCACTTTTCCAAGCACTTTACATGAGTGCCCCATGTAACTTCAACTTCAGAGAATGTGTTAAAATTTTTTCAGTGAAGACGCTAAGGCACATAGGCACATGCCCCAGGACACCCCGACCTTAACTTTACTACTAAGCCATCCCTCTGGTCCCCAGTCTCACCTTAAACTAGGAATACTGATTCCCCCCTGCAATTTGGGAAAATAGTTTGATGTTGGTTTTAACATTTTAAAATGTCATGGAAGAAAGTCTATCTCTTATTTGCTCTAAATATATAGTAATGAGTGTTGGTTTCTTCACCTATGAATATAAAGAACAAGTAGTTGTACAGGTAGTGTGTATCCATTGGCCCACATAACTGCATGAGTGCAAATGCCTTCATTCATCCCTCAAAGACTCTGCTGTGTAATGAATGCAAAGCCTTCTTACAGGAAAAAAATAGTCATGCTGTGTTTTTCTGCTGACAACTCCATTACAGAATATCAGCAGGGAGTTAAATATTTTAATTAATGATTTTATCATACTAATTCCCAGGGATTCTTTTTTTTTTTTGTTCTGTTTTATACAGAGTGAATTCTTAAGGTTATCAAAAATAACTATGTTTTCCCCAAAGTAACCACATACAAATATGCCAAAAATTATCCTGAGAGAGTTCTTTACTTGAGCCTATAATTAACTGATATCTCAGTTCATACACATGAGGCCATAAAACTTTTTCATTTTTAATGATGTTGTTCATAAATATCAGTGTGCCCATCCTTTTCACATCATTTTCTCCATGATAAATAGAGTGTTAAGAATGCAATCTAAAACATCTAATTGGCAATTGCACACTGTTTTAAAACTTTGACATGTCCTTTCTTCCTGAGAATTGATATTGCAATACATATGAGGAGTGGAAAATTTCAATTTCTATTCTATTTAATGTTTTACAAAAACAACCACTTACACAATTTTATAAATATGCTAGAGGCCCGGTGCACAACAATTTGTGCACTCGGGGAGTGGGGGGTCCCTCAGGCCAGCCAGTGCCCTCTCGCAGTCTGCGACCCCTCAGGGGATGTCCGGCTTGTTTGTTCCCGCCTCCCTCAGCCCCCAGCCCAGCTTGTTCATTCCTGCCTCTCTCAGCCCCTGGCCAGCTTGTTTGTTCCCGCCTCCCTCAGCCACCCAGTTGGTTTGTTCATTCCTGTCTCCCTCAGCCCCCGGCCCAGGTTGATCGTTCCCGCCTCCCTCAGCCACCCGGCCGGCTTTTTTTGCTCCCCCCTCTGCCACCCAGCTTGTTTTCAGCCGCCTGGCTTGCTACGCTCCCAGCAGATATATGCAATCAACCGCCATCTTAGTTGGCAGTTAATTTGCATATCGCCCTGATTAGCCAATGGGAAGGGCAGCGAAGTTACAGTTAATTACCATGTTTGTCTATTATTAGATAGGATATATATATGTAATTTAAAATTATATATTAAAAACATCAAATTAGGATGTGATAAAACTTCTGTTCCTGGTCATTTAAAATCTAAATTTCTAATCCCCTGGATCAGGCAAATATGTAGATAATTAGATTTGGTCAAATATAGGGTGGGTCATTTTATTTAGTTAGTGTGAAAAGGCAAAGCTCCGTTCATCTAATTTCAGGTAGGATTATAAGAAGGGTTTCCCTTTTTATCAAATTGTGTCACTCCATCAGAAACTGCAGAGCTCAGGAATGGAAAGGAAGCTGAGATGACTAGGTGTTTTTAACAAGCTTATCTGGTGACACTTAAGACCCAACAAGTTTGAAAAATACTGGTCAAGCTATTTGACAATCCAGGTTGAGAAATTTATTCATATGTCTTTCATTCTTATCACAGATATGTTAGCTTCCTACTGACTCTGCAAGATATTGTTGGATGGAGGCATGTAGTAGAGGACTTCAGTTTCTTAAAGTCATGTAGTGTCTGGTTGGGAGGTAACATAAAGGTCATCTTACAATCTTAAGTGATTTCCTTATCTTTTTTCAAATTTGGACTGACCTTCAAGCTATCACCCCCTGCTCATCAATTTCTCAGGTTGGTATAAGTATCAATTTTATGAAGCTAATATATTTTAAAGAAATAAATATATTTCATTAGATTCTACAATCCCCAGCCAGTCACTTTTGGCCTACCTTTCTCACAGATATTTTTGGATTGACAAGGGACTCCAGTGATTCGTGTCTAATTTACGTGCTTCTGCTCCCTAAAGCATGAAATAAGGCAATCTAAGTCTGCAGAATTATAGCTATTATCATCAGGTGTTATCCAAGATACCATGTCTACCAAAAAAAAAATGGAAATGGCTTTGAGAAAATTTCATTGGTTGGTATTATGGCTATTTAAATAGTTTACATTGGTCTTCAAAATTGCATCTGCTTCTAAACATTATTGCTATTATAGATGGATTTTAGGGCAAAAATACTTTGAATGATTTAATGTGTGATTGAATTGTACAATATAACTTCACTGTATTTCAACAAAAAATTTTCCTATAATTTAGAGTCAGGAAGACATTAAGCAGTTATGTATTGATTCTCTCATTCCACTCCAGTTATCAATGTAGATCATGTGGCCTTTATTTCCCAAAAGACTGTAACATTCATAAAAAGATTATATCTGTGAGTATAATATTCTGTATAACACAAAATGCCATCAGACATTTTTGAGGACTATCAGTACTATTGTCCCTTCAGTAATAAGTAAAGAAAATTGACTATAGTAGAAACACCAGAAACTATACACACACACACACACACACACACACACATTAGTCACCCTGCGCATGAATCCATGCGCAAGTAGCTCGCTGCCGCTTGCCTCAGGTGGCCACCCCGCCCACCGCCGCTGGTAGGTCTCCACTGCTAGTAGCTCGCTGCCCCGCCCTCCTGTAGCTCTCCGCTGCTTGTAGATCAGTCATGACATTACGGCATCCCTGCTAATTTGTATATTCCTCTATTATTATATTAGACATATATTTCTATAACAATATCAATATCAATATAGGTGTATATATATATATATATATATTATATATATATATTTGCTTGCTGAAAATACGATATCTTGAAAGAGATGGAATCCACTGTTCAAGAACATATTTTTTCTTTTAATTTATACATTATTTATTTTTTTAATATATTTTATTGATTTTTTATAGAGAGGAAGGGAGAGAGATAGAGAGTTAGAAACATCGATGAGAGAGAAACATCGATCAGCTGCCTCCTGCACATCTCCTACTGGGGATATGCCCGCAACCCAGGTACATGCCCTTGACCGGAATTGAACCTGGGACCTTTCAGTCCGCAGGCCGACGCTCTATCCACTGAGCCAAACCGGTTTCGGCTATACATTATTTATTGATTGTGTCAATAAATGACCATAGGTGACAGTAAAATATTATCCCAAAGGACTCACAGATTATCTACTTTTAAATCAATGAGGAAATTATAGGCTACCTGATATTGATAGTTCATTTAACAATAAATATTTATTAAGGAGTTACTGTGTGCCAACCAATACCCAGGGCATTGGAAACACAGCAATGAACAAAATAAACAAATACTTTTTATCCTCAGGGTCTGACATTCAAGAGGGAGGAGATAAATAATGAACAAACATATGATAAATCCTATGAAACAGAATAAGTCCAGGTAAGAAGATAAAACATTTGAGCAAGTCCTACATGAAATGAAGGTGTTAGCCATGTGGATGGGTACCTGTATCTGCCCCTCAATTAGGATTTATGCCTCTTAGGGGGCAAAACAGACTATTAAGTGTCTTTGGTCTTCTTTCCCCTCCTCTGGTCTGGCACCATAGGGGTCCAAAATATTTTAATTGCTTTGAAAATGATTTCATGGACAGCATCTCTTTCTAGCCCATAAATCACAGATACAACTAATAACTTCATGAAACAGCTGCACCAATCCTATCAGGCAAGAGTGGTTCCCTAACTATTCTACTTTGCTCCACCAATATGAAAAATTTCATAGGATAAAATAGCAAACCTACACTGACAAATTAAAAAGAAATTCATTTTATATTGTCTTCAACATCAGATATCAATTATCAGATGTCATTTCACTGATTTACAGGCTACAGTGGAGGAACAGATCTCTAGCTGTTTTAATGGTCATGATCTTACTGAAACTTGTATAAAAATAACACAGATGAGAGTTACAACACCTGCTTATAAAAGGCTTCAATCTGACAAAACTGTGCTATATTTTATTCACCCAGCAAACACTTGCTGTGCACTTTCTAGCTCTGTAGGAACTGATTCTTAGGGACCAGGCACCACTTCCGCCCAACATTGCTCACAAGAAACACTCAGGGGAGAGCCTAGTGAAGGAGAGTACCCCAAGCTTCAGAATGTCAAAGGACACAATTTCCTTGAATTGGCATTTCCAACCCAAGTTTCTCTGTGAAGACAATAACACAGGTATTCAGAACAGAGCCCCTTACTGAAGCTCTTGGGAAATAGCAAAATGCAAACAGGTATAAACACATCACTGTACCCACCATTATCACACCCATCTGAGAGTTTGCTTCTCATCCTCTATTACTGAGCTTTCTGTAACAGATGTTTTCCCATGACATACAGGTAGTCCTTGGGCCACTGAACTCTAGAGGGACTGTTAAGAGGCCTCTGCTCCGGAAACATCAAGAAGTGCATGACACAGAGGAAAAATAGCCATGCCATTGTTTTGACATTCAAATTCCCAAGTTGTCGGTACAGTTCTAGGTAAGTGTTTGAATAAGTCCATATTTTATATTGAAAGGGGGCAGTCTAGCATTATCTGTGTTTACTCTGTTTTACTCCGGCTCTCGCATTTCTCAGACCGCTCCTAGATTAGGATAGTTAGTGTTGGGGCAGGGTCCTGTTGTTTTTAGAACCTCCCTGGTCTGAGGTTGTACATATTTTCCATTTTGTTTGTCCTTTTTGCCCTTTGCTTTGATTGTTTCATTGAGGGAACCAACATTTTTTTTAGTAGTTTCCCAACTTAATGCTTCATGGATACAGATGTTTCAAATTGCTATCTGATCTTTCCATAGTCCTGTGGCTTTCCTGTCCAGTTTTGATGAGAAACCTGATTTTATGATTGTGCTATAATTTTGACTAGAGAGATTGAGCTAGAAACACCATTGTCTTCACACAAGTTACCTAGAATATCTATGTCTCTTCCATTCATAAAACAAATGGTTATGCCAATTTGTTTTATGAATGGACCAAATTGGTTGTAGGTCCTTGCTTTTCATTACTTTAAATATTTCGATCAATCAAAGGACTTGTATGCATGCATATAAGCCTAAGCAATGGACACAGACATCAGAGGGGCGAGGGCATGAGTGGGGAGATGGGGGATGGGGGGCAATGGGAAGATAAGGACACATATGTAATACCTTACTCAATAAAGAAAAAAAAGAAAATATTTTTAAAAATTTCATACCAATCCCTTCTGTCCTGAAAAGGTTCAGGTTGGGTGCAGTCAGTTGGCCCCTCTGCAGGAGCAAGCTCAGTGGGGCAGGGCCTCTGAGCAGAGGAGGAACAGGTCTAAGGTGTCTCCTGTTATGAAAATGATGCAGGCTAAGCTCTCATCGGGGATAAGAATGCCCCGCCCCCCCGCCCCCCCCCACACACAGCCATAGCCACAAAACCCAGTGCCCATCTGAGTCCCAGACAAGAGCTTCCCAGGAGACTCTCTGAAGGTCCAGCTTTGTGCATTTCAGTCCTCTTGTGGAACTAGATCAGCAGGACAGGATCACCAGGAGTTGAAGAACAGGCCAAGTAAATCAATGTGTTGGCTGTTGTGGGAGGTGGGGAAGATGTGCCCCATTCTAAAACTACACAGCTCAACTACTGCCAAGAGTCTCACCAAGAGCTTCTTTAGAAAAAGAATACACCAAAGGTCCCCATTGGGTGTAGTCAGCAGACCTTTCTGCAGGACTCGAGCTCAGCAGGGGGTGTCACTAGTAGTTGGAGGACCAGACTAATGTACGCCCCCAGCTGGTGCTGGATCCTGGGAAGATAGCATCTGGGTTTCTGGCAGACTCACTCCCTTCTCTCCCAAGTGGACTGGATGCCCACAGATTTTCACTGCCAGTTGCTATGCGGACTCCTCTTCCAAGCTCTAGTGCTCTGTGTTTGGGGTCCTGGTGTGGGATTGAGACTCTATGCTCCTTAGGGGGGACTTTTGTAGCTGAGATAGCCCTCTGGACCCTCACCTGCTACACATGGGTGCGATAGCCTGCCCTTTCTGTGTCTCTGCCCTTCCAACCAGTCTGTCTTTGGCTTTTTAAGTAAATCCATGGTTACAATATAAAGCTAACCTTCATTTGTTTATTCAGATTGATTGCTCTATAATTTAGATGTAAATCCAGTTTGGCACCAGAAGGAGGTGATTGTAGCTTCCACCTACTCCACAGCCATCTTGGAAGTAAGAAAAGGGTATACTGTCCTTATAAAAACACTTTTATGAAACAAAAAGTGACTAAATAATGTTTAAAATAAGATTGTGGTTAAAAATGTTGTAATGAGAAAGAAAAGTTCACATAAATGGTCTATTAAAAGAGTCTTACTAAGAAAGACTTTAGTTGTAACCCGGAAACTATTCTCTAGTAGTTTATTTTCAAAAGAATGGCAAGGAGACAGAGTATAAGATTTAAAGAACGAAAACCTTAGCTCTAGCTCTTTTGACTAGAAGAAGCATGACCCCAGTTAGTTATTTAAGTTACCTCAATGTGATTTTTCATCTTTAAAAATCTGTATCTACCTCACAAGGATAGAGAGAATAGATATTAAAGTGCTTATAACTTATATAGCATCATAAACAGGCAAGTTATTTAAATTCTTTTTGTGATATTAAAAAAGCAAATATCTTACAACCAGAAATATAATAAATAGCTTCCATTTCTGAAGTCAAAATATTCTCTCTCATAAAATTTGTGTGTAATGTGCATCACTCCAGATAGGAAGAGAGTCTTAGTACATAACATAGTAGAAAGGGAACTGTTTATATAGGCTAAGCTACCAGAATCTTGACACTTAGAATCCAACAGGTTCAGATATAGATCCACCATACACGAAGTCACTTAACGCAGGACTGTAAAAAGACAAGAACTGAAATGAGAATGACTTACATTCTGAAATCTAGAACTGTAGACACCTTAGTATATAACTGACAACAAACTGTCAGTGATTCAAAGTGGTGTTCCATCATCAACTAACTCTCCTACCCCTAGTCATTAAATAATTAATTGGGCTGCAGGACTATTTTTAATGTTCTATGTTCCCTTATGTTTCCGTGTTTCTGACTTGATGATCTTTCTGTGTCCTCCTTGCTCTCATCCCGGTTTATTTTGCATGTAATCAATTACATCCATATTTCCGTTCCCTTATAACCAATCAGAGAAAATTCCAAGTTTCTCTGTAATTGCTCCCAGTTCAGACTTCAAAGAGCAAAGTCCTCATTAACTCTATTGCTAAGGAGAGTGCTTCCTCCAACAGATTCAAGAAAATGCCACTGCATTGACTTCCCTTCCCACTTGCCCTGCAACAAAACTTTCTCTATTTCTGAATACTTTGGTTGGTGCCATGTGGGCTGCTATACTCTGACATTTGAAGTTCGGGATTTATTTTTAATTCTTACCTTTGGGGGCAGAAAAAAAAATTTCCCTATTAGTCTTGTCTGCAAAGGATCTCCCTTTGGGTAGAAAAGACATTTCTAACTGCAGCAGCCTGAGGCTGTATTATTTACCTCTTTACACCTTCTGTTATATAGGTTACATATGTCTAATCTTTAAGAGATCTGAATTCTAATGATTGCCAAAAGATTAGTCATCAAACCATAGATAATAAAATTTATAATAATGATAATAATGATAATAATAATAATAAATCAGCCAGGTGCTTAGAAGCTTGGGCTTCATAAATAGAAAATAAGAAAAAGAAAATAAATAAATCTTCATATTTGAATACTCTTATACTATTTGAAAAAATTTTTTAATAAAAAAAGTTAAGAAAAAGGAGAATGCAATTTTAACTTTCATTTCATGAGCTATAACTATCGCCAATGCTATACCCATCTCTCCAATAAAGCACCTTATGTTTAACATCAGCCAAATAAAAGGCCAATATTTATTTTATAAAAATCAATTATTAATTGCTGTTTGATTTAGCTTTAGCTCAGGCCAATAAAACAGGATTCTACTTTGCAGTTTCTGTTTCTACTTGAAGTTTTGTTTTGTTTCTTGTTAAATTGCACCTATTCGTCTCCTATGCCCCATCTTCCTTCTGTACATGGTATATTGACAATTAGGCTAATTTGTCATTCTTGCTCATGACGATAGAAAGTTAGTTTTTAAAGGCTTTAAGAACCCTTCAAGATTAAAGCCTGGCTGAAACCGCTTTTCCCAGATTTACATTTTGCAATCCATTATTTATTATTGTTGTTTGCCCCCCTCAGAACATTGTTCTTTATATACTGCTGTGCGCAATCTATATAGTCCAATCTCATTATTTTTCCCTTTGTCTATCCAAACCTATAACCCAAGAGCATATTCTCATTTTCCATACTTGAGAACATGCCCACAGACCTGTTTTAATTACTCAACTTCTCAGCTTAAAATGTCTGAGAGCATTGTGGCAATTTATACATAGACCATTCCTGTTTCTGATCACTCCAGGATCCTAGTTTTTGAATGAATTATCCCAGAGAGAAAATAATATATGAAACATCAGACAAACTGATTTCCATCTCTCTTAGCTCATATTCATCTTTATTATTCCAGACACTTCCAGTATATATCAACAGAATCAGAATCAAGACACAGAGCTCTCCATAATTTTAACCACAAAGAACACTTTCTCCCTTTCACTATTTTTAAAAGCAATAAGTTTTTTATTTATTATTTGGGAATCACAGACAAGTAATTGTCTTTTCTAAACTATGAAATATATATTGTCTAAAAGCCTGGGGAAAAAAAACAGAAATAAATGTCATAAGATAGAAGGGGCACACAAGAAAATCAATTCTGGTAACACAGAATGTGTGTCATTTTAATCATTCTGCTTTATTCAACCATTGACCAAAACCACTAAACGTCTATCTTACTTACCACGTTAAACAATTTTCCAAATAGCATTTTGAATGGAATATTGTTGCTATATATTTCAACCTAAGTAAGCTGTGGTTTAATTTAAAGAAAACAGAGATGGTAGAGCTGATATAGCTCCCAAGAATGGGATATTATATATAAATTAACTTTTAGGAAAAGATTGAAGATCCTTTAAAGACATTTATCAGTTCAAACTCAGATAGTGAGTTTATGGAATCAGTAGTATGAATAAAATGATTACTCGTAAAAGTAAAATATTTTGTCCCCTCAATAAAAGTTGGGCAACTATCTGAATAGAATGTTCTGCCTAGAACAGAAAGAACCTAGTGAAATAAAGCCTGTTATACACTATCTTGAATACTAACATCTATCATCACTCTGTTTTTCAAAAATACAAAAATAAAATTATAATTATATAAAACCAGGTAAAATAAAAATAACTATAGTTTTTTTCTATAAACTCATCACAAACTGAGATCGATTACTGGATAATTAAATACCAGAGATAAAGCCAGATTAAATAAGTCAAAATTGACATGAAATTGATAGCAATTTCTGTTGCTCCTTTACCTGTAGTTCATATTCTTTTAAAAATTCATTCTATTGAGTACTATATTATAATAGCCCATATCTATTTTTGCCTTGAGTCTCAGAAATGTAAAATAGAAATATTAGATTATACATGCATTCAAAATCTCTTTTTTTTGCTGTGATATCTAGCAAAATCCTAGCTCTTAATAACATGTAATAAATATATTGTATTTGTCTTCTAAATTATCCAGTACTGAGCATTTGCATAGGGAGGTGAAATTCACACAAACTTTTTTTACTAAAATTATAGTTGTCATGGTCCATTTTTCCTTAGTATCTACCATTTACTGGGCATTTACTATGGATTAGGAAATTTATATGCTCAGTTACCTTTTCACAATAACCATATGCCATAAGTAGTACTTTTGAGGACACTGAAAGCTAGAGCTTATTGCTGAGGGTAATAAGAACTATGATTTAAATCCATTTTTTTTTTTTTTTTGCTTCCAGATGAAGTTTTAGCAACCAAGGTTAGACAGACTAAATCAGTACCTGGAAGGGAAACAAAAAATCTGGAGTGGTGAGGGCGATGGGTGTTACCAGAATCCCAATGTCTTTCCTTGAATCTCCCTGCCTGCCTGCACAGGCCCAAAGAAATACATGAGCAAGAGTTGGCAGTAGACAAAGAAAAAATAGTTTAATACCAAATTAGCCAATAAAAGACAGTGAGCTTATGCACTAAAAAACTGACTCCCCAATGGTATGTAGGTTATAGATTATACAGGTAAAACCACAAGACACCATGAGTTAGGGGGCTATGGGGTTGTGCTGGCAGCTGATTGGTTGGAAGTAGGTAAGGGTAATAAATCATTTCTTCAGGTCTTGAGAGTTCTGAGCTCTTTTCCAGCATCCCTATTTCTTGTCTCATGGGAAGGTAGCCAAGGGGTTATTCCACCTTAGGGCTCAGGAGCTGAAATATAATTTAGGCAAGATGTTATCTTTAGCCTGCCAGAGATCCAGGCCTTGTGACCATTCATTAGTTAGGTATGGACTACTGTCTCCTGCTGCCTCAGGGGTTGCTGATTATCCAGGGAAAAGGCTAGGTGTCTGAAGGGTATATAGAGAAAGAGGCATATGATTTCTAGAGCTAGAATTTAAAACTAACTTTAATCAAAGTCATAGGGAGCCATGGTTTCATGTGGGGAGGAGGTGGAGAGTTGGAGGATGATTTTCTTTGGCACCCTTATGGCTGCCTTTATGCAGCTCCTTCCTCCATCAAAGAGAAGATCATTCATTATCTATAGGCCCAATAATTCTGGGCAAAAAACTACCCCCAAAACTCATCAATTTAAAACAATAAGTATTTAGCTTATGAGTTTACTAGTTCACAATTTAGGTGGGGCTGGGCAGGGCAGTTCTTCTGGTGTTGACCAGGCTTGCACACATGTTGGTGGTCTGATGACTGTTGGCTTAGAAGCATGGCGATGGAGCCATGTGTCTCCAGGAGACAAAACTAGTGAACACAGAAAAACGCGTCAGGGCAAATGTGAACGCACAGCCACTCATCCAGCCTCTGCTTTGTCATACTTTCTAATATCCCATTGAACAATGCAGGTCACATGGCAGATACAGTCACAGAGAAAGGGCACAACAAAGGGTTAAAATACAGGAAATTGAAGAATTATGTCTGTTAGTGAAATCAATATACCAGAATCTACAACTTTCCATCTTATTTTATAAGATCCCTTTCACCCTCGCCATTCTAAGATCATGACTCCATGAGAACGGTGATCTACAATAAATATGAGATATACTTTGAGTACATACCCTAGGAAATGAAAACCTAGATCCACAAAACAACATGTACAAGAATGTCCACAGTAGTTTTATTCATAATAGCTAAAACTGGAAAAAACTTAAGTGTCCATTAATAAGAGTATTGGCATACTCATGCAATGAAATACTCCTCAGCAATAAAAATAAATGAAACACAAACATAGATGTATCTCACTAATATTATGTTAGAGAAAGAAGCCAACCATAAAAGCACATATTGTATGATTCCATTTACCTGAAATTCAAGGACAGGGAAAATGAATCTATGGTTATAGAAATCAGAATAGTGGTTTCCTGTGTGGCAGTAGAGGATATGGTATGGATTAACCATAAATGAGCAAGAGAGATATTTCTATAGTGCTGTAAGCTTGTGTATCTTGCTTTGGGTATTGGTTTTACAGGTGTAAATATTTGTCCAAAACATATTGAATTTTTCACATTTTATTGTTTATAAATTAAACATCAATAAAAAGGTGGTTACTCCTTCAGTTTTCAAATCATGTCCTCCTATAAATCATCTCATTTGCAACAACCCTTGAAACCAGCAAGACAGGTATTATTATGGACTCTACAGATGAGGACATTAAAGCTCACAGGGATGTGACTTGCTAAAGTCTCTAGAGTGCCTGTAGATCTTCGTTCACAATTTTATTTTCTTTACACTGTATTTCCATTTCCTGCAGCAGCTGTAGAAGCAGGGCCACCAGTACTAAATAGAAAAAAGTTCTTGGATTTAAAAGTGCTGAGAAAACCTTTCCTGCTCAGATAGCACCATTTGAATACTAAGCACAGTCTTTGCATATCAAATATATACTTCTGTTTCTTGCCCACTGTCTTAGAGAATGGGGACATTTTCCAAAGAGGGGACTGGAGAAGACCTTATAAAAATGAGGCTATTGTTACTAGGGGAGCAGGCTTCCTTGTTTGGCTTGGAGCTATTCTTTCCTCTGGTTCCTGACAACCTAGGGGAAAGATAAACATTTTGATCTTTTGATCGGGCTAAGAGACTAAAGGGAAACTACAAAGTCTTGCCTCAGAGCAAACATGAAGATAGAATGATATAAAGCTATAGTGGGAAAGATGCATCAGGCTAGCCAGTGTGACGGGTGATTTCTATAGCCAAGGTGTCAGCAAGAAAACAAAGGAGATAGATTTGGGATTGTGGCCAGAGATCAGGTCATGGCTCTAAAAAGGACAGTTTCTCCAGGCTTGCGGGCTTCCAAACACCAATATCCATTCCTAGTCCCCTGGCTGAACCTCTAGACTCATATCCTTGAAGCTAAGGGGATGATTTATTTGCTGGTGCCAACACATATATGAAATTAACCATATACTAGTACGTACAACATGCTGAACTGTCCCTTGCAGGAGAGACTGCTGATTAAACAGGAAGGCATTCTAATGATATTTATCACAATTAGGTTTACCTGTGCATATGTAATAAATCTGTGTATTGTTCACCCATAATATTGTTCTGATTCTTCTCAATAAAATCCAAGCTAAAGCTTGATAAGGAAATGATATGTATATACAGGGAAGGGGAAGGTGTGAAGAGCAGTGGTTCCTGTGATAACTGAAGGGTGGACATAGATTAGCCCAGTAGTTCTCTACCTTGGATGCACACCAGTGTCATGTCTGGAGCTTTTGATAAAATACCACCATGCCCTAGTCCCACTGTCCAAGATTCTAATTTAATGGGTCTGAGGAGATAGATAAGGTAGGAAAGTATAAATTGCTGTGACAGCTCCACAGGTCATCCAATGTATGATCCAGGGTTGAGAACTACTGCGTTTAGGCAGAGGAGAGAGGATGCTGATTGAAAATGAAGTCCAAGTGCATACACTAGCACTCCAAAATGGTTTGGTGTCAATAACTCTAACAGAAAGAAGAAAAGCATTAGAAGACATCATCTCACTTTCAGATCTGATGGAAAGTCAAAGGTAGAAACACCAGAGAACCCAAGGCCAAGAAACTCTCCCACAGAAAAATAAAACATGGCCCCAAAGGGCTTTCATTGCTTCCATCTTTGCTCCCACACATTTCATTCTCTTGCCACTTCTTATGGGAAATAAATCTGAACTCAAAATGTTGGCAAAAGGCCTCTGAGTCAGTTGTTGCCATACACCCCACTTCATTTTACGGCAACTTTCCCACTTTGAGTCACCTTGATCCAGATTACCCAGATGAGCCCTGAATGCCATCCTAAAATTCACCTTATTATTTCTTCTAGCCTATTAAAGTTGCATATTCCTATCCTACTAGCAATCTATAATAATAAAAGCATAATATGCTAATTAGATCTGATATCCTGAAGGACAAACTCCTAGGGAAGTTTAGGTCCCAGGTGCCAGAGGGAAGCCGGTGCCGGCAGCTGGGGGAAGGAAGGCCTACTCTTGCATGAATTTCATGCATTGGGCCTCTAGTAAAGAAATATAAATGACAATAAAAGGACATTCTTAGAATTCAATTAGAGAAGATTAAAAATATAATACCCAGCATTGACAACAATAAGGGAGAAAAGCTTTTTCATACTCTGCTGTTAGAAATCTGAATTTGTAAAACTCCCCTGGAGGACTTTTTTTTTTCTTTTCATCTCAAGAGAAACCTGAAAAGTTCAGAAAATATTTCATCCAACATTCCTCCTCCAGAAACTTATCCTAAGGAGCTAATTATGGTTTCATAACAAATACTTATCTATTAGGGTGATCATAGCATTAAAACACCCTAATATTAGTAAGGGATTAGTAAGGGATTAAATCACTGAGTTCAATCCATCAAAAATGTAAGATGAATATGTAAAAGTATATTTTATAAGATTAATATATGATTAGACAAACAGTAGCTCCTAAAGCAGAATGTACAATAGAATCCCATTTTGGGTAAATATATGTGCATAGAAAAAAGTGGAGCTTGTCAACAAACTTCTTGGCAGTGATTATCTGAGTAAAGAAGTACTTTCTTCTTTTGCACTGTATCTTTTTGCTATATTTTATAACTGGAATTTAATTTGAATTCCTTATATAATTAAGACAAATGCATACAAGTAAATAAAGAAAAACGGGCTAAAATCTATATGGCAAAATATTAATAGCTGAGATGCAATCTTTGCTTATCTGTATTTTCAAGATTTATAACAATAAATATGCATTACTTTTATAATTTAAAAAATGTCCTCCAAGTAATTTTAATTGCATACTTACATAATCTAATACCATTCAGAATCTTCAAATAATTGAATGGTTATAGCTATTGCACTTCCTTTACTGAGCCCCAAATTATTTTTAAAAACAACAGCAAACAAAAACATTGAGCATTAGCACAAGTCTAATTCACTTAAGAGAGGAAGAGTCTGGCCTACCGTGCTGACAGTCTGTTTAGATTTTGAGAACTGTCCTTGCCATCACATGCAGCTTTACAACTTCTTCAGAGCAAAAGCCGTGTTCTTTTGTGACATTTAATTCTGCACTGAGAAGAGAGAAAAAAAACTTTGTTAACAACTTTGTTCATTATGCATTTTCACTCATATTTTTTATTGATTCCCCCCCCCCACATTGAATCACCCTAGTTCTGGACAATCCATATCCCATAAGCATCAAGAAATACTCTCATTACATTGTGTCTGCAAATGTTCAGGTGCCATTTAGTACAGGAAATCACATCAAAATATTCCCCTTCAAATTTCACATTCAGGAAAAAAGGAAGATATTTCAGGATTTTCAAACCTATTATTTTGAGGCGCCAAAGGCATGTCTTCTGAGAAAAGGAACTGTCCATCAACTGTAGCATAGAATACTGTTTATATAGAAAATTAACATTCCTTCCTTGTGTGGAAAGCAAGGTGTAATTTTCTGTCAGGGTTACCTGAAATGTCGGCTTCTGAGCTAGAAGAACCTCTGCAGTCTTCAGACTCAAATGTTCTTCCAAGAAGGGGCATATGTTCCTCAGAAACATGCTACCATGGGAACTTAGTATAGTCCAGTTCAATGAAGGGGTATCTCAGGAAGAACTTGTTGGTCCAACCCAAATCCACAGCTGGCCAGAGAGGCAATGGCATCACTCTCTGCAAGCTCCCTGTGAACAGGCAGTCAAATGTATTCCTCACCATGTCCTCAGGACTAAGCATACCAAAGTGTTTGATAAACTTGTATGGTAAGTGAGCAAAAACACAAATGGATGGATGGATGGATGGATGGATGGATGGATGGATGGATGGATGAATTTTCACAGAATTCTTCACAGGGAATAAGTCTTTATACAAAAGAATTTTCACAGGATAAGAGATGGAATAAAAGCAGAAATAAAGTCGCCATAACAGATAAATGGCTGTTATCAGAGCCTTTGTTAAGAATAAGTTTTAACCGATACATGATGGCGATCACACAGGCTCTGGACAGAAAAGGGAAAGGAGTCAATTAGACATTGACGCTCCAGGATCATTGGAGGAAAAGCTGGCCTACTTCAAATTTTGGCTGGAGACCATTCCTCCCCACTGGTTCTTGCCATAGACTCAGAGACTTCGGAGAGGTCCCAAGGCCAAAGTTCTACTTTCCAAAATAGGTACTTATAATGGGGATAAAGTTGCTCTTATGTAGAAGCCGAGCAGAAGAAGCTTCCTGGGGAGAAGCAGAGACCGTAGGCACAGAGAGAGTCTTGGCAACATTTCAATCCTGGTTCCATTGTCCCTGAGTCCAATTGGACCCATAGATTATATGAGCCATCAAATTTCCACATTTTTGTTCAATTTATTTCAAACTGGGATTCTAATAACAAAAATGCAAACGTTTGTAAAATACGGACAAAAATGGCAAGAGATGGGTAAAGGTAAAAATAAAATGTCAAATTTATTAGTGCCTGATCACTTTCAGGACAAAGAGTAGTTTCAGAGAAATGTCAGAAACCCCAATGCAAGAATTTGTTGGCACTTGCACATAACCTATTCTTTCCACTTCCACTTCACATGAGATAAAACATTAGAGAGTAGGCAGAAATCTGAAATAGGAACTGAGAAGACATTGGGAGGTTGCCAAAAAGACCATTCTCTCATTCATTACTAAAGACCTGCCATGGTTGAAGGAGTACATGGTCAGCTAAGGATACAGCAATGAGCAAAACAGACAATGCCTCTCTTCATAGAACTTCAGTCAAGTGTTATGTTACCTTTGAGAAAAAGCACTATTGTTATAGCACATCTGAGGACAAGAAAGGTGTTAGCTTAACACAACAAAAATCACAAGCTTCTTATGGCCAGGAAAGAAGTAACTGGTACAATGTCACAAAAAGAGAGGGATTTCCAGAAATATCGGTGATCAAACATCCATATAATCATGCTGTATCTCCTCACTTGTCTTGATAAGGGGGAAAAAGATATGTCTCAATGAATAGGATCACAATGGAGGGAAATTTGGAGGATGTTACAGTACTGGGAAGAATGTTCTCCAGAAATTCAACTATCAAAGATATTGTCTCCACTCTCCTCTCTACCAGGATTGGAGAAGAGGGGTTGTTAATCTACACCTGCGCACACAACGTCCTTAGCGTCAGCCAAAGGAACTGATCCACTGAATCGGTAGAATTTAAAGAGTCTGAAAGTAGAATTAGGTAACAATTTGAAGAATCCTTCTTTTCCCACAAGACAGTTAGAAACAGTGCCTTTCACATCCAAAATGAGAAGCTCTGCAGCCTCATGTTACAAGTAAATGAAATCTCACAACCGCTCCATGGTGTCAGCTGTCACCCAGGCCATCGCCTACTGCCTGGCAGGCTGAGAAATGAGGTGCAGCTCTTGGCAACGAGCACTGGCTGTTGGGCTCATCAGTCAGTCTTGGTACACTGCAAAGTGTTCTCCAAGGGGCTTTCAGCACCAAATGTGCTTTCTGAAGACAAGAGTTTATACAAATGGTGAAGAAAGTATCTTGATTTAATTTATGTGTCAGATACTTTAAGAACATCACAGTTGTCTGTGCTGCTAACAAGCTGTCTCCTGTCAAGACCATCACCATCTACCCAGGCATATCTTCAGCAGTTGTCAGAGTCTACAAACTGTAAAGTAAATAAACCATGACCAAAAAAAATGCTTACATGTATAAGAACTTAAACTAAAGTCATTAAATTAAGCTGCAGTCATTGCTATGAGCTTCGTACCATCCTGAGAGGAGGAACTACAGGGATATGCTCCGGATGTGTGAGTACATGTGAGTGCGGCTGAAACACAGAGCAGCACCTGCCATGCTCCTGCGCAGGTTCTACCACCTCAGTCATCAGGGGCTGTTTGGGGAGATGGAACATTTTTCTTGAAATGAGAGCACTCTCAAGCGCAGTACTTAGTAGGTGAACAATACATATTTGTCCAACGGATTATGTTCACAAGAACAGTTGAATATAGAAATCGTATGTCTCAGAAATTGGCTTAATGAGACCGAACTGCAGAGAATGGCTGCTAAGAAGTAAAGCTTTGTGCAGGAATCGAAGAAGGCCTCCCTGACAAAGTGACCTGGAGAATGAAGAGAATGTACCCAAGATAGAGAGGGGAGTTAAATTTCAAGGCTAGGGGAATGATTTGTCTGAAAGCCTAGTGTATGTGGTCACTGGGCCAGCACAAGTGAGGAGTTATGAAATGAGGCTGGAGAGCAAGCCAACTGGCCAAGGCCAAAGACAAGGGCTGGGAAGTGCACTGCCTGTGGGTGGCAGGGACTGCAAAGTTCTATAGCGAAGAGTTTGGACACAGAAAGAGAGAATTGGCATCAATAATTCAACTTACCAGCTAAATTCACCACTATCGTATTCTTTCAAAGGTCTTAAAAAATAAGAGATAGAAGGTAAATTTTAAAGTTTAAAAAAGTAACCACAGATATAATAAAATAAAAACAATAACTTCAGCACTCCCCTGGAACACAAAGTACCAGAATAAATGAAACATGATGTGCTAGACTGAATAATATCCCCCCACAAGGCGTCAACATCCTAATTCCCAGATCCTGTGAATGGGTCATTTTAAATCTCTGTTTATGTAGTTTCACTACATAACATGACTTCATTTTTATAATTCTACCTTGCTATTAAAAGTTTAATTGTGAATAATTTTTTGGTTGACTGTAATATGTCTTCAAGTAAATTTTCAAGGACAAGCAAGTAGATGTTATTCCTGAGTTTTTGTGTATCTAAAAAGATATTTCTGTTGTTGTAGCACATGAACATTAGCTTGGCTTGTTTTAAATTATTTAGGCCAAAAATTTTGCCCTTAAACATAACTTTAAATGTTTCCATGTTGAACAATAAGGAATAAAACTTAATGAAATGTAATTTGGTTTGGTCCAATAAAAATGAAGCCTATGTTTATTAATGATTCAAAAGGACGCTCCCTCTCTCCATGGGATGAAGAAGCACATGGCATCTT
Organism: Myotis myotis; assembly: GCF_014108235.1. NCBI lineage: Eukaryota > Metazoa > Chordata > Mammalia > Chiroptera > Vespertilionidae > Myotis > Myotis myotis. Next base: position 56,873,575 of record NW_023416335.1, on the reverse strand, counting down.
GCAATTACAAGTGGAACCAGCTCTGTGCTGTAACAGATGCTGTGGGAAGAAGAGCAGAGAAACTGGGTCATTGGATAGAAGACAAGGAGTTAAAGCCACCCTGGTGTCCACTTTACCTCTGGACTTTCAAGTTATCCATGTATTTTCTTATAGTGTAGGCCACTCTGAGTTAGATTTCTACTGTTTTCAAAACACAGTGCTCTAATTGATCCAGTAGTCTCTGTTTGGCTGTACCATGTTTATATAGCCAACTTCTTTTAGATGGATAGTTGGGTCAGTTACAACCTTTTTCTGTTACAAACAAATTGGCCCTAAATATTTCTGTACACATAACTTTGAGAACAAGCTTGAATATATCTAGAGAAATAATTCCTATAAATGAATTAAATTGCTATCCAAAGATACATGATTTTAATATTAGCAGAAATTTCCAAATTTCCCTCCATACAGTTTGTAGCAAATTTTACACATGTTAACAAAATATGAGGATGTTCACTTCTCATTAATAGAATGTCATCCAAGTTTTTATCATCAAAGACTTTGTTTCCAGGAGTAATATTTAATGCTACTAATGGTATAATAGTATGGTTCTGCTTGTATGCTTTTGTTTAGTTACCTACAACCTTTCTGGAAAGCAATCAGGCAAAATGACTGAAGAAATTTAACAAGTTCACACTTTCATTTTTTTACTGAAATATAAATGACATGTAACATGTGTCAGGTTAAAGTGAACAACGTGTTAATTTGATAACACATATATTACAATATAATTACCACCATAGCATTAGTTTATGCTTCCATTATGTCATATAATTATTTTTGTGTGTGTGGTGAGAACATTTAAGATTTAGTCTCTTCACTTTGGGGACTCTATCATGAGGAAAGTTTCAGAGATGTGGACAGTGATTTATATGCAAGAAAATATTAAATTATTATTTAAAGAAAAATGCTAGCCGAAACCGGTTTGGCTCAGTGGATAGAGCGTCGGCCTGCGGACTGAAAGGTCCCAGGTTCGATTCCGGTCAAGGGCATGTACCTGGGTTGCGCGCACATCCCCAGTGGGAGATGTGCAGGAGGCAGCTGATCGATGTTTCTCTCTCATCGATGTTTCTAACTCTCTATCTCTCTCTCCCTTCCTCTCTGTAAAAAATCAATAAAATATATTTAAAAAAAAAAGAAAAAAAAAAAGAAAAATGCTAAAATAATAAGAAAAATGTTAAAATGTGGCTTACCCATAAGATGAATATTTTCCAGACATTAAATAGCATGTTTTTGAAAAGCAGTTAATAATAGTTAAATATGTTTCTTATACAAGGTTGAGTTAAACAAGCACCAATTTAAACTAACATACTAATTTTCAAAGTATACACACTCATAAACATGCCTATGCATAGGCATGTTTAAACATTATTTATATATCTATACATGTATACAAGTATGAAATGATTTATGCACTAAAATGTTAATTCTGATTTTCCTTTTCTTGGTAGACTCTTAATAATCTTCCACATTTCTAAAATTCCATGTAATGAATATGTGTTATTTCATAATCAGGAAAATGTTACCTTCTTTTATTATCCCTTGGCTTTAGCTTAACAAGGAGTTTGAATTCATAATTAATTGGAGGAAAGAAAATAAAACATCATGAAACTTTCTTGTTCATGACACTTTCAATGTGAATGAAAGATAAATACTTTCTGTAACATTTCTGAGATGCTGATCTCTCTACTTAAGACCCCCAGTTTATTAAGTTGGAGGTCACAAAAATATCCATTAACTATTTCAAAAACTTCTGCCAATGCTCATTTTTTAAAAATAACTTAACCTAGCAATATGACATTCAAAGCACAGCACACATGTGAGAGGAAGCTAGCATCCAAAATGCAGTATGATGTCAATAAACAGTTTGATGTTTCATTCATTCAGTTGCTTTCATTCTTTCATTACTAGTTGTATTATGTACCAAGGTAAGGAGAAAAACGGATAGTTATCCTATGGTGGGAATCACACATGTAAATGAAAAGCGTCACTAACGGAGAGAGGCAGCATAAGTGAGTTCCTTAGAAGTGTGGACTCTGGAGTCCAGCGCCCAGGACTAATCCCTTCTGCCACCTACTAGCTGTGTGACTCTGAGCAAGTTACTTAACCTCTCTGTCCTCAGTTTGCTGACATGTAAAATGGAAAATTTTAAAGTATCTATTTCATAGAGTTGTTATGAATATTAATTTGAGTTAATATTTGAAGGGCTTATAATAGTTTTTGACACATAATAACTTTGTGAAATGTTTCATAAATAAATGAACAGCATGAAATAGGCATGTACTGAGAGCATTTAATAGGGAGGTATGACGGAGCTGGCCACAGAAGCCTTTCCTGTGTAACTGTTGATTAAATGGAAGAGTTACCTATGTGAAGGGCGTGGAGTCAGGGAGTTGTAGGAGATTGAAATGGAACACGGAAAAAGTGAGAACAGACAATGCAGGGCATGCTTGGCCACATTAAATATTTTGGGTTTCTGTTTTACTGGAGTGTTATATGGAAGGTGTCGCTTGATCAGGTTTCTGTTTGGAGAAAATAAAAATTACTCAGAGTACAACTGTAAAGAGAGGGTCGGTTAAAAAACTGTTATAATAATCTAGGTGGGAGAAAAGGTAACTTGAACAAGAGCAGAAGCAGCAGAGACAAAAAAAAGGACAAATTTGAAAAGCATTTGGAAGAGGAAAGAACCTTCCTTGAGGGACAATGATACTGAGAATAAGAGAGAGGGGAATGTCAAATTGACTCTTGGGTTTCTGCAGTGACTGAGACAGGGATTGCTGGAGATAAAGGCTAGATTTGGCAGATATAGTATGACCTTGAATCTTAATAAGTTGAGTTTAAGGTCCTTTTAATTAATCCAAATAAAAATATTAAGTTAGATATATGAATCTGGAGCTTAAGGGGATTGCAAAGTGGGAACATAATATCCAGTGCTATTAAGAAGCCAATTAAGATTTACTTTATTTTAAAAAAAAATCTAGATTTAACAACATGGAGGCAATTCTTAACCTTAGGAAGAGATTTTTAAAATTACATTATAAGATTAAAACTAAATTAGAAAAAACGTGATTATGGGATGGGATAGAGTAAAGGGATAGGAATGCCTATAGGTAAAAAATTGGGGGAAAGGAAGGATTGCTGGGGTTAGCTTTAATGGAGAGCTTCAAAAATTGATAAGAAAGATTTATTTAAGGGGAAAATGTTAAATATATAAGACAAAGAAAGTATAATTAATAGCACAAGATTTCTGAATAGACAAATAAAGGAATTTGCCTTAAAGAAAGGAGGGGGAGTCCTCTACTGAGATCAAGAGTAAAGAAGGATAGAATGGATTCAGATGCAGAATCCAGAGCCTTTAGCATGTTACCCACCTCTTGTTTATCTTGCCCCAGAAACATGATGTCATTAATATAATGGTTGAATGTGATATTCTGTGGGCTTCAGATCTTCATTATGAGAGAAGGATGAGTTAGGTAGGGCAAACCTATTAACAAATATTTTTGTCCGTTCCTTGAAAATAAGAACTATTTATGATCATCTTTTGTTATCAGAATAAAAATGCATTCATCAAATTAATGGCCCAGTACCATTCGACTAAGGCTTTATATATCTCCTCTAACAACAATGAAACATCTGGCACCACAGCTGCAAGCAGTGCTACTGTGTGCTTGCAGTGGTCTACAGTTCTTCTCTAGGATCTATCAGGAACTGAAGAGGCAGACTGGGAAATTAAAGGGAGATAAGGAAATAAGAAACCACCATCCCACTCTCATTGCCATACATTTATTACACTCTTTCCCTATAATGTGTTAGCCAGCATGGGTGGGGGCAGTTCCATAGGTTTCTATTTGGCCTTCCTCACTATATTATCTATTACCTAACAGGACAAGTACCCAAATTAAAAGATTATTTCAACTATCAAGTATTTCAATAACAGCTATACATTCAGGAAATGGCCTAGTAGGTCAGTGGAACCAGAGGACCCATTGGAAACTGGATTTTAGTCAGAATACCATTTATTATCTGACTTTCACAAACCACCACTCTAGCAAAGGAGCCCTGATGATGCTTTGGTTCCCAAGCATCAAATTCAACCCCTACCTGTGTCTAATAGTCCTTGAAATATCTGAGCATTTCCCTCTCCCCAGTGTACTGTCATCTGAGTAAAGGACATAGCTCCTTTTGGGGAAGGATTGGGAAATCATTACAATGTGCAATTGCCAGAAAGTTGCTGGGACCTTCATCCTAGAAACGAGGCCAACTTTTAGTCCATGGGTTCCAGGTCTGAAAAAAAATGGTTCAGGTCCAGGAATTGAGCAAGAGGGTGTGACTTGTCATTAGACTGATTGCTCTCAGCTCTCTTCTCCCGCTTTGCACCTTCTTCTGATCATAGATGTTAAATAGCACTTCTATTTTGCCTTTATAGGTTTCATATTCTATTAAGCCTTCTTTAAAATTGTTAAAATATTCTTAAAGCTTGTTAAAATGCTAAACACAAACTTATCATATGATTTAGCTATTCCATGCCCAAGAGAAGTGAATGCACATGGCCAAAGCCTGTACATGAATGCTCACAGCAGCTTTATGTGCAATACCCTGAAGCCGGAAACAACCAAAACAACCATCAGTTTGTGAATAGATAAACTGCGACATATCCATACTTAGCAATAAAATAGACTATTCATACATAAAATTAATTAAAACATGAAACATTATCTAAAATGAGGCCAAACACAAAAGACTATACACTGTATGATTCTATTCATATACATCCTGGAAAAGGCAAAAATATAGTTCCAGAAAGATACATAATTAGTTAAGTCTAAGGATCAAAGGAAGAGGATAGATTTCAAAGATGCATGAGGAAACTGTTTAAAGTATTAGAAACATTCTGTATTTTGCTTATGGAATGATAACTGTATATAACTACCAAATTTAAAAAGTGGATTTTAGTCTATCTAAATTATGCTTTAATAAAGCTGGAGGGGGGAAAGGTGCTATGCTAACCACCAAGGAAGTAAAAAAGATATCAAGTACAAGATATCTCTGTACGCACATGATGTATAATTTTGTAAATAAGAAAAAACTACACAAAATCAGTTTAATAAATACATAATGTGAGGCATGCCATGAAAAGAATGCAAAGTGTTATGAGGATGTAAAAGTGGAAGAGGGCACTTCCATTTGGAGAGCTCTGACAAACCTTACCAAAAGAGGTAACATTTGAATCAAGTCCTAACAGGTGAGTTAGATAGCTAAGAAAGAATTTCAAGAACTGGATTAGGAACACTTATTACTTATTTATTTATTTATTTATTTATTTATTTATTTATTTATTTGTTTGTTTGTTTGTTTGTTTATATAAAAACTATAGAGTATATTTGAAAAATGTTTCATTGGGGCATAAAGATCATGCAGGAAATTTTTAAAGGATAAGGCAATAAAGACCAGTTGAAACCAAATCATAGAACTCTTGCATTTCTAGTATGTAAGCAACAGAGGCTGCTGAGAGTTGTGGGACAGAACTTTGTGTCAGATTATTACACTGGTAGCTCAATGCAGAATGGATTGGACAAGAGGCATGGAAGGAGGCTATGAAATGATATTGAAATTTTCCAGTTGAGAATTCTGAAATGCAAATGGATAAAAACAGAAATATATATATATACAATTTGCAGAACAAGAAATTGGGGGCTGAATGGATGGTGGAAATGAAAAATGATGATGCCCTCCAAAGAATGTGCTGCTCAATAACATTAATATTGAGAAGAATTATTATCAGAAGCCTGTGAAAAGGAAAGAGATGAGAAGAGGCTCTTGGAATAGGTGATGACCTCGTCACTCAATGAGTGGTTATGAGTGCCAACTCTACTCCAGACAGGATACATAGGAACCAGACAGATAAAGTCTCTGCCTTCAGTGAGTTTATACTCATGTTCAAGACTATAGACAATAAGCATGTAAACATATGTGATTAATTTTAAATATAAGACAAGTTATTACAATTAAAATGTGCCTCCAAGAGTGTATTTCTCCCAATGAAATACTAGATATCAAATTACAAGTGTTTATAAACTCAGCAAGTTATTTAAAAATGGAGCTAGTGGGCAAAAGCTGCTACTAAAAAGGAAGCATATGGAAAGTCACAGTTTAAAGGGAAGATACAAGGGTGTTAATTGGAAGAAATAGATGGAAACAGAGTGCTTGAAGATGCTAAGTAAAGGGAATAACTAATGGGGAAAGTCCTGCAAAATGAATGGGATTGTGAGCATAGAATAAACTGTTGGCTTTATAAAGGAAAATGGATCTTCTTTCTCCATTACAAAAATTAAGAAATTGTAAGAATTAAGAACAAGAAGACAGATAAAAATACAAAGAAAATGTAAGGTGGAGATTATTTGAGAGAATATGAGTTTGGGAATGAATTGGATTTTTTCCAGATGATGTTAATTTTCAGTGATGAGTTGGGCTTGGATAAAAGGGGCTCTGACTGGGTTTTCAGGTTTGAAGAGAGAAGAAAATATTTGTATATATTTTATTGATTTTTTTACAGAGAGGAAGGGAGAGGGATAGAGAGTTAGAAACATCTATCAGCTGCCTCCTGCCCACACCCTGCTGGGGATGTGCCCACAACCAAGGTACATGCTCTTGACCGGAATCGAACCTGGGACCTTTCAGTCTGCAGGCCAACGCTCTATCCACTGAGCCAAACCAGTTAGGGCGAGAAGAAAATATTTGGAATGGCAGCTATAAGGACTATATTATAGTGTTTGCTGAGCCCTCATCCAAGGCTATATGCCATGAATTTTTGGAGCACCTAATCAGTAAAACTTTCCTTAGCAATACAAGAGCAGAGGATGTAAAAACTTCAGGTTGTAGAATAAAATTAAATAAATAAGCACATAAATAAGTGGAAAATATGATGGAAAGTCAAGTTAGGCATAGAAAAGCATTGTTGAAATGAACGACGATGTGGTCAAATATAGGCAGAAAATTCAGAATCTGGTGGAGAAGTCATGGTTAGTCCATGATAAAATGAGAAGCTGATGAAGAATAGGCAATTGGAAAGGTGGGAAGTAAGAAGACTATGCAAAGAAAGGAAAAGCAGAAACTAAGATATGGGATTACAGGACTCTTTAGAAATCATATAATTAGGATGCAGTGCTAGGCCTTAATTAAAAGTAGTGCGTACAGTAAGGGTTTCAAAAAATACTTTTCAAATTTCAGTCCACCATTTACATATAGATCTCTATGGGAAATCCCAAGGTGCTGATTAAAGCTTCAACATTTGCACACAGTACTTTCACAATGTTTTGAGGAAATATGAAGAAGCATTTCATTTTTTGAACAGTCTATTTTTGCAAGTGGTTGTTATCAAAGTGAAATTATAAAAAGAAAACTTCAGATGCCTTCTCTGTGGTGTTGGCAACGGTCTCGTTTTCGCCAGAAAAGGAAGATGTGATTGGATTTTAAGCTAGAAGATTCCTAATGTGCCTCATACTATATTTATGATGATTGAATTAAATTTAATTGCCCCCAGGGTTTGGTGATCAACTTAGGGAACAGACAAAAACTGAAGAAATAGAAAAGAACATTTTCTCCTAATGTTCTGCTCCTCAGTAGAGAAAATGAATTCTTAAGAGCTACATTATTTTGACTGAAAGAAACAAAACTCTGGCAAAGCAGCAGGTGGTTATCATTTTGAAACAGAAAAAACAACAACACATATTTCCATACCTTAAAGTTCAAACTATTCTTTTGAATTTAGTCCAACTGAATATCAATGTCTCTTGAGTATTAATGTTCACAGGTGAGCTCTGAAATGCTAAGACGATGAGTGGCTTTGTGACTTTGGATCACATATTCCAAGTCCTAAATACAGAATAAGAAACAAAATATCTTTCCCCCGTTTATACCATAAATGACACTTCTGAAAGCAACACCGATTGGGGAACACCCACTGGAAACATTGCAGTGATAATAGAATAAAAAACATTTGGTTATACCAATTCCCTAAGAGCAGTTTTACATGCCTGAGCAGCACACACAGTTCTCTGAGGTCTCCCCAGAATAATCTGCCTGTTTTAGCTGAAGTACAGCATATCAAAATGACTACATCGCTTAGTCTAATTTAGTCACATCTCTATGGATATGATGCTTAATTTGTTTTCTTCTACAGTGGGAGACTTTATTCTCTCCTTTTCTAGAATGCAGAGAAGAAATTCATCTTTTTTTTTTTTTTTTTTTTTTAAGAGAAGGTGGAAGGGAGGGAGGGAAATAAACAAACACACAGAGAGAGAAACATTGACGTGAGACACACCTATTAGTTGCCTCCTGCAAGCACTCTAGCCAGGGCTGGGGATCAAACCTCAACCCAGGTACATGCCCTTGACCAGGAATCAAACCCAAGATCCTTGGTGTGAGGGACAACACTCTAGTTGCTTAGCAACACTTGCCAGGGCAAAATTCATCTTCTTAATATGATTTAGAAGACCTGCAAAATACTTGATAGTCTGCTTTGATAGGTATCAAATAGAAACAGGAGACATCATTCTTACAAAACAAAATGCTGTGTCCCAGGAGGCATCATTCACATTATATTCTACTAGAGGCCTAGTGCATGAATTTGTGCACCGGTGGGGTCCCTCAGCCTAGCCTGCACCCTCTCACAATCCAGGACCCCTCAGGGGATATAGTAGTGCATGGAACGGCAGGCAGCCAGAGAGGAGCCCGAGCCTGGGCCAGGCGCCATGCTGCTCCCGCTCATCCCAGCCCTGCTGTGCCTGATGCCACCACTCAGTAGCGCTGCCATAGAGGCAGGAGAGACTCATGCCGCTGCAGCTGTGCTTGCCAGCTGTGAGCTCAACATCTGGCACCCGTTGATCAGCTGAGCGATGCTCCCACTATGGGAGCGCACTGACCACCAGGGGGCAGCTCCTGCATTGAGTCTCTTCCCCCTGGTGGTCAGAGCGCATCATAGAGACCAGTTGACTGGTCATTGGTCATTCAGTCATTCAGTTGTTCGGTCGCTTAGGCTTTTATATATATAGACTAGAGGCCCAGTGCATGAATTCGTGTACCAGTGGGATCCCTCAGCCTGGCCTGTGGGATCAGCCTGAAACTGGCTCTCCAACATCCCCCAAGAGGTCCCGGATTGCGAGAGGGCACAGGCCAGGCCAAGGGACCCAGCCAGTGCACGATAGGAGCCGGGGAGAGACATGGGAGGTTGGCCAGCCAGGGAGGGACCATAGGAGGGCTCCAGAGCATGTCTGGCCTGTCTTGATCAGTCCCAATCGGCCAGACCCAAGCAGCAAGCCAACCTACAGGTTGGAGCGTCTGCCCCCTGGTGGCCAGTGTATATCATAGTGAGCAGTTGAGCAGCCTTATCATATCATTAGCATATTATGCTTTGATTGGTTGAACGGCCAACCAGTCGACCAGACATTTAGCATATTAGGCTTTTATTATATAGGACTAGAGGCCCAGTGCACAAAAATTTGTGCACTCGGGGGGGAAGGGGGGTCCCTCAGCCTGGCCTGTGCCCTCTCGCAGTCTGGGACCCCTCGGGAGATAACGACCTGCTGGCTTAGGCCTGCTCCCGGCTGGCAGAGGGCAGGCCTAATCCCTAGGTGCAGCCCCTGGTCAGGCTCAGAGCAGGGCCGATTGGGGAATTGGGGCGCCGGCCCCTGTCATGCACAGAGCAGGGCCGATCAGGGGCTTGGTGAGCTCCCCCCGTCATGCACAGAGCAGGGCCGATCAGTGGGTTGGGGAGCTCCCCCCTGTCACACTCAGGGCAAGGCCGATGGGGAGGTTATGGCTCTACCCCATCACACACAGAGCAGGGCCCGTGGGGTGGGGGGATTGGGGTGCCGCCCTCTATCACCCACAGAGCAGGGCCGATCAGGGGGTTGGGGCGCCTTCCCCTGTTGGGAACAGAGCAGGGCCGATAGGGAGGTTGTGGCCCCGCCCTCTGTCACACACAGAGCCGCAGGGCGATCAGGGGGTTTGGGCGCTGCCCCCTGTCATGCTGATCCCGGTGCTGGGAGACCTCACGGCTCCGCTGATCCCGGCGCTGGGAGGTATATTACCCTTTTACTATATAGAAGAGGCCTGGTGCATGGGTGGGGGCTGGCTGGTTTGCCCTGAAGGGTGTCCCGGATCAGGGTGGGGGTCCCCGCTGGGGTGCCTGGCCAGCCTGGATGAGGGGATAATGGCTGTTTGCAGCTGGTCACACACCCTTCAGGGTGGGGGTCCCCACTGGGGTGCCTGGCCAGTCTGGGTGAGGGGCTGAGGGCTGTTTTCAGGCTGGGACTGAAGTTCCCAACTGCTCCTTTTTTTCTTTTTCTTTTTTTTATTCTGAGCCAGCTTTAGCTCTGAGGCTCCAGCTCTTAGGCCTCTGCTCCTGAAAGCAGGTATCTGGTTTGTTTAGGTTCTACAATCGAAACTCTGTATCAACTCCAATTCTGAGATCCCGGCTAGCTGAAAGCTGGTTTCTGGGGTTTTGTTTAGCTTCTATTTTTGTAACTATGTTTCAAACTGCCAGCTCAGAGGCCTGCAGCGGCAGGTGGGGAACTTTGGAGTCCTCCGTCACTGAAGCAAGAAAGCCTCATGTTAGTTTCAAGCTGCCTGGCTGCTGGCCGCCATCTTGGCTGGCAGTTAATTTGCATATTGCCCTAATTAGCCAATGGGAAGGGTAGCAGTCGTACGCTAATTACCATGTTTCTCTTTTATTAGATAGGACTAGAGGCCCGATGCATGAAATTCATGCAAGGGGCTCAGCCCTTGCAGCCCCAGCTGCCTTGGTCATCACAGCCCCAGCTTCACCCGGAAGGTCGTCTGGACAGTCGTTCTGCTGTTTGGTCTAATTAGCATAGTAGCTCTTTATTATATAGGACTACAGGCCTAGTGCATGACATTCATGCACTGGGAGTGGGGTGTGGCGCTCCCCCTGTGGGAGCTCACTGACCACCAGGGGGCAGTTCCTGCATTGAGCGTATGCCTTCTGGTTGTAAGTGTGTGTCATAGCTACCAGTCGTTCTGCCATTTGGTTGATTTAGCCTTTTATTAATTAGAATGTTGTACAACATGGTGGCCCTATGGAGAGCAGATGATAGATGAATTTAGCAGCTAAGCATGCCTTGTCAAATGTTTGCTGTGCAGAAAAGGTTGTCTATTCATCATGAAACTTTTGCCAGGCACTATTTTGACATGAGAAAACTGAGTTAAAGAGACATTATCCTCGTCCTTGGCCATAAAGTTAATAAATGACAGAGCCAGAATCAGCTCATCTATTTTTTAGATAGAGATCCAAATCAAGGTAAAATAACAACAACAACAAAAAAAAATAACAAAAGAAACCACACACAAAAAAAACCTTATAGTTATAGTGAGATCTACAATGAAAAAATATTTGGCTTATAACTTAATTTATTATTTAAGTTCAGTCTTTCAAAAGCAAGTACTAGATATGTTTTCTTGCAACTTTAAAAATATAAAACAAAATAAATTGGTAGTGGCATCTGAGAGAGCAAATCTAATTATGTAGCAATTATCCCTTCCCTGTTAACATAACAATATCAAATCTGTGCAAAAAAATAAAAAACCCAATAAGCTTTCATTTAGAGGGTATTGTCAAACACTAATCTTCATTTCTCTTTCTTTTAAATGAAACACAGTGTAAGAAAAGTATGGGTTCCATTTTGCTAAATAATAAAAGAGAAATACATCAAAAATCTAAATTTATAAAGGATAAACTAAATATCCTAAATAAAAACAAAATATTAATACAGTTACTTTTCTATTGGTTTCATTCATCTGCTTCCTAATGATGCTGTCTGATTTGATTTTTTTATATTTGAAAAATTAATGTTTCTATTCAATTTTATCTGATTGAAAATTTAATTCATATCTAATTGAAGTAAAATTTTCAGGAATATGAGAGAACTTTTCACAGTGTGTCATATAGAATACAGCTTGGTTGTATCAAACACAGAAACTATTTTCCTTGAGTTAAAACAAAGCATTACTGATTTAAATGTTCCAGGCAACCACATAATATAGTTTTCCATAAGATGTATCTTCTGCTTGACAGTGTCCATACATCATTCTCAGATCCTGAGAGATGACGTGCTTGCAAAGATTTTGCAACCAAGCTAGTAAGGTATGGCAAGGTTCACAGAAATGAAACTCTGACAATTGGTAAAAGGCTTCTCAATAAAATGGAAAATCCTTATACCTGAAATAGCTATTTTTAAAGATTGGGAGATAAAGTCATTGGAATGGAAATGGATTGGCAAAGTCAAAAGTAGCAGAAATGCTTTAGAATTCAACTTTTCTCTATGGCTCAAAATCAGAGTCACAAACAAGAGCAAAGATGAAAATTTCCATCCTGACAGTGAAACAGAGGCTCCTTATTAATTTGATTAAATTCCGTTTTAAATCCTACCTCTAAAAGTCATCTCCTCTGTATAGAGAAAAAGACCTAGCCTTTCCCTGAATAATCAGCAACCTCTGAGGCAGCAGAAGACAGTAACCTGGACCTAACCAATGATCACAGGATCATGATCTCTGGCAGGTTAAAAATAACATCTGGACCTAAGTTATGTTTCAGTTCTGAGCCCTAAGGTAAAATGACCCCTTGACTACTTTCCCATAAAGCCAGGCAGAAGGACATGGAAACAGACCTCAGAGCTGTCCTCAAGAGCTGAAGAAATGATTTATCACCCTTACCTCACCTCCGACCAATCAGCTCCTAGCACAACCCACAACCCTAGCCCATAGTGCCTTGTGATTTTGCCCAATATAACCTGTAACCTACACACCATTGGAGAGTTCAGACTTTTGAGCATTAGCTTCCTGTTCTCCTGGAAGGCACTGTTCATCAATAAAGCAGCCAATATTTCTCCCCTGCTATTCTCAGTGTTTAGTGCCTGGCTCTGCTAGCACTAGGTGGATGAATTCTCTCTGTTCTTTAACAAAAGCTTAAAATAAAAAGATATTCCCCATCTAGGCTAAAAAGTGGCAAAAAAACAAGGGCATTAAAGAGAATTACAATTATTTCTAGAAAATTTTCTTAGAATTTCTGGATTTTTTTTTTAGGAAACTTTATTGAACAGAGTATTAAAGTTTCCTTGCAAAGCCAAAAACCTCACATGATTGTTTCTATTGATCAGGAAGAAAAACCGAGGCTGCATGCAATTTATTTCGCCGCATCTATGAGTGCACAGAGGACTGCACCCATGAGTGTTGCAAACATCAATATGCAGATTCTTTAGGAGAGAATGACACCAGTCTCCAGTTTGAGGAAGAGTGCACCCTGACCCTGCAGCTGGGCTCTCTACCCTGAATAGCAAGTCTACAATACACCTAAGACAAAGCTCCCCATAGAAAGAACGTGAGCATGTGTGTGTGTGTGTGTGTGCGTGATTGTACTCACTCTACTCATCTTTCTATTCATCTAGCTGAGCCCGGAGAATGAGAGATGCATGACTTAATCAAGGGATATACTATCAATAGGAGCCTTTCCTCACCTTTTGTTCCAGCTGGATTTGAAGGTCAGTGTGATTTTTATCAACAAGTGCTGCCTGTGAGATTCCACGCTGGAAAACAAAGATCAGCAGCAAAGCACAATGTAAGAACTTAAGGAACTGACAGCTTTTGCTCCGCACTTCATCCTTCTCCCTTGTCTCTGTCCTTCTTCTTGCCTCCCAACCTGAGTCTCCAGCCTGAATCCTGTGGACCAAGATAGGTCTTGGAGTTTGGTTCTTTTGTTTTCAAATAACTAAAGCTACTTGTGCTATCTCCTCTGGGGGGAAAGAGTTTAAATAAAAGGGAGATCAGTTGAAGAATTAAAGCTGCTCTGCAAACAATTCTTTCTCTTTCCTCCTGTCTCTCTTCACCCCTATTTCTCTATGTGCATCATCTTTCTTTTACTTTCCCCACCTACTTAGATTTTTATACTCCCTTATAATTTCAGTTTACACATGGCTTTGGCTAATCATGGTCCTGATTTTTTTTTTTTTATCCTTTAAAAAAATTCTTATGTTGCCTTGATTTCATATTCCCAAGATAGAGAATGTGGTTGCTCAATTCATTCTAACCAGTCATGGCTCACAAGTATTGGGTCACTGTAATGGCTTGAATTGTGTCCCGCCCCCTCCCATCCCCCCCCCAAAAAAATGTGGATGCCCTACCCCTTCTGATACCTATGAATATGACCTTACTTGGAAATAGGGTCTTGGTAGGGGTAAGCCAATCAAGATGAAGACTGTAGGGTAGGCCTTTAATCCATTAACTCTTTAGGAAGAGAGAAACGTGGACAAAGCCTCAGAGGGAAGATTGCTGTGTGAAGCCTGAGGTTTGCTTTCACAGCCAAGGAATGCCTGCAGCTACCGGAGCTGGAAGAGGATCCTCCCTTGCAAGCTCCCAGCAGACACCTTGATTTTAGACTTCTAGCCTCCAGAACCATGAGAGAAGACATTTGTGTTGTTTTAAGCCACTCACTTTTTGGTACTTTATCACAGCAGACCTAGAAAATTAATACAGTCACTTTAGTCAGTTGTCCAAGGTGGCATATAACCAAAAATGATACTTTTGTCCTTTGGCTGAGTTTGTGGGAAGACTTCTTTTCCCCTTATTGTGGGATAGGTAGCCAATATCCATATCTCTTGTCAAGAACTTATCTGGTGGCCCTGGTCAATGTGGCTCAGTGGATAGAGTGTCAGGCCTTGGACCAAAGGGTGGTGTGTTCAATTCTCCTTCAAGTGCACATACCTAGCTTGCAGGTTGATCCCCGGCTGTCATCAGGGTACAGGAGGCAACCAATCCATGTGTCTCTTTCAGATCAATGCTTCCCTCTCTTTCTCCCCCTCCCCCTTCTCCTTTTTCCTCCCTTCCCCCTTCCACTTTCTCTAAAAATCAATGAAAAAAATATCCTCAGGTGAGGATTCACAAAAAATAATAATAATAAAGAACATACTTGGTGACTATTGCTAATAAAAATCTTCTCAAAAATGGGAGAAGGCATCTGTTCTTTTTTTGTCAGAAGTGTATGATTTATTCTCCAATTTCTGGGAAATGGAAAATTTTCAAAAGGCAGAAAAATTAATTCTTCTAAAAATGGAACTATTGAAGTTCTTTTAAAATGTCTTTTTGTTTTTCTCTACTAGAGTTCTCATACTTTTTAAAGAGAATTTAAAAACAGGAAGAAAACAAAATAATAGGGAGGATTTCATATTTACCATTGACCATCATTCATCATTTTTAATTTTTTCTGTTCTCCTTAGCATGATGGAAGGTACTAAAACCTGAAATAAAACCCAAGAAACAGGCATGTTTTTTATTCAGTCCCTTTTGCTGTTGCTGTTGTTGAACTATAATTTACATATAACATTGTGTGAGTTTAAGGCGTACCATGTGTTGGTTTGATACATTTGTCTGTTTCAATATGATTATCATCATGGCATTAGCTAACACCTCTCTCCCATCATTTAGTTGCCAACCTGGAAGTACAGCAACCAGGAAAGTGAAGATGTGGGCAGTGGAATAGAGAAACAGGAGCGGCCCTGGAATGGTTCTGTAAAGGGCCAGGAATGGTTCTGTAAAAGTTGTTGGCTTTGCAGGCTACATGGTCTCTGTCAAAAGTTGTAACACAAAAGCAGCCACCATAGATAATATGCAAAGAAATGGGCAAGACCCTGTTGTGATAAAACTTTACAAAAATATGAGAGGGACTAGATTTGACCTGATGACTATGGTTTGTCAACCCCTGGTCTAGAGGATAATGCAAACGCCCTGGTGTTTTCTGATGAGGTTCTCCTTTGGTTTGCACTCAGCATGTAAGCATATAACATCCTATCCAGAGGGACAGGACCCTTCCCTTCCTTGTTCCCCCAGAAAAAGGGTCTTGCTGCAGAAAATTACATGCAGAGAACACAGATGGTCAATGATAATAGCTGCAAGGCATTGGGGCATTACCCCAGGAGCCTGGTGCACCTTGAAGATGTGTCAAGACCTACTGCTCCACTGGAAACAATGGAGAAACCCTCGGAATGTTAGCAAGTGCTGGCAGTCCCATTTCACCATTTGTTGACAGACTGCCATAGAAATGTCTTTCTTGGAAACAAAAGCAGTGTGTTAAATAGGGGGATCCTTACTGCAAGACTGTCTAGATCCAGAAAATCAGCAGCTAATAATGGCAGATTGATGTCACCACTGAACAAATGTTTATTGACAGTAGAGTGTATATGAGAGCCTTGTGTTACAAAAGAAAGGAAAAAAGCTGGTATCCTGTTCTACAAAGACAGAACACATACACTATCACTGGTCACAGAGGCACATAATTCATGATGTCATCCTGGCCAGTCCATAGAGCCATTCACATGATCCACAAAACTCACAATGGCCTTGCACCCACCAATGTATGCTGAGCATGTTACTTTCTTCAGCAATTCATGTGTGCGATCAAAGGTAGACCAGAGATTTCACACAGTTTCCTGAGCTCCCCGTGTCCAAATATCCCCAAGCCCCTGTGTTATTAGACTGTATCTCAGACCTAAAGCTTCCATTTACAGTGGAGGATTCCATCCTGCAAAACTACTAGTAACGCAAAAACAAGAAGGCACATTTCAGCCCCTATCCTGCCAATGATGTGCTGGATCTGGCTTATACCAACTGGTCAGAACCAAATGTCAAATTTCCTAGATTTGGGAGGCCAATTGGCATCACACTGTATCTTAAAATCAGCCATCTTGGGAGTATTTACTTCACAGGCACTGGCTAATATTACCAATCAGGATCTTTCTTTTTCCAGGGAGCTGGGTTTTACACATTTACCATAACACCATTTTAACCCTGGTCCTGCCCTACTGCACCAACCAAAACATCCTTAGTTTTTAATCAGATATTCTACCTCTTGATCACCAAGTTCCAACTTCTCATTGCTTTCCATTTTGGAAATTACCTGTTTATCATCCTCCCTCTGTCACAGAACAACAAAGAAACAATGGAAATCAGCTGCTATATCTCCCACCAACAACTCATCTGGTCCACACATCATGGTACCCAACACTCACGGTACTACCACAGCTGTAACACCTATTATTGCTAAGACTATTCTCCAAAAATGCTTTTTCAAAGTGGGCATTTGAAAATATTTATTGATAAAAATTTTAATTCCAGACTAAGTCAAAAGTAGCACATTCACCATAAGAAACAGAAAGTAAGACTAATTCCTCAGACAAACTGCCTCTGCAAAGTCAAGAAGAGCAGCTGTGAATGTTGGCTTCAATCCAGCTTGATAAGTTAGGGATGGTCTTCTGCAATTCATGGAAAATTTAATGTTCACAATTCCACTCTTTAAGATCTCTAGCAGGGATTGTTTATCCCTTGTGGTTTTCAATTGATTTCTCTCCCGCAAAAAGGGAAATAAGCCTTGTTCAAAGTGCAAACCCTTCTAGACTGCAATCCTATATAATAAAAGCCTAATATGCAACTCAACCGAGTGGCTGAACAACTGGTCAGTGGGGGGCAGGGCCAGCAAGCGGGTGATGCCAGGCCAGCCAAGGCAGGTGCCAGCAGGTAGAGGGAAGGGACGGCAATTGGGGGGCAGCAGTGACCGGCAGCAGCAGAGGGGCGATCGGGGGAGTGGGGCAGGCCGATGCCATCCCCCGATCAGCCCACTGATTGCCTGCTGCAGAGAGAGGCCAGACTGCGACTTGGGCCTAAGCCATCACTCAGACATCCCCCGAGCACTCCCGGACTGAGAGAGGGTGCAGGCTGGGCTGAGGGACACCCTGAGTGCATGAATTTTCATTCACCGGACCTCTAGTTATAACATAAGAGGATGAATCCTATTTTTTCATCATTTTTATAGCTGACTATCTTTGCTTTCTTCTCCCCCATGTTTTTGTGCCTAATAAGACAGAAAGAAATCTACATATATATAAAAGCCAAGCAACCTGAATGACAGAATGACCAGAACGACCAGAACAACCAGTCATTATGACATGCACCGCGGCAGCCAACCAGCCTGATCAGGGCCCCGATCAGCCCCCCCCTCAACCTCCCATGGCCCCTCCTTCCAGCTGGTCCAGTCCCTGATGGAGCCCCCCACCCTGATCCTGGGTGGGGCCAGCCTGGCCCCTGATCACCCCCCACCCCAATTAGGAGTGGGGTGTGCTGGCCAACCTCCCTCGGCCCCTCCCCGTGGCCAGCCCCAACCCCTGATCACCCCCCTCCATTAGGAGCGAAGCCAACTGACTTCCCAAGGCCCCCCCACCCCAGCTGACCCGGGCCTGATCGGGCTCTGATCAAAGGTGAGGCCAGCCAGCCAGCATCCCTTCTCCCCTACAGGCCTGGACTAATGGCCCTCAATGGAGCAGGCTGGCCAGACCCCACCTGTGCATGAATTCGTGCACCGGGCCTCCAGTACTGATATAAAAGTGCTGATTTATCACTGGCCAGTGTGGCTCAGAGGTTGAGCATCAGCCTATGAACCAGGAGGTCACATAGTTCGATTCCAGGCCAGGGCACACACCCAGTTTACAGGCTTAATCCCCACATGGAGGAGGCAGCTGATAAATGATTCTCTCTCATCATTGATGTTTCTATCTCTCTCTCCCTCTCCCTTCCTCTCTGAAATCAGTAAAAATATATTTAAAAATACAAAAAAATAAAATTATTACAAGTGCCTATTTATCAATAGATTATTCCTGAAATTTACACATAAATTTCTATTTTGACTAAAAAATCATTATTAGTTAGCCATAATATATAAATGTCTACCATTAGAGATTCATTCTTTTGGTTTAAAAAAGTATTCTATTAAACCAATCACACTTTAATATGAACCAAATTAACCAAAATGTTAAAAATTGACATTCTTCAAAATACAATCTTTGCACTCCCAGAGTTTTTGAGATCTAGGACTGCATTAAAGTAATATATATATATATATATATATATATATATATATATATATATATAAAACTTAGACTTGATCAGGAGAGATATTCATGAGGGATACATGGTTCCTTTGAAGTTTCTCTGAAGATGGTATCAGGACAAGTTTATCTCCATATAGCAAGACAAGAGGTTAGGTAAAATGTCAAGGTCAAACAGCTAGTAAATAGTAAATCTAAGAGTTGAGTCAAGGTCTAATTTCAAAACTCTAGTCTTTACCCTATATTGTGTTGCTTAGGGGAGTAGAAATGAGGGATTCATCTCTGATAATATACAACAATCCCAGGAATTATAGCATGTTTTTGTCCTAAATGACAGCTATTCCAGACTATGAAAAAGTTAATTGGTGTTCTGCACAAACCTTGGTGAGGCAAAGCACAATCTTAGGATTTCCTTTTCTGTTTCTTAAAATCCATGCATGAGGCATTGACAGGAAGGTAATAATGGTAGTTTTCAATTAATAATACTGGTATTAGTTTCTCATGGCTGCTATAACAGATTACCACAAACTGTATGGCTTAAAATAAGAAAAATTTATTTCTTCACAGTTCTGGAGACAGAGGTTCAAAATCAAAGTGTCAGCAGGGCCATGCTCTCTCTGGAGGCTCTAGAGGAGGATCCTTTCCTTGTCACTTCCAGCTTCTGGTGGCTGATCGGCATTCATTGGCTTGTAGCCTATCACTCTCTACTCTGTCTTCACATAGATTTCCTCTCTATTTGTATTATCTCCTTTGCCTCTCTCTTATAAGGATATTTGTGATGGAATTTAGGGTAACCGCCTCATCTCAAAATACTTAATTTAATTGAATCTATAGAGACCTTTTTTCCCAAATGTTACCATTTACAAATTCCAGGGATGGGGACTTAACATCTTTGGAGGGTCATCAGTCAATGTATAATACCATAGTACTATATTTGGTGAAACCTATTTTTTATTCACATACAGGAGAAGTACATGTAGTGGTAGGTAGATTATCAGTCCATCTTTGCTTCCTGGGAAAAATAAACAAAAGACTACCCTTTATCTTTTTTCTTCCCCATATTTCTACCACCCTGCTCACACTCTATTATACCCCTCTCCACCTTCATGGCCTGCTAAATTGGGCCATGTTTATAGGAAACTGTTTCTGGAGTACAGATTAGGCATAGGCTAGAAGTAACACTGTCCTTAGACACAGGCTATAGTGCCCCTGCCATGAGTCCTACATCTGGCCTTATTACTGCTGCACATTTGCCAGAGAGAGAGAGAGAGAGAGAGAGAGAGAGAGAGAGAGAGAGAGAAGAATAGCAAATAGAAATTTGCAAAATAGAAATCTGGTGGATAAGAGGTCATTGATGACATAGAGCTCAGAAAACTAATCAGCAGAAAAGTTCCTGATTCTCAGGAATTGGAGGCACTCTGTTTATTATATGGGAGTGGAAGTGCAAATGGGCTATAAAAACAAGAAGACAGATTGAAAATCCGTAAAAGCTGCATTTAAAGCCCCAGAAGTCTCACCCAACTCAACAGAAAACAGAAGTTTACTCTCTAAAAAGAATGTACAAGAAAGATTCTGAGCTAAAATACCTAGGCAGAACTGAGAATTGGCATGTTGTATTGAAAACATGGACATTAAATAAATAGTGACATCTCTGTTAGCTTCTTCCAGAATGCTGGTAGAAAAGCTTTCACTTTTTAGGTAGGAAACTGACCAAACCAAGAGAAAAGACTTACATGTCCCTCAAGAAGTAAGCCATCCATTGATAAACTCTTCATATTTATATCTACTTATCAACCAATATTTTATTGCTTCATTCTTAAAAATGAGTAGAAGCCAAAAGATCATGTCATTTGAGAAAATTCTCCAACATAAAAAGAGACGTTAAGATATACAAAGGTAAACATAATTCAGGAGAAACAGAAATATTGCAGTAAGCAAATAAAAAGTTAGAATAGCCCTAACTGGTTTGGTTCAGTGGATAGAGCGTCAGCTTGCGGACTGAAAGGTCCCAGGTTAGATTCCAGTCAAGGGCATGTACCTTGGTTGCAGGCACATCACCAGTAGGGGGTGTGTAGGAGGTAGCTGATCAATGTTTCTCTCTCGTCGATGTTTCTAACTCTCTATCCCTCTCCCTTCCTCTCTGTAAAACAATCAATAATATATATATTAGAATAAACTATAGTTGAAACCTTGAGAGGTAAGGTAGTAAACTTAATCTAAAAAATAAAAACACAAGGTTATAAATTTAAGAACATTTAGAGAAAAGGATCTTTGAACTTTAGAAACAATATGATAGCAAAATGAAAATCTCAACAACAACAAAAATGTTTGGAACTAAAGTTAACCTTTGCAGGATGAGTAGTAGAGCCGATCCTCAAACCTGAGTTTCCAGCATTCTGCTCCCTGCCTTCCATCAATGCCTGTCCCCAATGTATTCTTATGGATGGTGGCTGTGGTTTAAAGAATCCATCCAGGACATTCTAAGCCTCTTTTAGAACAGTGTATCAAAGCACTCCAATTTCAATGAAGCTTCATTGCTAGACTCTGCCATTTATCTGGAAATGGAAGAATAGATTTTCTCTCTCTTTGCTTTCCCCCTCATTCTTAAATGCATTCTATGTGATAATTTTATACCAGCTGCCTATTGGGTGTTTTACTTTCTTTATCCAGGCAGCACAAAATTGACTGTACTTGTATAGCCTTTAGAAATAGTAACCAGAATTAGGAAGAGGCCATCCACAGCTCCAGCAGTAGCTTTTACTAACACCAGCCAGCTCCATCCACATATGCAGCCCCACCCTGAACCATTTTGTGCTCAGCCCTCCAGTCTCTCCAAGATCATTAATTACCCACTCCTTCAGCACTTTCATGCTGCACCTGTAGGTGCGGCCAACACAAGCCTGTCTTCTTTTATGTGATTGTCTGAAACTTTCACAGCAGCCAAAGCTCAGACTTAATCATTTAATTCTGATGCACTTTATCTAACAAATGTTAACAGCATTTAAGTACAGTATGACAAATCTGGGACTACGAACACACTGTTGATCAGTGTTATTCTCACAGTGAAAGGTTTGTCTTTGTGAGAAGTTAAATTCCTGCTTTTAAAAAGCTTTCAGACTACATGTTTTTATTGTCACGTGATATATACTGTAGTTCTAGAAGATCCAACCATACAATGATGAAAATTGTTTCTAGTTGCATTGAATCAGAAGCATTATATAAAACTAGAGGCCTGGTGCACATATTCGTGCACCTGTTGGGTCCCTCAGCCTGGCCTGATTGGACCAAAACTGGCTCTCTGACATCCCCTAAGGGGTCCTGGATTGCAAGAGGGCACAGGCCAGGCCGAGGGACCCCACTGGTGCACAATTGGGGCCGGGGAGGGACAGTGGGAGGGTTCCAAGGTATGTCTGGCCCGTCTCACCCAGTCCCGATATGCTGGACCCCAGCAGCAAGCTAACCTCTGGTCAGAGTGTCTGCCCCCTGGTGGTCAGAGCACGTCATAGTGACTGGTCAAACAGTTGAACTGTTGGACACTTAGCATATTAGGCCTTTATTATATAAGATAAAAGTTCATTGAAATAGATGTGCCTTAAAAAAGAAGGGCAAGTATGTCCTGCAATGAGAAAGTTCAACACCTGAATCCATACAACAAAACTGTTAAAGGAAGTCATTCACATCACTGAGATGTATAATCAATTAGAATTTGTCAAAAATAAAATCCTTTAGTCCACCTAAACCACACTCACATACTTTGCAATTTATTAACTATATACTTTGGAGCACATAAGTTTACTTTTATAAGAGCTACAGTATTTATCAGATAGTATTCTCAAAATAATGTTGAGCGTATAATCTCATTTGATCTCATTTAAAACTCTGTACATATGAAGAGCAGCTCTTACTTTCAATTTAGAGATGGTAAAATGACTTGTTATAATGAATGAAAATAGACTTCCTTCAAATAAGTGTTCCTCTTTTGCACATAGCAATGCTTCTACCTAAATCTAGGAGCTCAACAAATATTTCTAGGGTGAGGATGGGGGGGCAGCCCATACCTGGAGAAGATATTTACTTTCAAAGTTATAATTTAAGGAATTTATAAGAACAATGTTTGCAAGAATAACACATGGTGAAATACTGATGGAACAAGGATTTAAGTTTTAGCTTCCTGGAAGAAACAAAGTCTCTTTACTCATACTCTGAACTTAAGTCACCCTTTGGGTGAAATGTCAGCCTAGCTTACTGTCTTCTTTATACTATCTCTAGCTCAGAAATCAACAGGGTAAAGCTAACTAATGCTGGCTACTTGGTGAATAAGTATTATAATCTGAAGTACTGAAAATGATTAAAGAAATAAAGTTAATTCTACTATTTTTGAATTGCACAAAGCAACTCAGAGAATGCTAATAATATGGCTTTCTTAAAGAAATCAGTAGGATGCTGTTAGCTTTGTGACAGAGGTGGTCACATTGTTTGGTGATCATCTGTTTTCATGTATAATCATCTCCACTTTCCACCCCTAGGGCAGTAGGGTCTGGATCTTATTAATCTTGATACCACCAAAGCTGGTCTGGCCCATGTATTATAGGGACTCAATAAATGTTTCATTAGGAGGTTAATTAATAAATAAATAAGCTGATGTTGAATGGTTGTTGGGTACATCTTGACAGAGAGTGTAGCACAGGCTGTAAAGTTAGAAAAATGTGGATTCACTTCCTAGCTCAGCCAGACAGTAGCTGTGTTGTCTCTGAGCCCCTTTTATCTCAATTGTAAAGTGAGGGTAACACTGAGTAATACTGCTTACCATATAGGGTGGCTCTGACAAGGATATGAGAGAATGAGGTAAGCATTTTAACTGTTTTCCTTGACACTTTGATTATACTATAAATTTACTTTGTGAAAATTTGTTTTACCGAACAAGATAAACTCTATGTCTCAAGATAGAATAGCCCTGACTAACCAAAGCCTGAAATAGTAGAGTTCTACTAATCACTGTCCTCTTTTAATACACAAGATAGGAAATGATTAATTAAAAGTGATGCCAGTGACCATTAATTAAAATTTTTAAATGAATAATGCATAAGTTACCATCCATTAAAACATCTCCCTGAATATAGCTTTGATGTCAGTTTGATCATTCATTTTATTAAGTGGATATTCATTGGGCTCCTTTAAGATTAATTTTGTCGCAGCAATTTGTTGAAATTTGGACTCTGCAGTTGTTTAATGACAGCAATTTCTGCATAGGAAAAAAAAAATGGTTCATGAAATAGCTTGGAAACCAAGTTTAAGGCCAAAAATAATTGAAAGAAACAAAAACAAAGTATTGCAAAACCTCTGTGGGAATTCCCTATTACCATCA
Organism: Myotis myotis; assembly: GCF_014108235.1. Classification (NCBI taxonomy): domain Eukaryota; kingdom Metazoa; phylum Chordata; class Mammalia; order Chiroptera; family Vespertilionidae; genus Myotis; species Myotis myotis. The sequence goes on along the minus strand of NW_023416335.1, from coordinate 56,849,230 downwards.
TTGCAGAGGATGATAACCCGGCCTGGTGTGCTTTCCAATTCCCTGCAAGCCTTTCTACAATGAAAATGTCATGCTGGAAAATGTGGCAGCTGCTTTAGGGAAAGGTAAGTTGCCCAGATTACTGGAAAACATTTTGACATTTAAGTGACCCTTCCATTCTGTTAAAGGGGAAAAAAAGTTACAATTAAGCTCAGAACTTTCCTCGTTTGCTATCCTGACCCTGGAAGTAAGGGCTGTGAAAGTTGAATGCGAGGCCTGCTGTGGGAGCACAGCTGAATGCTCTGCGAGGGGAAACAGGCTGGCTAGCCTGCCTCCCAAGAAGATGCAAGATGATGCAAATTGCTGGTTTTTATGAAGTTTATCACCATTTCCTCCCAGCACTGCCCCACCCGTGGCTGTGGCCCAACACAGACGCTCACTTCAGTTGGCAGTACACAGGGAGGAGTATACTGTGGGAAGGTTCAGGTCCTGGTTTTGCCACTAATTCATGCGTAACGTTGAGTAAGCTCTTACATCCCATAGCATCTCTGTTTTCTTATCTATTAAGTGAGGGTGGCCCACCAGATTATTTCTGAGGCCCCTTGCAGCTCCAGTGTTGTGTGGTGTTTGCATTTGTGCTCAGGAGTGAAGGAAGGAGAAGGCAGAGCTTGTGTTAATGATGTGATTTTTCCAAAGCAGCCAACTGTCCCATTTCCAGCGGAAACCCAAGTGTTGGAAGAGAACAACCAAAATGACCAGAGGCTGGGGTGGCAGACTCCACAGTTACTCAGCTCCAGAGCTCAGAAATGAGACACAGACCTGGCATGCTCAGGCAGGCTCTGGCAACGTAGACAGAGTTTGATTTCTAGACTTAGTTGAAAAATACTGGACAAAAGACACTCTATTTTCTCTCTGGTGCTATTTAAGAGTCTTCCCTTGCAGGCAGTAGAAATCATACCCAAGCAGCTTGAGGAAAAAAGCAGAAATGGTTATACAAATATAACCTGGACCTAGGAAGGAACTGGGCCTGTGAATCTGAATCGTTCAGGAACCCAGGAAGTGCTCTCCTACTTACTATCTCATCTCTGCTCCACTCAACATATCTCTTCCTCTTGCCCCCTCCTCCTGTTTTTGTTTTTGTCCTCCTCCACACCCCTCCCTTCTTCCCTTCCAATAGGATTTCTCTACTTTCATCCACATAGAAATATAAACCCACCACTATTCCTGACTTTATATGTTACAATTTTACTCACATCTAAGGGGAACTGGCCACTCAGAATCCATTTCCAGTTCTCCTGGAAAGAGACACTGAATGGACCAGGAATCTATGCCTTGTTCACTGTGGCCAAAAAAGGTTGACAAGGGTGGGTGGGCCTTTCTGGAGGTATGTGACTAGACAATAGTTCTGAAACTTCAACTGTAAGGCCTAATCTTCTGAGAATCTTTTCAAATATCAAGCACACTTCAATCACTGGCTTTCATTTGTACATTTGAGTTTGGTTATATGAATCTTCGACCTCGCTCACTTTTATAATGTAGCTAATGGCCAAGATAATTTTTTAAACCGTCGAGGTTGATATATTATTTCAGTAGTACCAGGCAGTTAAGCATAATCACATTAAAAAATGAGAGGTTTTAAATGCCTTTCCAAATCTTACTTGATTTAGTTGCTGCCACTTGGTTCATATAATTCAGAATGTTGAACTCCAGAGAGACTTCCTCTGGAATTTCTGCCTGAAATAATTCACTCTTAATCAATATGAAACATTATGCTTGAGTTCCCTAATAGGTTACATTTATAGCTTGTATTATATGAAGTTTCCAAATTGATGTCAGGACACCGAGGATACCTTCAGGAATTGAAAGAAGTGGGAAAGAAATGGCCAGAGATGTTTAAACACTTTTTTCCTCACGTAGCATCAAAGAAGTAACTGTTGGTTCCTCTGGGAGATTTATAGAGCCTTCCCTTCCTTAGCTACCAAAGCATATCAATTTATTTTTACTTAATCATTTATTCACTCCACAAGGACTTATTGGTCGTCTACCCTGCAAAAATAATAACGAGGTAGATTCTTTCTCTCACATGCAGTCAGATTGGTCATTTGTTACCAAGAGAAGAATGTTCCACCACGCTCAATTATGAGTCACTTAAGATCCATTAAACATCTAACATATATACATTTTCACAGGCTTATGTGTTTTATTCCTAAATAAAAAAGCATGTGTTATAAAAAATACAAATGATAGAGACATAAATAAAGCAGAAGGTAAAAGTCCCCTGTAATCACATTCTTTCATTTATTAACAATTTGTTTGTAAATTCTGATAGATTTTTCCTATGCATAAACTGAAACAGATTACATGTATATGTAATTCACAAATATAAAACTATTTGTGAATATTTTTATAATAGCATCAAAATATACATATTATTTTGTGACTAATTTTCATCACTTATCAATGTATTATGAATATATGTTTTTATCTGCCTCTGTCTTTTACAAGGCAACCCCATAATCCATTATTTGAATATAGCAAATATCTTTCAATCTCCCAATTATACCTATTTTAGGTCAATTTTATTTTTTTTATACAAACAATGCTGTTATGAATACTCTTATATGCTTATCTTTGTTTACTTGAATTGACATTTCTAAAGAATAGAATCTTAGAAATACAGTTGCTAAATCAGAAGGTATATACAGTAATCATCTCTATATATAAAAGGCTAATATGTAAAATGCACGCCAGGAGTTCGATCACGCGCTATAATGTGCACTGACCACCAGGGGGCGGCGCAGAACGGAGGAAGGCCACAGCCGGCAGCTGGCAGCTGGGGGAAGGAAGGCCCTGGCCAGCAGCTGGCACCCAGAAGGAAGGCCCCAGCTAGCAGCCAGAAGGCCCCAATCGTCCCTGATCTCTGGCCGGGACCCTACCCATGCACGAATTTTGTGCACCAGGCCTCTAGTATATATATATATATACTAGTATATATATATATATATACTAGTGTGTATATATATATAATAGTGTATATGTATATATATATATATATCCAAATAGACAGAACAGAGGAACAACCAAACAACCAGTCACTATGACATGCGCTGACCACAAGGGGCCACATGCGGAACATGGCGGGCATCAGTAGCATGCAGCCGAGCACAGAACATGGCAGGCATCAGCCATGGCAGGATGGTGGAAAAAGTGAGAGGGACACCAGACCAAGGCAGGGCACCAGTCACTGTCATCAGGGCGAGCCTCTGGTGGTTACTGAAAATTATTTGCTCCCACACTCCATGGTCGCACCCAGCGCTCACACCTGCTGCCGGCACTAGCCCCACTCGCACCTACTGCTGGCACCAAAGCCGCCACTCGCACCTGCTGCTGGAGCCTGGTGCTGGCCCCAATTGCTCAGCACTGTCAGTGGGTGCAAGTGACAGCTGCAGGCCCTGATTGCCCCTGAGGGCTTCTGCACCTCCCCCTGCTCCTGAGAGAAGATCAGGGCAGCAGCCACCACTTGCACCCACTGACAGCACCAGCCCCGCTCACACTCACTGCTGGCACCAACCCCAATCACTCTGCGCCGTCAGTGGGTGCAAGCAGGACCGGCGCCATAAGCACGTGGAAGCAGCAGTGGCAGGAGCGAGGCTGCCAGCAGACAGGGGACTGGGAGCTGTGGTGGGAGGGGCCGGGTGGGGGCACGGAGGATGGGCCAAGACCTACCCCTGTGCCCACCACAGCCTTGAGGCCCACAGTTCTTTTCAATGTGCATAAATTCATGCACTGGGCCCCTAGTCCTATATAATAAAAGCCTAATGTGCAAATTACTCAACCAGGAGTTCAACTGGGAGTTCGACTGCTCACTATGATGTGCGCTGACCACCAGGGGGTGGCATGGAACATGGCAGGTGTCAGCGATGCGGCACTGGCAGTGGGCGAGAGTGAGACCACAGCAGGATGGTGGAGCAGGTGAGTGGGTGGCACCAGGCCAAGGCAGCTGTGAGCGGGGACCCAATTGCCCCACAGATGGCAACCAGTGGTGACAGTGGGGGGTGGGACCACATCCTGGCTCCCAGGCACTAAGGGAGCTGGGCAGGGGGCCCGGCCCCAACCGACCACCCCACAGACGGCGACCAGTGGTGGCAGCCAGGGCCAGGGGGTGGGGCCTCTGCCTGGCTCCCAGGCACTGAGGGTGCCAGGCAGGGGGCCTGGCCCCAATCGATTGCCCCACAGGCAGGATAGTGGAGCAGGTGAGTGGGTGGCGCCAGGCCAAGGCAGGGTGCCAGACAGGGCTGTGGGCTGCGAGGCTGGGAGTGTGACCTGGGGCTACAAGCCTAGGAGTGCAAGCTGGGGCCTGATCCTTGCAGGCCACCCCAAGGGACCCCACCCGTGCACAAATTCATGCACCGGGCCTCCAGTTTAAGTACTAGTAATAACTGCCAAATTGCTTTCCAGAAAGCTTTTACCAAATTATAACCTCACCTAGAGTACATGGCAATGCCTGTTCCCTATGCTCTGCCCAACATTGGGTGTTTAACAAATCATTGCTACTTGTCCAGACAGAAAAAGATTACCTCAGTGTTTTAATTTGCACTTCTTGGCAACACATATTTGCCTGTTTGGGGGAGATGATTTTTTTTGATACTACCAATTTATTACTCTCTGCTAACTTTTCATTAATAGTCCTTTTTTAAAAATATATATATTTTATTGATATTTTACAGAGAGGAAGGGAGAGGGATAGAGAGTTAGAAACATCCATGAGAGAGAAACATTGATCAGCTGCCTCCTGCACACCTCCTACTGGGGATGTGCCCGCAACCCAGGTATATGCCCTTGACCGGGATCGAACCTGGGACCTTTCAGTCCACAGGCCAACGCTCTATCCACTGAGCCAAACCGGTTAGGGCGTTAATAGTCCTTTTATAGTAATTGTAGTATGCTTTATTTATTTATTCATTGTTAATCCTCATCAGAGAATATTTTTTCCATTGATTTTTTAAAGAGAGTGGAAGGAAGGTGTAGAGACAGAGAGAGGCACATCAATTGGTTGCCTCCCACACACGTCCCAATGTGGGATGGGGATCTAGCCTGCAACCGACGTATGTGCCCTAGGCTGAATCAAACCCAAAACCCTTCAGTCCACAGGTTGAAGCTCTAACCACTGAACTAAACCAGCTAGGACTAGCATGCTTTATATATCACTGTTGTTAATCCTTTGTGTCTGCACATACGCTACCTTTTGTATAACCTTTCTTGGTTTTCAATTGTCTTTCAGACAATTGTCTTTCAGATTTATGATTTGGAACTAATACAAAAAGTTTAAAAACTTAGTGTAATCAAGAATATCCATGTCTCCTTTTGTTTTCTGGTTTCAATCTCTGGACACAAAGGGACCACATATTAAACCTGACAAGCTCAGGGGAGGCCAGCAAACGGGCCCTACAACTCGGAGACTGAAAGTAACCACAGAGGATGGTCTAAACATAAAATTTTCTAATTAAATGGACTGATGGACTTTAATTAATCTGGTGCTGGACTGGACCCGGCTGCAACACAGAGTGAAAGTTCTGGGCACTGACCTTGCTTTTGGCTCTGCTAGAGGTCCAGTCCACCTTTTCCAGGACTGGTTTAAGGGGTGTGGGACTTCGCAACCCAAGGAATGTAACTCCATGCAAATACAGCCTTTTACTACATCTCATTCTCCCATGCGAATCTTAAAAAATTCATTTTCTAAAGATATAATAAGAACCCCAATCCCAGGAGTGAGGAGAGAATTTGATTCTCTGGTAACAGATGGATAGATGGATCAACAAAAAGCACACTTGACCCTGCAACTCTCTCTAGATATCGCTCCCCACACTCCTACCCATTCGCTTCCCAGGTAAGCTCCTTTAGGACCAGTCTGCATTCTGGTAACATGACCTCACCTTTTACCATTCAGCCATTGGAACTAACCTTCTCTCATGGCACATATCCCACATCCCACATATTTTTCCTTGTCTTCCTGCCTCTGTTACCAGGAAACCCCTGGTTGGGCTTGGGCTGCCTGTCGCTGTGTCCAATAACAAAAGTAGGGTTGAATCATCTAAGGCATTTATTGAGGCCAGCCAACCAAGAAGACAGGGTGATTACAAGCATTCAAATCCTGTCTTCCAGCAAGGTGCAGGGGACAGGATTATAAAGGGGAGTGGGCTAGCGAGGCTGGAAACAGAAAGCAGCTGCCTGGCAGTCCACAGACATCAGTTATTGTCCTTAGTCATCAGGCGATGAAATGATGTTAGCGAGATGATGTTTTGACTCCTGGTGGGTCGGTCTGATGATGCTTATCACATGCTTATCAGTTCTGCTTGCTGGATTCACAGCTGAGTGACCTCCTCAATTGCTTAGCGTAGGCCTTGAAAAGGAAACTTAAGAAAACTTTAACCTCCTCTTCACGTACAAGAAACTTAACTCCCTATATTCACATAAGTAAGTATATGTGTTCTAAGATTTTAAATAATATGGTTTTTTTATATTAATTCAGGTGCTCTATCAGGTTATAAGTCCCCCTATCACCTCCAGTTTCATTCTTCATGCTAATTACTGCAGTCAAAATGTTCTTCACAAAACTCAAACCAATCATGTCACTTCCTGGCTTAAAACCCATAAAAATGTCCCCATTGCCTGCAGGATGCAATGCAAACTCCATGGTGAGGTGGACCTGACGCTTCAGTGAGGAGCTCTCTCGGTTTCCCTCTGCCCACCCACTGTGCTCTAGGCACACTGAGCAATGTGCGCGTCTGTGGATTTCCAATGGTTTCCTTTACTTTCAGGCTTCTGATCCGTGTACTCCTATACCTGGAATACCCGCCCTTCCCCATATCTGCTGGGCAAAGGGCCACCATCTTCCAAGACTCAACTCAAGTGTTGCCTCCTTTCTGAAATCTTTCCTGACCAGCCTCCCTTCCTCCCAACCTACATCTCATAGACGAGCCTTATTATTACTTTGTCAGTACCTTTTGCTGTTGTTATTCATCCTCACCCGAGGATATTTTTCCATTGATTTTTTAGAGAGAGTGGAAGGGAGGGGGGAGACAGAGAGAGAGAAATATCGATGGATGTGAGAGAAACACATCAACTGGTTGCCTCTCACATGCGCCCAGGGATTGAGCCTGCAACTGAGGTATGTGCCCTTGACAGGAATTGACCAGCAACTCTTCAGTCTGCAGGCCGATGCTCTGTCTACTGAGCCAAACCAGTGAGGGCTATCAGTACCTTTTTATAATAGTCTCCGCTTATCCACGGTTTTACTTTTCATTGTTTTAGTTACCCACAGTCAACCACAGTTAACAAAATTAAATGGAAAATTCCAGAAATAAACAATTCATAAGTTTTAAACTGCACCATTCTGAGTAGCATGATGAAATATCACACTGTTTTACTCTGTCTCACCCTTTGTTCAGTGTCTCTACACTATATATGTTCCCTGCCTGTGAGCCTCAGTTATCAGATTGACTATCTTGGCAGTGCTTGTGTTTAAGTAACCCTTATTATACTTACCTAGAGGCCCAGTACAAGAATTCATGCATAGGTGGTGTTCCTCCGCCTGGCTGGCGATCGGGGCCAATCGGGGCAGGCTGGCCGGGGGGAGGGACTGTGGGAGATTGGCTGACCATGGGAGATTGGCTGACCGTGGGAGATTGGCTGTGGGAGTGCACTGACCACTGGCCGGCTGGGGGAGGGACAGCAGGAGGTTGGCCGGCCACAGGAGGTTGGCTATGGCAGCGCACTGACCGCCAGGGGGTAGCTCCTGCGTTGAGCATCTGCCCCCTGGTGGTCAGTGCGCATCATAGCAACCAGTCGACTGGTCATTCAGTTGTTCAATCACTTAGGTTTTTATGTATATAGATAATGGATCCAAACCCATTCACATAACTGTCATTACAATACTAGGGGCCCAGTGCATGAATTCGTGCATCTTGAAAGGAACTGTGGGCCACAAGGCTACGGTGGGCACAGAGATGGGTCTTGGCCCATTCTCTGCACCCCCGCCCAGCCCCTCCTGCTGTGGCCCCTGGTCCCACGTGTACCGTCAGCCCCACTCCCGCCGCCGCTACTCCCACGTGCTAACGGCGCCGGCCCTGCTCTCACCCGCTGACAGTGCGGAGTGATCGGAGCCGGTGCCAGCAGCAAGTGCAAGCAGGGCTGGCGCTGTCAATGGGTGCAAACAGTGGCTGCTGCCCTGATCGCCCCTCAGGAGCAAAGGGAGGTGGAGAGGCTCTCAGGGGCTATTGGGGCTGGCAGCCACTGCTCGCATCCACTGATGGTGCCAAGCGATCAGGACTGGTGCCAGGCGCAGGCTGTGGGTGAGAGCAGGGCCAGCATCAGCAGTGGGTGTGAGCTGCAGCTCCAGGGCTGACAGCAGGTGCAAGTGGGACTGGCGCCAGCAACAGGTGCAAGCACTGGGCAGGATTGCGGCACATGGGAGCAAAGAATTTTCAGTAACCATCAGAGGCTCGCCCCAATGACAACAACCAGCGCCCTGCCTTGGTCTGGTGCTCCCACTCACCTGTTCCACGATCCTGCTGCAGCAGACACCGGCCATGTTCCGCGCTCTGCCACCTGCTGCTGGCACCTGCCATGTTCCGTGCACACCCCCTGGTGGTCAGTGCATGTCATAGTGACCAGTTGTGTAGTTGTTCGGTTGTTCCACCATTCATTCTATTTGTATATTAGGGTTTTATATATATAGATATTGATATAACTGTTCTATTTTATTATTAGTTAATCTTGTTTATCTCTTATTAATTAAACTTTATCATACACATGTATGTATAGGAAAAAGGTATAAATATATAGAAATACATGTAAATATATAGAGATATAGGTATAAATATATAGAGAGAGAGGGAGAGAGAGAGAGAGAAAGAGAGAGGACAGTACAAGGGATTGTTTAGGAGGGATTTTATACTTTTTCAAACTTTTTTAAAAAATAGAACATTTTAACTGATGAATAATTATTAAAAGCCAGGAGTGTACCAGGCTCAGTTCTTATTCAGTAGGCTAACAAATACAAGTGAAATACCAAATAACTTATTAACTTATCTGATTAAACAAAATATATTTTATAGAAATTGTTTTAAATGCATTGCAGATAGAAAGAGAATATATTTTATACTTATAGATCTTATGTTACCTAAATAATTATTGATTAAAAAACAGCTAACCCATATTGTAAATAGAAGTTAGAAAACCACCAGTTATTTATTTCAGCCAGAAAAAAAGAAAAACCTGGGGTGGTTGAGAATCAGTCCAATTAAGTATTAGAGGAACAAAACAAAACATTAAAGGATAGTTTAATCTGCTTTGCCAGATATTGTTGCCAATACACAATTGAAAAGTTAAGATACACAGTGACTTAAACCAGGACATAAGAGCAGAAAGGAAAAAATTACAAACAAAATGTTGATGTTTGCTTGAAGCAAGTCTGTCATTTATTGCCTAAGTCAATCAAACTAAGCACACAATTACAGAAACACAAGGGGCCTGCCATGCGAATCACAACTCAGCTCAAGATAACTTCCTCACTACCTCCCCCTTCCAACCAATTTCTCTCCCTAAACCCTTTTATATATGTCAGACATTTGAGCAGGAAATAGATACTATCCTACATGTAAAAACAAGAAATAAATTTATTATAAGGATTAAGTGCTTATAAAACTGTTGGAAGGGCTTGAGGAGACGTAGCCAGGGGTGACTTTGGAAATACTGGATTCAAAAACGCTCCACCACAGGAATCAAGAAGACTCTGCCATCAACCCAAGTGCTGCAGTCTCAACTGTCTTATGACGCCCACAGTGCAGGTGACAGAGAGATTGATGTCAGGTGCTGTGCCTGCCTCTCAACATTCACAACGCTGAGCTTTGCTTACCACCAGTTGTATCAGACACACAGCATCTGCCTCTCTTCTGCTTTCCAAGTCTCATGCAAATGCATCTATCTGGTGGAACCTATTTTACAGTGAGAACATTAGCCTGGGGAAACTGCACTTTTGCTTTCTAGGCCTTTGCAACACAAGACAAGACATAGAAAGAGGTGAAAATGGATGTTTAGAGCCTATTGACAAAATCAAATTGCCCCTCCTGTCTAGTAATTGTAGAACCACCACTGCTCCATACACATCTACTGAAGGACTAAGAATATTTTCCTCTAGTTCTTTAATGTCTGTTTTCCCTTACAAGACATTAAGGGCCTTGAAGATGGGGCTGTTTTATGTTTATCTCTGTCTCATAGTGAGTGCCTCAAGAATAGTCAGCAAGCTGTGCACAAAACAATGAATTCATAAATGTGCACTGAGAGCCAGGCTATCTTGTGCACCTATAAATTCTTACCTCACTACAAACCTCCATTCCACTTACTTTTAAGATGCATGTACAAAGCAATGGAAGAAATCAACCTAACTCAAGAGTGAATTAGGGAGGTCTGTATTCAAGTCTAGGTTCTGTTTGATATTAAGAAATGTATTGTCTCTGAGCCTCAGTTTCCTTATCTCTCCTTCTTTAGAGAGGCTTGTTAGAATTACCAAATGAGGCAATACATGAAGAGCACATGGCAGATGCTGAGCAAAGACTAGATTTTGATCCCACCCAACTCCCCACTGAGTCCCACCCTTTCTGTGTCTCTTAGTCTATCTCCTGTGTCTCTAATAGGGAAGATAAGAACTAAGAATACTGCAATATGAAAGACACTATACAGAAAATTGATTTAAACCTTTTTTTGCTGTAACTAATCATCTTAATTACTTTGTCTATTCAGTCTTTTATCTAAATATTTCAAATGATTTTATAATCAAGAATTATAACACATAATTGATAACTATAATAGCTGAGGTGAAGGGGCTGAATGATTTGTCAATTTGCTGATGATCTTCATAAAACCAGCAGCCTAGTGACTTTTTTTATTATAGATTCACCTTTATCTTTTATTTATTATTTTTTACTCAATTTATTGAGGTGACATTGGTTAATAAAATTATATAGGTTTTAGTTGTATGATTCTATAATACATTATCTGCATCTTGCATTGTGTATTCCCAATGCCAAGTCAAGTCTCCTTACATCACCATTTATTCCCCCTTTACTCTCTTCTACCTCCCCCCACCCCACCTCCTTTCTTTCTGGTAATCACCATACTGTTTTCTGCATCTATAAGTTTTGTTCTCTTTAAACTTAATCCTTTCACCTTTTGCACCCAGACCCCCAACTCTCGTTCCCTCTGACAACTGTCAGTCTGTTCTCTGTATCTATGAGTCTGTTTCTATTGTGATTGTTAGTTTATTCTGTTCATTAGAATCCCCAACTTTGTTCTTCTTTCTCAAGATTTCTGGGACTATTCAGGGTCTTTTGTGGTTTTATATAAATTTTTCTATTTCTGTGAAATATGCCATTGGTATTTTGATAGGACTGCCTTTGCTGTGTCCCATAGATTTTGAGTTGTTGTGTTCTCATATTCATTTGTTTCAGTGTATCTTTTGATTTCTTCCTTGATCTCATTGTTAACTCATTCATTATTTAGTAACACGTTATTTAGCCCTCAGGTCTTTGTGTGTTATTCAGTTTTTCTTGTGATTTATTTCTAGTTTCATACCAGTATGATTAGAAAAGATGCTTGAGCTTGGCCAGTATGGCTCAGTGGTTGAGCTTTGACCTATGAACCAGGAGGTCAAGTTCGATTCCCGGTCAGGGCACATACCCTTGTTGTGGGCTTGATCCCCATTGTGGGGGATGGAGGAGGCAGCCAATCAATGATTCTCTCTCATCATTAGTGTTTCTATCTCCCTTGCCCTCTCCTTTCCTCTCTCTGAAATCAATAAAAATATACTTTTAAAAATAAAAAAAGATTATTGATATGACTTTAATCTTCTTAAAGTTATTGGGATTTGTTTTCTGTCTTCACATGTGGCCTATCCTAGAAAATGTTCCATGTGCACTTGAAAAGAATGTATACTCTGCTGCTTTGGGGTGAAATGCTCTGAAGATATCAATTAAATTCATCTGATCATTTTAGGCCACCATTTCCTTATTGATTTTTTGTCTGGAAGATCTATTCATTGTTAAAATCCCATACCATGACTGTATTACTGTCAATTGATCCTTTTATGTCTATCAAGATTTACTTTATATATTTCAGTGCTCCTATGTTTGGTGCATAAATGTTTACAAGAGTTATATTTTCTTGTTGGATTGATCCCTGTATCACTATTTAGTGTCCTTCTTTATCTTTTACTGTAGCCTTTGTTTTAAAGTCTATTTTGTCAGATATAAGTATTGCTACACTAGATTGTTTTCCTTCTTATTCTAATGAAATATCTTTTTCCATTCCTTTTCTTTCAATCTGTATGCATCTTTCATTCTGAGATGGGTCTCTTGTAGACAGCATATATATGGGTCTTGTTTTCTTATTCATTCAGCTACCCTGTGTATTTTGATTGAAGCATTTAAGCCACTTACATTTAAAGTGATTATTGATAGGTCCATAATTATTGCGATTTTAAACATTTAACTATGTTCCTGTTTTCTTCTTCTTTTTCTTCTTCTTAAAGAAGGGCCTTTAATATTACTTGTAATACTGATTTGATGGTAACAAACTCCATTAGCTTTTTCTTTTCTGGGAAGTTCTTTATTTGTCCTTAAAATTTAAATGATAACCTTGTTGAGTAAAGTAGTCTTGGTTGTAGGTCCTAGCTTTTCATCCCTTTGAATATTTCATGCTAATCCTTCTGGCCTGTAATGTTCTCATTGAAAAATAAGTTGCCAGCCTTGTGGGTGCTCCCTTGTAGGTAACTAACTGTCTTTCCCTTGCTGCTTTTAAGATTCCCTGTTTGTCTTTAACCTTGCTATTTTAATTATGATGTGCCTTGCATATGCCATTTGTGAAGCTAATTGGATCCTGCTCTGATGTTGTCTGAAGCTGACCTCTGGATGTGTTGGTTATGGGACTTCTTGGGAGGTACTGTGGTACAGGCCAATGTAAGACACTGCTTGTGACTGGCCTTGGACAATCTGTTTGGAGCTACAAAGCAATCCACAGTTTGTGGCTGCCTCTGCTTGCCCTGGGTGTATATGAGAATGATCAAGTTGTACATCAAGGCTGACTTTTACCACCATCAGTCCCAGGGACAGGTCAGCAGAAGTCCCAAGGCACCCCAACATCTGCCTCTGCCTGCCAGCTGCCTATTAGGCACAGTCACTGAAAGAGCCCCTGGCAATACTTGAGTTGCGTGAGGTAGGTTCTCAGTGAGTCACAGGGTAGGAGTGAGTGGTATTCACCAAATTGATATAGGTTCAATCTCAGTTCTAGTGCTGGGTTTGAGGCCCCTCAGCAAATGCCCTATCTAGCTGCCACCCACTGACTGCTCACACATCTTTGTCAGGGGATGGGGTCCCAAGGAGTTTTCAGGGTGAGGTCAGCAGAATTTATCAGGTCCCAACAGACCAAGATTTGGCTGTGTGGAAGGAGGGCTCTGCACCAGTCAGGCATGCAAGGGAAAAATGTTCCCATCCTAGAGCCACACAACTCAATCTGTCCCAGATTCTGCCCAGAGCCCAATCTCAGCAGGGCAGGGCCACCTGTCAAGCTTGGGGGAAGGTGCGGGGTATGGCCTCTGCCCCAGAGACACACAACTCAGTCCATCCCTGATTCTGCCCAGCCCTTGGCAGGGCAGAGCCACCAGGAGTCCGAAAGGTGGGGCCACTGGGGGCCCAAAGATTGGGGCTAGTGGGTCTCCCATGAGGGAGAGACATCATGAGGGAGAGGCACAGCTCAGCTCATGGGAAAGTAGGGGAATGGTCCCCACCGGAAAGCCACACAACTCAGTCAATGACCACCCCCCAAGTCTACCCAAACCTCTACACCCTGACCCAGGCAGCTGACTCTTCAGCAGGGTACGAGCTTCCCAGAGGGCAGGTAGGGAGTCCAAGGGGTGAGACTATTGTATTTCTCCAGGCTGATGACACATGGAAGAGAGTGCTCCACCCAAAAGAGATTGCCTCTGCAATGTGGGAGAGAAACTCCGAGCAGGAATCTTGCCCCTTCAGCTCTCTTCCCAGAGCCACAAACTCTGGTCTGCTCCACCCTCCCTCCTTCAGAGCCCAGGGGAAGTGGCTGCAAGTAAGATTTTGTGCATTGGCCCTTTAAGAGGGTGTCTGTGTTTCTAGCAAACTGCCTCCTCTCCCTGGCAAACAGAATCCCTGCTGATTTTCACAGCCAGAGGTTATGTGGGTGACTCTTCCTGGTTCTGGTGCTCTGGGCTGGAGAGCCCAGTTTAGGATTGAGACCTCATGCTTCTCAGGTGCACCCCACAACTGAGATATCTCTCCTAAATCTCAGCTGCTGCACCTGGGAGGAGGGCCTCTTCACATCTCAGGCCTTTCCACCAATCTCAGTGTGGCTTCTCCGGTAAATCCTCAGTTATAATTCTTCAGCAAGGTTTCAGTTGGCTATTCGGGTTGGTTGTTCCATAATTTAGTTGTAATCCTCCTTTGGTTTTGGGCGGAGGTGAGTGTACCTTCTACTTACTCCGCTGCCATCATGGATCTCCAGCCTAATGATTTTTTTTTTATTCTTATTGTTTGTTAATCCTCACCTGATAATATTTTTCCCATTGATCTTTAGAGAGAATGGAAGGGAGGAATGTGGAAGAGAGAGAGAGAAACATCTCTGAGAACGACACATCAATTGCCTCCCGCACCTGCCCCAATTGGGGGCCGGAATCAGACCTGCAATCCCAGTACATGCCCTTGACTGGGAATCGAAGCTGTGACCCTTCAGTGTGTGGGCTGACGCTCTAACCATTTAGCAACACCAGCCAGAGCACAGCCTAGAGATTTTTTTGTTGTGCTTTTTTTGTTTTCATGTACATGTGTGTTTTAGTTCTTGATATTTAAAATATGATCATCTAGAAAGGCCTTTTTGAAGATGAATTGCTGTCGAGTGGTCTGACGAAAATTACATTTTTAAGGGCAGAGAAGGAGCTGAATTGAAGGGACAGGATCTGAACTATCAGATCACTTTTCTGCTTCTAATCTGTGGCAATTTAAGGATCATTTTGCATTTTATTGTGTAGTTTATTTCCCCTCAGATTCCTGAAGCTTCAATCTTTTGTGCATTCACATGTTGCGGGGGTGTCACAGACCGAATTTCTATCCCCGATCCTCCCACTCGTCAGCATTGCTAGGTTAAGTCAAAACCTCTGGGTTTTGGCGCCTCATCTCTAAATTGATGGAACTGAGTAATCTCCATCCCAGCTCAATACTTCTGTGAGCCTATGTACATTTCCTAGGTCCCTGAACAGTGAGGGGCCAACTGTATTTTTCATCCATGGCACCTGAGAAGCCAAAAATACATTCTCTTTCTGAGTAGAAGCAGCAGCAAGCAGTACAAAAAAAGGTGAAATGCTATATGTTCTTGCCAGAATGAGGAAAAGAGACCATAGGATTGGAGTTGAGAGCGGCATTCAGGGTTCAGGCAAAGCTGGAGAGGAAGCTGAGACGGCAGCTTATAAACAAGATGCAGAGATGCTCGGGAAGCCTGCACAGTCCCACTCTGGCAGGCACTAACTACAGTTGAGCTGTTGATGGTTCTGTTTAGTGATGTAATCTGCAGTTCTTTAATAAAACGCCAAATAATTGAAAGGGTATGTTTACGCAGGAGCTTTCTGTATAATGACTTGGCTCATTCCATGGGTTCATCTAATCTGCATAGGCATGCAAAAAAACTAAAGAACAAAATGTAAAAAAGATCAGAAAATAATACCACAAAAAAAAGGGACCTTTGAAAATGGGTAATCCAACTCTGATCCACCCTCATTCCCCTTTCTCTTTGTGGATGATAAAAATAAGGATGAGGAAAGAGGTATGTGGGTGACTCTTCCTGGCTCTGGTGCTCTGGGCTGGAGAGCCTAGCTTAGTGATTTACTCAAGTTCATCCAGCTTAACAGTATCTGAGTTAACTTAAGCCATCTGATTTCTAGGTCAAATCCCACTAAAGTACGGATCATATTTATATATGCCTTTATGAGTCATACTTGGCTAACCCTGGACTTAATCAGAATCAGAAACCCATTCCAAAGTATATATTTAGGCTGGGCCTAACCAAATGGTTGTCCGTTTGATCTGAATTTGCCCTGGAGGTCCAGGCTGGAAGCCCCACAGGCCTCAGGGACTCCTACATGTGAAATCTGCATGGGTCCCATTGTCTTCTTTGATCAGCCGTCCATAATACCTCTTACGTGTCAAATGCTGCCCATGGAGTTTCTGACCCTATAGAGCAATTCATCTGGGGAATCAGACATTCTATTAGTCAGATCTTATTAAAGTACAATTTTAATTTTTTTAAAACTCTGAACACCCCAATGGCTTACTCAATAATAATCATTTATTTCTCACTTATGAGTCTGCAAATCAGCTTGGATTCTGCTGCTCTTTGCTTTATGTGTCTTCTCGTTCTGAGACATAACATGGACTGAAAGGGTAGCTCCTATCTAGATATCCTGTTCTCACGGCAGATAGTAAGCAAAAGGTTGAACTAAACCATACAGCATATATAAGGTGCTGTACAAAAGTACACAAACCATGTCCACCCACAGTGTCTTGGCCAAAGAAAGTCATATGGCCCATCCTGACTATGGGACAGTAAAGCGTCATCTACTTGGAGTCATGGCAAGAGTCAGGAGGTATGCTACTCTCACAGGGAAAGGAGCAGATCATTGGAAACAATAGTAACATGCCATGGCATAAAAATTATTGTATGTGAATGATACTTTCTTGAAACATAAAAAAAAAAAGCAACCAACTGCCTGCAGCAAATCGATTAAAGAGATTGAAAGAGACAAAAACATGCTCCAAAGACTTTGCAAGATAAATAGGAGTTTTCTAGTCATAAAGGGATGAAAAAAATAGTATGAGAATTAGCATGAAGGCATTAAATTACATATATTCATAAAACTCTGAATAATCCTGCAGGAATAAATTGTGTTTGTTTTACAAACATCTTCTTTCCACCTTAGATTCTTTAGAGTATAAAACACATACAAACACACACACACACACACACACACACACAAATATAGCCATAATTCAAGGGTAAAGCTAGGAAATAGTTACGATTTAAGAGATGAGGTTATTTACCTACAGTTGATAGACCTTTCTCAAACCTCTGAGATGAAAGGAAATGCAAGAGGAATGGTCAGTTACCATTCCTCACTACATTCAGAATATTAAAACAAATCAGAAGATGGATTTGGTTGCAGGTAAAATAAAGTAAGTATTCACCACCCTGTCTCTCCCATTGAATGTAGCTATAAAATTTATAGACAGAATTTAAGGAGCAGCTAATTATAGGTTCTGAAAAGTAGTAGGTGTATTAGGAAAGCAGAACCAAATCCAAAGAGTTACCACACTGGTGGTGAGTTTACCACTATTTCTCCAGTAGCTCCAGCCAGGTCTTGGAGGAAATACCGGAGGGGGCATCAATGAGTACGGAGAGAGCCACAGAAAAAGCTTACCAGTTCAGGCTCAAGGAATGGGAAAGAAATCTATTGGTAACAACAACAACACCTGGGATAGAAGGCACCTAGAACTCTGTGGAAGAGAAATGTCTTCTCTGATTGGTCCTAAGAGAATGTGTAAACCTCTGTTGCTTTTTCTCCTACCAGTTCTTTCACTTCTTGGCTCCAGACATGGACTCAGTCATGGGGTTCCATGGCAGTGTGTGATAAGTAAAGTCCTAACGTTTCTGGCCAAAAGATTAAAAAGCATCTCCAAGGAACCAGAAAGTGCCAGGGAGGTCACTGGAAAGGAAGCACTCAGGAAACCGATTCCATAAAGTAGTTTATGACCACAGAAATTCATCTCAAACTGCAGGTGTGTGCATTTAATCCTAAATAGCATAATGAAGACTTTGAAAACTGAGCCAAGATTTAGACTACTATCCAGACTTTAGAACTGCCCACTGGGTGATGCACATATGAAACAGATCAGAAGAGCAGTGAAAAGGCTTTGGAGATGGGAGAACATTGAAACCACACACAACTGATGGTTAGTGGAAATGTGCAGCCTGAATCCAACTGGACTGACTGACGGCTAAAAAAAAAAGAAAAAGAAAAAAAAATCAACACTTTCCATTGGTTTTAAATGATATGTAGAGTTTCATGATATTTCAAATATCCAGTGGAAAAGAAGATAAATAGATGTCAATAACAAGGTGACACAGATGTTGAACATATCTGACAAAGACTTTAAAGCAGCTATTATAAAACAGCTACTGTTCAAACAATTGTGAACACAGGTCACACAAATGGAGAACTAGTAAATGTTGGCAAAAATAAGTAAAAGAATCAAATAGAAATCCTAGGAGTGAAAAAATATAGTAACCAAAAAAGTAAAACTTACTGTATGGGCTTACTAGCAAAATGGAAATAACAGAGAAAGATTCAGTGGACTTGAAAATAGATAAATAGAATTTATCCAATCTGAACAACACAAAGAAAAAATGTTTGTTTGTTTTTTTAATGAACGAAGTCTCAGGGACTTCTGGACCAATATCAAAAGGTTTAATATTTATGTCATCAGAATCCTTGAATAAAAGAAAAGAGCAACATGCAGAACAAAATATTTGAAAATTACAATGATAAAATCTCCCTAACTTTGTTAAAATACATAAAATGTAGTGATCCTCATCCATGATCAGTCTCCTGAAAACTAAACACAAAAATACCTTGAAAGCATCCAGACACATGTGAATTAGTTATACAAGAACAATGACTTTAATTACTAAGCATTTCTTACTAGAAACCATGGAGGCCAGATAAAAGTGGAACATTTATAGAACATTCCATGCAGCAACAGCAAAATACACATTATTTTCAGATGCCTACAGATATACTAAGATAGAGCACATCCAGTATCATTAAAAAATCCTCAATAATTTTTAAATTTAAATATAGTTGTTTATAATATTATATTAGTTACTAGAGGCCCGGTGCACAAAAATTGGTGCACTCTAGGTGTGGGGAAGTGGTCCCTCAGCACGGCCTGTGCCCTCTTGAAGTCTGGGACCCCTCGGGGGATGTCCACCTGCTGGCTTAGGCCCATTCCTCTGGGCCTGGTAGTCAGACATCCCTCTGGCAGCCCAGGAGCCCTTGGGGGATGTCCACTTGCCAGTGGGGAGCAGGCCTAAGCTGTAGTCAGAAATCCTTAGCGCTGCTGAGGAGGTGGGAGAGGCTCCCACCACCACCGCTGTGCTGGCAGCCATCAGCCTGGCTTGTGGCTGAGCAGAGCTCCCCCTGTGGGAGTGCACTGACCACCAGGGAGCAGCTCCTGCATTGAGCATCTGCCCCCTGGTGGTCAGTTTGTGTCATAGTGACCAGTCATTCCCAGTCGTTCTGCTGTTAGGGTCAATTTGCATATTACCCTTTTATCATATAGGATAGAGGCCTGGTGCATGGGTGGGGGCCAGTTGGTTTGCCCTGAAGGGTGTCCTGGATCAGGGTGGGGGTCCCGCTGGGGTGCCTGGCCAGCCTGGGTGAGGGGCTGAGGGCTGTTTGCAGGCTGGCCAAACCCCCAGTCGGGACCCTCACCCCATGGGGCTGTGGCCAGCCTGGGTGAGGGGCTGAGGGCCATTCTCATGCTGGCCATGCCCCCGGTGACCCAAGGTCCCAGCCTCTCCTTTTTTTCTTTTTTTCTTTTTTTTCAGTGCCTCCTTGAGCGGAGGCCAGGGCGGGCTGAAAGCAGTTATCTGGGATTTATTTATCTTCTATAATTGAAACTTTGTAGCCTTGAGCAGAGCCTAAGGCCAGCCAGGGCAGGTGGGAAGCTTGGCTTCCTCCATCGCTGGGGGGCAACCCAAGCCTCCTGCTCACTCCAGCTCCGTGGCCACTGCCATCTTAGTTGGGTTAATGTGGATACTCACTCCTGACTGGCTGGTGGGCGTGGCTGGTGGGCGTGGCTTGTGCATAGTGGAGGGATGGTTAATTTGCATGTTTCTCTTTTATTATATAAGATATTAATTTCCAGTGTATAATACAGTGATTGAACATTTTATACCTTATAATGTGATCACCCCACTAATTCTAATAATCACTGTCACCATGCAAACTTCTCACAATATTGTTGACTATATTCCCCTTCATCTTTTTCATCCATCCCCTCCCATTTTTAACAATATAGATAGACCTAGAGGGCATTATGCTAAGTGAAATCCTTAACACATTTTTAAAAAATAGCATTCATTATTTAGTCTCCCAGAAAAATAACCTCCAGGTTTATATGGTTGCCTGGTGAATTCCACCAAACCTTTAAAAAATAAATAATATCAATGTATACATTCCACCTAACAGAAGACAAGGATACACTTTCATGTCATTTTACTGAACCAGAAACACTTTCATACCAAAAACAAGACTGAACAAGAAAGACAACTACACATCAAATGCAAAACTTTTCAACAAAGGATCAGCAACTCAAATTCAGCAACATATAAAATGTGTGACACATCACAACAAATGCTAGGCTGGTTCTACATTTGAAAATCAGTCAATGTATCTACCATATTTTAACACTCTAAAATAAAAAAAAATAAAAAACATGATCATAACACTTGATGCAGAGAAAACAGTTGACAAAATTCATTATCCTTTCATAATAAAAACTGCAAGCAACTTAGGAACAGAAAAGAATGTCCTCAGCCTGATAAAGGGCATCTACAAGAAATTTACAGTTAACATCATACTGAATGGCAAAAGACAAAAAAACATTCCTTGTGAGACAAGGAACAACACAGGAATCCATCTTACCACTGCTGTTCAAACTGCACTGGAATTCTTAGAACAATAAGGCAAGAATGAGAACTCAAATGATAAACATTGAAAAGGGGGAAATAAAATGTTCTCTCTTGATAGATGGCATGTTTATCTGCAGAGAAAATCCCAAAGAATCTACAATAAATCTCCTAAGATAAGTGAGTTTAACAAGAATATGGGATACAAAGCCAACACACTTATCAGGCATACTTGTATTAGTATGAAGACTTAGAAACTGAAAACTTTAAATATACCATTTATAGGGATGTACTGTAAAGCATAAAGAATACAATCCATATTGCAATAACTTTATATGGTGATACATGGTTTCTAGATTTTTGTGTGTTGATCACTTCATAAGGTATATAAATGTCAAATCACTATGTTGTACACCTGACATTAATATAATATTGTATGTCAACTATACTTTAATTAAAAAGAGCTGCACTTCCAGAAGAAAATAAAATTACTATTTATAATAGCTCCAGAAATATGAAATATTTAGGTACAAATCTAAATAACATGCAGAATTTGTATTATGAAAATTACAAAATGCTGATGAAAGATATCAAAGAAGACCTTCATAAATATTTATGGGTTTGAAAACACCATATTTTTAAGATGCCAATTCTCCTCCAAAACTGATCTATAGATTTACTATAATTTTAATCAAAGTCTTTTCTGGGTTTTTGGTAGATACACATAAGCTAATTCTAAAATTTATATAAAAGGCAAAGGAATTAAAATAGTCAATGCAATTTTTAAAACTAAGAGTAAAGTTGAAGTAAATCTAACACCCAATTTTAAGGCTTATTATAAAGTTATGGTATCAAGACAGTGTAATGTTGGGGAAAAGATAGCTATATAAATTAATAGAACAGAATAGAAAGTGCAGAAATAGAATCACACAAATATGGTCATTTTTGACACAGATGCCAAAGCTATTCAATTGGGGAATTATAGCTTTTCCAACAACAAATACTACAGAGCAACTGGTCATCAATCCCAAAAAAAGAACCTCAACCTAAAATTTACCCATTATGCAAAAATTAACTCAAAATAGATCTCAGATCTAAATACAGGTGTAAAACTATAAACTTTCCAACAAAAATAGGAAAACAAATTATGACCAACATTTTTTATGGCAGAACCAAAAAATAGGCAAAACTTAAATATAATAAGAAAAATTAATAAATTGGACCAACTCAGAATTAACAATGTTTGCTCTGTGAAAGATACTGTGAAGAGAAGAAAGCTACACCTAGGAGAACATGTTTTCAAATCACATATTGAATAAAGAACTTTTACCCAAAATACATAAAATTCCTTTAAAACTCAACAGTAAGAAAATAAACAACCCAATTTTTAAAAAATGAGCAAAGATTTGATCACTTCACAAAGAAGGATATACTGAAGGCAAATAAGCACTTGAAAAGATATTCAACTTCATTGGCCATTAGGAAAATGCAAATTAAAACCATGATAAGACACTATAACATATCTATTAGAATGTCCAAAACAAAAATAACTGACAATACTAACGGTTAGCAAGATGCAGAGCAACTGGAATTCTGATACATTAGTGGTGGGAATATAAAAAAGTACATCTACTCTGGAAAGCAGTATGGAAATTTATTGCAAAGTTAAACATACACTTACCATATGATCCCACATTCTCACTCTTAGTTATTTCCTACAAGAAAAAAAAAACTTGTACACACAGAGAGAGATTAATGATCATAGCACATGTCCTTCAATAAATGAAGAGATAAACAGTGTTACATCCATATAATGGAATACTACTCAGGAATAAGAATAGATAAAATTAAAATAAATAAAAATTAATGGTACACAAAACAACTTGGATTATCCCAAAGGCATTATGCTAAATGAAAACAGCCAGTCTTAAGGGTTGTATATGATATAATTCTGTTTCTATGACGGTCAAAAAGACAAAACTGTAGTGACTGAGCACAGATCAGTGGTTGGGGGTTGATGTTGTGAAGCTATGCCTACAACATGAAAGCACATGGAGTTTTGGGTGATGAACTGTTCTGTATCCTAATGTATTGTGGCACCTGAAAGTTGACATGTTAAAATTCTACTGTGCACCTACCTACTGTACACCCTACTGACTGTATCCCTCCTCCCCCCCGAAGTAAATTTTACTATACGTTAATCTTACAAATAAAATTTTAAAAATACTGGTGAAATATCTACTTTTAGTTCTGAGTCCTGTGATCAATTTCTCTGATCATTCTAATGAATATAGTGTATGAGTAGTAATGAATACCAAATATCCTAAGGGTGAACCCATGTAATCATTTATTCATTTGTGTTTTTATTCATTTATTCATTCATACAACAAATACTTACTGAGCACTTACTATTTTTCTAGACACTCTTCCCATCACTGGATTTAGCAATAAGTATTAGAAGACCTGAACTGTCTTCCAGAGCAGGATGAAGTCACAATGACAAAACACAACTTGTAAAGTCAATCCTACGTGGACTAAAATAATACAACCCAGGTATTCAGCTATCTTCTGCTCTGACTTCAGTTTAGGATGGATTTAATTTAAGATGAATTCTATAAAGGAATAAATGGGTCACAATATGTAAATATTCGTTCTCTAAGATGAGTTTTTAATAAACAGTAATTGGCAAAGCGTTTGAGATAATACTCCCCAATAAGTACCTGGAGTGCAATATTCTACCATTTCAGTTAAATGCAGAGCCACTTGCTTCCTAAGTCAGCCCAGCTGGGGGTGGAATTGCCATTCTCTTACAAAAGCCAAGAAGTTTGTTAAGTGCCCCTGTCCTAAGAGAAAATGACCCTGCCTCAGCCAAGAGAGGATGGAAGAGGTAATGTTGGGAAAGACCATAGAAAAATTTCCATTATAGACTCAGAAAGTATAACCTTGAACCATATACCTTTTGATATATCCTACAGAACCTACTGTATCAAGTGATAAACCAGCTCAATATTGGGAACTAACCAACAAAAATTATCATTTTGGTTTTAAAATGTGAATTTATAACTCTTTTTTGTTGTTGTTGTTAAAAGATAAAGCCACTCTCAATGGACTGAATTATGTTCCTTAAAAATCCATGTGTTGAAGGCCTCACTCCTGGAGATAAGCAGTAATTAGATTTAGATGGGGCCATGAGGGAGGGACTCTCATGAGAGAGCCTGCTCTCTCTCTCTCTCTCTCTCTCTCTCTCTCTCCCTCCCTGCCATGTGACCTGTGAGGACAGTGAGACAGTGAGAAGGAAGTCAGGAAGAGGGCTTGCACCAGAATCTGCCCCTGTTAGCACCCTAATCTCAGACTTCCAGTCTCCAGAACAGTGAGAAAAGATTTCTGTTGTTTAAGCCACCCACTCTAAGGTATTTTGTTATGGCAACCTGAGCAAACTAACATACCACCCATAGGCAATGACAATAATAAAATCATTATAAACGCTAAAATGCATTGAGTACATACAACCTGATATATCATCTTACTCAATCCTCACAACATTCCTATGAATTAAGTACTACCATCATCCCCATTTCACAAATAAACATTTTTTCCTAATGTCACCCAGCTAGTAATAGTAGGTGTCGGATTTAGAAGCTGGATACTAAAAAGAGTTCCAAGGCATAGCTCTAGTTACCCATTGCAAAATGACATAAAAAACATCCAAAACCTTTACTAAAGACCCTGCATTAAGGCACAAGTTCTAAATAAGTGTCAATAACTGGTCTTTATGGAGATCATATTAATAATCCAGAAACTATTCCTATCAACAGAAAACCACAAATATCTTTCTATTACCCATAGAAGATTTTTCCCAGGCAATAAAATGTACAACTAATTGAGGTTAATACTGGAATACACTATACTTAAATCTTTCCTCTAGTTGAATAACTAAACTTTGTCAATGCCCTCCAGCCAAAGTTGATAAGGAACACATCTGTACTTAAACAACTTAGACTTATTGATATTGCAGTAAGGGAGACCACACAGCACGGAGAACCATGGGAGGCCTCAGGAAGAGGATGCTAGAGAGAATTTATTGCAGGAATCAAGCCTAGGTTAGGTGACTTTGGGGAAATTTCAGGAAGCAAAGCTTTGCTGTGGATGGAATGCTTTTAGGAAGTAGGAGTAATTCTGTAATTCTGGAATCATATCTTATACCGGAGGGAGCTATAGAGTGAGGCTAAAGTTGTAATTAGTAGTAAAAAAAATAAATAAATAAGAGCAGTCTCTCATATTAGCCAGATTAGGAGAATGTTTGGCATGCTGTGGTTTCTACACTGATCTTTTGTTTGCACGTCGACAAGATTACAGAGTGGTCTTGTTTTGCCTCTCACTTCATCATGGGCGCAGAGCAGCCTGGTCAGATGCTGGTGCTCTGTGAAGGTGTTCTTTGCTGTGGTCAACAGGACAACACCAAAGCTTTGCTGAGGGTTCAAGCCAGCTCCTAGCAGCACCAATGCCTAGCTCACAGTGCCAAGCCAGGTCCTAGCTGCCAGGGGCTGCTTTTCTTTCTCAACTTAAACCTGTCCTTCTCATGAAATATAGGCCTGGGAAAATGAAGTTTGCAATATGTCAGCTATGTAATTGACATAGAGTTACCTTTCAGATGGGGAGTCTAAGAAACTAATTAGTCTATAATGTTAAGAAACAGTGTTGTCCTTTATCAGAAATGAAATATATTACTCCCTGGGTAACCTTTCAAAAATAATAAAATCCCTTTTAGCATTCTTCTTTGGCATTGGGGTTACAAAAATCACATTTCATTTTCTTCAAATGCAAATAAATCTAAACGTTTTGTTAGTGTCTGTTAATTCTTTCCAAAGCAGAAAGAGGAAGAGTTTATGGAGGCTTAAGGAAACATTTCAGTTTTAATGGCGGGGTTTTCTCATTGGTCAGTGTAAGTAGTTTGGGCCAATGGAAACAGTGTGGGTTTGGCATTAGATTATCTTTGTCCACACAGCAGCTCTACCACAGTGCATGACCTTGAGCATATTGCTTAAACTTTCTATATCATAGACATAATAATTATACCTGCTATAACATAAAGATAATTGAGATAAAATTTTAAAAAACCCCTTGCAATATCTAAAAATATCTTAAATACTAGTCATTTTTGTTTCACATATTTAAATTATTGTGCTATGGATTTAAAATGCATTGAAAATGTCTTACAATAGGTTTTTGTTGATTTTAGAAAGAGAGAAACATGGGTCTGCTGCCTCCTACACGCCTCCTACTGGGATCAAGCCAGTAACCAGGGCATGTGCCCTGACTGTGAACTGGACCAGTGACATTTTGGTGTATAGGATGATGCTCAACCAACTGAGTCACACCAGCCAGGGTCTTAGAAATAAGGATAATCATGTCAGAAATGAACTGATCATATTAGGATATTCCTTTAAATTAGACATAGAATGTTTTTTATTTCTAAAAATCTTCTAAAATTCAAAACAAGTTTATATAAGACGTTTACCTCGGGAAAGTTAAAAAGATTCTCCAAGAGTCATCTCATCTAGCTGGCTCAAAGCCATTAATGTAAAATAAATGACCCACGGTACCAGATTGATTTATTGCTTCATCTTATAAAAAATATTTCAGTCCTCAGGGCTCTGAGGGCATGCAATTTTCAAAGAAGAATAAATAGCGAGACTAACTTGAAATTAAAGGCACAGAAAATAGCTACATTCTGTGAAAGAGGGTTAAATAGTAGTTCAGTCGATATGCATGTATAAACAGAAAGTTGAAAGTAGAAGTCTCTTCCTGACTCTTAAGGTGCAAAACCTTAAGGAAGGAAACAACTCAGGGAATAAATAATAGATTTGGAGAAACATGTGATGAACAAGGTCTAACAGGATTCACTGAGTTTTATTGATGAGGCAAAAATAGAACATGAGATTGGGAAAACTTGGGACAAAAGGTATCACTCTGAAGAGACTGTGCAGATTGCAGCTAAGTCAGGATGTAGAGATGGCCCAGCCTCCCCAGCAGTCCAGGTCATTGCTAACACCCAGAAGCAACGCGGGTTCAGAGTCAGAACCCATAGCCACACGGTCTTCACTCATCAAAGAGCTATACCAACTATCCTCCCCATTGAGGTTCAGCAAGGACCTCCCTTTGGCAGCAGCTAGCATTGAGCAAGAGTCATTGACCACCCAGCATGAGTGACATCCATCAGAGCACCAAGGCTCTGCTTGGTCTCCGTCACCCTCACTTCTGAATAAAACCCCCTTGTCCCAAGGAACTCACAAGCCCCAGATCTGTATGGCAGGGGGAACATGACATCTGGTGAAGTGATCAGGGGTGCAACAGGAACCCCACATATTAACTGAAACTGAACATATTTATCTTGATATTCTGCTCTCTAGGTAAATATGTATGTAAAACTGAGAGAGAACAGAATTTCTATTCTTTTCCAAATATCATTGAGGGTTCCAGAATTCCAAGATCATAATTAGACCAAAGAGCTTTCCATACCATCTTAGTCATTATTCATAATGCTTAATCCCGTTGTTAAGTTGAATGGTATTTGAAAAAGATAAGCATACAGAGTAGCCTTTTAATCAGCTTTTGTTGATAATTAATTTTTTATGGGCAAAAACACATTTAGTTGATTGTTCAGTGTTAATTCTACTTCTCATTGTGCATCATCAGTTTTAAGGGATTGATGCTATCCAGAGTAGTCACTAAATAATGCATGGTAACAATGAAATTTCTTTACCCACAACAAGAATCAAGAAGCCAGTCCTAGGCCAATAGCCCATAGCATTTCCCAGGAATAAGCATGTGACTCAAATCAGGTCAATGAGACATCAGGGGCCAATTTCCAGAGAGAGATTTACAGATAGAAATGCTTTCTCTTCTGCCAAAATTTTTGAGAAAGCAGGTAGCGTCATTTGCCAGTGGCAGTACCTTTATTATTGTCAGGGATCCAAATTTAGTATGAAGTCTATACTCTGAACAGGAGACAAAATGGAAAGAACATAGATCCTTTATGACACCCTGAGCTGGTGGATCAGCCAATCCTGACTCCTGCCCTGCTTCTAAGTGAGCTTATATTTTCTTTTAGGAAATGTTTCTTTTCTTAATGTTTAAGCCAGTTAAGTCAAGTTTCTGCTACTTGTGACCAAAAGCAAACTAACTGATACATATGGCTCTGGTGATAGTTATGGGGATATTATATTTGTGACTTTAGAGACCAAGCTATTTCCTGTATAGAGAGCCAGTTTTCACCTGATTATGTATCGTGTTCAGGCATTCTCCTAGGATAAGTCAGAAAGAATTAGAGGGTCTCAAAAGAGAATCACAGTTAAAAATACCCTTTCTTGACCTTGTAGCAAAGGGGCCAAGTGAAAAAAAAAAAAAGGCATTTTCTGGACACAAAAAGTGAAATGCAATCATGAAGCTGGGAAATGAGGAATCCAGCTAAGCCTGTTCTCTTAGGGGCAATGATCAGGTTAGCCACAGCTGGAAAATCTGAATATTGTACATATATGCTGACTGTAATTTCATGCCTATAACTTTGGGGGCAGGGGCTGGGTGGATGAGGGCAAAGAGTGGAATGGGGGACATCTGTAACACTGTCAACAATAAAAAATATAATTTGTAATAGTCTTTTTGAAAGCTGCAGCCTATCTCTGCTGTTCTATAAGAAAATCAAAATCCTTCTAAGGGATTGAGTGTATCGCTAATGGGAAATAAATAAATAAATAAATAAATAAATAAATAAATAAATACTTGGAGATTGTCTTCCAAAGCTTTACCCAAGAAGCCTTAGGTTTTACTTTGCTGATGAACATCATGCCCTGGTATCGTGGTGATCTTGTAGCCATATCTATATATATAAAAAGCCAGGGACCAGAATGCTGTAATGATCAAACTACCAGTCACTATGACACCCACAGTGGCCAGCGAACCAGCCCAATCAGGGGTGGGACCAGCCAGCCAACTTCCTGAAGCCCCTCCCCCCACCCAGCCCCACCCCAGATTGGGCCCCCCCACCCCTATCAGGGGATGAGCCAGCAGGCCAACCGCCTGCAGCCGCTCTCCCAGACTGGCCCCACCCCCAACCAGCCCCCCCCCATCCCAATCTGGGGTGGGGTCTGCCAGCCAATTGCCCATGGCTCCTCCCCACAGCCAGCCCAGCCCTGATAGGGCCCTGATCAGGACGGGCCAGCCAGCCAACCTCCCACCGGAGCTGTGCCCACCGGACCCCACTCATGCACAAATTAGTGCACTGGGCCTCTAGTTGAATTATAAATAGACAAACTCAGCATCTAGACGACCTGAGTGGTCACACTGGTAACAGATAAATAGTCCCTGTGTAGCGTACCCTTGCCTCAGGAGTGCCCAGGTTAACTGAGTCACTGTACAGGGTGTTCATTAAAGCCTCAGGCTTAATCAACACCCAGTCTGCAGTGGGAGCCAACTTTCTTCCAAGTGGTATGTGCAACTTGAAAACTGAAGTTTCTCTGAATCTGTACCAGCACACCACTTTATACACCTTAAGACCCTGGCCATCAACCTCAGAACACCTTGTAATTCTCATTTCAACAGAAAATCAATAGATGGAAAATAATTCATGCATCAGCACAATCAGCAGTGCACAAAAGCAGAGGCTAGTAAAATAAGCATTTTTTATTTTATTTTTTTACTATTTGGAGTAAAAAATAAATTACAGCATTTTTTCTCCCAATTGTTCAACAAAAGAAAATACAATTTTAGTGTGTCCACATTTACTGGCTGATCGTAGCTCTATTTGATTTTAATCAAAAAGAATATTATGTTATATGAATGCACCGACGTAAAGAAACAACAACTTTAGAACCATTTCATTGGGAACACAACAAAGTTCCTGGAAGAAAACAAACCTAAGAAACAAAATACCATACAAATTCCTAACAGCATAATTAATGTTTTTTTAATTTGTTTGGGTTTTTCTGCATGTCTCTAAGCAATTGCACACATTATCAGTTGTTCCATGTGTAATTTTAATTCCGAGTGACAAAAATGATTTTTGAATTCTAAATAGATTTTTTTAAAAACATTAGTTTACTGTCTTGCTTTTGCAATTTATTTGAATCCCAAGTATGTGCTTTATTTTGGGCTATTTAAAAATTTATGCCATGGTATGAAATATTCATATTTTTCCCCTCAAGTTGTGGTCCATGGTTATGATTTTTGGTTTTTTGTGGGTATTTTTGTTAGAAATCACTCAAGATTTCTTTGAGTGTCTCTGTTAGGAACTGTATTTGAACATTATCAATATAATCAAATGTTTTTGAGTTCTTTAAAAAAAAAATAGCAAGTCTAAAATATCAAAAAGAAATATTTTAGATATGTACCACATGCCACCCTTTGTTTAAAAATGGAAAGCTAATCTTTGCAGAGGAATTTGTGGTCACACTATATCTAAGCTTCTGGTTATTGTTATTTTCATTATTGCTCAGTAACTTGGTTCATAGGGCAGTAAAATACAGGATACCATGAGGCCCATTTTCATCACAGCAAGCACTTACAAGGTTCCACCATCAACTTACAATAGCCTTACTGTGCAATGAGAAACACATTTCTACCCAACATGCTGAGCTTGGTGCCTGTAGGACTGCACTCAGAATATAGTAAAACTGAAACAAGTAGGCAACACCGTCTATGGTTGAGAAGGCACAAAAAGAGTTGAGAATCTGGTGGCAATCAGTTAATTTGGACAAGGAGTACCACCCAAGTGAGGTCATTTAACCCAAAGGCAGGGGTGGGCAATTCCTGGCACGCGTGCCAAACATGGCATGCCTTAACTTTTGCTGGCACGCGAAACCCTCTCTTATAATCTTCCATTTACTATTTTTTTCTTAATATCGACTTTTTTATTTTTCAGACAAATTCAGTGTAGGTGCATCTTAGATAAATAAATAATTTCACATAACAAGTTATCTTAAAGACCATAGACATGGATTGATGAGAGAGGGGAAGAGCAATTTCTATGCCTCTGCCTTAACTCTCCCTGCCTTCCTAGATCTGACCAGTGTTTTGGTTTCATCCACATACGCTTGTGAATCCTTGTTCTCAGTGATGAATTTTGTTAAGTCTCACAATAGGAGTAGCCTACGGATGAAAGTAGTAGCTCCTGCATATCTCTGAAGGTCACAAAATATAAACCTGATGTAAATTCTCTGTCATCAGTGATGCAGCAGCAAAAGTCCCACTGATAATGTCAAACGGAGTCATAAAGTTTTCTGTTGGACTATCAGTGTACATGTATACACTAAAAAATAAATGTATTTTTCATCATCATATACTGTGTTTTTGTCGCTCGAATGAATTTTATTATTTCTTCAAGGTTCTTCACATACATACAACTTTAAGAGGTATCAAGTAGGTGTAATATGTTCTCAAAAAATTAGGGTTGGCACGCAGAAGAATTTTGAAGCAGAGATTTTGTTGGTTTTGGCACGCACTCACAAAAAGTTTGCCCACCCCTGCCCTAAGGTGTATACAGTTTTCTTATTGGTAAAATTAGTCAAATAATTATCAGATATTGTTTGCAATTGTAGGCAGTTCTGTTTGCATAAGGTGCAAATGAATGTGATTCAGATGCCTGGTTTTTCTCATTTACTAATATTGCTAAGATGTTCTGTGAATAGTGAATAGTTTACTTCCCTAATACTTCTAAGGCCATTATGTGATAACTAACAAATTCAGCCAACATGGTCATTGGTCACATATCATTCCTTGAGAAAGGAACAGACTTGCATTCACACATCTATTTATTCTTCCCACAAACATGTAGTTGGACTCTGTGAGTAAGGAACTATGCTAGGAACTGAGAATGACTGCAGGAAGAGGCAGGCTATTCATTATATCCTAAATGAAGGGCCCCCAATTGGCAAGGTTTTCATTTGTAGATAAGAGGAAAGGCAGGTCCAGAATATAAGGCATTGTTATCATGTATATATGGGACCTATGTGCTCAGGAATATGAAGACCTAACCTATGTGATCAAGGGAAGGGGAAGAGGGAAGGAGAGATGATGGCTAGGAAGATGGGAATTTTAAAATAATGGCTAACACTTGACAAAGACTATTCTAAAAACCTTGTATGCATGTCAAATATGGTGCTTAAAATAATCTTATCAGGTAAGTACTATTCATAGTCTCAGTTTACAGCTGAGAAATTTGAAATGCAGAGATGTTAAATAACTTCCTCAAGTTGCACAAGTAATACAGATAGCAAAACCAAGATTCACACTCTGACAGCCTGAGTCTCCCATTAACCATTCTCCTATACAGTTCATTCAGCTCTATAATCACATTACTGATTTGAACTTTGCATTATGACATTTAGCAAATGCATTAGTTAGAGTTCTCCTGAGAAACAGAACCCATGATTATATATATACTAGAGGCCCGGTGCACAAAAATTTGTGCACTCGGGATCCCTCAGCCTGGCCTGTGCCCTCTTGCAGTCTGGGACCCCTCAGGAGATAACGACCTGCTGGCTTAGGCCTGCTCCCCGGTGGCAGAGGGCAGGCCCAATAGCTAGGTGCAGCCCCTGGTCGGGCTCAGAGCAAGGCTGATTGGGGAGTTGAGGCGCTGCCCCCTGTCATGCACAGAGCAGGGCGATCGGGAGGTTGCAATGCCACCCTCAGTCACGCTCAGGGTAGGGCCGATTGGGGGGTTGGGGCACCGCCCCCTGTCACACTCAAGGCAGGGTCGATGGGGAGGTTGTGGCACCACCCCCTGTCACGCACAGAGCAGGGCCCATCAGGGGGTTGGGGAGCTTCCCCCTGTCACACACAGAGCAGGGCCCATCAGAGGGTTGAGGAGCTCCCCCCGTCACTCACAGAGTAGGGCTGATAGGGGAGTTGGGGCACCGCACCCTGTCACACACAGAGCAGGGCCAATCAGTGGGTTGGGAAGCTCCCCCCTATCAGGCACAGAGCAGGGCCGATCACGGGGTTGGGGCGCCTTCCTCTGTCACGAACAGAGTGGGGCAGATAGGGAGGTTGTGGCCCCACCCCCTGTCACACACAGAGCCACAGGGTGATCAGGGGGTTTGGGCGCTGCCCCCAGTCATGCTGATCCCGGTGCCAGGAGGCCTCACAGCTCCACTGATCCCAGTGCTGGGAGGCATATTACCCTTTTACTATATAGGATAGAGGCCTGGTGCAAGGGTGGGGGCCAGCTGGTTTGCCCTGAAGGGTGTCCTGGATCAGGGTGGGGGTCCCCAGTGGAGAGCCTGGCCAGCCTGGGTGAAGGGATGATGGCTGTTTGCAGCTGGTCACACACCCTTCAGGGTGGAGGTCCCCACTGGGGTGCCTGGCCAGTCTGGGTGAGGGGCTGAGGGCTGTTTTCAGGCTGTCCGGTGACTGAAGCTCCCAACCGCTCCTTTTTTTCTTTTTCTTTTTTATATTCTGGGCCAGCTTTAGCTCTGAGGCTCCAGCTCTTAGGCCTGCGCTGCTGAAAGCAGGTTTCTGGCCTTTGTTTACCTTCTGTATTTGAAACAATGTTGCGATCCTGCTGGCTGAAGCCCGGGACTAAAGCAGGTTTCTGGGGTTTTGTTTAGCTTCTATATTTGTAACATAGTTGCTTAGAGTTGCAGCTCAGAGGCCTGCAGCGGCAGGCGGGGAACGTTGGAGTCCTCTGTCACTGAAGCAAGCAAGCCTCATGTTAGTTTCAAGCTGCCTGGTTGCCGGCCGCCATCTTGGCTGGCAGTTAATTTGCATATTGCCCTGATTAGCCAATGGGAAGGGTAGCGGTCGTATGCTAATTACCATGTTTCTCTTTTATTAGATAGGATATATACTAGAGGCCCAGCATGCACAAAATTGTGCACGGTTAGGGGCCCTAAGCCTAGCCTGGCCTCCGTCGCGTGGCCTCTGCCTTCCTGCAACACTATGTGAAGCTCCCTGACCCAAGATGCTCTGCGAACCCCGTGACTGCTTCACGAGGCCCCCCCCCTCCCCGCCCCTCAACTGCTCCATGAAACTTGCTGCTGCCCCACGAAGCTCGCCACTGGACACTTGGTGAAACGCCCCCCTCCCCCAACTCCACAACTGCTCCACTAAACTAGCTGCCACCCGGGTGACTATTCTGCTAAGCTCACAGCCACCCCATGAAGCAGCCTGCCACTGCTGCTCAACAGTCCCCAGTCCTACCCCACTGCCAGCCCTGGCTCATGGTGAGCAGCTCTGGGCTGGGGGGGTGGCAGGGACAGAGAGGTGCTCCATGCAATTCATGGTGACCAGTCACCCATTCGGTCATGATGGCACCTAGCTCATTATATGTATTAGGATATATATAAATAAATATATATATATACACACACACACACACACTAGAGGCCCGGTGCACAAAATTTGTGCATGGGGGGGTCTCCTCAGCCCAGCCTGCACCCTTTCCAATCCAGGACCCCTCCGGGGATGTCTGACAATCCAGGACTTCCATCCTGGGGATCGGGCCTAAACCGGAAGTCGGACATCCCTCTCACAATCCTGGACTGCTGGCTCCTAATCGGTCACCTGCCTGCTTGCCTGGCCACCCCTAACTTCCCCCCCTACCGGCCTGATCACCCCTCACTGCCTCTGTGTGCTAGCCTGATTGCCCCTAACTGTCCCCCCTGCTGGCCTGGTTGCCCCCAATTGCCCCCCTGCCGGCCTGGATGCCCCACGCAGCCTGCTTGTTCAGTCATTTGGTCATCCCTCACTAACCCTCCTGCCGGCGTGGTCATAGGCAGCCATCCTATGAGGGCATGAAGATTAATTTGCATATTACCTCTTTATTACATAGGAGAGAGAGAGAGAGAGAGAGAGAGAGAGAGAGAGAGAGAGAGAGAGAGAGAAAGAAAGAGAGATTTATTATAAAGGATTGGTTCACACAATTGTGGAGGCTTAGAAGTCCCATGATCTGCAAGCTAGAGGCTCAGAATAGTCAGTGGTATAGTTGCAGTCCAAACCCAAAGGCCTGAGAACCAGCAGCATCGATGACTAAGAGCAGGCAAAGAGGAATGTCCCAGCTTAAGCAGAGAGCAAATTCACCCTTCCTCTCCATTTTTGTTCTATTCAGGCACTCATTGCATTGGAAGATGCCCACGTGCATTAGTGAGCGCCATCTGCTTTACTCAGCCTACCGATTCAAATGCTAATCTAGTCCTGAAACACCCTCACAGACACATCCAGAAATGCTTTACCTCTTGCAGGACATTTGGTCCTGTCCAAAACGTCCATGGAGACATTTGGTCCATGCCAAATGGTGCTTGATATTTGGCCTTATCAAAAACTTCCACTCTCACTCTAACCGGTTTGGCTCAGCAGATAGAGTGTCGGCCTGCGGACTGAAAGGTCCCAGGTTCGATTCTGGTCAAGGGCATGTACCTTGGTAGTGGGCACATCCCCAGTAGGAGGTGTGCAGGAGGCAGCTGATCAATGTTTCTCTCTCATCGATGTTTTTAACTCTCTATCTCTCTTCCTTCCTCTCTGTAAAAAATCAATAAAGTATATTTTAAAAACAAACAAACAAACAAAAAAATCCACTCTTAGAAAATGTCCCTGGGCTCAAATAACCCATAATGTTTATTTATATTTTGGGTTTACAGGATTAATACATACAAAATACTATCATGTTTTATTGGTCCAATAATATGCTGTGGCTATATTGTCAATAATAACCCTCTTTGCCTTGGTAACCTAACTGGTCATGGCACATGGGGTTAGGTAGGTGGGTTGGGGTTCAAATCTTGAAGAAGGGTGGAATCTAAATATCAGGGACCTTTTGGTGTAGACCAAAAGATGTCTTGGGCAGGATCAAATGTCTGAAAATCATTTTACCTGTTATCTGTATTTATCTCTTAGCCCTGTCAAGTTGGTATATAAAATGAATCAACACAGCCAAAATTCGAAAAGTTCTTTGTATGTGTAAGTCTACTCTCTGAGTCCATGAGAAGGCCTGTTTAGACACTGGGGTCTTCATGGGGGTGAAACACAAAGGGTAGTGAAGAAGAAACAAGACCAAGGGATTCTGTGTCCTGATATTTTTATGGAGAATGTCTGAAGAGAGTACAATATGTGTTGACACACAGGTGAGGCATTTGAAAGCTCTTTATAAGAAAGACAATACTTACCTTTGAGCACAGCTGTTAGAAAGTAGTAAAGAATGCCTTTTTGAGATAGGGTCAGCCATGGATACATAACAAAACAGGGCTCCTTAATCCATCCACTTGGTTATAAATGGCACAGAGACATCACAACCTATTAATTTGCTTTCTGGCAGTAGGTGCAGCTTGTGTATTTGACTTTAGAAGCCTAAACCACAGGAATTTCTATGAAGCAGGAATTTGGGGAAGTGGGTCTGGGTGGAGGGAGAGGGACCATGAAAAATTTTCTTGGCTAAAAAACAGGGGAAGTTGAGGAACAACCTATGTGAGAACTGAATCTTTTCTCCCTTATTATGATAGTGCTCAGGGGCCTGCTTGAGTTAAAAGTAAAATGAATTCCTCACCCTGGAAACCAATATGTCCTTTGTAATTTTCTTGCTTTAGCTTGGGACAACATATAAGGCTTATTATTAATGTTTCTCTTTACGTTATAGAAAGCTCAACTGGCAGAGATAAGATGTTAGCACCCCTATTGAGGAGGATTGGGGAATGAAGGACAGAAATCAAAGAGTCTTTGTATAGACTGAGGTTGCCTTTTCATTTCGTCACTGTTATGATTGTGGAAAAGGGGCCAGGATCAAGGCAAAGAATGGGGAAGCTGGTACTTCCAAAATGACTTCCAGACCTACCAAAGCATCATAGCCAAATAGTCCCCCAGGAATGAACTTCAGATGACAGTTTAAGAAAAGGTATATTAAGAAATGTTTTTTAACAGCTTATAATGGCTCAAATAAAAAGTAAAAATATGTGAATATATATAAATTCTAAAACAGTTCTTATTCACTGTCACCCTAGTCTTATCCAGCAATGAAATTTAGCAATTGGATTAGTTAGGGTTTCCCTGAGAAACAGAACCAATAGGAGATATATATATGATTTTTTATAAAGGATTGGCTCATACAATTGTGGAGGCTGAGAAATCCCGTGAAGGTTGAAGTTGTCATGCAAATTATAACAGAAAAAGAGCACTTTTTCTAAGACTAGTCTTTATGACAGTGTTTTTTGTTGTCACAAAATGTTTCCAACCATTGGAGCACAAAAAAGCACTCAGAGCTTTGGCCAAGTGGCTCAGTTGGTTAGAGCATCTTCCCATACACCAAAAGGTTGCAGGTTTGATTTCTTGTCAGGGCACATACCTAAGTGTGGGTTCAGTGTCAAGTTGGGGTGAGTATGGGAGGCAACCAATCAATGTTTCTCTCTCACATCAATGTTTCTCTCTCTCTCTCTCTCTCTCTCTCTCTCTCTCTCTCTCTCTCTCTTTCAACATCAATAAAAATATAGGTTCAGTGAGGATTTTTTTAAAAGGCAGATAACTATGCGGTTTCACCTCACACCTGTCAGAATGGTTACCATCAACAAATGGCAAGTGCTGGTGAGGATGTGGAGAAAAGGGAACCCTAGCACACTGCTGTTGGAAATGCAGACTGGTGCAGCAATTATGGAAAATAGTATGGCGTTTCCTCAAAAAATTAAATAAGGCCGAAACTGGTTTGGCTCAGTGGATAGAGCATTGGCCTGCGGACTGAAGGGTCCCAGGTTCGATTCCGGTCAAGGGCATGTACCCGGGTTGCGGGCGCATCCCCGGTGCGGGGTGTGCAGGAGGCAGCTGATCGATGTTTCTAGCTCTCTATCTCTCTCCCTTCCTCTCTGTAAAAAATCAATAAAATATATTTTAAAAAAATTAAATATGGAACTGCCATTTGATCCAGTCATCCCACTTCTAGGGATATATTCTAAGAAACCAGAAATACCAATCAGAAAGAATATATGCACCCCTATGTTCATAGCAGTGTAATTTACCATAGCTAAGATCTGGAAACAGCCCAAGTGCCCATCAATAGATGAGTGGGGAAAAAAGCTGTGGTACATTTATAGTATGAAATACTATGTAGTAGTAAAAGAAAAGGATCTCTTACCATTTGAGACAGCATGGAGGGACCTGGACAGTATCATGCTAAGTGAAATAAGCCAGTTAGAGAAAGACAGGTATCATATGATCTCACTCTTATATGGAATCTAATGAACAAAATAGTTGAACAAAATAGATCCAGAGACAGAAGCATAGAACAGACTGTGGAATATCAGAGGAAAAGTGGGGGTGGGTGGGTGGGAAGAGATCAACCAAAGAACTTGTATGCATATATGCATAACCCATGGACATAGTCAATAGGGTGGTGAAGGCCTTGGGTGGGGAGTGGGTGCAGACTAAGGGGTCAATGAGGGAAAAAGGAGAACATATGTAATGCTTTCAACAATAAAGATTTTTAACAAATTAACTGCCACAATATTTTGAATTTAATTATAAAAGGTCTGTCACTTGCATCTATAGATACTTATGGCGTGCAAATGGTTAAAAAAGAAAGTTTAAAAAAATAATAATAATTGAGCCCTGGCTAGTTTGGCTCAGTGGATAGAGCGTCAGCCTGCAAACTGAAGGGTCCCAGGTTTGATTCCAATCAGGGGCATATGCCTGGGTTGCAGGCTCACTTGCCTGCAGAAGGCAGCCAATCAGTGATTCTCTCTCATCATTGATGTTTCTATCTCTCTCTCCTTCTCCCTTCCTCACGAAAATCAATAAAAAATATTATTTAAAAATAATAATAATAATAATAATAATAATAATTGATAAGGCAGATAGATTAAAGCATAAAGGGGCCGAGAACCTATAGTTAATAGGAAATCTATTCATAGAAAATCCCCCAGCTCTTTTTAAGTGTATATATAAGCTCTGCATGAATCTCTTTCTGAGAGCAAGAGCACAGTGATACAGTGAGAATCAAGCCTGATTTTAACCCTTTTAATGCAGAGTAACATTACTAGTATATGGTTTTTAAGCTCTTATAACCTTATGGATGTTTTCTGAAGTTTTTACATTAGAAAAATCAGTCTAACAAACATCTGAACTTTAGTGAGTGATTTTGCCATTGGGAGCCTGCTGCTTTCACAGGAATGAGGGAATAGATACCGCCTGGAGAGCAAGAGTGGAAGAGTTTAATCCTCTCCAAGGATCCATCAGTGCCCTCCGAAGCTGGCAGTGGGAGCTCCCAAATAGGTTCCTAACTCTAAGGCTAGAGATCATACAAGCCAAGCTGTCAGGAATACTCCTGGTCTAATACATTTGGTGTTATTGTCCCCAAATACACACACACTGGTCAGAGTTTGTGTGCTGACTTTTTATTCAGGAAATATGGTCACCATATGTTCTGATTTCTATGTTTTATTAGTCCTATTTCTTCCTCCCCACCCCCACCCTTTTTTAACAGTTTATGGGTGTTTTTTTTTCATTGACAAATTGCCAACTCTTAATTTATAAAACAGACTAAGTATAAAGTAACCATAGTGAGGAAACCATAACAAAGAAAAAATAAAGCAAAGAGAAATAATGTATCAAAATATGTCCCATCACAAAGTTATGATCTGTTTTCAACCTCTGAATCCTTAGGACACGTAAAGGGAGTGATACCTACTCAGAGCTGACCAAACTACCATGTTCTATGCTTTGTATTTGTTTGGTCTGGCTGGAGTAAGAGATAGTTGTACAATCCACAAATAAGCCAAACGCCTAAAAGAAGTGCAAAGGTTATTAAGAACACATTTTCTTACTCCAGTTTTATCAAAAGAAAACAGAAAATCTTGAATTTTAAAAACCCAGGAAACTCTCAAACCTACACTAGCATCTACATGTCTAAGCAGAATCTCACAAAGGTAGTAAGTATCCTTCATTTGAGCTTCTTTCCATTCTTCAGCCTCCCATTATACTTAGAGCTCTCCCTAGGCTGCCCTTCTGTTAAGTCTAGTATCAGCTAGAGCCCTCACCCCCTGCCAAGGCCACTGCCATGACTGAGTATTACAGATTCTCTATTCAAGATAAAGTACTTGCCTATTCTGACTTGCTAAAATTTTATTTATTTGTCTAAATTTCACCAACACCCCTCCCCCCAAATTGAGGAGAGACTTGATATTTAAAAAGAGATAGAGTGCTTCCCCTAGCCTAAGGAATTGTCTCTTTTCCTCTAGCTTTCCAATATTAACTTACACATGACTATGTGCTGGAAAGGAGATGGCCAGAATAAGGATATGGAGTCTAATTTTCAGAAGAAAGCTTTGGCAGGTGTGCGTGGCATGGTGCAGGGCAGCTGGCCGCTGGACACCAGACCCTGCTGTGGGAGGTAGTAATGCATCAACTCTCCGGGTAGAGGGATGAAGGGCAATCCATCCTCCCTACTCTTCCAGACCACTTTCTACCTTCACTGTTTCTCTCCAGGCTCACAAGGTACTTTGAAGACTATAGTTGCTTCCCAAGTGGCTTAATAACTGGAGGTGGGGTCCCGAATAGGGACATAAGCACTGGAATGAATGCTTCCCTTTCGCAGCTTAATTTCGATTTCTAGTCCCCTTGGCTGGTGTCAATCCATTTCTAAGAGTCTCCTGGTCTCAGGAGGTACAGCAAGTCCTCAAATAATGTCATTTTGTTGAAACATTGTTGTGGAAAAAAAACTGATTTCTAGCCAGGGTTACTGTCTGTGTGGAGTTGGTATGTTCTCCCTGTGTCTGCGTGGGTTTTCTCCAGGTACTCCAGTTTCCTCCCACATCCCAAAGATGTGCACGTGAGATGGACTGGCATGTCTACATTGTGCCATCTGGGTGAGTGTGGGTGGGTGTGAGTGCACCTGCAGTGGAAGTGATCGTGGGGAAGGGCCCGTAATAATAGAGCCACAGCTGTCTAATAATTATTCACCTTACTAACTAGATAAGTTAGTAAGAGGTTTTCTTACAGACTCTGGGAAACTGGAAGATGAAACAAGGCTATGAAATGGTAAGATGCTTCAATGGGTCCGCTACTCAGAAAAGAAATACATTTTGAGAACAAACCAAGGACAGGACACGCTTTGATTTGGTTGCTGTGCCCGGACCCTGACCCCCTCTGGGAGTTTGCCTCAGGAATGCTGACCATTCTCTGGTCCCAGGAACAGGCTAAGCTGTCTGTAACCTCATAGAAGATTAGCCACCTTGTTATTGGACTTTGGGCTTTTAAAGGCTGGACTGCAGGCCCTCCCCTCCCCTTTCCCTGTTACAATTGCGGCTCGCAGCTGCATGCAGTTATCTTCTCCCTTGTGCCTATATAATCAGCCAACTGGTGAAGGGGGTCAGAGCAAAATTTCCAGGGTAACCAACTGCTCTCCCCATACCACCCGCATTATTGGAATAAACACTCATATATTATTCAACCCTGTCTCTGCTTAATTTGGCTCAAGTAGTGACAGGCGGCCTCGGGCCCATTGTTTCTGGTTTCAGAAGGACTTCCTGTTGAGGGTGGATTCCTGCCTTGTGCCCTGAGCTGCCAGGATAGGCTCTAGCCACCCATGACACTGAACTTGAATAAGCGGTTGGAAAATAATTATCTTACTTGTTTTCATTAATCTTTCTTAAATGTATGTATAGTTCACATTTATTTCAGTGTTTCATATTACAGGTGTCTTGGGTCTTTATTTAGAAATTTGGTGATGTTTTTGTGACCAGAAATATGCTGTAGAGACTTAACTCTTGTTTCTATAATTAGCCTATAGTAAAATTGATTTTGTTGCACATTGTTTTGCTTAAAGTCGCAGTTTCCAAGAACCTATCACAATGTTAAGTGAGGACTGGCTGTACTGGTAATGCCAAGATCATGGAGCTGCAGGAAGGAAGATAAGATCTGACTTCAATATCTTCCCAAGGCCAGGGTACTCTAAAGAAGAGAAGTGTATTGATGAAGAGACACATTTTGACCTCAAGAACACTTCCCTTCGAAGGTCAGCAAGCTACTCAATCAACAACCTCTTCTAGTCTCTTCTTTCTTTGCTCTGCTCTTTATCCCTTTGACCCCCTAGGCTACTCGCCATTCCCCTAATATGCCAAGAACATACATATTTCTATCCTTTACTCATATTGTTCTTTCTGTCTAGAATTCCTTATGACTGACTATATCCAAGAAGGGAACAAAAGCTTTTGAGGAAAACTTTGGTGGTGCCTAGTCCAGATGAATGGAAGAAAAGTAGTGCCAGTAAGTGAAATGAGGTGCAGACACAGAGTGAGGGTAAAATGTGGGAGGGGGACTAGAGCTAATAAATGTAGGGGCCTGTTGTTTTTAAAGTACCTGTGAAACACTTCAGAAGAGAGCAATATGTAGCAAGTAATTCAGGCAGAAGTTGGGAATGGCATAGATACATGAGAGTTATTAAAACACAGCAAATGAAGAGATTTCCAAAAGAATAACAGTAGGTGAAAAAATAAGAAGAATGAAGACAGTGCCTTGGTAAATATATAAAATTAGGGCACAAAAAATGTAAGCAGTAAATAACACACACACACACACACACACACACACACACACACACACAAGAAGAAAAATAAAAGAAAGCAGACAAGTAGAACAACCAGATGACTTTGTGGTCACAGAAGCCAAGGGAGAATCAACAGTGTCAATACCAAGATGTTAAGCAATGGGACAAGAGGGGAAATCATTAGATATGGTCATTAAAGAGCAAGTAAACCTTGACTGAGAGGCAGCCTCGTTAACTCTGGAATGGGACGCTCTAGGTCTGCATCACAGCTGAAATTTTGCCAGCTCTGTGACTGAGGTGGGTTATTTTTTCTCTCTCTGCCTCAGCATTGAATCTGTAAAATGGAAATAATGATAGCACCTACTTTAAAGGGATGATGTGAGAATCACATGAGTGAACATGTTTAAAGTGCTGAGACCACTGCCTGACACAAACTATGTGAATGTTTGGTGCTGTTATTTATTACTCAATTATAAGACTTCAAGCAATCAGAGAGCAATACATATATGGCACAATATATTACTCTTCTTTAAATAAGTGTGGCAATACATGGAAAGGGAGAAATAGGGCACTATCCTAAGTAGGAAAAAACATGCAGGCACCTTTCTTTTTGATTTTTTCCTACAGCAATATAGGAGAAAAGAGTATAAAAGTCATGGATAGTCACAACTTAAATACCACTAACCTGAAAACTGAAGTTGTTATCAAATACAGCAGTTCCTCAAATAACTGTTTCATTCATTATAACATTTCATTCATTATGTCATTTCATTATAATATTAATGAGAAGCTATAGAAACTTACCTCTTATTTTTATCCATTAGCCTATGGTAAAATTGGTTTCTTTATAGTTGGTTCACTTAAAGTCACAGAACCTACCAACAAGCTACACAGAACCTAACAACATTACCTGAGGGAAGACTTACTGTACTAGAAAACCACCAAGGTCCTTATGGGAACCCCTAATTTTTAAAACATGGAGTCAACATTTATCTGTCTGATTTGTTTAAGGTATTTTTTATTTCTGCCAACTCTATGATTATATAACTGGGTAAATCAAGTATATATCAAATTTAATCTTGAGCCTAATTGTCTCAAATATGGTTTCAAAAAGTAAATATTGGATTAAAATAAGTTTATAAATAAAGCAATTTATTCTTTCCAAAAAATTACAGAATAACTAACATGAACAATACATGTTTTTACTGTAAGAACAAATTATGCTTCCCCAAATAATTTTTCCTTAACTCTGATCATCAACCATCCTCTAATTAGTAAAATAAATAAATAAGGCTCTTCTCTTTAACTATGTAAATTATTACATCTATGAGAAAAAAAGTGGGGAATACGGTAAGGATTTACTATAAGAAATGTAAGGTACTATTTTAAATTAAAAAAATAAAATGACACTAGATTTTCATTTTCCCAGCATTTGGTATTATTCTGCTGATACAGTATTCTCTTGTATTCTTATTCCCTATCCTTACAAAGCTGCTATTCACATCAAAAATA
The DNA here is from genome assembly GCF_014108235.1 of Myotis myotis. Taxonomy (NCBI): domain Eukaryota; kingdom Metazoa; phylum Chordata; class Mammalia; order Chiroptera; family Vespertilionidae; genus Myotis; species Myotis myotis. Next base: position 56,805,408 of record NW_023416335.1, on the reverse strand, counting down.
TGTTCAAGTCCCTGACTATGACCATGAAAGTTCTCTTTGTCTTTATGATCACAGCTGGTAAACCTTAACTGGCCACCTGTTATCAATTATTTTATTTATTACCATAGAATATTTTGGCCTGCTCCAGAGAGCCTTTCAAGTAAGACTTGGTTGAATTTTTTT